>NC_140101.1:16829892-17437892 GCF_964237585.1 Gallinula chloropus | reverse complement strand
GAGAGTGCTTCTCGGGCTGCGAACTGCAACCTTGCAGGTAGCTCCCAGGTTCCCGGGCCAACGAAAGCCCCCAGACCCAAATGGAGAGGGGCTGTTTGGGGGCCCCCTGGGGCCCCTTCAGGCCAGCTAGGTCTTTGGGTCCTGGCTCCTTCGGTTTGGGAGCTGTTGCTGGACGTTGGGCATGTTGGCCGGAGAGTCCTTCTCGGGCCGCGAACTGCAACCTGGCAGGTACCTCCCAGGTTCCCGGGCCAACGAAAGCCCCCAGACCCAAATTGAGAGGGGCTGCTTGGGGGCCCCCTGGGGGCCCTTCTGGCCAGCTAGGTCTTTGGGTCCTGGCTCCTTCGGTTTGGGAGCTGTTGCTGGACTTTGGGCATGTTGAACGGAGAGTGCTTATCGGGCCGCGAACTGACCCCTTGCAGGTACCTCCCAGGTTCCATGCCCAACGAAACCCCCAGACCCAAATGGAGAGGGGCTGCTTGGGGGCCCCCTGGGGCCCCTTCAGGCCAGCTAGGTCTTTGGGTCCTGGCTCCTTCGGTTTGGGAGCTGTTGCTGCAGTTGGGCATGTTGGCCGGAGAGTGCTTCTCGGGCCGCGAACTGCAACCTTGCAGGTAGCTCCCAGGTTCCCGGCCCAACGAAAGCCCCCAGACCCACATGGAGAGGGGCTGCTTGGGGGCCCCTTGGGGCCCCTTCAGGCCAGCTAGGTCTTTGGGTCCTGGCTCCTTCAGTTTGGGAGCTGTTACTGCAGTTGGGCATGTTGGCCGGAGAGTTCTTCTCGGGCTGCGAACTTCAACCTTTCAGGTACCTCCCAGATCCCCGGCCTAACGAAAGACCCAAGACCCAAATTGAGAGGGGCTGTTTGGGGGCCCCCTGGGGGCCCTTCAGGCCAGCTAGTTCTTTGGGTCCTGGCTCCTTCGGTTTGGGAGCTGTTGCTGGACGTTGGGCATGTTGACCGGAGAGTGCTTCTCGGGCCGCGAACTGCAAACTTGCAGGTACCTCCCAGGTCCCAGGCCCAACGAAAGCCCCCAGACCCAAATGGAGAGGGGCTGCTTGGTGGCCCCCTGGGGGCCCTTCAGGCCAGCTAGGTCTTTGGGTCCTGGCTCCTTCGGTTTGGGAGCTGTTGCTGGACGTTGGGCATGTTGGCCGGAGAGTGCTTCTCGGGCCGCGAACTGCAAACTTGCAGGTACCTCCCAGGTCCGAGGCCCAAAGAAAGCCCCCAGATCCAAATTGAGAGGGACTGCTTGGGGGCCCCCTGGGGCCCATTCAGGCCAGCTAGGTCTTTGGGTCCTGGCTCCTTCGGTTTGGGAGCTGTTGCTGCAGTTGGGCATGTTGGCCGGAGAGTGCTTCTCAGGCTGCGAACTGCAACCTTGCAGGTACCTCCCAGGTTCCCGGCCCAACGAAAGCCCCCAGACCCAAATTGAGAGGGGCTGCTTGGGGGCCCCCTGGGGCCCCTTCAGGCCAGCTAGGTCTTTGGGTCCTGGCTCCTTCGGTTTGGGAGCTGTTGCTGCAGTTAGGCATGATGGCCGGAGAGTGCTTCTCGGGCCGCGAACTGCAACCTTGCAGGATTCTCCCAGGTTCCCGGCCCAACGAAAGCCCCCAGACCCAAATGGAGAGGGGCTGTTTGGGGGCCCCCTGGGGGCCCTTTAGGCCAGCTAGGTCTTTGGGTCCTGGCTCCTTCGGTTTGGGAGCTGTTGCTGCAGTTGGGCATGTTGGCCGGAGAGTGCTTCTCGGGCCGCGAACTGCAACCTTGCAGGTAGCTCCCAGGTTCCCAACCCAACGAAAGCCCCCAGACCCACATGGAGAGGGGCTGCTTGTGGGCCCCTTGGGGCCCCTTCAGGCCAGCTAGGTCTTTGGGTCCTGGCTCCTTCGGTTTGGGAGCTGTTACTGCAGTTGGGCATGTTGGGCGGAGAGTGCTTCTCGGGCTGCGAACTTCAACCTTTCAGGTACCTCCCAGATCCCCGGCCTAACGAAAGCCCCCAGACCCAAATTGAGAGGGGCTGTTTGGGGCCCCCCTGGGGGCCCTTCAGGCCAGCTAGGTCTTTGGGTCCTGGCGCCTTCGGTTTGGGAGCTGTTGCTGGACGTTGGGCATGTTGACCGGAGAGTGCTTATTGGGCTGCGATCTGCAACCTTGCAGGTACCTCCCAGGTCCCAGGCCCAACGAAAGCCCCCAGACCCAAATTGAGAGGGGCTGCTTGGGGGCCCCCTGGGGGCCCTTCAGGCCAGCTAGGTCTTTGGGTCCTGGCTCCTTCGGTTTGGGAGCTGTTGCTGGACGTTGGGCATGTTGGCCGGAGAGTGCTTTTCGGGCCGTGAACTGCAACCTTGCAGGTAGCTGCCAGGTCCGAGGCCCAAAGAAAGCCCCCAGATCCAAATTGAGAGGGACTGCTTGGGGGCCCCCTGGGGCCCATTCAGGCCAGCTAGGTCTTTGGGTCCTGGCTCCTTCGGTTTGGGAGCTGTTGCTGCAGTTGGGCATGTTGGCCGGAGAGTGCTTCTCGGGCTGCGAACTGCAACCTTGTAGGTACCTCCCAGGTTCCCGGCCCAACGAAAGCCCCCAGACCCAAATTGAGAGGGGCTGCTTGGGGGCCCCCTGGGGCCCCTTCAGGCCAGCTAGGTCTTTGGGTCCTGGCTCCTTCGGTTTGGGAGCTGTTGCTGCAGTTGGGCATGATGGCCGGAGAGTGCTTCTCGGGCCGCGAACTGCAACCTTGCAGGTAGCTCCCAGGTTCCCGGCCCAACGAAAGCCCCCAGACCCAAATGGAGAGGGGCTGTTTGGGGGCCCCCTGGGGGCCCTTCAGGCCAGCTAGGTCTTTGGGTCCTGGCTCCTTCAGTTTGGGAGCTGTTGCTGCAGTTGCGCATGTTGACCGGAGAGTGCTTCTCGGGCCGCGAACTGCAACCTTGCAGGTAGCTCCCAGGTTCCCGGCCCAACGAAAGCCCCCAGACCCACATGGAGAGGGGCTGCTTGTGGGCCCCTTGGGGCCCCTTCAGGCCAGCTAGGTCTTTGGGTCCTGGCTCCTTCGGTTTGGGAGCTGTTACTGCAGTTGGGCATGTTGGGCGGAGAGTGCTTCTCGGGCTGCGAACTTCAACCTTTCAGGTACCTCCCAGATCCCCGGCCTAACGAAAGCCCCCAGACCCAAATTGAGAGGGGCTGTTTGGGGCCCCCCTGGGGGCCCTTCAGGCCAGCTAGGTCTTTGGGTCCTGGCGCCTTCGGTTTGGGAGCTGTTGCTGGACGTTGGGCATGTTGACCGGAGAGTGCTTATCGGGCCGCGAACTGCAACCTTGCAGGTACCTCCCAGGTCCCAGGCCCAACGAAAGCCCCCAGACCCAAATGGAGAGGGGCTGCTTGGTGGCCCCCTGGGGGCCCTTCAGGCCAGCTAGGTCTTTGGGTCCTGGCTCCTTCGGTTTGGGAGCTGTTGCTGGACGTTGGGCATGTTGGCCGGAGAGTGCTTCTCGGGCCGTGAACTGCAACCTTGCAGGTAGCTCCCAGGTCCGAGGCCCAAAGAAAGCCCCCAGATCCAGATTGAGAGGGACTGCTTGGGGGCCCCCTGGGGCCCATTCAGGCCAGCTAGGTCTTTGGGTCCTGGCTCCTTCGGTTTGGGAGCTGTTGCTGCAGTTGGGCATGTTGGCCGGAGAGTGCTTCTCGGGCTGCGAACTGCAACCTTGCAGGTACCTCCCAGGTTCCCGGCCCAACGAAAGCCCCCAGACCCAAATTGAGAGGGGCTGCTTGGGGGCCCCCTGGGGCCCCTTCAGGCCAGCTAGGTCTTTGGGTCCTGGCTCCTTCGGTTTGGGAGCTGTTGCTGCAGTTGGGCATGATGGCCGGAGAGTGCTTCTCGGGCCGCGAACTGCAACCTTGCAGGTAGCTCCCAGGTTCCCGGCCCAACGAAAGCCCCCAGACCCAAATGGAGAGGGGCTGTTTGGGGGCCCCCTGGGGGCCCTTCAGGCCAGCTAGGTCTTTGGGTCCTGGCTCCTTCGGTTTGGGAGCTGTTGCTGCAGTTGCGCATGTTGACCGGAGAGTGCTTATCGGGCCGCGAACTGCAACCTTGCAGGTACCTCCCAGGTTCCATGCCCAAAGAAAGCCCCCAGACCCAAATGGAGAGGGGCTGCTTGGGGGCCCCCTGGGGCCCCTTCAGGCCAGCTAGGTCTTTGGGTCCTGGCTCCTTCGGTTTGGGAGCTGTTGCTGCAGTTGGGCATGTTGGCCGGAGAGTGCTTCTCGGGCCGCGAACTGCAACCTTGCAGGTAGCTCCCAGGTTCCCGGCCCAACGAAAGCCCCCAGACCCAAATGGAGAGGGGCTGTTTGGGGGCCCCCTGGGGCCCCTTCAGGCCAGCTAGGTCTTTGGGTCCTGGCTCCTTCGGTTTGGGAGCTGTTGCTGCAGTTGGGCATGTTGGCCGGAGAGTGCTTCTCGGGCCGCGAACTGCAACCTTGCAGGTACCTCCCAGATCCCCAGCCCAACGAAAGCCCCCAGACCCAAATGGAGAGGGGCTGCTTGCGGGCCCCCTGGGGGCCCTTCAGGCCAGCTAGGTCTTTGGGTCCTGGCTCCTTCGGTTTGGGAGCTGTTGCTGCAGTTGGGCATGTTGGCCGGAGAGTGCTTCTCGGGCTGCGAACTGCAACCTTGCAGGTAGCTCCCAGGTTCCCGGCCCAAAGAAAGCCCCCAGACCCAAATGGAGAGGGGCTGCTTGGGGGCCCCCTGGGGCCCCTTCAGGCCAGCTAGGTCTTTGGGTCCTGGCTCCTTCGGTTTGGGAGCTGTTGCTGCAGTTGGGCATGTTGGCCGCAGAGTGCTTCTCGGGCCGCGAACTGCAACCTTGCAGGTAGCTCCCAGGTTCCCGGCCCAACGAAAGCCCCCAGACCCAAATGGAGAGAGGCTGCTTGGGGGCCCCCTGGGGGCCCTTCAGGCCAGCTAGGTCTTTGGGTCCTGGCTCCTTCGGTTTGGGAGCTGTTGCTGCAGTTGCGCATGTTGGCCGGAGAGTGCTTCTCGGGCCGCGAACTGCAACCTTTCAGGCACTTCCCAGGTTCCCGGTCCAACGAAAGCCCCCAGACCAAAATTGAGAGGGGCTGCTTGTGGGCCCCCGCGGACCCTCCAGGCCAGCTCTTTCTTTGGGTCCTGGCTCCTTCGGTTTGGGAGCTGTTGCTGCGGTTGGGCATGTTGGCCGGAGAGTGCTTCTCGGGCCGCGAACTGCAACCTGGCAGGTACCTCCCAGGCTCCCGGGCCAACGAAAGCCCCCAGACCCAAATGGAGAGGGGCTGCTTGGGGGCCCCCTGGGGGCCCCTTCATGCCAGCTAGGTCTTTGGGTCCTGGCTCCTTCGGTTTGGGAGCTGTTGCTGCACTTGGGCATGTTGGCCGGAGAGTGCTTCTCGGGCCGCGAACTGCAACCTTGCAGGTACCTCCCAGGTTCCCGGCCCAACGAAAGCCCCCAGACCCAAATGGAGAGGGGCTGTTTGGGGGCCCCCTGGGGGCCCTTCAGGCCAGCTAGGTCTTTGGGTCCTGGCTCCTTCGGTTTGGGAGCTGTTGCTGCAGTTGGGCATGTTGGCCGCAGAGTGCTTCTCGGTGCCTGAACTGCAACCTTGCGGGTAGCTCCCAGGTTCCATGACCAAGGAAAGCCCCCAGACCCAAATTGAGAGGGGCTGCCTGGGGGCCCCGTGGGGGCCCTTCAGGCCAGCTAGGTCTTTGGGTCCTGGCTCCTTCGGTTTGGGAGCTGTTGCTGCAGTTGGGCATGTTGGCCGGAGAGTGCTTCTCGGGCCGCGAACTGCAACCTTGCAGGTACCTCCCAGGTTCCCGGCCCAACGAAAGCCCCCAGACCCAAATGGAGAGGGGCTGTTTGGGGGCCCCCTGGGGCCCCTTCAGGCCAGCTAGGTCTTTGGGTCCTGGCTCCTTCGGTTTGGGAGCTGTTGCTGGACGTTTGGCATGTTGGCCGGAGAGTGCTTCTCGGGCTGCGAACTGCAACCTTGCAGGTACCTCCCAGGTTCCATGCCCAAAGAAAGCCCCCAGACCCAAATGGAGAGGGGCTGCTTGGGGGCCCCCTGGGGCCCCTTCAGGCCAGCTAGGTCTTTGGGTCCTGGCTCCTTCGGTTTGGGAGCTGTTGCTGCAGTTGGGCATGTTGGCCGGAGAGTGCTTCTCGGGCCGCGAACTGCAACCTTGCAGGTAGCTCCCAGGTTCCCGGCCCAACGAAAGCCCCCAGACCCAAATGGAGAGGGGCTGTTTGGGGGCCCCCTGGGGCCCCTTCAGGCCAGCTAGGTCTTTGGGTCCTGGCTCCTTCGGTTTGGGAGCTGTTGCTGCAGTTGGGCATGTTGGCCGGAGAGTGCTTCTCGGGCCGCGAACTGCAACCTTGCAGGTACCTCCCAGATCCCCAGCCCAACGAAAGCCCCCAGACCCAAATGGAGAGGGGCTGCTTGCGGGCCCCCTGGGGGCCCTTCAGGCCAGCTAGGTCTTTGGGTCCTGGCTCCTTCGGTTTGGGAGCTGTTGCTGCAGTTGGGCATGTTGGCCGGAGAGTGCTTCTCGGGCTGCGAACTGCAACCTTGCAGGTAGCTCCCAGGTTCCCGGCCCAAAGAAAGCCCCCAGACCCAAATGGAGAGGGGCTGCTTGGGGGCCCCCTGGGGCCCCTTCAGGCCAGCTAGGTCTTTGGGTCCTGGCTCCTTCGGTTTGGGAGCTGTTGCTGCAGTTGGGCATGTTGGCCGCAGAGTGCTTCTCGGGCCGCGAACTGCAACCTTGCAGGTAGCTCCCAGGTTCCCGGCCCAACGAAAGCCCCCAGACCCAAATGGAGAGAGGCTGCTTGGGGGCCCCCTGGGGGCCCTTCAGGCCAGCTAGGTCTTTGGGTCCTGGCTCCTTCGGTTTGGGAGCTGTTGCTGCAGTTGCGCATGTTGGCCGGAGAGTGCTTCTCGGGCCGCGAACTGCAACCTTTCAGGCACTTCCCAGGTTCCCGGTCCAACGAAAGCCCCCAGACCAAAATTGAGAGGGGCTGCTTGTGGGCCCCCGCGGACCCTCCAGGCCAGCTCTTTCTTTGGGTCCTGGCTCCTTCGGTTTGGGAGCTGTTGCTGCGGTTGGGCATGTTGGCCGGAGAGTGCTTCTCGGGCCGCGAACTGCAACCTGGCAGGTACCTCCCAGGCTCCCGGGCCAACGAAAGCCCCCAGACCCAAATGGAGAGGGGCTGCTTGGGGGCCCCCTGGGGGCCCCTTCATGCCAGCTAGGTCTTTGGGTCCTGGCTCCTTCGGTTTGGGAGCTGTTGCTGCAGTTGGGCATGTTGGCCGGAGAGTGCTTCTCGGGCCGCGAACTGCAACCTTGCAGGTAGCTCCCAGGTTCCCGGCCCAACGAAAGCCCCCAGACCCAAATGGAGAGGGGCTGTTTGGGGGCCCCCTGGGGGCCCTTCAGGCCAGCTAGGTCTTTGGGTCCTGGCTCCTTCGCTTTGGGAGCTGTTGCTGCAGTTGGGCATGTTGGCCGCAGAGTGCTTCTCGGTGCCTGAACTGCAACCTTGCGGGTAGCTCCCAGGTTCCATGACCAAGGAAAGCCCCCAGACCCAAATTGAGAGGGGCTGCCTGGGGGCCCCGTGGGGGCCCTTCAGGCCAGCTAGGTCTTTGGGTCCTGGCTCCTTCGGTTTGGGAGCTGTTGCTGCAGTTGGGCATGTTGGCCGGAGAGTGCTTCTCGGGCCGCGAACTGCAACCTTGCAGGTACCTCCCAGGTTCCCGGCCCAACGAAAGCCCCCAGACCCAAATGGAGAGGGGCTGTTTGGGGGCCCCCTGGGGCCCCTTCAGGCCAGCTAGGTCTTTGGGTCCTGGCTCCTTCGGTTTGGGAGCTGTTGCTGGACGTTTGGCATGTTGGCCGGAGAGTGCTTCTCGGGCTGCGAACTGCAACCTTGCAGGTAGCTCCCAGGTTCCCGGCCCAACGAAAGCCCCCAGACCCAAATGGAGAGGGGCTGCTTGGGGGCCCCTGGGGCCCCTTCAGGCCAGCTACGTCTTTGGGTCCTGGCTCCTTCGGTTTGGGAGCTGTTGCTGGACGTTGGGCATGTTGACCAGAGAGTGCTTCTCGGGCTGCGAACTGCAACCTTGCAGGTACCTCCCATGTCCCCGGCCCAACGAAAGCCCCCAGACCCAAATTGAGAAGTGCTGCTTGGGGGCCCCCTGGGGGCCCTTCAGGCCAGCTAGGTCTTTGGGTCCTGGCTCCTTCGGTTTGGGAGCTGTTGCTGGACGTTGGGCATGTTGACCGCAGAGTGCTTCTCGGGCTGCGAACTGCAACCTTGCAGGTACCTCCCAGATCCCCGGCCCAACGAAAGCCCCCAGACCCAAATGGAGAGGGGCTGCTTGGGGGCCCCCTGGGGGCCCTTCAGGCCAGCTAGGTCTTTGGGTCCTGGCTCCTTCGCTTTGGGAGCTGTTGCTGCAGTTGGGCATGTTGACCGGAGAGTGCTTCTCGGGCCGCGAACTGCAACCTTGCAGGTACCTCCCAGGTTCCCGGGCCAACGAAAGCCCCCAGTCCCAAATTGAGAGGGGCTGCTTGGGGGCCCCCTGGGGCCCCTTCAGGCCAGCTAGGTCTTTGGGTCCTGGCTCCTTCGGTTTGGGAGCTGTTGCTGCAGTTGGGCATGTTGGCCGGAGAGTGCTTCTCGGGCCGCGAACTGCAACCTTGCAGGTAGCTCCCAGGTTCCCGGCCCAACGAAAGCCCCCAGACCCAAATGGAGAGGGGCTGCTTGGGGGCCCCCTGGGGGCCCTTCAGGCCAGCTAGGTCTTTGGGTCCTGGCTCCTTCGGTTTGGGAGCTGTTGCTGCAGTTGGGCATGTTGGCCGGAGAGTGCTTCTCGGGCCGCGAACTGCAACCTTGCAGGTAGCTCCCAGGTTCCCGGCCCAACGAAAGCCCCCAGACCCAAATGGAGAGGGGCTGCTTGGGGGCCCCCTGGGGGCCCTTCAGGCCAGCTAGGTCTTTGGGTCCTGGCTTCTTCGGTTTGGGAGCTGTTGCTGCAGTTGGGCATGTTGGCCGGAGAGTGCTTCTCGGGCCGCGAACTGCAACCTTGCAGGTAGCTCCCAGGTTCCCGGCCCAACGAAAGCCCCCAGACCCAAATTGAGAGGGGCTGCTTGGGGGCCCCCTGGGGGCCCTTCAGGCCAGCTAGGTCTTTGGGTCCTGGCTCCTTCGGTTTGGGAGCTGTTGCTGCAGTTGGGCATGTTGACCGGAGAGTGCTTCTCGGGCCGCAAACTGCAACCTTGCAGGTAGCTCCCAGGTTCCCGGCCCAACGAAAGCCCCCAGACCCAAATGGAGAGGGGCTGTTTGGGGGCCCCCTGGGGGCCCTTCAGGCCAGCTAGGTCTTTGGGTCCTGGCTCCTTCGGTTTGGGAGCTGTTGCTGCAGTTGGGCATGTTGGCCGGAGAGTGCTTCTCGGGCCGCGAACTGCAACCTTGCAGGTAGCTCCCAGGTTCCCGGGCCAACGAAAGCCCCCAGACCCAAATTGAGAGGGGCTGCTTGGGGGCCCCCTGGGGGCCCTTCAGGCCAGCTAGGTCTTTGGGTCCTGGCTCCTTCGGTTTGGGAGCTGTTGCTGCAGTTGGGCATGTTGGCCGGAGAGTGCTTCTCGGGCCGCGAACTGCAACCTTGCAGGTACCTCCCAGGTTCCCGGCCCAAGGAAAGCATCCAGACCCACATTGAGAGGGGCTGCTTGTCGGACCCTTGGGGCCCCTTCAGGCCAGCTAGGTCTTTGGGTCCTGGCTCCTTCGGTTTGGGAGCTGTTGCTGCAGTTGGGCATGTTGGCCGGAGAGTGCTTCTCGGTGCCTGAACTGCAACCTTGCAGGTAGCTCCCAGGTTCCATGACCAAGGAAAGCCCCCAGACCCAAATTGAGAGGGGCTGCCTGGGGGCCCCGTGGGGACTCTTCAGGCCAGCTAGGTCTTTGGGTCCTGGCTCCTTCGGTTTGGGAGCTGTTGCTGCAGTTGGGCATGTTGGCCGGAGAGTGCTTCTCGGGCTGCGAACTGCATCCTTGCAGGTACCTCCCAGGTCCCAGGCCCAACGAAAGCCCCCAGACCAAAATTGAGAGGGGCTGCTTGGGGGCCCCCTGGGGGCCCTTCAGGCCAGCTAGGTCTTTGGGTCCTGGCTCCTTCGGTTTGGGAGCTGTTGCTGCAGTTGGGCATGTTGGCCGGAGAGTGCTTCTCGGGCTGCGAACTGCAACCTTGCAGGTAGCTCCCAGGTTCCCGGCCCAACGAAAGCCCCCAGACCCAAATGGAGAGGGGCTGCTTGGGGGCCCCCTGGGGCCCCTTCAGGCCAGCTAGGTCTTTGGGTCCTGGCTCCTTCGGTTTGGGAGCTGTTGCTGGACGTTTGGCATGTTGGCCGGAAAGTGCTTCTCGGGCTGCGAACTGCAACCTTGCAGGTAGTTCCCAGGTTCCCGGCCCAACGAAAGCCCCCAGACCCAAATGGAGAGGGGCTGCTTGGCGGCCCCTGGGGCCCCTTCAGGCCAGCTAGGTCTTTGGGTCCTGGCTCCTTCGGTTTGGGAGCTGTTGCTGGACGTTGGGCATGTTGGCCGGAGAGTGCTTCTCGGGCCACGAACTGCAACCTTGCAGGTAGCTCCCAGGTTCCCGGCCCAACGAAAGCCCCCAGACCCAAATGGAGAAGGGCTGCTTGGGGGCGCCCTGGGGGCCCTTCAGGCCAGCTAGGTCTTTGGGTCCTGGCTCCTTCGCTTTGGGAGCTGTTGCTGGACGTTGGGCATGTTGACCGCAGAGTGCTTCTCGGGCTGCGAACTGCAACCTTGCAGGTACCTCCCAGATCCCCGGCCCAACGAAAGCCCCCAGACCCAAATTGAGAGGGGCTGTTTGGGGGCCCCCTGGGGGCCCTTCAGGCCAGCTAGGTCTTTGGGTCCTGGCTCCTTCGCTTTGGGAGCTGTTGCTGCAGTTGGGCATGTTGACCGGAGAGTGCTTCTCGGGCCGCGAACTGCAACCTTGCAGGTACCTCCCAGGTTCCCGGGCCAACGAAAGCCCCCAGACCCAAATTGAGAGGGGCTGCTTGGGGGCCCCCTGGGGCCCCTTCAGGCCAGCTAGGTCTTTGGGTCCTGGCTCCTTCGGTTTGGGAGCTGTTGCTGCAGTTGGGCATGTTGGCCGGAGAGTGCTTCTCGGGCCGCGAACTGCAACCTTGCAGGTAGCTCCCAGGTTCCCGGGCCAACGAAAGCCCCCAGACCCAAATTGAGAGGGGCTGCTTGGGGGCCCCCTGGGGGCCCTTCAGGCCAGCTAGGTCTTTGGGTCCTGGCTCCTTCGGTTTGGGAGCTGTTGCTGCAGTTGGGCATGTTGACCGGAGAGTGCTTCTCGGGCCGCGAACTGCAACCTTGCAGGTAGCTCCCAGGTTCCCGGCCCAACGAAAGCCCCCAGACCCAAATTGAGAGGGGCTGCTTGGGGGCCCCCTGGGGCCCCTTCAGGCCAGCTAGGTCTTTGGGTCCTGGCTCCTTCGGTTTGGGAGCTGTTGCTGCAGTTGGGCATGTTGGCCGGAGAGTGCTTCTCGGGCCGCGAACTGCAACCTTGCAGGTACCTCCCAGGTTCCCGGCCCAAGGAAAGCATCCAGACCCACATGGAGAGGGGCTGCTTGTCGGCCCCTTGGGGCCCCTTCAGGCCAGCTAGGTCTTTGGGTCCTGGCTCCTTCGGTTTGGGAGCTGTTGCTGCAGTTGGGCATGTTGGCCGGAGAGTGCTTCTCGGTGCCTGAACTGCAAACTTGCAGGTAGCTCCCAGGTTCCATGACCAAGGAAAGCCCCCAGACCCAAATTGAGAGGGGCTGCCTGGGGGCCCCGTGGGGACTCTTCAGGCCAGCTAGGTCTTTGGGTCCTGGCTCCTTCGGTTTGGGAGCTGTTGCTGGACGTTGGGCATGTTGGCCGGAGAGTGCTTCTCGGGCTGCGAACTGCATCCTTGCAGGTACCTCCCAGGTCCCAGGCCCAACGAAAGCCCCCAGACCAAAATTGAGAGGGGCTGCTTGGGGGCCCCCTGGGGGCCCTTCAGGCCAGCTAGGTCTTTGGGTCCTGGCTCCTTCGGTTTGGGAGCTGTTGCTGCAGTTGGGCATGTTGGCCGGAGAGTGCTTCTCGGGCTGCGAACTGCAACCTTGCAGGTAGCTCCCAGGTTCCCGGCCCAACGAAGGCCCCCAGACCCAAATGGAGAGGGGCGGTTTGGGGGCCCCCTGGGGCCCCTTCAGGCCAGCTAGGTCTTTGGGT
Organism: Gallinula chloropus; assembly: GCF_964237585.1. Classification (NCBI taxonomy): domain Eukaryota; kingdom Metazoa; phylum Chordata; class Aves; order Gruiformes; family Rallidae; genus Gallinula; species Gallinula chloropus. Next base: position 17,425,769 of record NC_140101.1, on the reverse strand, counting down.
CCTGGCTCCTTCGGTTTGGGAGCTGTTGCTGGACGTTTGGCATGTTGGCCGGAAAGTGCTTCTCGGGCTGCGAACTGCAACCTTGCAGGTAGTTCCCAGGTTCCCGGCCCAACGAAAGCCCCCAGACCCAAATGGAGAGGGGCTGCTTGGCGGCCCCTGGGGCCCCTTCAGGCCAGCTAGGTCTTTGGGTCCTGGCTCCTTCGGTTTGGGAGCTGTTGCTGGACGTTGTGCATTTTGGCCGGAGAGTGCTTCTCGGGCCGCGAACTGCAACCTTGCAGGTAGCTCCCAGGTTCCCGGCCCAACGAAAGCCCCCAGACCCAAATGGAGAAGGGCTGCTTGGGGGCGCCCTGGGGGCCCTTCAGGCCAGCTAGGTCTTTGGGTCCTGGCTCCTTCGCTTTGGGAGCTGTTGCTGGACGTTGGGCATGTTGACCGCAGAGTGCTTCTCGGGCTGCGAACTGCAACCTTGCAGGTACCTCCCAGATCCCCGGCCCAACGAAAGCCCCCAGACCCAAATTGAGAGGGGCTGCTTGGGGGCCCCCTGGGGGCCCTTCAGGCCAGCTAGGTCTTTGGGTCCTGGCTCCTTCGCTTTGGGAGCTGTTGCTGCAGTTGGGCATGTTGACCGGAGAGTGCTTCTCGGGCCGCGAACTGCAACCTTGCAGGTACCTCCCAGGTTCCCGGGCCAACGAAAGCCCCCAGACCCAAATTGAGAGGGGCTGCTTGGGGGCCCCCTGGGGCCCCTTCAGGCCAGCTAGGTCTTTGGGTCCTGGCTCCTTCGGTTTGGGAGCTGTTGCTGCAGTTGGGCATGTTGGCCGGAGAGTGCTTCTCGGGCTGCGAACTGCAACCTTGCAGGTAGCTCCCAGGTCCCCGGCCCAACGAAAGCCCCCAGACCCAAATGGAGAGGGGCTGCTTGGGGGCCCCCTGGGGCCCCTTCATGCCAGCTAGGTCTTTGGGTCCTGGCTCCTTCGGTTTGGGAGCTGTTGCTGGACGTTGGGCATGTTGGCCGGAGAGTGCTTCTCGGGCTGCGAACTTCATCCTTGCAGGTAGCTCCCAGGTTCCCGGCCCAACGAAAGCCCCCAGACCAAAATTGAGAGGGGCTGCTTGGGGGCCCCCTGGGGGCCCTTCAGGCCAGCTAGGTCTTTGGGTCCTGGCTCCTTCGGTTTGGGAGCTGTTGCTGCAGTTGGGCATGTTGGCCGGAGAGTGCTTCTCGGGCTGCGAACTGCAACCTTGCAGGTAGCTCCCAGGTTCCCGGCCCAACGAAAGCCCCCAGACCCAAATGGAGAGGGGCTGTTTGGGGGCCCCCTGGGGCCCCTTCAGGCCAGCTAGGTCTTTGGGTCCTGGCTCCTTCGGTTTGGGAGCTGTTGCTGGACGTTGGGCATGTTGGCCGGAGAGTGCTTCTCGGGCTGCGAACTGCATCCTTGCAGGTAGCTCCCAGGTTCCCGGCCCAACGAAAGCCCCCAGACCCAAATGGAGAGGGGCTGCTTGGGGGCCCCTGGGGCCCCTTCAGGCCAGCTAGGTCTTTGGGTCCTGGCTCCTTCGGTTTGGGAGCTGTTGCTGCAGTTGGGCATGTTGGCCGGAGAGTGCTTCTCGGGCCGCGAACTGCAACCTTGCAGGTAGCTCCCAGGTTCCCGGCCCAACGAAAGCCCCCAGACCCAAATGGAGAGGGGCTGTTTGGGGGCCCCCTGGGGGCCCTTCAGGCCAGCTAGGTCTTTGGGTCCTGGCTCCTTTGGTTTGGGAGCTGTTGCTGCAGTTGGGCATCATGGCCGGAGAGTGCTTCTCGGGCCGCGAACTGCAACCTTGCAGGTACCTCCCAGATCGCTGGCCCAACGAAACCCCCAGACCCAAATTGAGAGGGGCTGCTTGGGGGCCCCCTGGGGGCCCTTCAGGCCAGCTAGGTCTTTGGGTCCTGGCTCCTTCGGTTTGGGAGCTGTTGCTGCAGTTGGGCATGTTGGCCGGAGAGTGCTTCTCGGGCTGCGAACTGCAACCTTGCAGGTAGCTCCCAGGTTCCCGGCCCAACGAAAGCCCCCAGACCCAAATGGAGAAGGGCTGCTTGGGGGCCCCTGGGGCCCCTTCAGGCCAGCTAGGTCTTTGGGTCCTGGCTCCTTCGGTTTGGGAGCTGTTGCTGGACGTTGGGCATGATGGCCGGAGAGTGCTTCTCGGGCCGCGAACTGCAACCTTGCAGGTACCTCCCAGGTTCCCGGGCCAACGAAAGCCCCCAGACCCAAATTGAGAGGGGCTGCTTGGGGGCCCCCTGGGGCCCCTTCAGGCCAGCTAGGTCTTTGGGTCCTGGCTCCTTCGGTTTGGGAGCTGTTGCTGCAGTTGGGCATGATGGCCGGAGAGTGCTTCTCGGGCCGCGAACTGCAACCTTGCAGGTACCTCCCAGATCGCCGGCCCAACGAAACCCCCAGACCCAAATTGAGAGGGGCTGCTTGGTGGCCCCCTGGGGGCCCTTCAGGCCAGCTAGGTCTTTGGGTCCTGGCTCCTTCGGTTTGGGAGCTGTTGCTGCAGTTGGGCATGTTGACCGGAGAGTGCTTCTCGGGCTGCGAACTGCAACCTTGCAGGTACCTCCCAGGTCCCCGGCCCAACGAAAGCCCCCAGACCCAAATGGAGAGGGGCTGCTTGGGGGCCCCCTGGGGCCCCTTCATGCCAGCTAGGTCTTTGGGTCCTGGCTCCTTCGGTTTGGGAGCTGTTGCTGCATTTGGGCATGTTGGCCGGAGAGTGCTTCTCAGGCCGCGAACTGCAACCTTGCGGGTAGCTCCCAGATTCCCGGCCCAACGAAAGCCCCCAGAACCAAATGGAGAGGGGCTGCTTGGGGGCCCCCTGGGTGCCCTTCAGGCCAGCTAGGTCTTTGGGTCCTGGCTCCTTCGGTTTGGGAGCTGTTGCTGCAGTTGGGCATGTTGGCCGGAGAGTGCTTCTCGGGCTGCGAACTGCAACCTTGCAGGTAGCTCCCAGTTTCCCGGCCCAACGAAAGACCCCATACCAAAATTGAGAGGTGCTGCTTGGGGGCCCCCTGGGGCCCCTTCAGGCCAGCTAGGTCTTTGGGTCCTGGCTCCTTCGGTTTGGGAGCTGTTGCTGCAGTTGGGCATGTTGGCCGGAGAGTGCTTCTCGGGCCGCGAACTGCAACCTTGCAGGTAGCTCCCAGGTTCCCGGCCCAACGAAAGCCCCCAGACCCAAATTGAGAAGGGCTGCTTGGGGGCCCCCTGGGGGCCCTTCAGGCCAGCTAGGTCTTTGGGTCCTGGCTCCTTCGGTTTGGGAGCTGTTGCTGGACGTTGGGCATGTTGACCGCAGAGTGCTTCTCGGGCTGCGAAATTCAACCTTGCAGGTACCTCCCAGATCCCCGGCCCAACGAAAGCCCCCAGACCAAAATTGAGAGGGGCTGCTTGGGGGCCCCCTGGGGGCCCTTCAGGCCAGCTAGGTCTTTGGGTCCTGGCTCCTTCGGTTTGGGAGGTGTTGCTGCAGTTGGGCATGTTGACCGGAGAGTGCTTCTCGGGCTGCGAACTGCAACCTTGCAGGTACCTCCCATGTCCCCGGCCCAACGAAAGCCCCCAGACCCAAATGGAGAGGGGCTGCTTGGGGGCCCCCTGGGGCCCCTTCAGGCCAGCTAGGTCTTTGGGTCCTGGCTCCTTCGGTTTGGGAGCTGTTGCTGCAGTTGGGCATGTTGGCCGGAGAGTGCTTCTCGGGCCGCGAACTGCAACCTTGCAGGTAGCTCCCAGATTCCCGGCCCAACGAAAGCCCCCAGACCCAAATTGAGAGGGGCTGCTTGGGGGCCCCCTGGGGGCCACTTCAGGCCAGCTAGGTCTTTGGGTCCTGGCTCCTTCGGTTTGGGAGCTGTTGCTGGACGTTGGGCATGTTGGCCGGAGAGTGCTTCTCGGGCCGACAACTGCAACCTTGCAGGTAGCTCCCAGGTCCGAGGCCCAAAGAAAGCCCCCAGATCCAAATTGAGAGGGACTGCTTGGGGGCCCCCTGGGGCCCCTTCATGCCAGCTAGGTCTTTGGGTCCTGGCTCCTTCGGTTTGGGAGCTGTTGCTGCAGTTGGGCATGTTGGCCGGAGAGTGCTTCTCGGGCTGCGAACTGCAACCTTGCAGGTTCCTCCCAGTTTCCCGGCCCAACGAAAGACCCCAGACCCAAATTGAGAGGGGCTGCTTGGGGGCCCCCTGGGGCCCCTTCAGGCCAGCTAGGTCTTTGGGTCCTGGCTCCTTGGGTTTGGGAGCTGTTGCTGGACGTTGGGCATGATGGCCGGAGAGTGCTTCTCGGGCCGCGAACTGCAACCTTGCAGGTAGCTCCCAGGTTCCCGGCCCAACGAAAACCCCCATACCAAAATTGAGAGGGGCTGCATGCGGGCCCCCTGGGGGCCCTTCAGGCCAGCTAGGTCTCTGGGTCCTGGCTCCTTCGGTTTGGGAGCTGTTGCTGCAGTTGGGCATGTTGGCCGGAGAGTGCTTCTCGGGCCGCGAACTGCAACCTTGCAGGTAGCTCCCAGGTTCCCGGCCCAACGAAAGCCCCCAGACCCAAATTGAGAAGGGCTGCTTGGGGGCCCCCTGGGGGCCCTTCAGGCCAGCTAGGTCTTTGGGTCCTGGCTCCTTCGGTTTGGGAGCTGTTGCTGGACGTTGGGCATGTTGACCGCAGAGTGCTTCTCGGGCTGCGAACTGCAACCTTGCAGGTACCTCCCAGATCCCCGGCCCAACGAAAGCCCACAGACCAAAATTGAGAGGGGCTGCTTGGGGGCCCCCTGGGGGCCCTTCAGGCCAGCTAGGTCTTTGGGTCCTGGCTCCTTCGGTTTGGGAGCTGTTGCTGCAGTTGGGCATGTTGACCGGAGAGTGCTTCTCGGGCTGCGAACTGCAACCTTGCAGGTACCTCCCAGGTCCCCGGCCCAACGAAAGCCCCCAGACCCAAATGGAGAGGGGCTGCTTGGGGGCCCCCTGGGGCCCCTTCATGCCAGCTAGGTCTTTGGGTCCTGGCTCCTTCGGTTTGGGAGCTGTTGCTGCAGTTGGGCATGTTGGCCGGAGAGTGCTTCTCGGGCCGCGAACTGCAACCTTGCGGGTAGCTCCCAGATTCCCGGCCCAACGAAAGCCCCCAGAACCAAATGGAGAGGGGCTGCTTGGTGGCCCCCTGGGGGCCCTTCAGGCCAGCTAGGTCTTTGGGTCCTGGCTCCTTCGGTTTGGGAGCTGTTGCTGCAGTTGGGCATGTTGGCCGGAGAGTGCTTCTCGGGCTGCGAACTGCAACCTTGCAGGTAGCTCCCAGTTTCCCGGCCCAACGAAAGACCCCAGACCCAAATTGAGAGGGACTGCTTGGGGGCCCCCTGGGGCCCCTTCATGCCAGCTAGGTCTTTGGGTCCTGGCTCCTTCGGTTTGGGAGCTGTTGCTGCAGTTGGGCATGTTGGCCGGAGAGTGCTTCTCGGGCTGCGAACTGCAACCTTGCAGGTTCCTCTCAGTTTCGGGGCCCAACGAAAGACCCCAGACCCAAATTGAGAGGGGCTGCATGCGGGCCCCCTGGGGGCCCTTCAGGCCAGCTATTTCTTTGGGTCCTGGCTCCTTCGGTTTGGGAGCTGTTGCTGCAGTTGGGCATGTTGGCCGGAGAGTGCTTCTCGGGCCGCGAACTGCAACCTTGCAGGTAGCTCCCAGGTTCCCGGCCCAACGAAAGCCCCCAGACCCAAATTGAGAAGGGCTGCTTGGGGGCCCCCTGGGGGCCCTTCAGGCCAGCTAGGTCTTTGGGTCCTGGCTCCTTCGGTTTGGGAGCTGTTGCTGGACGTTGGGCATGTTGACCGCAGAGTGCTTCTCGGGCTGCGAACTGCAACCTTGCAGGTACCTCCCAGATCCCCGGCCCAACGAAAGCCCCCAGACCAAAATTGAGAGGGGCTGCTTGGGGGCCCCCTGGGGGCCCTTCAGGCCAGCTAGGTCTTTGGGTCCTGGCTCCTTCGCTTTGGGAGCTGTTGCTGCAGTTGGGCATGTTGACCGGAGAGTGCTTCTCGGGCCGCGAACTGCAACCTTGCAGGTACCTCCCAGGTTCCCGGCCCAACGAAAGCCCCCAGACCCAAATGGAGAGGGGCTGCTTGAGGGCCCCCTGGGGCCCCTTCAGGCCAGCTAGGTCTTTGGGTCCTGGCTCCTTCGGTTTGGGAGCTGTTGCTGCAGTTGGGCATGTTGACCGGAGAGTGCTTCTCGGGCTGCGAACTGCAACCTTGCAGGTACCTCCCAGGTCCCCGGCCCAACGAAAGCCCCCAGACCCAAATGGAGAGGGGCTGCTTGGGGGCCCCCTGGGGCCCCTTCATGCCAGCTAGGTCTTTGGGTCCTGGCTCCTTCGGTTTGGGAGCTGTTGCTGCAGTTGGGCATGTTGGCCGGAGAGTGCTTCTCGGGCCGCGAACTGCAACCTTGCGGGTAGCTCCCAGGTTCCCGGCCCAACGAAAGCCCCCAGAACCAAATTGAGAGGGGCTGCTTGGGGGCCCCCTGGGGGCCCTTCAGGCCAGCTAGGTCTTTGGGTCCTGGCTCCTTCGGTTTAGGAGCTGTTGCTGCAGTTGGGCATGTTGGCCGGAGAGTGCTTCTCGGGCTGCGAACTGCAACCTTGCAGGTAGCTCCCAGGTTCCCGGCCCAACGAAAGACCCCAGACCCAAATTGAGAGGGGCTGCTTGGGGGCCCCCTGGGGCCCCTTCAGGCCAGCTAGGTCTTTGGGTCCTGGCTCCTTCGGTTTGGTAGCTGTTGCTGCAGTTGGGCATGTTGGCCGGAGAGTGCTTCTCGGGCTGCGAACTGCAACCTTGCAGGTAGCTCCCAGGTTCCCGGCCCAACGAAAGCCCCCAGACCCAAATGGAGAGAGGCTGTTTGGGGGCCCCCTGGGGGCCCTTCAGGCCAGCTAGTTCTTTGGGTCCTGGCTCCTTCGGTTTGGGAGCTGTTGCTGGACGTTGGCCATGTTGACCGGAGAGTGCTTCTCGGGCCGCGAACTGCAACCTTGCAGGTAGCTCCCAGGTTCTCGGCCCAACGAAAGCCCCCAGACCCAAATGGAGAGGGGCTGTTTGGGGGCCCCCTGGGGGCCCTTCAGGCCAGCTAGGTCTTTGGGTCCTGGCTCCTTCGCTTTGGGAGCTGTTGCTGCAGTTGGGCATGATGGCCGGAGAGTGCTTCTCGGGCCGCGAACTGCAACTTTGCAGGTACCTCCCAGATCCCCGGCCCAACGAAAGCCCCCAGACCCAAATTGAGAGGGGCTGCTTGGTGGCCCCCTGGGGGCCCTTCAGGCCAGCTAGGTCTTTGGGTCCTGGCTCCTTCGGTTTGGGAGCTGTTGCTGCAGTTGGGCATGTTGACCGGAGAGTGCTTCTCGGGCTGCGAACTGCAACCTTGCAGGTACCTCCCAGGTCCCCGGCCCAACGAAAGCCCCCAGACCCAAATGGAGAGGGGCTGCTTGGGGGCCCCCTGGGGCCCCTTCATGCCAGCTAGGTCTTTGGGTCCTGGCTCCTTCGGTTTGGGAGCTGTTGCTGGACGTTGGGCATGTTGGCCGGAGAGTGCTCTCGGGCCGCGAACTGCAACCTTGCGGGTAGCTCCCAGATTCCCGGCCCAACGAAAGCCCCCAGACCCAAATGGAGAGGGGCTGCTTGGGGATCCCCAGGGGACCCTTCAGGCCAGCTAGGTCTTTGGGTCCTGGCTCCTTCGGTTTGGGAGCTGTTGCTGGACGTTGGGCATGTTGACCGGAGAGTGCTTATCGGGCCGCGAACTGCAACCTTGCAGGTACCTCCCAGGTCCCCGGCCCAACGAAAGCCCCCAGACCCAAATTGAGAGGGGCTGCTTGGGGGCCCCCTGGGGGCCCTTCAGGCCAGCTAGGTCTTTGGGTCCTGGCTCCTTCGGTTTGGGAGCTGTTGCTGGACGTTGGGCATGTTGACCGCAGAGTGCTTCTCGGGCCGTGAACTGCAACCTTGCAGGTAGCTCCCAGGTCCGAGGCCCAACGAAAGCCCCCAGATCCATATTGAGAGGGACTGCTTGGGGGCCCCCTGGGGGCCCTTCAGGCCAGCTAGGTCTTTGGGTCCTGGCTCCTTCGGTTTGGGAGCTGTTGCTGCAGTTGGGCATGTTGGCCGGAGAGTGCTTCTCGGGCCGCGAACTGCAACCTTGCAGGTACCTCCCAGGTTCCCGGCCCAACGAAAGCCCCCAGACCCAAATGGAGAGGGGCTGTTTGGGGGCCCCCTGGGGCCCCTTCAGGCCAGCTAGGTCTTTGGGTCCTGGCTCCTTCGGTTTGGGAGCTGTTGCTGCAGTTGGGCATGTTGACCGGAGAGTGCTTATCGGGCCGCGAACTGCAACCTTGCAGGTACCTCCCAGATCCCCGGCCCAACGAAAGCCCCCAGACCCAAATTGAGAGGGGCTGCTTGGTGGCCCCCTGGGGGCCCTTCAGGCCAGCTAGGTCTTTGGGTCCTGGCTCCTTCGGTTTGGGAGCTGTTGCTGGACGTTGGGCATGTTGGCCAGAGAGTGCTTCTCGGTACGTGAACTGCAACCTTGCGGGTAGCTCCCAGGTTCCATGACCAAGGAAAGCCCCCAGACCCAAATTGAGAGGGGCTGCCTGGGGGCCCCCTGGGGACTCTTCAGGCCAGCTAGGTCTTTGGGTCCTGGCTCCTTCGGTTTGGGAGCTGTTGCTGGACGTTGGGCATGTTGACCGCAGAGTGCTTCTTTGGCTGCGAACTGCAACCTTGCAGGTACCTCCCAGATCCCCGGCCCAACGAAAGCCCCCAGACCCAAATTGAGAGGGGCTGCTTGGGGGCCCCCTGGGGGCCCTTCAGGCCAGCTAGGTCTTTGGGTCCTGGCTCCTTCGCTTTGGGAGCTGTTGCTGCAGTTGGGCATGTTGGCCGGAGAGTGCTTGTCGGGCCGAGAACTGCAACCTTGCAGGTAGCTCCCAGGTTCCCGGCCCAACGAAAGCCCCCAGACCCAAATGGAGAGGGGCTGCTTGGGGGCCCCCTGGGGCCCCTTCAGGCCAGCTAGGTCTTTGGGTCCTGGCTCCTTCGGTTTGGGAGCTGTTGCTGCAGTTGGGCATGTTGACCGGAGAGTGCTTCTCGGGCTGCGAACTGCAACCTTGCAGGTAGCTCCCAGGTTCCCGGCCCAACGAAAGCCCCCAGACCCAAATGGAGAGGGGCTGCTTGGGGGCCCCCTGGGGCCCCTTCATGCCAGCTAGGTCTTTGGGTAATGGCTCCTTCGCTTTGGGAGCTGTTGCTGCAGTTGGGCATGTTGGCCGGAGAGTGCTTCTCGGGCCGCGAACTGCAACCTTGCGGGTAGCTCCCAGATTCCCGGCCCAACGAAAGCCCCCAGAACCAAATGGAGAGGGGCTGCTTGGGGGCCCCCTGGGGCCCCTTCAGGCCAGCTAGGTCTTTGGGTCCTGGCTCCTTCGGTTTGGGAGCTGTTGCTGCAGTTGGGCATGTTGGCCGGAGAGTGCTTCTCGGGCTGCGAACTGCAACCTTGCAGGTACCTCCCAGTTTCCCGGCCCAACGAAAGACCCCAGACCCAAATGGAGAGGGGCTGTTTGGGGGCCCCCCTGGGGGCCCTTCAGGCCAGCTAGGTCTTTGGGTCCTGGCTCCTTCGGTTTGGGAGCTGTTGCTGGACGTTGGGCATGTTGACCGGAGAGTGCTTATCGGGCCGCGAACTGCAACCTTGCAGGTAGCTCCCAGGTTCCCGGGCCAACGAAAGCCCCCAGACCCAAATGGAGAGGGGCTGTTTGGGGGCCCCCTGGGGGCCCCTTCAGGCCAGCTAGGTCTTTGGGTCCTGGCTCCTTCGGTTTGGGAGCTGTTGCTGCAGTTGGGCATGTTGACCGGAGAGTGCTTCTCGGGCCGCGAACTGCAACCTTGCAGGTAGCTCCCAGGTTCCCGGGCCAACGAAAGCCCCCAGACCCAAATGGAGAGGGACTGTTTGGGGGCCCCCTGGGGGCCCCTTCAGGCCAGCTAGGTCTTTGGGTCCTGGCTCCTTCGGTTTGGGAGCTGTTGCTGCAGTTGGGCATGTTGACCGGAGAGTGCTTCTCGGGCTGCGAACTGCAACCTTGCAGGTACCTCCCATGTCCCCGGCCCAACGAAAGCCCCCAGACCCAAATTGAGAGGGGCTGTTTGGGGGCCCCCCTGGGGGCCCTTCAGGCCAGCTAGGTCTTTGGGTCCTGGCTCCTTCGGTTTGGGAGCTGTTGCTGGACGTTGGGCATGTTGACCGGAGAGTGCTTATCGGGCCGCGAACTGCAACCTTGCAGGTACCTCCCAGTTTCCATGCCCAACGAAGGCCCCCAGACCCAAATGGAGAGGGGCTGTTTGGGGGCCCCCTGGGGCCCCTTCAGGCCAGCTAGGTCTTTGGGTCCTGGCTCCTTCGGTTAGGGAGCTGTTGCTGGACGTTTGGACATGATGGCCGGAGAGTGCTTATCGGGCCGTGAACTGCAACCTTGCAGGTAGCTCCCAGGTTCCCGGCCCAAGGAAAGCACCCAGACCCAAATGGAGAGGGGCTGCTTGGGGCCCCCTTGGGGCCCTTCAGGCCAGCTAGGTCTTTGGGTCCTGGCTCCTTCGGTTTGGGAGCTGTTGCTGCAGTTGGGCATGTTGGCCGGAGAGTGCTTCTCGGGCCGCGAACTGCAACCTTGCAGGTACCTCCCAGGTTCCCGGCCCAACGAAAGCCCCCAGACCCAAATGGAGAGGAGCTGTTTGGGGGCCCCCTGGGGCCCCTTCAGGCCAGCTAGGTCTTTGGGTCCTGGCTCCTTCGGTTTGGGAGCTGTTGCTGCAGTTGGGCATGTTGACCGGAGAGTGCTTATCGGGCCGCGAACTGCAACCTTGCAGGAATCTCCCAGTTTCCCGGCCCAACGAAAGCCCCCAGACCCAAATGGAGAGGGGCTGTTTGGGGGCCCCCTGGGGGTCCTTCAGGCCAGCTAGGTCTTTGGGTCCTGGCTCCTTCGGTTTGGGAGCTGTTGCTGCAGTTGGGCATGTTGACCGGAGAGTGCTTCTCGGGCTGCGAACTGCAACCTTGCAGGTTCCTCCCAGGTCCCAGGCCCAAGGAAAGCCCCCAGACCCAAATGGAGAGGGGCTGCTTGGGGGCCCCCTGGGGGCCCTTCAGGCCAGCTAGGTCTTTGGGTCCTGGCTCCTTCGGTTTGGGAGCTGTTGCTGCAGTTGGGCATGTTGGCCGGAGAGTGCTTCTCGGGCTGCGAACTGCAACCTTGCAGGTAGCTCCCAGGTTCCCGGCCCAAAGAAAGCCCCCAGACCCAAATTGAGAGGGGCTGCTTGGGGGACCCCTGGGGGCCCTTCAGGTCAGCTAGGTCTTTGGGTCCTGGCTCCTTCGGTTTGGGAGCTGTTGCTGGACGTTGGGCATGTTGGCCAGAGAGTGCTTCTCGGTACGTGAACTGCAACCTTGCGGGTAGCTCCCAGGTTCCATGACCAAGGAAAGCCCCCAGACCCAAATTGAGAGGGGCTGCCTGGGGGCCCCCTGGGGACTCTTCAGGCCAGCTAGGTCTTTGGGTCCTGGCTCCTTCGGTTTGGGAGCTGTTGCTGGACGTTGGGCATGTTGACCGCAGAGTGCTTCTTTGGCTGCGAACTGCAACCTTGCAGGTACATCCCAGATCCCCGGCCCAACGAAAGCCCCCAGACCCAAATTGAGAGGGGCTGCTTGGGGGCCCCCTGGGGCCCCTTCAGGCCAGCTAGGTCTTTGGGTCCTGGCTCCTTCGGTTTGGGAGCTGTTGCTGCAGTTGGGCATGTTGACCGGAGAGTGCTTCTCGGGCTGCGAACTGCAACCTTGCAGGTAGCTCCCAGGTTCCCGGCCCAACGAAAGCCCCCAGACCCAAATGGAGAGGGGCTGCTTGGGGGCCCCCTGGGGCCCCTTCAGGCCAGCTAGGTCTTTGGGTCCTGGCTCCTTCGGTTTGGGAGCTGTTGCTGCAGTTGGGCATGTTGGCCGGAGAGTGCTTCTCGGGCCGCGAACTGCAACCTTGCGGGTAGCTCCCAGATTCCCGGCCCAACGAAAGCCCCCAGAACCAAATGGAGAGGGGCTGCTTGGGGGCCCCCTGGGGCCCCTTCAGGCCAGCTAGGTCTTTGGGTCCTGGCTCCTTCGGTTTGGGAGCTGTTGCTGCAGTTGGGCATGTTGGCCGGAGAGTGCTTCTCGGGCTGCGAACTGCAACCTTGCAGGTACCTCCCAGTTTCCCGGCCCAACGAAAGACCCCAGACCCAAATGGAGAGGGGCTGCTTGGGGGCCCCCTGGGGCCCCTTCAGGCCAGCTAGGTCTTTGGGTCCTGGCTCCTTCGGTTTGGGAGCTGTTGCTGCAGTTGGGCATGTTGACCAGAGAGTGCTTCTCGGGCTGCGAACTGCAACCTTGCAGGTAGCTCCCAGGTTCCCGGCCCAACGAAAGCCCCCAGACCCAAATGGAGAGGGGCTGTTTGGGGGCCCCCTGGGGGCCCTTCAGGCCAGCTAGGTCTTTGGGTCCTGGCTCCTTCGGTTTGGGAGCTGTTGCTGGACGTTGGGCATGTTGACCAGAGAGTGCTTCTCGGGCTGCGAACTGCAACCTTGCAGGTACCTCCCATGTCCCCGGCCCAACGAAAGCCCCCAGACCCAAATGGAGAGGGGCTGTTTGGGGGCCCCCCTGGGGGCCCTTCAGGCCAGCTAGGTCTTTGGGTCCTGGCTCCTTCGGTTTGGGAGCTGTTGCTGGACGTTGGGCATGTTGACCGGAGAGTGCTTATCGGGCCGCGAACTGCAACCTTGCAGGTACCTCCCAGTTTCCATGCCCAACGAAGGCCCCCAGACCCAAATGGAGAGGGGCTGTTTGGGGGCCCCCTGGGGGCCCTTCAGGCCAGCTAGGTCTTTGGGTCCTGGCTCCTTCGGTTTGGGAGCTGTTGCTGCAGTTGGGCATGTTGGCCGGAGAGTGCTTCTCGGGCCGCGAACTGCAACCTTGCGGGTAGCTCCCAGATTCCCGGCCCAACGAAAGCCCCCAGAACCAAATGGAGAGGGGCTGCTTGGGGGCCCCCTGGGGCCCCTTCAGGCCAGCTAGGTCTTTGGGTCCTGGCTCCTTCGGTTTGGGAGCTGTTGCTGCAGTTGGGCATGTTGGCCGGAGAGTGCTTCTCGGGCTGCGAACTGCAACCTTGCAGGTACCTCCCAGTTTCCCGGCCAAACGAAAGACCCCAGACCCAAATTGAGAGGGGCTGCTTGGGGGCCCCCTGGGGCCCCTTCAGGCCAGCTAGGTCTTTGGGTCCTGGCTCCTTCGGTTTGGGAGCTGTTGCTGCAGTTGGGCATGTTGACCAGAGAGTGCTTCTCGGGCTGCGAACTGCAACCTTGCAGGTAGCTCCCAGGTTCCCGGCCCAACGAAAGCCCCCAGACCCAAATGGAGAGGGGCTGTTTGGGGGCCCCCTGGGGGCCCTTCAGGCCAGCTAGGTCTTTGGGTCCTGGCTCCTTCGGTTTGGGAGCTGTTGCTGGACGTTGGGCATGTTGACCAGAGAGTGCTTCTCGGGCTGCGAACTGCAACCTTGCAGGTACCTCCCATGTCCCCGGCCCAACGAAAGCCCCCAGACCCAAATGGAGAGGGGCTGTTTGGGGGCCCCCCTGGGGGCCCTTCAGGCCAGCTAGGTCTTTGGGTCCTGGCTCCTTCGGTTTGGGAGCTGTTGCTGGACGTTGGGCATGTTGACCGGAGAGTGCTTATCGGGCCGCGAACTGCAACCTTGCAGGTACCTCCCAGTTTCCATGCCCAACGAAGGCCCCCAGACCCAAATGGAGAGGGGCTGTTTGGGGGCCCCCTGGGGGCCCTTCAGGCCAGCTAGGTCTTTGGGTCCTGGCTCCTTCGGTTTGGGAGCTGTTGCTGCAGTTGGGCATGTTGACCGGAGAGTGCTTCTCGGGCCGCGAACTGCAACCTTGCAGGTAGCTCCCAGGTTCCCGGGCCAACGAAAGCCCCCAGACCCAAATGGAGAGCGACTGTTTGGGGGCCCCCTGGGGGCCCCTTCAGGCCAGCTAGGTCTTTGGGTCCTGGCTCCTTCGGTTTGGGAGCTGTTGCTGCAGTTGGGCATGTTGACCGGAGAGTGCTTCTCGGGCTGCGAACTGCAACCTTGCAGGTACCTCCCATGTCCCCGGCCCAACGAAAGCCCCCAGACCCAAATGGAGAGGGGCTGTTTGGGGGCCCCCCTGGGGGCCCTTCAGGCCAGCTAGGTCTTTGGGTCCTGGCTCCTTCGGTTTGGGAGCTGTTGCTGGACGTTGGGCATGTTGACCGGAGAGTGCTTATCGGGCCGCGAACTGCAACCTTGCAGGTACCTCCCAGTTTCCATGCCCAACGAAGGCCCCCAGACCCAAATGGAGAGGGGCTGTTTGGGGGCCCCCTGGGGCCCCTTCAGGCCAGCTAGGTCTTTGGGTCCTGGCTCCTTCGGTTAGGGAGCTGTTGCTGGACGTTTGGACATGATGGCCGGAGAGTGCTTATCGGGCCGTGAACTGCAAACTTGCAGGTAGCTCCCAGGTTCCCGGCCCAAGGAAAGCACCCAGACCCAAATGGAGAGGGGCTGCTTGGGGCCCCCTTGGGGCCCTTCAGGCCAGCTAGGTCTTTGGGTCCTGGCTCCTTCGGTTTGGGAGCTGTTGCTGCAGTTGGGCATGTTGGCCGGAGAGTGCTTCTCGGGCCGCGAACTGCAACCTTGCAGGTAGCTCCCAGGTTCCCGGCCCAACGAAAGCCCCCAGACCCAAATGGAGAGGAGCTGTTTGGGGGCCCCCTGGGGCCCCTTCAGGCCAGCTAGGTCTTTGGGTCCTGGCTCCTTCGGTTTGGGAGCTGTTGCTGCAGTTGGGCATGTTGACCGGAGAGTGCTTTTCGGGCCGCGAACTGCAACCTTGCAGGTAGCTCCCAGGTTCCCGGCCCAACGAAAGCCCCCAGACCCAAATGGAGAGGGGCTGCTTGGGGGCCCCCTGGGGGTCCTTCTGGCCAGCTAGGTCTTTGGGTCCTGGCTCCTTCGGTTTGGGAGCTGTTGCTGCAGTTGGGCATGTTGACCGGAGAGTGCTTCTCGGGCAGCGAACTGCAACCTTGCAGGTACCTCCCAGGTCCCCGGCCCAACGAAAGCCCCCAGACCCAAATGGAGAGGGGCTGCTTGGGGGCCCCCTGGGGGCCCTTCAGGCCAGCTAGGTCTTTGGGTCCTGGCTCCTTCGGTTTGGGAGCTGTTGCTGCAGTTGTGCATGTTGGCCGGAGAGTGCTTCTCGGGCTGCGAACTGCAACCTTGCAGGTAGCTCCCAGGTTCCCGGGCCAACGAAAGCCCCCAGACCCAAATGGAGAGGGGCTGTTTGGGGGACCCCTGGGGGCCCTTCAGGTCAGCTAGGTCTTTGGGTCCTGGCTCCTTCGGTTTGGGAGCTGTTGCTGGACGTTGGGCATGTTGGCCAGAGAGTGCTTCTCGGTACGTGAACTGCAACCTTGCGGGTAGCTCCCAGGTTCCATGACCAAGGAAAGCCCCCAGACCCAAATTGAGAGGGGCTGCCTGGGGGCCCCCTGGGGACTCTTCAGGCCAGCTAGGTCTTTGGGTCCTGGCTCCTTCGGTTTGGGAGCTGTTGCTGGACGTTGGGCATGTTGACCGCAGAGTGCTTCTCGGGCTGCGAACTGCAACCTTGCAGGTACCTCCCAGATCCCCGGCCCAACGAAAGCCCCCAGACCCAAATGGAGAGGGGCTGCTTGGGGGCCCCCTGGGGGCCCTTCAGGCCAGCTAGGTCTTTGGGTCCTGGCTCCTTCGCTTTGGGAGCTGTTGCTGCAGTTGGGCATGTTGGCCGGAGAGTGCTTCTCGGGCCGCGAACTGCAACCTTGCAGGTAGCTCCCAGGTTCCCGGCCCAACGAAAGCCCCCAGACCCAAATGGAGAGGGGCTGCTTGGGGGCCCCCTGGGGCCCCTTCAGGCCAGCTAGGTCTTTGGGTCCTGGCTCCTTCGGTTTGGGAGCTGTTGCTGCAGTTGGGCATGATGGCCGGAGAGTGCTTCTCGGGCCGCGAACTGCAACTTTGCAGGTACCTCCCAGATCCCCGGCCCAACAAAAGCCCCCAGACCCAAATTGAGAGGGGCTGCTTGGTGGCCCCCTGGGGGCCCTTCAGGCCAGCTAGGTCTTTGGGTCCTGGCTCCTTCGGTTTGGGAGCTGTTGCTGCAGTTGGGCATGTTGACCGGAGAGTGCTTCTCGGGCTGCGAACTGCAACCTTGCAGGTACCTCCCAGGTCCCCGGCCCAACGAAAGCCCCCAAACCCAAATGGAGAGGGGCTGCTTGGGGGCCCCCTGGGGCCCCTTCAGGCCAGCTAGGTCTTTGGGTCCTGGCTCCTTCGGTTTGGGAGCTGTTGCTGGACGTTGGGCATGTTGACCGGAGAGTGCTTATCGGGCCGCGAACTGCAACCTTGCAGGTACCTCCCAGGTCCCAGGCCCAACGAAAGCCCCCAGACCCAAATGGAGAGGGGCTGCTTGGGGGCCCCCTGGGGGACCTTCAGGCCAGCTAGGTCTTTGGGTCCTGGCTCCTTCGGTTTGGGAGCTGTTGCTGGACGTTGGGCATGTTGTCCGGAGAGTGCTTCTCGGGCCGTGAACTGCAACCTTGCAGGTAGCTCCCAGGTCCGAGGCCCAAAGAAAGCCCCCAGATCCATATTGAGAGGGACTGCTTGGGGGCCCCCTGGGGGCCCTTCAGGCCAGCTAGGTCTTTGGGTCCTGGCTCCTTCGGTTTGGGAGCTGTTGCTGCAGTTGGGCATGTTGACCGGAGAGTGCTTATCGGGCTGCGAACTGCAACCTTGCAGGTACCTCCCAGGTTCCCGGCCCAACGAAAGCCCCCAGACCCAAATTGAGAGGGTCTGCTTGGGGGCCCCCTGGGGGCCCTTCAGGCCAGCTAGGTCTTTGGGTCCTGGCTCCTTCGGTTTGGGAGCTGTTGCTGCAGTTGGGCATGTTGGCCGGAGAGTGCTTCTCGGGCCGCGAACTGCAACCTTGCAGGTAGCTCCCAGGTTCCCGGCCCAACGAAAGCCCCCAGACCCAAATGGAGAGGGGCTGTTTGGGGGCCCCCTGGGGCCCCTTCAGGCCAGCTAGGTCTTTGGGTCCTGGCTCCTTCGGTTTGGGAGCTGTTGCTGCAGTTGGGCATGTTGACCGGAGAGTGCTTCTCGGGCCGCGAACTGCAACCTTGCAGGTACCTCCCAGATCCCCGGCCCAACGAAAGCCCCCAGACCCAAATTGAGAGGGGCTGTTTGGGGGCCCCCTGGGGGCCCTTCAGGCCAGCTAGGTCTTTGGGTCCTGGCTCCTTCGGTTTGGGAGCTGTTGCTGCAGTTGGGCATGTTGGCCGGAGAGTGCTTCTCGGGCCGCGAACTGCAACCTTGCAGGTACCTCCCAGGTTCCCGGCCCAACGAAAGCCCCCAGACCCAAATGGAGAGGGGCTGTTTGGGGGCCCCCTGGGGCCCCTTCAGGCCAGCTAGGTCTTTGGGTCCTGGCTCCTTCGGTTTGGGAGCTGTTGCTGCAGTTGGGCATGTTGGCCGGAGAGTGCTTATCGGGCCGCGAACTGCAACCTTGCAGGTAGCTCCCAGGTTCCCGGGCCAACGAAAGCCCCCAGACCCAAATGGAGAGGGGCTGCTTGGGGGCCCCCTGGGGGCCCTTCAGGCCAGCTAGGTCTTTGGGTCCTGGCTCCTTCGGTTTGGGAGCTGTTGCTGCAGTTGGGCATGTTGGCCGGAGAGTGCTTCTCGGGCTGCGAACTGCAACCTTGCAGGTACCTCCCAGTTTCCCGGCCCAACGAAAGCCCCCAGACCCAAATGGAGAGGGGCTGCTTGGGGGCCCCCTGGGGCCCCTTCAGGCCAGCTAGGTCTTTGGGTCCTGGCTCCTTCGGTTTGGGAGCTGTTGCTGCAGTTGCGCATGTTGGCCGGAGAGTGCTTCTCGGGCTGCGAACTGCAACCTTGCGGGTAGCTCCCAGGTTCCCGGCCCAACGAAAGCCCCCAGACCCAAATGGAGAGGGGCTGTTTGGGGGCCCCCTGGGGGCCCTTCAGGCCAGCTAGGTCTTTGGGTCCTGGCTCCTTCGGTTTGGGAGCTGTTGCTGGACGTTGGCCATGTTGACCGGAGAGTGCTTCTCGGGCCGCGAACTGCAACCTTGCAGGTAGCTCCCAGGTTCCCGGCCCAACGAAAGCCCCCAGACCCAAATGGAGAGGGGCTGTTTGGGGGCCCCCTGGGGGCCCTTCAGGCCAGCTAGGTCTTTGGGTCCTGGCTCCTTCGGTTTGGGAGCTGTTGCTGCAGTTGGGCATGATGGCCGGAGAGTGCTTCTCGGGCCGCGAACTGCAACTTTGCAGGTACCTCCCA
Organism: Gallinula chloropus; assembly: GCF_964237585.1. Taxonomy (NCBI): domain Eukaryota; kingdom Metazoa; phylum Chordata; class Aves; order Gruiformes; family Rallidae; genus Gallinula; species Gallinula chloropus. Next base: position 17,407,586 of record NC_140101.1, on the reverse strand, counting down.
GATCCCCGGCCCAACAAAAGCCCCCAGACCCAAATTGAGAGGGGCTGCTTGGTGGCCCCCTGGGGGCCCTTCAGGCCAGCTAGGTCTTTGGGTCCTGGCTCCTTCGGTTTGGGAGCTGTTGCTGCAGTTGGGCATGTTGACCGGAGAGTGCTTCTCGGGCTGCGAACTGCAACATTGCAGGTACCTCCCAGGTCCCCGGCCCAACGAAAGCCCCCAAACCCAAATGGAGAGGGGCTGCTTGGGGGCCCCCTGGGGCCCCTTCAGGCCAGCTAGGTCTTTGGGTCCTGGCTCCTTCGGTTTGGGAGCTGTTGCTGGACGTTGGGCATGTTGACCGGAGAGTGCTTATCGGGCCGCGAACTGCAACCTTGCAGGTACCTCCCAGGTCCCAGGCCCAACGAAAGCCCCCAGACCCAAATGGAGAGGGGCTGCTTGGGGGCCCCCTGGGGGACCTTCAGGCCAGCTAGGTCTTTGGGTCCTGGCTCCTTCGGTTTGGGAGCTGTTGCTGCAGTTGGGCATGTTGACCGGAGAGTGCTTATCGGGCTGCGAACTGCAACCTTGCAGGTACCTCCCAGGTTCCCGGCCCAACGAAAGCCCCCAGACCCAAATTGAGAGGGTCTGCTTGGGGGCCCCCTGGGGGCCCTTCAGGCCAGCTAGGTCTTTGGGTCCTGGCTCCTTCGGTTTGGGAGCTGTTGCTGCAGTTGGGCATGTTGGCCGGAGAGTGCTTCTCGGGCCGCGAACTGCAACCTTGCAGGTAGCTCCCAGGTTCCCGGCCCAACGAAAGCCCCCAGACCCAAATGGAGAGGGGCTGTTTGGGGGCCCCCTGGGGCCCCTTCAGGCCAGCTAGGTCTTTGGGTCCTGGCTCCTTCGGTTTGGGAGCTGTTGCTGCAGTTGGGCATGTTGACCGGAGAGTGCTTCTCGGGCCGCGAACTGCAACCTTGCAGGTACCTCCCAGGTCCCCGGCCCAACGAAAGCCCCCAGACCCAAATGGAGAGGGGCTGTTTGGGGGCCCCCTGGGGCCCCTTCAGGCCAGCTAGGTCTTTGGGTCCTGGCTCCTTCGGTTTGGGAGCTGTTGCTGCAGTTGGGCATGTTGGCCGGAGAGTGCTTCTCGGGCCGCGAACTGCAACCTTGCAGGTACCTCCCAGGTTCCCGGCCCAACGAAAGCCCCCAGACCCAAATGGAGAGGGGCTGTTTGGGGGCCCCCTGGGGCCCCTTCAGGCCAGCTAGGTCTTTGGGTCCTGGCTCCTTCGGTTTGGGAGCTGTTGCTGCAGTTGGGCATGTTGGCCGGAGAGTGCTTCTCGGGCCGCGAACTGCAACCTTGCAGGTAGCTCCCAGGTTCCCGGCCCAACGAAAGCCCCCAGACCCAAATGGAGAGGGGCTGTTTGGGGGCCCCCTGGGGGCCCTTCAGGCCAGCTAGGTCTTTGGGTCCTGGCTCCTTCGGTTTGGGAGCTGTTGCTGCAGTTGGGCATGTTGACCGGAGAGTGCTTCTCGGGCCGCGAACTGCAACCTTGCAGGTAGCTCCCAGGTTCCCGGCCCAACGAAAGCCCCCAGACCCAAATTGAGAGGGGCTGCTTGGGGGCCCCCTGGGGCCCCTTCAGGCCAGCTAGGTCTTTGGGTCCTGGCTCCTTCGGTTTGGGAGCTGTTGCTGCAGTTGGGCATGTTGGCCGGAGAGTGCTTCTCGGGCCGCGAACTGCAACCTTGCAGGTACCTCCCAGGTTCCCGGCCCAAGGAAAGCATCCAGACCCACATGGAGAGGGGCTGCTTGTCGGCCCCTTGGGGCCCCTTCAGGCCAGCTAGGTCTTTGGGTCCTGGCTCCTTCGGTTTGGGAGCTGTTACTGCAGTTGGGCATGTTGGCCGGATAGTGCTTCTCGGGCTGCGAACTTCAACCTTTCAGGTACCTCCCAGATCCCCGGCCTAACGAAAGCCCCCAGACCCAAATTGAGAGGGGCTGTTTGGGGGCCCCCTGGGGGCCCTTCAGGCCAGCTAGGTCTTTGGGTCCTGGCTCCTTCGGTTTGGGAGCTGTTGCTGGACGTTGGGCATGTTGACCAGAGAGTGCTTCTCGGGCTGCGAACTGCAACCTTGCAGGTACCTCCCATGTCCCCGGCCCAACGAAAGCCCCCAGACCCAAATGGAGAGGGGCTGTTTGGGGGCCCCCCTGGGGGCTCTTCAGGCCAGCTAGGTCTTTGGGTCCTGGCTCCTTCGGTTTGGGAGCTGTTGCTGGACGTTGGGCATGTTGACCGGAGAGTGCTTATCGGGCCGCGAACTGCAACCTTGCAGGTACCTCCCAGTTTCCATGCCCAACGAAGGCCCCCAGACCCAAATGGAGAGGGGCTGTTTGGGGGCCCCCTGGGGCCCCTTCAGGCCAGCTAGGTCTTTGGGTCCTGGCTCCTTCGGTTTGGGAGCTGTTGCTGGACGTTTGGACATGATGGCCGGAGAGTGCTTCTCGGGCCGCGAACTGCAACCTTGCAGGCACTTCCCATGTCCCCGGCCCAACGAAAGCCCCCAGACCAAAATTGGGAGGGGCTGCTTGGGGACCCCCTGGGGGCCCTTCAGGCCAGCTAGGTCTTTGGGTCCTGGCTCCTTCGGTTTGGGAGCTGTTGCTGCAGTTGGGCATGTTGGCCGGAGAGTGCTTCTCGGGCCGCGAACTGCAACCTTGCAGGTAGCTCCCAGGTTCCCGGGCCAACGAAAGCCCCCAGACCCAAATGGAGAGGGGCTGTTTGGGGGCCCCCTGGGGCCCCTTCAGGCCAGCTAGGTCTTTGGGTCCTGGCTCCTTCGGTTTGGGAGCTGTTGCTGCAGTTGGGCATGTTGGCCGGAGAGTGCTTCTCGGGCCGTGAACTGCAACCTTGCAGGTAGCTCCCAGGTTCCCGGCCCAACGAAAGCCCCCAGACCCAAATGGAGAGGGGCTGCTTGGGGGCCCCCTGGGGGCCCTTCAGGCCAGCTAGGTCTTTGGGTCCTGGCTCCTTCGGTTTGGGAGCTGTTACTGCAGTTGGGCATGTTGGCCGGAGAGTGCTTCTCGGGCCGCGAACTGCAACCTTGCAGGTACCTCCCAGGTTCCATGCCCAACGAAGGCCCCCAGACCCAAATGGAGAGGGGCTGTTTGGGGGCCCCCTGGGGCCCCTTCAGGCCAGCTAGGTCTTTGGGTCCTGGCTCCTTCGGTTTGGGAGCTGTTGCTGGACGTTTGGACATGATGGCCGGAGAGTGCTTCTCGGGCCGTGAACTGCAACCTTGCAGGTAGCTCCCAGGTTCCCGGCCCAAGGAAAGCACCCAGACCCAAATGGAGAGGGGCTGCTTGGGGCCCCCTTGGGGCCCTTCAGGCCAGCTAGGTCTTTGGGTCCTGGCTCCTTCGGTTTGGGAGCTGTTGCTGCAGTTGGGCATGTTGGCCGGAGAGTGCTTCTCGGGCCGCGAACTGCAACCTTGCAGGCACTTCCCATGTCCCCGGCCCAACGAAAGCCCCCAGACCAAAATTGGGAGGGGCTGCTGGGGACCCCCTGGGGGCCCTTCAGGCCAGCTAGGTCTTTGGGTCCTGGCTCCTTCGGTTTGGGAGCTGTTGCTGCAGTTGGGCATGTTGGCCGGAGAGTGCTTCTCGGGCCGCGAACTGCAACCTTGCAGGTAGCTCCCAGGTTCCCGGCCCAACGAAAGCCCCCAGACCCAAATGGAGAGGGGCTGTTTGGGGGCCCCCTGGGACCCCTTCAGGCCAGCTAGGTCTTTGGGTCCTGGCTCCTTCGGTTTGGGAGCTGTTGCTGCAGTTGGGCATGTTGGCCGGAGAGTGCTTCTCGGGCCGTGAACTGCAACCTTGCAGGTAGCTCCCAGGTTCCCGGCCCAACGAAAGCCCCCAGACCCAAATGGAGAGGGGCTGCTTGGGGGCCCCCTGGGGGCCCTTCAGGCCAGCTAGGTCTTTGGGTCCTGGCTCCTTCGGTTTGGGAGCTGTTACTGCAGTTGGGCATGTTGGCCGGAGAGTGCTTCTCGGGCCGCGAACTGCAACCTTGCAGGTACCTCCCAGGTTCCATGCCCAACGAAGGCCCCCAGACCCAAATGGAGAGGGGCTGTTTGGGGGCCCCCTGGGGCCCCTTCAGGCCAGCTAGGTCTTTGGGTCCTGGCTCCTTCGGTTTGGGAGCTGTTGCTGGACGTTTGGACATGATGGCCGGAGAGTGCTTCTCGGGCCGTGAACTGCAACCTTGCAGGTAGCTCCCAGGTTCCCGGCCCAAGGAAAGCACCCAGACCCAAATGGAGAGGGGCTGCTTGGGGCCCCCTTGGGGCCCTTCAGGCCAGCTAGGTCTTTGGGTCCTGGCTCCTTCGGTTTGGGAGCTGTTGCTGCAGTTGGGCATGTTGGCCGGAGAGTGCTTCTCGGGCCGCGAACTGCAACCTTGCAGGCACTTCCCATGTCCCCGGCCCAACGAAAGCCCCCAGACCAAAATTGGGAGGGGCTGCTGGGGACCCCCTGGGGGCCCTTCAGGCCAGCTAGGTCTTTGGGTCCTGGCTCCTTCGGTTTGGGAGCTGTTGCTGCAGTTGGGCATGTTGGCCGGAGAGTGCTTCTCGGGCCGCGAACTGCAACCTTGCAGGTAGCTCCCAGGTTCCCGGCCCAACGAAAGCCCCCAGACCCAAATGGAGAGGGGCTGTTTGGGGGCCCCCTGGGACCCCTTCAGGCCAGCTAGGTCTTTGGGTCCTGGCTCCTTCGGTTTGGGAGCTGTTGCTGCAGTTGGGCATGTTGGCCGGAGAGTGCTTCTCGGGCCGTGAACTGCAACCTTGCAGGTAGCTCCCAGGTTCCCGGCCCAACGAAAGCCCCCAGACCCAAATGGAGAGGGGCTGCTTGGGGGCCCCCTGGGGCCCCTTCAGGCCAGCTAGGTCTTTGGGTCCTGGCTCCTTCGGTTTGGGAGCTGTTACTGCAGTTGGGCATGTTGGCCGGAGAGTGCTTCTCGGGCTGCGAACTTCAACCTTTCACGTACCTCCCAGATCCCCGGCCTAACGAAAGACCCCAGACCCAAATTGAGAGGGGCTGTTTGGGGGCCCCCTGGGGGCCCTTCAGGCCAGCTAGGTCTTTGGGTCCTGGCTCCTTCGGTTTGGGAGCTGTTGCTGGACGTTGGGCATGTTGGCCAGAGAGTGCTTCTCGGTACGTGAACTGCAACCTTGCGGGTAGCTCCCAGGTTCCATGACCAAGGAAAGCCCCCAGACCCAAATTGAGAGGGGCTGCCTGGGGGCCCCCTGGGGACTCTTCAGGCCAGCTAGGTCTTTGGGTCCTGGCTCCTTCGGTTTGGGAGCTGTTGCTGGACGTTGGGCATGTTGGCCGGAGAGTGCTTCTCGGGCTGCGAACTGCAACATTGCAGATACATCCCATGTCCAAGGCCCAACGAAAGCCCCCAGACCAAAATTGAGAGGGGCTGCTTGGGGGCCCCCTGGGGGCCCTTCAGGCCAGCTAGGTCTTTGGGTCCTGGCTCCTTCGGTTTGGGAGCTGTTGCTGGACGTTGGGCATGTTGACCAGAGAGTGCTTCTCGGGCTGCGAACTGCAACCTTGCAGGTACCTCCCATGTCCCCGGCCCAACGAAAGCCCCCAGACCCAAATGGATAGGGGCTGTTTGGGGCCCCCCTGGGGGCCCTTCAGGCCAGCTAGGTCTTTGGGTCCTGGCTCCTTCGGTTTGGGAGCTGTTGCTGGACGTTGGGCATGTTGACCGGAGAGTGCTTATCGGGCCGCGAACTGCAACCTTGCAGGTACCTCCCAGGTCCCAGGCCCAACGAAGGCCCCCAGACCCAAATGGAGAGGGGCTGTTTGGGGGCCCCCTGGGGCCCCTTCAGGCCAGCTAGGTCTTTGGGTCCTGGCTCCTTCGGTTTGGGAGCTGTTGCTGGACGTTTGGACATGTTGGCCGGAGAGTGCTTCTCGGGCCGCGAACTGCAACCTTGCAGGTAGCTCCCAGGTTCCCGGCCCAACGAAAGCCCCCAGACCCAAATGGAGAGGGGCTGCTTGGGGGCCCCTTGGGGCCCCTTCAGGCCAGATAGGTCTTTGGGTCCTGGCTCCTTCGGTTTGGGAGCTGTTGCTGCAGTTGGGCATGTTGGCCGGAGAGTGCGTCTCGGGCCGCGAACTGCAACCTTTCAGGCACTTCCCATGTCCCCGGCCCAACGAAAGCCCCCAGACCAAAATTGGGAGGGGCTGCTTGGGGACCCCCTGGGGGCCCTTCAGGCCAGCTAGGTCTTTGGGTCCTGGCTCCTTCGGTTTGGGAGCTGTTGCTGCAGTTGGGTATGTTGGCCGGAGAGTGCTTCTCGGGCCGCGAACTGCAACCTTGCAGGTAGCTCCCAGGTTCCCGGCCCAACGAAAGCCCCCAGACCCAAATGGAGAGGGGCTGCTTGGGGGCCCCCTGGGGCCCCTTCAGGCCAGCTAGGTCTTTGGGTCCTGGCTCCTTCGCTTTGGGAGCTGTTGCTGCAGTTGGGCATGTTGGCCGGAGAGTGCTTCTCGGGCCGTGAACTGCAACCTTGCAGGTAGCTCCCAGGTTCCCGGCCCAACGAAAGCCCCCAGACCCAAATGGAGAGGGGCTGCTTGGGGGCCCCCTGGGGCCCCTTCAGGCCAGCTAGGTCTTTGGGTCCTGGCTCCTTCGGTTTGGGAGCTGTTGCTGCAGTTGGCCATGTTGGCCGGAGAATGCTTCTCGGGCCGCCAACTGCAACCTTGTAGGTAGCTCCCAGGTTCCCGGCCCAACGAAAGCCCCCAGACCCAAATGGAGAGGGGCTGTTTGGGGGACCCCTGGGGGCCCTTCAGGTCAGCTAGGTCTTTGGGTCCTGGCTCCTTCGGTTTGGGAGCTGTTGCTGCAGTTGGGCATGTTGGCCAGAGAGTGCTTCTCGGTATGTGAACTGCAAACTTGCGGGTAGCTCCCAGGTTCCATGACCAAGGAAAGCCCCCAGACCCAAATTGAGAGGGGCTGCCTGGGGGCCCCCTGGGGACTATTCAGGCCAGCTAGGTCTTTGGGTCCTGGCTCCTTCGGTTTGGGAGCTGTTGCTGGACGTTGGGCATGTTGGCCGGAGAGTGCTTCTCGGGCTGCGAACTGCAACCTTGCAGATACATCCCATGTCCCAGGCCCAAAGAAAGCCCCCAGACCCAAATGGAGAGGGGCTGCTTGGGGGCCCCCTGGGGGCCCTTCAGGCCAGCTAGGTCTTTGGGTCCTGGCTCCTTCGGTTTGGGAGCTGTTGCTGCAGTTGGGCATGTTGGCCGGAGAGTGCTTCTCGGGCTGCGAACTGCAACCTTGCAGGTAGCTCCCAGGTTCCCAGCCCAACGAAAGCACCCAGACCCAAATGGAGAGGGGCTGTTTGGGGGCCCCCTGGGGCCCCTTCAGGCCAGCTAGGTCTTTGGGTCCTGGCTCCTTCGGTTTGGGAGCTGTTGCTGGACGTTGGGCATGTTGACCAGAGAGTGCTTCTCGGGCTGCGAACTGCAACCTTGCAGGTACCTCCCAGATCCCCGGCCCAACGAAAGCCCCCAGACCCAAATTGAGAGGGGCTGTTTGGGGCCCCCCTGGGGGCCCTTCAGGCCAGCTAGGTCTTTGGGTCCTGGCTCCTTCGGTTTGGGAGCTGTTGCTGCAGTTGGGCATGTTGGCCGGAGAGTGCTTCTCGGGCCGCGAACTGCAACCTTGCAGGTACCTCCCAGGTCCCAGGCCCAACGAAAGCCCCCAGACCAAAATGGAGAGGGGCTGCTTGGGGGCCCCCTGGGGGTCCTTCTGGCCAGCTAGGTCTTTGGGTCCTGGCTCCTTCGGTTTGGGAGCTGTTGCTGCAGTTGGGCATGTTGACCGGAGAGTGCTTCACGGGCTGCGAACTGCAACCTTGCAGGTACCTCCCAGGTCCCAGGCCCAACGAAAGCCCCCAGACCCAAATGGAGAGGGGCTGCTTGGGGGCCCCCTGGGGGCCCTTCAGGCCAGCTAGGTCTTTGGGTCCTGGCTCCTTCGGTTTGGGAGCTGTTGCTGCAGTTGGGCATGTTGGCCGGAGAGTACTTCTCGGGCTGCGAACTGCAACCTTGCAGGTAGCTCCCAGGTTCCCGGCCCAACGAAAGCCCCCAGACCCAAATGGAGAGGGGCTGTTTGGGGGACCCCTGGGGGCCCGTCAGGTCAGCTAGGTCTTTGGGTCCTGGCTCCTTCGGTTTGGGAGCTGTTGCTGGACGTTGGGCATGTTGGCCAGAGAGTGCTTCTCGGTACGTGAACTGCAAAATTGCGGGTAGCTCCCAGGTTCCATGACCAAGGAAAGCCCCCAGACCCAAATTGAGAGGGGCTGCCTGTGGGCCCCCTTGGGACTCTTCAGGCCAGCTAGGTCTTTGGGTCCTGGCTCCTTCGGTTTGGGAGCTGTTGCTGGACGTTGGGCATGTTGACCGGAGAGTTCTTATCGGGCCGCGAACTGCAACCTTGCAGGTACCTCCCAGTTTCCATGCCCAACGAAGGCCCCCAGACCCAAATGGAGAGGGGCTGTTTGGGGGCCCCCTGGGGCCGCTTCAGGCCAGCTAGGTCTTTGGGTCCTGGCTCCTTCGGTTTGGGAGCTGTTGCTGGACGTTTGGACATGTTGGCCGGAGAGTGCTTCTCGGGCCGTGAACTGCAACCTTGCAGGTAGCTCCCAGGTTCCCGGCCCAAGGAAAGCCCCCAGACCCAAATGGAGAGGGGCTGCTTGGGGGCCCCTTGGGGCCCCTTCAGGCCAGCTAGGTCTTTGGGTCCTGGCTCCTTCGGTTTGGGAGCTGTTGCTGCAGTTGGGCATGTTGGCCGGAGAGTGCTTCTCGGGCCGCGAACTGCAACCTTGCAGGTACCTCCCAGTTTCCATGCCCAACGAAGGCCCCCAGACCCAAATGGAGAGGGGCTGTTTGGGGGCCCCCTGGGGCCCCTTCAGGCCAGCTAGGTCTTTGGGTCCTGGCTCCTTCGGTTTGGGAGCTGTTGCTGCAGTTGGGCATGTTGGCCAGAGAGTGCTTCTCGGTACGTGAACTGCAACCTTGCGGGTAGCTCCCAGGTTCCATGACCAAGGAAAGCCCCCAGACCCAAATTGAGAGGGGCTGCCTGGGGGCCCCCTGGGGACTCTTCAGGCCAGCTAGGTCTTTGGGTCCTGGCTCCTTCGGTTTGGGAGCTGTTGCTGGACGTTGGGCATGTTGGCCGGAGAGTGCTTCTCGGGCTGCGAACTGCAACCTTGCAGATACATCCCATGTCCCAGGCCCAACGAAAGCCCCCAGACCAAAATTGAGAGGGGCTGCTTGGGGGCCCCCTGGGGGCCCTTCAGGCCAGCTAGGTCTTTGGGTCCTGGCTCCTTCGGTTTGGGAGCTGTTGCTGCAGTTGGGCATGTTGGCCGGAGAGTGCTTCTCGGGCTGCGAACTGCAACCTTGCAGGTAGCTCCCAGGTTCCCGGCCCAACGAAAGCCCCCAGACCCAAATGGAGAGGGGCTGTTTGGGGGCCCCCTGGGGCCCCTTCAGGCCAGGTAGGTCTTTGGGTCCTGGCTCCTTCGGTTTGGGAGCTGTTGCTGGACGTTGGGCATGTTGACCAGAGAGTGCTTCTCGGGCTGCGAACTGCAACCTTGCAGGTACCTCCCATGTCCCCGGCCCAAAGAAAGCCCCCAGACCCAAATTGAGAGGGGCTGTTTGGGGCCCCCCTGGGGCCCCTTCAGGCCAGCTAGGTCTTTGGGTCCTGGCTCCTTCGGTTTGGGAGCTGTTGCTGGACGTTGGGCATGTTGACCGGAGAGTGCTTATCGGGCCGCGAACTGCAACCTTGCAGGTACCTCCCAGTTTCCATGCCCAACGAAGGCCCCCAGACCCAAATGGAGAGGGGCTGTTTGGGGGCCCCTTGGGGCCCCTTCAGGCCAGCTAGGTCTTTGGGTCCTGGCTCCTTCGCTTTGGGAGCTGTTGCTGCAGTTGGGCATGTTGGCCGGAGAGTGCTTCTCGGGCCGCGAACTGCAACCTTTCAGGCACTTCCCAGGTTCCCGGCCCAACGAAAACCCCCATACCAAAATTGAGAGGGGCTGCTAGGGGGCCCCTGGGGCCCCTTCAGGAAAGCTATTTCTTTGGCTCCTGGCTCCTTCGGTTTGGGAGCTGTTGCTGCAGTTGGGCATGTTGACCGGAGAGTGCTTCTCGGGCCGCGAACTGCAACCTTGCAGGTAGCTCCCAGGTTCCCGGCCCAACGAAAGCCCCCAGACCCAAATGGAGAGGGGCTGTTTGGGGGCCCCCTGGGGGCCCTTCAGGCCAGCTAGGTCTTTGGGTCCTGGCTCCTTCGGTTTGGGAGCTGTTGCTGCAGTTGGGCATGTTGACCGGAGAGTGCTTCTCGGGCCGCGAACTGTAACCTTGCAGGTAGCTCCCAGGTTCCCGGCCCAACGAAAGCCCCCAGACCCAAATGGAGAGGGGCTGTTTGGGGGCCCCCTGGGGCCCCTTCAGGCCAGCTAGGTCTTTGGGTCCTGGCTCCTTCGGTTTGGGAGCTGTTACTGCATTTGGGCATGTTGACCGGAGAGTGCTTCTCGGGCCGCGAACTGCAACCTTGCAGGTACCTCCCAGATCCCCGGCCCAACGAAAGCCCCCAGACCCAAATTGAGAGGGGCTGTTTGGGGGACCCCTGGGGGCCCTTCAGGCCAGCTAGGTCTTTGGGTCCTGGCTCCTTCGCTTTGGGAGCTGTTGCTGCAGTTGGGCATGTTGGCCGGAGAGTGCTTCTCGGGCTGCGAACTGCAACCTTGCAGGTACCTCCCAGGTTCCCGGCCCAACGAAAGCCCCCAGACCCAAATGGAGAGGGGCTGCTTGGGGGCCCCCTGGGGCCCCTTCAGGCCAGCTAGGTCTTTGGGTCCCGGCTCCTTCGGTTTGGGAGCTGTTGCTGCAGTTGGGCATGTTGGCCGGAGAGTGCTTCTCGGGCCGCGAACTGCAACCTTGCAGGTAGCTCCCAGGTTCCCGGCCCAACGAAAGCCCCCAGACCCAAATGGAGAGGGGCTGTTTGGGGGCCCCCTGGGGCCCCTTCAGGCCAGCTAGGTCTTTGGGTCCTGGCTCCTTCGGTTTGGGAGCTGTTGCTGCAGTTGGGCATGTTGGCCGGAGAGTGCTTCTCGGGCTGCGAACTGCAACCTTGCAGGTAGCTCCCAGGTTCCCGGCCCAACGAAAGCCCCCAGACCCAAATTGAGAGGGGCTGTTTGGGGGCCCCCTGGGGCCCCTTCATGCCAGCTAGGTCTTTGGGTCCTGGCTCCTTCGGTTTGGGAGCTGTTGCTGCAGTTGGGCATGTTGGCCGGAGAGTGCTTCTCGGGCCGCGAACTGCAACCTTGCAGGTAGCTCCCAGGTTCCCGGCCCAACGAAAGCCCCCAGACCCAAATGGAGAGGGGCTGCTTGGGGGCCCCCTGGGGGCCCTTCAGGCCAGCTAGGTCTTTGGGTCCTGGCTCCTTCGGTTTGGGAGCTGTTGCTGCAGTTGGGCATGTTGGCCGGAGAGTGCTTCTCGGGCCGCGAACTGCAACCTTTCAGGCACTTCCCATGTCCGCGGCCCAACGAAAGCCCCCAGACCCAAATGGAGAGGGGCTGTTTGGGGGACCCCTGGGGGCCCTTCAGGTCAGATAGGTCTTTGGGTCCTGGCTCCTTCGGTTTGGGAGCTGTTGCTGCAGTTGGGCATGTTGGCCAGAGAGTGCTTCTCGGTACGTGAACTGCAACCTTGCGGGTAGCTCCCAGGTTCCATGACCAAGGAAAGCCCCCAGACCCAAATTGAGAGGGGCTGCCTGGGGGCCCCCTGGGGACTCTTCAGGCCAGCTAGGTCTTTGGGTCCTGGCTCCTTCGGTTTGGGAGCTGTTGCTGCAGTTGGGCATGTTGGCCGGAGAGTGCTTCTCGGGCTGCGAACTGCAACCTTGCAGATACATCCCATGTCCCAGGCCCAACGAAAGCCCCCAGACCAAAATTGAGAGGGGCTGCTTGGGGGCCCCCTGGGGCCCCTTCAGGCCAGCTAGGTCTTTGGGTCCTGGCTCCTTCAGTTTGGGAGCTGTTGCTGCAGTTGGGCATGTTGGCCGGAGAGTGCTTCTCGGGCTGCGAACTGCAACCTTGCAGGTAGCTCCCAGGTTCCCGGCCCAACGAAAGCCCCCAGACCCAAATGGAGAGGGGCTGTTTGGGGGCCCCCTGGGGCCCCTTCAGGCCAGGTAGGTCTTTGGGTCCTGGCTCCTTCGGTTTGGGAGCTGTTGCTGGACGTTGGGCATGTTGACCAGAGAGTGCTTCTCGGGCTGCGAACTGCAACCTTGCAGGTACCTCCCATGTCCCCGGCCCAAAGAAAGCCCCCAGACCCAAATTGAGAGGGGCTGTTTGGGGCCCCCCTGGGGGCCCTTCAGGCCAGCTAGGTCTTTGGGTCCTGGCTCCTTCGGTTTGGGAGCTGTTGCTGGACGTTGGGCATGTTGACCGGAGAGTGCTTATCGGGCCGCGAACTGCAACCTTGCAGGTACCTCCCAGTTTCCATGCCCAACGAAGGCCCCCAGACCCAAATGGAGAGGGGCTGTTTGGGGGCCCCTTGGGGCCCCTTCAGGCCAGCTAGGTCTTTGGGTCCTGGCTCCTTCGGTTTGGGAGCTGTTGCTGCAGTTGGGCATGTTGACCGGAGAGTGCTTCTCGGGCCGCGAACTGCAACCTTTCAGGCACTTCCCAGGTTCCCGGCCCAACGAAAACCCCCAGACCCAAATTGAGAGGGGCTGCTTGGGGGCCCCTGGGGCCCCTTCAGGAAAGCTATTTCTTTGGCTCCTGGCTCCTTCGGTTTGGGAGCTGTTGCTGCAGTTGGGCATGTTGACCGGAGAGTGCTTCTCGGGCCGCGAACTGCAACCTTGCAGGTAGCTCCCAGGTTCCCGGCCCAACGAAAGCCCCCAGACCCAAATGGAGAGGGGCTGTTTGGGGGCCCCCTGGGGGCCCTTCAGGCCAGCTAGGTCTTTGGGTCCTGGCTCCTTCGGTTTGGGAGCTGTTGCTGCAGTTGGGCATGTTGACCGGAGAGTGCTTCTCGGGCCGCGAACTGTAACCTTGCAGGTAGCTCCCAGGTTCCCGGCCCAACGAAAGCCCCCAGACCCAAATGGAGAGGGGCTGTTTGGGGGCCCCCTGGGGCCCCTTCAGGCCAGCTAGGTCTTTGGGTCCTGGCTCCTTCGGTTTGGGAGCTGTTACTGCATTTGGGCATGTTGACCGGAGAGTGCTTCTCGGGCCGCGAACTGCAACCTTGCAGGTACCTCCCAGATCCCCGGCCCAACGAAAGCCCCCAGACCCAAATGGAGAGGGGCTGTTTGGGGGACCCCTGGGGGCCCTTCAGGCCAGCTAGGTCTTTGGGTCCTGGCTCCTTCGGTTTGGGAGCTGTTGCTGCAGTTGGGCATGTTGGCCGGAGAGTGCTTCTCGGGCCGCGAACTGCAACCTTGCAGGTACCTCCCAGGTTCCCGGCCCAACGAAAGCCCCCAGACCCAAATGGAGAGGGGCTGCTTGGGGGCCCCCTGGGGCCCCTTCAGGCCAGCTAGGTCTTTGGGTCCCGGCTCCTTCGGTTTGGGAGCTGTTGCTGCAGTTGGGCATGTTGGCCGGAGAGTGCTTCTCGGGCCGCGAACTGCAACCTTGCAGGTAGCTCCCAGGTTCCCGGCCCAACGAAAGCCCCCAGACCCAAATGGAGAGGGGCTGTTTGGGGGCCCCCTGGGGGCCCTTCAGGCCAGCTAGGTCTTTGGGTCCTGGCTCCTTCGGTTTGGGAGCTGTTGCTGCAGTTGGGCATGTTGGCCTGAGAGTGCTTCTCGGGCTGCGAACTGCAACCTTGCAGGTACCTCCCAGGTTCCCGGCCCAACGAAAGCCCCCAGAACCAAATGGAGAGGGGCTGCTTGGGGGCCCCCTGGGGCCCCTTCAGGCCAGCTAGGTCTTTGGGTCCTGGCTCCTTCGGTTTGGGAGCTGTTGCTGCAGTTGGGCATGTTGACCGGAGAGTGCTTCTCGGGCCGCGAACTGCAACCTTGCAGGTACCTCCCAGATCCCCGGCCCAACGAAAGCCCCCAGACCCAAATGGAGAGGGGCTGCTTGGGGGCCCCCTGGGGCCCCTTCAGGCCAGCTAGGTCTTTGGGTCCTGGCTCCTTCGGTTTGGGAGCTGTTGCTGCAGTTGGGCATGTTGGCCGGAGAGTGCTTCTCGGGCTGCGAACTGCAACCTTGCAGGTAGCTCCCAGGTTCCCGGCCCAACGAAAGCCCCCAGACCCAAATTGAGAGGGGCTGTTTGGGGGCCCCCTGGGGCCCCTTCATGCCAGCTAGGTCTTTGGGTCCTGGCTCCTTCGGTTTGGGAGCTGTTGCTGCAGTTGGGCATGTTGGCCGGAGAGTGCTTCTCGGGCCGCGAACTGCAACCTTGCAGGTAGCTCCCAGGTTCCCGGCCCAACGAAAGCCCCCAGACCCAAATGGAGAGGGGCTGCTTGGGGGCCCCCTGGGGGCCCTTCAGGCCAGCTAGGTCTTTGGGTCCTGGCTCCTTCGGTTTGGGAGCTGTTGCTGCAGTTGGGCATGTTGGCCGGAGAGTGCTTCTCGGGCCGCGAACTGCAACCTTGCAGGTAGCTCCCAGGTTCCCGGCCCAACGAAAGCCCCCAGACCCAAATGGAGAGGGGCTGTTTGGGGGCCCCCTGGGGGCCCTTCAGGCCAGCTAGGTCTTTGGGTCCTGGCTCCTTCGGTTTGGGAGCTGTTGCTGCAGTTGTGCATGTTGACCGGAGAGTGCTTCTCGGGCCGCGAACTGCAACCTTGCAGGTACCGCCCAGGTTCCCGGGCCAACGAAAGCCCCCAGACCCAAATGGAGAGGGGCTGCTTGGGGGCCCCCTGGGGCCCCTTCAGGCCAGCTAGGTCTTTGGGTCCTGGCTCCTTCGGTTTGGGAGCTGTTGCTGCAGTTGGGCATGTTGGCCGGAGAGTGCTTCTCGGGCCGCGAACTGCAACCTTGCAGGTACCTCCCAGATCCCCGGCCCAACGAAAGCCCCCAGACCCAAATTGAGAGGGGCTGTTTGGGGGCCCCCTGGGGGCCCTTCAGGCCAGATAGGTCTTTGGGTCCTGGCTCCTTCGCTTTGGGAGCTGTTGCTGCAGTTGGGCATGTTGGCCAGAGAGTGCTTCTCGGTACGTGAACTGCAACCTTGCGGGTATCTCCCAGGTTCCATGACCAAGGAAAGCCCCCAGACCCAAATTGAGATGGGCTGCCTGGGGGTCCCCTGGGGACTCTTCAGGCCAGCTAGGTCTTTGGGTCCTGGCTCCTTCGGTTTGGGAGCTGTTGCTGGACGTTGGGCATGTTGGCCGGAGAGTGCTTCTCGGGCTGCGAACTGCAACCTTGCAGATACCTCCCATGTCCCAGGCCAAACGAAAGCCCCCAGACCAAAATTGAGAGGGGCTGCTTGGGGGCCCCCTGGGGGCCCTTCAGGCCATCTAGGTCTTTGGGTCCTGGCTCCTTCGGTTTGGGAGCTGTTGCTGCAGTTGGGCATGTTGGCCGGAGAGTGCTTCTCGGGCTGCGAACTGCAACCTTGCAGGTACCTCCCAGGTTCCCGGCCCAACGAAAGCCCCCAGACCCAAATGGAGAGGGGCTGTTTGGGGGCACCCTGGGGGCCCCTTCAGGCCAGCTAGGTCTTTGGGTCCTGGCTCCTTCGGTTTGGGAGCTGTTGCTGGACGTTGGGCATGTTGACCAGAGAGTGCTTCTCGGGCTGCGAACTGCAACCTTGCAGGTACCTCCCATGTCCCCGGTCCAACGAAAGCCCCCAGACCCAAATGGATAGGGGCTGTTTGGGGCCCCCCTGGGGGCCCTTCAGGCCAGCTAGGTCTTTGGGTCCTGGCTCCTTCGGTTTGGGAGCTGTTGCTGGACGTTGGGCATGTTGACCGGAGAGTGCTTATCGGGCCGCGAACTGCAACCTTGCAGGTACCTCCCAATTTCCATGCCCAACGAAGGCCCCCAGACCCAAATGGAGAGGGGCTGTTTGGGGGCCCCCTGGGGCCCCTTCAGGCCAGCTAGGTCTTTGGGTCCTGGCTCCTTCGGTTTGGGAGCTGTTGCTGCAGTTGGGCATGTTGACCGGAGAGTGCTTTTCGGGCCGCGAACTGCAACCATGCAGGTAGCTCCCAGGTTCCCGGCCCAACGAAAGCCCCCAGACCCACATGGAGAGGGGCTGTTTGGGGGCCCCCTGGGGCCCCTTCAGGCCAGCTAGGTCTTTGGGTCCTGGCTCCTTCGGTTTGGGAGCTGTTGCTGCAGTTGGGCATGTTGACCGGAGAGTGCTTCTCGGGCTGCGAACTGCAACCTTGTAGGTACCTCCCAGGTCCCAGGCCCAACGAAAGCCGCCAGACCCAAATGGAGAGGGGCTGCTTGGGGGCCCCCTGGGGGCCCTTCAGGCCAGCTAGGTCTTTGGGTCCTGGCTCCTTCGGTTTGGGAGCTGTTGCTGCAGTTGGGCATGTTGGCCAGAGAGTGCTTCTCGGTACGTGAACTGCAAC
Organism: Gallinula chloropus; assembly: GCF_964237585.1. Taxonomy (NCBI): domain Eukaryota; kingdom Metazoa; phylum Chordata; class Aves; order Gruiformes; family Rallidae; genus Gallinula; species Gallinula chloropus. Next base: position 17,391,238 of record NC_140101.1, on the reverse strand, counting down.
CTTGCGGGTATCTCCCAGGTTCCATGACCAAGGAAAGCCCCAAGACCCAAATTGAGAGGGGCTGCCTGGGTGCCCCCTGGGGACTCTTCAGGCCAGCTAGGTCTTTGGGTCCTGGCTCCTTCGGTTTGGGAGCTGTTGCTGGACGTTGGGCATGTTGGCCGGAGAGTGCTTCTCGGGCTGCGAACTGCAACCTTGCAGATACATCCCATGTCCCAGGCCCAACGAAAGCCCCCAGACCCAAATGGAGAGGGGCTGCTTGGGGGCCCCCTGGGGGCCCTTCAGGCCAGCTAGGTCTTTGGGTCCTGGCTCCTTCGGTTTGGGAGCTGTTGCTGCAGTTGGGCATGTTGGCCGGAGAGTGCTTCTCGGGCTGCGAACTGCAACCTTGCAGGTACCTCCCAGGTTCCCGGCCCAACGAAAGCACCCAGACCCAAATGGAGAGGGGCTGTTTGTGGGCCCCCTGGGGCCCCTTCAGGCCAGCTAGGTCTTTGGGTCCTGGCTCCTTCGGTTTGGGAGCTGTTGCTGGACGTTGGGCATGTTGACCTGAGACTGCTTCTCGAGCTGCGAACTGCAACCTTGCAGGTACCTCCCAGTTTCCATGCCCAACGAAGGCCCCCAGACCCAAATGGAGAGGGGCTGTTTGGGGGCCCCCTGGGGCCCCTTCAGGCCAGCTAGGTCTTTGGGTCCTGGCTCCTTCGGTTTGGGAGCTGTTGCTGCAGTTGGGCATGTTGGCCGGAGAGTGCTTCTCGGGCCGTGAACTGCAACCTTGCAGGTAGCTCCCAGGTTCCCGGCCCAAGGAAAGCCCCCAGACCCAAATGGAGAGGGGCTGCTTGGGGGCCCCTTGGGGCCCCTTCAGGCCAGCTAGGTCTTTGGGTCCTGGCTCCTTCGGTTTGGGAGCTGTTGCTGCAGTTGGGCATGTTGGCCGGAGAGTGCTTCTCGGGCCGCGAACTGCAACCTTTCAGGCACTTCCCAGGTTCCCGGCCCAACGAAAGCCCCCAGACCAAAATTGAGAGGGGCTGCTTGTGGGCCCCCGCGGTCCCTCCAGGCCAGCTAGGTCTTTGGGTCCTGGCTCCTTCGGTTTTGGAGCTGTTGCTGCAGTTGGGCATGTTGGCCGGAGAGTGCTTCTCGGGCCGCGAACTGCAACCTTGCAGGTACCTCCCAGGTTCCCGGCCCAACGAAAGCCCCCAGACCCAAATAGAGAGGGGCTGTTTGGGGGCCCCCTGGGGCCCCTTCAGGCCAGCTAGGTCTTTGGGTCCTGGCTCCTTCGCTTTGGGAGCTGTTGCTGCAGTTGGGCATGTTGGCCGGAGAGTGCTTCTCGGGCCGTGAACTGCAACCTTGCAGGTAGCTCCCAGGTTCCCGGCCCAACGAAAGCCCCCAGACCCAAATGGAGAGGGGCTGCTTGGGGGCCCCCTGGGGCCCCTTCAGGCCAGCTAGGTCTTTGGGTCCTGGCTCCTTCGGTTTGGGAGCTGTTGCTGCAGTTGGGCATGTTGGCCGGAGAATGCTTCTCGGGCCGCCAACTGCAACCTTGTAGGTAGCTCCCAGGTTCCCGGCCCAACGAAAGCCCCCAGACCCAAATGGAGAGGGGCTGTTTGGGGGCCCCCTTGTTGGCCCTTCAGGCCAGCTAGGTCTTTGGGTCCTGGCTCCTTCGGTTTGGGAGCTGTTTCTGCAGTTGGGCATGTTGACCGGAGAGTGCTTCTCGGGCCGCGAACTGCAACCTTGCAGGCACCTCCCAGGTTCCCGGCCCAACGAAAACCCCCATACCAAAATTGAGAGGGGCTGCATGCGGGCCCCCTGGGGCCCCTTCAGGCCAGCTATTTCTTTGGCTCCTGGCTCCTTCGGTTTGGGAGCTGTTGCTGCAGTTGGGCATGTTGGCCGGAGAGTGCTTCTCGGGCCGCGAACTGCAACCTTGCAGGTAGCTCCCAGGTTCCCGGCCCAACGAAAGCCCCCAGACCCAAATTGAGAAGGGCTGCTTGGGGGCCCCCTGGGGGCCCTTCAGGCCAGCTAGGTCTTTGGGTCCTGGCTCCTTCGGTTTGGGAGCTGTTGCTGGACGTTGGGCATGTTGACCGCAGAGTGCTTCTCGGGCTGCGAACTGCAACCTTGCAGGTACCTCCCAGATCCCCGGCCCAACGAAAGCCCCCAGACCAAAATTGAGAGGGGCTGCTTGGGGGCCCCCTGGGGGCCCTTCATGCCAGCTAGGTCTTTGGGTCCTGGCTCCTTCGGTTTGGGAGCTGTTGCTGCAGTTGGGCATGTTGGCCGGAGAGTGCTTCTCGGGCCGCGAACTGCAACCTTGCAGGTACCTCCCAGGTTCCCGGCCCAACAAAAGACCCCAGACCCAAATGGAGAGGGGCTGTTTTGGGGCCCCCTGGGGGCCCTTCAGGCCAGCTAGGTCTTTGGGTCCTGGCTCCTTCGGTTTGGGAGCTGTTGCTGCAGTTGGGCATGTTGACCGGAGAGTGCTTCTCGGGCCGCGAACTGCAACCTTGCAGGTACCTCCCAGGTTCCCGGCCCAACGAAAGCCCCCAGACCCAAATTGAGAGGGGCTGCTTGGGGGCCCCCTGGGGCCCCTTCAGGCCAGCTAGGTCTTTGGGTCCTGGCTCCTTCGGTTTGGGAGCTGTTGCTGCAGTTGGGCATGTTGGCCGGAGAGTGCTTCTCGGGCCGCGAACTGCAACCTTGCAGGTAGCTCCCAGGTTCCCGGCCCAACGAAAGCCCCCAGACCCAAATGGAGAGGGGCTGTTTGGGGGCCCCCTGGGGGCCCTTCAGGCCAGCTAGGTCTTTGGGTCCTGGCTCCTTCGGTTTGGGAGCTGTTGCTGCAGTTGGGCATGATGGCCGGAGAGTGCTTCTCGGGCCGCGAACTGCAACCTTGCAGGTACCTCCCAGATCCCCGGCCCAACGAAAGCCCCCAGACCCAAATTGAGAGGGGCTGTTTGGTGGCCCCCTGGGGGCCCTTCAGGCCAGCTAGGTCTTTGGGTCCTGGCTCCTTCGGTTTGGGAGCTGTTGCTGGACGTTGGGCATGTTGACCGCAGAGTGCTTCTCGGGCCGCGAACTGCAACCTTGCAGGTACCTCCCAGATCCCCGGCCCAACGAAAGCCCCCAGACCAAAATTCAGAGGGGCTGCTTGGGGGCCCCCTGGGGGCCCTTCAGGCCAGCTTGGTCTTTGGGTCCTGGCTCCTTCGGTTTGGGAGCTGTTGCTGCAGTTGGGCATGTTGGCCGGAGAGTGCTTCTCGGGCCGCGAACTGCAACCTTGCAGGTAGCTCCCAGGTTCCCGGCCCAACGAAAGCCCCCAGACCCAAATGGAGAGGGGCTGTTTGGGGGCCCCCTGGGGGCCCTTCAGGCCAGCTAGGTCTTTGGGTCCTGGCTCCTTCGGTTTGGGAGCTGTTGCTGCAGTTGGGCATGTTGGCCGGAGAGTGCTTCTCGGGCCGCGAACTGCAACCTTGCAGGTACCTCCCAGGTTCCCGGGCCAACGAAAGCCCCCAGACCCAAATTGAGAGGGGCTGCATGCGGGCCCCCTGGGGCCCCTTCTGGCCAGCTAGTTCTTTGGGTCCTGGCTCCTTCGGTTTGGGAGCTGTTGCTGCAGTTGGGCATGTTGGCCGGAGAGTGCTTCTCGGGCCGCGAACTGCAACCTTGCAGGTAGCTCCCAGGTTCCCGGCCCAACGAAAGCCCCCAGACCCAAATGGAGAGGGGCTGTTTGGGGGCCCCCCTGGGGGCCCTTCAGGCCAGCTAGGTCTTTGGGTCCTGGCTCCTTCGGTTAGGGAGCTGTTGCTGGACGTTTGGACATGATGGCCGGAGAGTGCTTCTCGGGCCGTGAACTGCAACCTTGCAGGTACCTCCCAGTTTCCATGCCCAACGAAGGCCCCCAGACCCAAATGGAGAGGGGCTGTTAGGGGGCCCCCTGGGGCCCCTTCAGGCCAGCTAGGTCTTTGGGTCCTGGCTCCTTCGGTTAGGGAGCTGTTGCTGGACGTTTGGACATGATGGCCGCAGAGTGCTTCTCGGGCCGTGAACTGCAACCTTGCAGGTAGCTCCCAGGTTCCCGGCCCAAGGAAAGCACCCAGACCCAAATGGAGAGGGGCTGCTTGGGGCCCCCTTGGGGCCCTTCAGGCCAGCTAGGTCTTTGGGTCCTGGCTCCTTCGGTTTGGGAGCTGTTGCTGCAGTTGGGCATGTTGGCCGGAGAGTGCTTCTCGGGCCGCAAACTGCAACCTTGCAGGTAGCTCCCAGGTTCCCGGCCCAACGAAAGCCCCCAGACCCAAATGGAGAGGGGCTGTTTGGGGGCCCCCTGGGGCCCCTTCAGGCCAGCTAGGTCTTTGGGTCCTGGCTCCTTCGGTTTGGGAGCTGTTGCTGCAGTTGGGCATGTTGGCCGGAGAGTGCTTCTCGGGCCGCGAAATGCAACCTTGCAGGTAGCTCCCAGGTTCCCGGCCCAACGAAAGCCCCCAGACCCAAATGGAGAGGGGCTGCTTGGGGGCCCCCTGGGGGTCCTTCTGGCCAGCTAGGTCTTTGGGTCCTGGCTCCTTCGCTTTGGGAGCTGTTGCTGGACGTTGGGCATGTTGGCCGGAGAGTGCTTCTCGGGCTGCGAACTGCAACCTTGCAGATACATCCCAGGTTCCATGCCCAACGAAAGCCCCCAGACCCAAATTGAGAGGGGCTGTTTGGGGCCCCCCTGGGGGCCCTTCAGGCCAGCTAGGTCTTTGGGTCCTGGCTCCTTCGGTTTGGGAGCTGTTGCTGGACGTTGGGCATGTTGACCGGAGAGTGCTTATCGGGCCGCGAACTGCAACCTTGCAGGTACCTCCCAGGTCCCAGGCCCAACGAAGGCCCCCAGACCCAAATGGAGAGGGGCTGTTTGGGGGCCCCCTGGGGCCCCTTCAGGCCAGCTAGGTCTTTGGGTCCTGGCTCCTTCGGTTTGGGAGCTGTTGCTGGACGTTTGGACATGTTGGCCGGAGAGTGCTTCTCGGGCTGCGAACTGCAACCTTGCAGGTAGCTCCCAGGTTCCCGGCCCAACGAAAGCCCCCAGACCCAAATGGAGAGGGGCTGTTTGGGGGACCCCTGGGGGCCCGTCAGGTCAGCTAGGTCTTTGGGTCCTGGCTCCTTCGGTTTGGGAGCTGTTGCTGGACGTTGGGCATGTTGGCCAGAGAGTGCTTCTCGGTACGTGAACTGCAAAATTGCGGGTAGCTCCCAGGTTCCATGACCAAGGAAAGCCCCCAGACCCAAATTGAGAGGGGCTGCCTGGGGGCCCCCTTGGGACTCTTCAGGCCAGCTAGGTCTTTGGGTCCTGGCTCCTTCGGTTTGGGAGCTGTTGCTGGACGTTGGGCATGTTGACCGGAGATTTCTTATCGGGCCGCGAACTGCAACCTTGCAGGTACCTCCCAGTTTCCATGCCCAAAGAAGGCCCCCAGACCCAAATGGAGAGGGGCTGTTTGGGGGCCCCCTGGGGCCCCTTCAGGCCAGCTAGGTCTTTGGGTCCTGGCTCCTTCGGTTTGGGAGCTGTTGCTGGACATTTGGACATGTTGGCCGGAGAGTGCTTCTCGGGCCGTGAACTGCAACCTTGCAGGTAGCTCCCAGGTTCCCGGCCCAAGGAAAGCCCCCAGACCCAAATGGAGAGGGGCTGCTTGGGGGCCCCTTGGGGCCCCTTCAGGCCAGCTAGGTCTTTGGGTCCTGGCTCCTTCGGTTTGTGAGCTGTTGCTGCAGTTGGGCATGTTGGCCGGAGAGTGCTTCTCGGGCCGCGATCTGCAACCTTTCAGGCACTTCCCATGTCCCCGGCCCAACTAAAGCCCCCAGACCCAAATGGAGAGGGGCTGTTTGGGGGACCCCTGGGGGCCCTTCAGGTCAGATAGGTCTTTGGGTCCTGGCTCCTTCGGTTTGGGAGCTGTTGCTGCAGTTGGGCATGTTGACCAGAGAGTGCTTCTCGGTACGTGAACTGCAACCTTGCGGGTAGCTCCCAGGTTCCATGACCAAGGAAAGCCCCCAGACCCAAATTGAGAGGGGCTGCCTGGGGGGCCCCTGGGGACTCTTCAGGCCAGCTAGGTCTTTGGGTCCTGGCTCCTTCGGTTTGGGAGCTGTTGCTGGACGTTGGGCATGTTGGCCGGAGAGTGCTTCTCGGGCTGCGAACTGCAACCTTGCAGATACATACCATGTCCCAGGCCCAACGAAAGCCCCCAGACCAAAATTGAGAGGGGCTGCTTGGGGGCCCCTGGGGCCCCTTCAGGAAAGCTATTTCTTTGGCTCCTGGCTCCTTCGGTTTGGGAGCTGTTGCTGCAGTTGGGCATGTTGACCGGAGAGTGCTTCTCGGGCCGCGAACTGCAACCTTGCAGGTAGCTCCCAGGTTCCCGGCCCAACGAAAGCCCCCAGACCCAAATGGAGAGGGGCTGTTTGGGGGCCCCCTGGGGGCCCTTCAGGCCAGCTAGGTCTTTGGGTCCTGGCTCCTTCGGTTTGGGAGCTGTTGCTGCAGTTGGGCATGTTGACCGGAGAGTGCTTCTCGGGCCGCGAACTGTAACCTTGCAGGTAGCTCCCAGGTTCCCGGCCCAACGAAAGCCCCCAGACCCAAATGGAGAGGGGCTGTTTGGGGGCCCCCTGGGGCCCCTTCAGGCCAGCTAGGTCTTTGGGTCCTGGCTCCTTCGGTTTGGGAGCTGTTACTGCATTTGGGCATGTTGACCGGAGAGTGCTTCTCGGGCTGCGAACTGCAACCTTGCAGGTACCTCCCAGATCCCCGGCCCAACGAAAGCCCCCAGACCCAAATTGAGAGGGGCTGTTTGGGGGACCCCTGGGGGCCCTTCAGGCTAGCTAGGTCTTTGGGTCCTGGCTCCTTCGGTTTGGGAGCTGTTGCTGCAGTTGGGCATGTTGGCCGGAGAGTGCTTCTCGGGCTGCGAACTGCAACCTTGCAGGTACCTCCCAGGTTCCCGGCCCAACGAAAGCCCCCAGACCCAAATGGAGAGGGGTTGCTTGGGGGCCCCCTGGGGCCCCTTCAGGCCAGCTAGGTCTTTGGGTCCCGGCTCCTTCGGTTTGGGAGCTGTTGCTGCAGTTGGGCATGTTGGCCGGAGAGTGCTTCTCGGGCCGCGAACTGCAACCTTGCAGGTAGCTCCCAGGTTCCCGGCCCAACGAAAGCCCCCAGACCCAAATGGAGAGGGGCTGCTTGGGGGCCCCCTGGGGGCCCTTCAGGCCAGCTAGGTCTTTGGGTCCTGGCTCCTTCGGTTTGGGAGCTGTTGCTGCAGTTGGGCATGTTGGCCGGAGAGTGCTTCTCGGGCCGCGAACTGCAACCTTGCAGGTACCTCCCAGATCCCCGGCCTAACGAAAGCCCCCAGACCCAAATTGAGAGGGGCTGCTTGGGGGCCCCCTGGGGCCCCTTCAGGCCAGCTAGGTCTTTGGGTCCTGGCTCCTTCGGTTTGGGAGCTGTTGCTGCAGTTGGGCATGTTGGCCGGAGAGTGCTTCTCGGGCCGCGAACTGCAACCTTGCAGGTAGCTCCCAGGTTCCCGGCCCAACGAAAGCCCCCAGACCCAAATGGAGAGGGGCTGCTTGGGGGCCCCTTGGGGCCCCTTCAGGCCAGCTAGGTCTTTGGGTCCTGGCTCCTTCGGTTTGGGAGCTGTTGCTGCAGTTGGGCATGTTGGCCGGAGAGTGCTTCTCGGGCCGCGAACTGCAAACTTTCAGGCACTTCCCATGTCCCCGGCCCAACGAAAGCCCCCAGACCAAAATTGGGAGGGGCTGCTTGGGTACCCCCTGGGGGCCCTTCAGGCCAGCTAGGTCTTTGGGTCCTGGCTCCTTCGGTTTGGGAGCTGTTGCTGCAGTTGGGTATGTTGGCCGGAGAGTGCTTCTCGGGCCGCGAACTGCAACCTTGCAGGTAGCTCCCAGGTTCCCGGCCCAACGAAAGCCCCCAGACCCAAATGGAGAGGGGCTGTTTGGGGGCCCCCTGGGGGCCCTTCAGGCCAGCTAGGTCTTTGGGTCCTGGCTCCTTCGGTTTGGGAGCTGTTGCTGCAGTTGGGCATGTTGGCCGGAGAATGCTTCTCGGGCCGCCAACTGCAACCTTGTAGGTAGCTCCCAGGTTCCCGGCCCAACGAAAGCCCCCAGACCCAAATGGAGAGGGGCTGTTTGGGGGACCCCTGGGGGCCCTTCAGGTCAGCTAGGTATTTGGGTCCTGGCTCCTTCGGTTTGGGAGCTGTTGCTGCAGTTGGGCATGTTGGCCAGAGAGTGCTTCTCGGTACGTGAACTGCAAACTTGCGGGTAGCTCCCAGGTTCCATGACCAAGGAAAGCCCCCAGACCCAAATTGAGAGGGGCTGCCTGGGGGCCCCCTGGGGACTCTTCAGGCCAGCTAGGTCTTTGGGTCCTGGCTCCTTCGGTTTGGGAGCTGTTGCTGGACGTTGGGCATGTTGGCCGGAGAGTGCTTCTCGGGCCGCGAACTGCAACCTTGCAGGTACCTCCCAGGTTCCCGGCCCAACAAAAGACCCCAGACCCAAATGGAGAGGGGCTGTTTGGGGGCCCCCTGGGGGCCCTTCAGGCCAGCTAGGTCTTTGGGTCCTGGCTCCTTCGGTTTGGGAGCTGTTGCTGCAGTTGGGCATGTTGACCGGAGAGTGCTTCTCGGGCCGCGAACTGCAACCTTGCAGGTACCTCCCAGGTTCCCGGCCCAACGAAAGCCCCCAGACCCAAATTGAGAGGGGCTGCTTGGGGGCCCCCTGGGGCCCCTTCAGGCCAGCTAGGTCTTTGGGTCCTGGCTCCTTCGCTTTGGGAGCTGTTGCTGCAGTTGGGCATGTTGGCCGGAGAGTGCTTCTCGGGCCGCGAACTGCAACCTTGCAGGTAGCTCCCAGGTTCCCGGCCCAACGAAAGCCCCCAGACCCAAATGGAGAGGGGCTGTTTGGGGGCCCCCTGGGGGCCCTTCAGGCCAGCTAGGTCTTTGGGTCCTGGCTCCTTCGGTTTGGGAGCTGTTGCTGCAGTTGGGCATGATGGCCGGAGAGTGCTTCTCGGGCCGCGAACTGCAACCTTGCAGGTACCTCCCAGATCCCCGGCCCAACGAAAGCCCCCAGACCCAAATTGAGAGGGGCTGTTTGGTGGCCCCCTGGGGGCCCTTCAGGCCAGCTAGGTCTTTGGGTCCTGGCTCCTTCGGTTTGGGAGCTGTTGCTGGACGTTGGGCATGTTGACCGCAGAGTGCTTCTCGGGCTGCGAACTGCAACCTTGCAGGTACCTCCCAGATCCCCGGCCCAACGAAAGCCCCCAGACCAAAATTCAGAGGGGCTGCTTGGGGGCCCCCTGGGGGCCCTTCAGGCCAGCTTGGTCTTTGGGTCCTGGCTCCTTCGGTTTGGGAGCTGTTGCTGCAGTTGGGCATGTTGGCCGGAGAGTGCTTCTCGGGCCGCGAACTGCAACCTTGCAGGTAGCTCCCAGGTTCCCGGCCCAACGAAAGCCCCCAGACCCAAATTGAGAGGGGCTGCATGCGGGCCCCCTGGGGCCCCTTCTGGCCAGCTAGTTCTTTGGGTCCTGGCTCCTTCGGTTTGGGAGCTGTTGCTGCAGTTGGGCATGTTGGCCGGAGAGTGCTTCTCGGGCCGCGAACTGCAACCTTGCAGGTAGCTCCCAGGTTCCCGGCCCAACGAAAGCCCCCAGACCCAAATGGAGAGGGGCTGTTTGGGGGCCCCCCTGGGGGCCCTTCAGGCCAGCTAGGTCTTTGGGTCCTGGCTCCTTCGGTTAGGGAGCTGTTGCTGGACGTTTGGACATGATGGCCGGAGAGTGCTTCTCGGGCCGTGAACTGCAACCTTGCAGGTACCTCCCAGTTTCCAAGCCCAACGAAGGCCCCCAGACCCAAATGGAGAGGGGCTGTTTGGGGGCCCCCTGGGGCCCCTTCAGGCCAGCTAGGTCTTTGGGTCCTGGCTCCTTCGGTTAGGGAGCTGTTGCTGGACGTTTGGACATGATGGCCGCAGAGTGCTTCTCGGGCCGTGAACTGCAACCTTGCAGGTAGCTCCCAGGTTCCCGGCCCAAGGAAAGCACCCAGACCCAAATGGAGAGGGGCTGCTTGGGGCCCCCTTGGGGCCCTTCAGGCCAGCTAGGTCTTTGGGTCCTGGCTCCTTCGGTTTGGGAGCTGTTGCTGCAGTTGGGCATGTTGGCCGGAGAGTGCTTCTCGGGCCGCAAACTGCAACCTTGCAGGTAGCTCCCAGGTTCCCGGCCCAACGAAAGCCCCCAGACCCAAATGGAGAGGGGCTGTTTGGGGGCCCCCTGGGGCCCCTTCAGGCCAGCTAGGTCTTTGGGTCCTGGCTCCTTCGGTTTGGGAGCTGTTGCTGCAGTTGGGCATGTTGGCCGGAGAGTGCTTCTCGGGCCGCGAAATGCAACCTTGCAGGTAGCTCCCAGGTTCCCGGCCCAACGAAAGCCCCCAGACCCAAATGGAGAGGGGCTGCTTGGGGGCCCCCTGGGGGTCCTTCTGGCCAGCTAGGTCTTTGGGTCCTGGCTCCTTCGGTTTGGGAGCTGTTGCTGGACGTTGGGCATGTTGGCCGGAGAGTGCTTCTCGGGCTGCGAACTGCAACCTTGCAGATACATCCCAGGTTCCATGCCCAACGAAAGCCCCCAGACCCAAATGGAGAGGGGCTGTTTGGGGCCCCCCTGGGGGCCCTTCAGGCCAGCTAGGTCTTTGGGTCCTGGCTCCTTCGGTTTGGGAGCTGTTGCTGGACGTTGGGCATGTTGACCGGAGAGTGCTTATCGGGCCGCGAACTGCAACCTTGCAGGTACCTCCCAGGTCCCAGGCCCAACGAAGGCCCCCAGACCCAAATGGAGAGGGGCTGTTTGGGGGCCCCCTGGGGCCCCTTCAGGCCAGCTAGGTCTTTGGGTCCTGGCTCCTTCGGTTTGGGAGCTGTTGCTGGACGTTTGGACATGTTGGCCGGAGAGTGCTTCTCGGGCTGCGAACTGCAACCTTGCAGGTAGCTCCCAGGTTCCCGGCCCAACGAAAGCCCCCAGACCCAAATGGAGAGGGGCTGTTTGGGGGACCCCTGGGGGCCCGTCAGGTCAGCTAGGTCTTTGGGTCCTGGCTCCTTCGGTTTGGGAGCTGTTGCTGGACGTTGGGCATGTTGGCCAGAGAGTGCTTCTCGGTACGTGAACTGCAAAATTGCGGGTAGCTCCCAGGTTCCATGACCAAGGAAAGCCCCCAGACCCAAATTGAGAGGGGCTGCCTGGGGGCCCCCTTGGGACTCTTCAGGCCAGCTAGGTCTTTGGGTCCTGGCTCCTTCGGTTTGGGAGCTGTTGCTGGACGTTGGGCATGTTGACCGGAGATTTCTTATCGGGCCGCGAACTGCAACCTTGCAGGTACCTCCCAGTTTCCATACCCAACGAAGGCCCCCAGACCCAAATGGAGAGGGGCTGTTTGGGGGCCCCCTGGGGCCCCTTCAGGCCAGCTAGGTCTTTGGGTCCTGGCTCCTTCGGTTTGGGAGCTGTTGCTGGACGTTTGGACATGTTGGCCGGAGAGTGCTTCTCGGGCCGTGAACTGCAACCTTGCAGGTAGCTCCCAGGTTCCCGGCCCAAGGAAAGCCCCCAGACCCAAATGGAGAGGGGCTGCTTGGGGGCCCCTTGGGGCCCCTTCAGGCCAGCTAGGTCTTTGGGTCCTGGCTCCTTCGGTTTGTGAGCTGTTGCTGCAGTTGGGCATGTTGGCCGGAGAGTGCTTCTCGGGCCGCGATCTGCAACCTTTCAGGCACTTCCCATGTCCCCGGCCCAACTAAAGCCCCCAGACCCAAATGGAGAGGGGCTGTTTGGGGGACCCCTGGGGGCCCTTCAGGTCAGATAGGTCTTTGGGTCCTGGCTCCTTCGGTTTGGGAGCTGTTGCTGCAGTTGGGCATGTTGGCCAGAGAGTGCTTCTCGGTACGTGAACTGCAACCTTGCGGGTAGCTCCCAGGTTCCATGACCAAGGAAAGCCCCCAGACCCAAATTGAGAGGGGCTGCCTGGGGGGCCCCTGGGGACTCTTCAGGCCAGCTAGGTCTTTGGGTCCTGGCTCCTTCGGTTTGGGAGCTGTTGCTGGACGTTGGGCATGTTGGCCGGAGAGTGCTTCTCGGGCTGCGAACTGCAACCTTGCAGATACATACCATGTCCCAGGCCCAACGAAAGCCCCCAGACCAAAATTGAGAGGGGCTGCTTGGGGGCCCCTGGGGCCCCTTCAGGAAAGCTATTTCTTTGGCTCCTGGCTCCTTCGGTTTGGGAGCTGTTGCTGCAGTTGGGCATGTTGACCGGAGAGTGCTTCTCGGGCCGCGAACTGCAACCTTGCAGGTAGCTCCCAGGTTCCCGGCCCAACGAAAGCCCCCAGACCCAAATGGAGAGGGGCTGTTTGGGGGCCCCCTGGGGGCCCTTCAGGCCAGCTAGGTCTTTGGGTCCTGGCTCCTTCGGTTTGGGAGCTGTTGCTGCAGTTGGGCATGTTGACCGGAGAGTGCTTCTCGGGCCGCGAACTGTAACCTTGCAGGTAGCTCCCAGGTTCCCGGCCCAACGAAAGCCCCCAGACCCAAATGGAGAGGGGCTGTTTGGGGGCCCCCTGGGGCCCCTTCAGGCCAGCTAGGTCTTTGGGTCCTGGCTCCTTCGGTTTGGGAGCTGTTACTGCATTTGGGCATGTTGACCGGAGAGTGCTTCTCGGGCTGCGAACTGCAACCTTGCAGGTACCTCCCAGATCCCCGGCCCAACGAAAGCCCCCAGACCCAAATTGAGAGGGGCTGTTTGGGGGACCCCTGGGGGCCCTTCAGGCCAGCTAGGTCTTTGGGTCCTGGCTCCTTCGGTTTGGGAGCTGTTGCTGCAGTTGGGCATGTTGGCCGGAGAGTGCTTCTCGGGCTGCGAACTGCAACCTTGCAGGTACCTCCCAGGTTCCCGGCCCAACGAAAGCCCCCAGACCCAAATGGAGAGGGGCTGCTTGGGGGCCCCCTGGGGCCCCTTCAGGCCAGCTAGGTCTTTGGGTCCCGGCTCCTTCGGTTTGGGAGCTGTTGCTGCAGTTGGGCATGTTGGCCGGAGAGTGCTTCTCGGGCCGCGAACTGCAACCTTGCAGGTAGCTCCCAGGTTCCCGGCCCAACGAAAGCCCCCAGACCCAAATGGAGAGGGGCTGTTTGGGGGCCCCCTGGGGGCCCTTCAGGCCAGCTAGGTCTTTGGGTCCTGGCTCCTTCGGTTTGGGAGCTGTTGCTGCAGTTGGGCATGTTGGCCGGAGAGTGCTTCTCGGGCTGCGAACTGCAACCTTGCAGGTACCTCCCAGGTTCCCGGCCCAACGAAAGCCCCCAGAACCAAATGGAGAGGGGCTGCTTGGGGGCCCCCTGGGGCCCCTTCGGGCCAGCTAGGTCTTTGGGTCCTGGCTCCTTCGGTTTGGGAGCTGTTGCTGCAGTTGGGCATGTTGACCGGAGAGTGCTTCTCGGGCCGCGAACTGCAACCTTGCAGGTACCTCCCAGATCCCCGGCCCAACGAAAGCCCCCAGACCCAAATGGAGAGGGGCTGTTTGGGGGCCCCCTGGGGCCCCTTCAGGCCAGCTAGGTCTTTGGGTCCTGGCTCCTTCGGTTTGGGAGCTGTTGCTGCAGTTGGGCATGTTGGCCGGAGAGTGCTTCTCGGGCTGCGAACTGCAACCTTGCAGGTAGCTCCCAGGTTCCCGGCCCAACGAAAGCCCCCAGACCCAAATTGAGAGGGGCTGTTTGGGGGCCCCCTGGGGCCCCTTCATGCCAGCTAGGTCTTTGGGTCCTGGCTCCTTCGGTTTGGGAGCTGTTGCTGCAGTTGGGCATGTTGGCCGGAGAGTGCTTCTCGGGCCGCGAACTGCAACCTTGCAGGTAGCTCCCAGGTTCCCGGCCCAACGAAAGCCCCCAGACCCAAATGGAGAGGGGCTGCTTGGGGGCCCCCTGGGGGCCCTTCAGGCCAGCTAGGTCTTTGGGTCCTGGCTCCTTCGGTTTGGGAGCTGTTGCTGCAGTTGGGCATGTTGGCCGGAGAGTGCTTCTCGGGCCGCGAACTGCAACCTTGCAGGTACCTCCCAGATCCCCGGCCTAACGAAAGCCCCCAGACCCAAATTGAGAGGGGCTGCTTGGGGGCCCCCTGGGGCCCCTTCAGGCCAGCTAGGTCTTTGGGTCCTGGCTCCTTCGGTTTGGGAGCTGTTGCTGCAGTTGGGCATGTTGGCCGGAGAGTGCTTCTCGGGCCGCGAACTGCAACCTTGCAGGTAGCTCCCAGGTTCCCGGCCCAACGAAAGCCCCCAGACCCAAATGGAGAGGGGCTGCTTGGGGGCCCCTTGGGGCCCCTTCAGGCCAGCTAGGTCTTTGGGTCCTGGCTCCTTCGGTTTGGGAGCTGTTGCTGCAGTTGGGCATGTTGGCCGGAGAGTGCTTCTCGGGCCGCGAACTGCAACCTTGCAGGCACTTCCCATGTCCCCGGCCCAACGAAAGCCCCCAGACCAAAATTGGGAGGGGCTGCTTGGGGACCCCCTGGGGGCCCTTCAGGCCAGCTAGGTCTTTGGGTCCTGGCTCCTTCGGTTTGGGAGCTGTTGCTGCAGTTGGGTATGTTGGCCGGAGAGTGCTTCTCGGGCCGCGAACTGCAACCTTGCAGGTAGCTCCCAGGTTCCCGGCCCAACGAAAGCCCCCAGACCCAAATGGAGAGGGGCTGCTTGGGGGCCCCCTGGGGCCCCTTCAGGCCAGCTAGGTCTTTGGGTCCTGGCTCCTTCGGTTTGGGAGCTGTTGCTGCAGTTGGCCATGTTGGCCGGAGAATGCTTCTCGGGCCGCCAACTGCAACCTTGTAGGTAGCTCCCAGGTTCCCGGCCCAACGAAAGCCCCCAGACCCAAATGGAGAGGGGCTGTTTGGGGGACCCCTGGGGGCCCTTCAGGTCAGCTAGGTATTTGGGTCCTGGCTCCTTCGGTTTGGGAGCTGTTGCTGCAGTTGGGCATGTTGGCCAGAGAGTGCTTCTCGGTACGTGAACTGCAAACTTGCGGGTAGCTCCCAGGTTCCATGACCAAGGAAAGCCCCCAGACCCAAATTGAGAGGGGCTGCTTGGGGGCCCCCTGGGGACTCTTCAGGCCAGCTAGGTCTTTGGGTCCTGGCTCCTTCGGTTTGGGAGCTGTTGCTGGACGTTGGGCATGTTGGCCGGAGAGTGCTTCTCGGGCTGCGAACTGCAACCTTGCAGATACATCCCATGTCCCAGGCCCAACGAAAGCCCCCAGACCAAAATTGAGAGGGGCTGTTTGGGGCCCCCCTGGGGGCCTTTCAGGCCAGCTAGGTCTTTGGGTCCTGGCTCCTTCGGTTTGGGAGCTGTTGCTGCAGTTGGGCATGTTGGCCGGAGAGTGCTTCTCGGGCCGCGAACTGCAACCTTGTAGGTACCTCCCAGGTCCCAGGCCCAACGAAAGCCCCCAGACCCAAATGGAGAGGGGCTGCTTGGGGGCCCCCTGGGGCCCCTTCAGGCCAGCTAGGTCTTTGGGTCCTGGCTCCTTCGGTTTGGGATCTGTTGCTGGACGTTTGGACATGTTGGCCGGAGAGTGCTTCTCGGGCTGCGAACTGCAACCTTGCAGGTAGCTCCCAGGTTCCCGGCCCAACGAAAGCCCCCAGACCCAAATGGAGAGGGGCTGTTTGGGGGACCCCTGGGGGCCCGTCAGGTCAGCTAGGTCTTTGGGTCCTGGCTCCTTCGGTTTGGGAGCTGTTGCTGGACGTTGGGCATGTTGGCCAGAGAGTGCTTCTCGGTACGTGAACTGCAAAATTGCGGGTAGCTCCCAGGTTCCATGACCAAGGAAAGCCCCCAGACCCAAATTGAGAGGGGCTGCCTGGGGGCCCCCTTGGGACTCTTCAGGCCAGCTAGGTCTTTGGGTCCTGGCTCCTTCGGTTTGGGAGCTGTTGCTGGACGTTGGGCATGTTGACCGGAGATTTCTTATCGGGCCGCGAACTGCAACCTTGCAGGTACCTCCCAGTTTCCATGCCCAACGAAGGCCCCCAGACCCAAATGGAGAGGGGCTGTTTGGGGGCCCCCTGGGGCCCCTTCAGGCCAGCTAGGTCTTTGGGTCCTGGCTCCTTCGGTTTGGGAGCTGTTGCTGGACGTTTGGACATGTTGGCCGGAGAGTGCTTCTCGGGCCGTGAACTGCAACCTTGCAGGTAGCTCCCAGGTTCCCGGCCCAACGAAAGCCCCCAGACCCAAATGGAGAGGGGCTGCTTGGGGGCCCCTTGGGGCCCCTTCAGGCCAGCTAGGTCTTTGGGTCCTGGCTCCTTCGGTTTGTGAGCTGTTGCTGCAGTTGGGCATGTTGGCCGGAGAGTGCTTCTCGGGCCGCGATCTGCAACCTTTCAGGCACTTCCCATGTCCCCGGCCCAACTAAAGCCCCCAGACCCAAATCGAGAGGGGCTGTTTGGGGGACCCCTGGGGGCCCTTCAGGTCAGATAGGTCTTTGGGTCCTGGCTCCTTCGGTTTGGGAGCTGTTGCTGCAGTTGGGCATGTTGGCCAGAGAGTGCTTCTCGGTACGTGAACTGCAACCTTGCGGGTAGCTCCCAGGTTCCATGACCAAGGAAAGCCCCCAGACCCAAATTGAGAGGGGCTGCCTGGGGGGCCCCTGGGGACTCTTCAGGCCAGCTAGGTCTTTGGGTCCTGGCTCCTTCGGTTTGGGAGCTGTTGCTGGACGTTGGGCATGTTGGCCAGAGAGTGCTTCTCGGGCTGCGAACTGCAACCTTGCAGATACATACCATGTCCCAGGCCCAACGAAAGCCCCCAGACCAAAATTGAGAGGGGCTGCTTGGGGGCCCCTGGGGCCCCTTCAGGAAAGCTATTTCTTTGGCTCCTGGCTCCTTCGGTTTGGGAGCTGTTGCTGCAGTTGGGCATGTTGACCGGAGAGTGCTTCTCGGGCCGCGAACTGCAACCTTGCAGGTAGCTCCCAGGTTCCCGGCCCAACGAAAGCCCCCAGACCCAAATGGAGAGGGGCTGTTTGGGGGCCCCCTGGGGGCCCTTCAGGCCAGCTAGGTCTTTGGGTCCTGGCTCCTTCGGTTTGGGAGCTGTTGCTGCAGTTGGGCATGTTGACCGGAGAGTGCTTCTCGGGCCGCGAACTGTAACCTTGCAGGTAGCTCCCAGGTTCCCGGCCCAACGAAAGCCCCCAGACCCAAATGGAGAGGGGCTGTTTGGGGGCCCCCTGGGGCCCCTTCAGGCCAGCTAGGTCTTTGGGTCCTGGCTCCTTCGGTTTGGGAGCTGTTACTGCATTTGGGCATGTTGACCGGAGAGTGCTTCTCGGGCTGCGAACTGCAACCTTGCAGGTACCTCCCAGATCCCCGGCCCAACGAAAGCCCCCAGACCCAAATTGAGAGGGGCTGTTTGGGGGACCCCTGGGGGCCCTTCAGGCCAGCTAGGTCTTTGGGTCCTGGCTCCTTCGGTTTGGGAGCTGTTGCTGCAGTTGGGCATGTTGGCCGGAGAGTGCTTCTCGGGCTGCGAACTGCAACCTTGCAGGTACCTCCCAGGTTCCCGGCCCAACGAAAGCCCCCAGACCCAAATGGAGAGGGGCTGCTTGGGGGCCCCCTGGGGCCCCTTCAGGCCAGCTAGGTCTTTGGGTCCCGGCTCCTTCGGTTTGGGAGCTGTTGCTGCAGTTGGGCATGTTGGCCGGAGAGTGCTTCTCGGGCCGCGAACTGCAACCTTGCAGGTAGCTCCCAGGTTCCCGGCCCAACGAAAGCCCCCAGACCCAAATGGAGAGGGGCTGTTTGGGGGCCCCCTGGGGGCCCTTCAGGCCAGCTAGGTCTTTGGGTCCTGGCTCCTTCGGTTTGGGAGCTGTTGCTGCAGTTGGGCATGTTGGCCGGAGAGTGCTTCTCGGGCTGCGAACTGCAACCTTGCAGGTACCTCCCAGGTTCCCGGCCCAACGAAAGCCCCCAGAACCAAATGGAGAGGGGCTGCTTGGGGGCCCCCTGGGGCCCCTTCAGGCCAGCTAGGTCTTTGGGTCCTGGCTCCTTCGGTTTGGGAGCTGTTGCTGCAGTTGGGCATGTTGACCGGAGAGTGCTTCTCGGGCCGCGAACTGCAACCTTGCAGGTACCTCCCAGATCCCCGGCCCAACGAAAGCCCCCAGACCCAAATGGAGAGGGGCTGTTTGGGGGCCCCCTGGGGCCCCTTCAGGCCAGCTAGGTCTTTGGGTCCTGGCTCCTTCGGTTTGGGAGCTGTTGCTGCAGTTGGGCATGTTGGCCGGAGAGTGCTTCTCGGGCTGCGAACTGCAACCTTGCAGGTAGCTCCCAGGTTCCCGGCCCAACGAAAGCCCCCAGACCCAAATTGAGAGGGGCTGTTTGGGGGCCCCCTGGGGCCCCTTCATGCCAGCTAGGTCTTTGGGTCCTGGCTCCTTCGGTTTGGGAGCTGTTGCTGCAGTTGGGCATGTTGGCCGGAGAGTGCTTCTCGGGCCGCGAACTGCAACCTTGCAGGTAGCTCCCAGGTTCCCGGCCCAACGAAAGCCCCCAGACCCAAATGGAGAGGGGCTGCTTGGGGGCCCCCTGGGGGCCCTTCAGGCCAGCTAGGTCTTTGGGTCCTGGCTCCTTCGGTTTGGGAGCTGTTGCTGCAGTTGGGCATGTTGGCCGGAGAGTGCTTCTCGGGCCGCGAACTGCAACCTTGCAGGTACCTCCCAGATCCCCGGCCTAACGAAAGCCCCCAGACCCAAATGGAGAGGGGCTGCTTGGGGGCCCCCTGGGGCCCCTTCAGGCCAGCTAGGTCTTTGGGTCCTGGCTCCTTCGGTTTGGGAGCTGTTGCTGCAGTTGGGCATGTTGGCCGGAGAGTGCTTCTCGGGCCGCGAACTGCAACCTTGCAGGTAGCTCCCAGGTTCCCGGCCCAACGAAAGCCCCCAGACCCAAATGGAGAGGGGCTGCTTGGGGGCCCCTTGGGGCCCCTTCAGGCCAGCTAGGTCTTTGGGTCCTGGCTCCTTCGTTTTGGGAGCTGTTGCTGCAGTTGGGCATGTTGGCCGGAGAGTGCTTCTCGGGCCGCGAACTGCAACCTTTCAGGCACTTCCCATGTCCCCGGCCCAACGAAAGCCCCCAGACCAAAATTGGGAGGGGCTGCTTGGGGACCCCCTGGGGGCCCTTCAGGCCAGCTAGGTCTTTGGGTCCTGGCTCCTTCGGTTTGGGAGCTGTTGCTGCAGTTGGGCATGTTGGCCGGAGAGTGCTTCTCGGGCCGCGAACTGCAACCTTGCAGGTAGCTCCCAGGTTCCCGGCCCAACGAAAGCCCCCAGACCCAAATGGAGAGGGGCTGCTTGGGGGCCCCCTGGGGCCCCTTCAGGCCAGCTAGGTCTTTGGGTCCTGGCTCCTTCGGTTTGGGAGCTGTTGCTGCAGTTGGCCATGTTGGCCGGAGAATGCTTCTCGGGCCGCCAACTGCAACCTTGTAGGTAGCTCCCAGGTTCCCGGCCCAACGAAAGCCCCCAGACCCAAATGGAGAGGGGCTGTTTGGGGGACCCCTGGGGGCCCTTCAGGTCAGCTAGGTATTTGGGTCCTGGCTCCTTCGGTTTGGGAGCTGTTGCTGCAGTTGGGCATGTTGGCCAGAGAGTGCTTCTCGGTACGTGAACTGCAAACTTGCGGGTAGCTCCCAGGTTCCATGACCAAGGAAAGCCCCCAGACCCAAATTGAGAGGGGCTGCCTGGGGGCCCCCTGGGGACTCTTCAGGCCAGCTAGGTCTTTGGGTCCTGGCTCCTTCGGTTTGGGAGCTGTTGCTGGACGTTGGGCATGTTGGCCGGAGAGTGCTTCTCGGGCTGCGAACTGCAACCTTGCAGATACATCCCATGTCCCAGGCCCAACGAAAGCCCCCAGACCAAAATTGAGAGGGGCTGTTTGGGGCCCCCCTGGGGGCCCTTCAGGCCAGCTAGGTCTTTGGGTCCTGGCTCCTTCGGTTTGGGAGCTGTTGCTGCAGTTGGGCATGTTGGCCGGAGAGTGCTTCTCGGGCCGCGAACTGCAACCTTGTAGGTACCTCCCAGGTCCCAGGCCCAACGAAAGCCCCCAGACCCAAATGGAGAGGGGCTGCTTGGGGGCCCCCTGGGGGTCCTTCTGGCCAGCTAGGTCTTTGGGTCCTGGCTCCTTCGGTTTGGGAGCTGTTGCTGCAGTTGGGCATGTTGACCGGAGAGTGCTTCACGGGCTGCGAACTGCAACCTTGCAGGTACCTCCCAGGTCCCAGGCCCAACGAAAGCCCCCAGACCCAAATGGAGAGGGGCTGTTTGGGGGCCCCCTGGGGGCCCTTCAGGCCAGCTAGGTCTTTGGGTCCTGGCTCCTTCGGTTTGGGAGCTGTTGCTGCAGTTGGGCATGTTGGCCGGAGAGTGCTTCTCGGGCTGCGAACTGCAACCTTGCAGGTAGCTCCCAGGTTCCCGGCCCAACGAAAGCCCCCAGACCCAAATGGAGAGGGGCTGTTTGGGGGACCCCTGGGGGCCCGTCAGGTCAGCTAGGTCTTTGGGTCCTGGCTCCTTCGGTTTGGGAGCTGTTGCTGGACGTTGGGCATGTTGGCCGGAGATTTCTTATCGGGCCGCGAACTGCAACCTTGCAGGTACCTCCCAGTTTCCATGCCCAACGAAGGCCCCCAGACCCAAATGGAGAGGGGCTGTTTGGGGGCCCCCTGGGGCCCCTTCAGGCCAGCTAGGTCTTTGGGTCCTGGCTCCTTCGGTTTGGGAGCTGTTGCTGGACGTTTGGACATGTTGGCCGGAGAGTGCTTCTCGGGCCGTGAACTGCAACCTTGCAGGTAGCTCCCAGGTTCCCGGCCCAAGGAAAGCCCCCAGACCCAAATGGAGAGGGGCTGCTTGGGGGCCCCTTGGGGCCCCTTCAGGCCAGCTAGGTCTTTGGGTCCTGGCTCCTTCGGTTTGTGAGCTGTTGCTGCAGTTGGGCATGTTGGCCGGAGAGTGCTTCTCGGGCCGCGAACTGCAACCTTTCAGGCACTTCCCATGTCCCCGGCCCAACGAAAGCCCCCAGACCCAAATCGAGAGGGGCTGTTTGGGGGACCCCTGGGGGCCCTTCAGGTCAGATAGGTCTTTGGGTCCTGGCTCCTTCGGTTTGGGAGCTGTTGCTGCAGTTGGGCATGTTGGCCAGAGAGTGCTTCTCGGTACGTGAACTGCAACCTTGCGGGTAGCTCCCAGGTTCCATGACCAAGGAAAGCCCCCAGACCCAAATTGAGAGGGGCTGCCTGGGGGGCCCCTGGGGACTCTTCAGGCCAGCTAGGTCTTTGGGTCCTGGCTCCTTCGGTTTGGGAGCTGTTGCTGGACGTTGGGCATGTTGGCCGGAGAGTGCTTCTCGGGCTGCGAACTGCAACCTTGCAGATACATACCATGTCCCAGGCCCAACGAAAGCCCCCAGACCAAAATTGAGAGGGGCTGCTTGGGGGCCCCTGGGGCCCCTTCAGGAAAGCTATTTCTTTGGCTCCTGGCTCCTTCGGTTTGGGAGCTGTTGCTGCAGTTGGGCATGTTGACCGGAGAGTGCTTCTCGGGCCGCGAACTGCAACCTTGCAGGTAGCTCCCAGGTTCCCGGCCCAACGAAAGCCCCCAGACCCAAATGGAGAGGGGCTGTTTGGGGGCCCCCTGGGGGCCCTTCAGGCCAGCTAGGTCTTTGGGTCCTGGCTCCTTCGGTTTGGGAGCTGTTGCTGCAGTTGGGCATGTTGACCGGAGAGTGCTTCTCGGGCCGCGAACTGTAACCTTGCAGGTAGCTCCCAGGTTCCCGGCCCAACGAAAGCCCCCAGACCCAAATGGAGAGGGGCTGTTTGGGGGCCCCCTGGGGCCCCTTCAGGCCAGCTAGGTCTTTGGGTCCTGGCTCCTTCGGTTTGGGAGCTGTTACTGCATTTGGGCATGTTGACCGGAGAGTGCTTCTCGGGCCGCGAACTGCAACCTTGCAGGTACCTCCCAGATCCCCGGCCCAACGAAAGCCCCCAGACCCAAATTGAGAGGGGCTGTTTGGGGGACCCCTGGGGGCCCTTCAGGCCAGCTAGGTCTTTGGGTCCTGGCTCCTTCGGTTTGGGAGCTGTTGCTGCAGTTGGGCATGTTGGCCGGAGAGTGCTTCTCGGGCTGCGAACTGCAACCTTGCAGGTACCTCCCAGGTTCCCGGCCCAACGAAAGCCCCCAGACCCAAATGGAGAGGGGCTGCTTGGGGGCCCCCTGGGGCCCCTTCAGGCCAGCTAGGTCTTTGGGTCCCGGCTCCTTCGGTTTGGGAGCTGTTGCTGCAGTTGGGCATGTTGGCCGGAGAGTGCTTCTCGGGCCGCGAACTGCAACCTTGCAGGTAGCTCCCAGGTTCCCGGCCCAACGAAAGCCCCCAGACCCAAATGGAGAGGGGCTGTTTGGGGGCCCCCTGGGGGCCCTTCAGGCCAGCTAGGTCTTTGGGTCCTGGCTCCTTCGGTTTGGGAGCTGTTGCTGCAGTTGGGCATGTTGGCCGGAGAGTGCTTCTCGGGCCGCGAACTGCAACCTTGCAGGTACCTCCCAGATCCCCGGCCTAACGAAAGCCCCCAGACCCAAATTGAGAGGGGCTGCTTGGGGGCCCCCTGGGGCCCCTTCAGGCCAGCTAGGTCTTTGGGTCCTGGCTCCTTCGGTTTGGGAGCTGTTGCTGCAGTTGGGCATGTTGGCCGGAGAGTGCTTCTCGGGCCGCGAACTGCAACCTTGCAGGTACCTCCCAGGTTCCCGGCCCAACGAAAGCCCCCAGACCCAAATGGAGAGGGGCTGTTTGGGGGCCCCCTGGGGGCCCTTCAGGCCAGCTAGGTCTTTGGGTCCTGGCTCCTTCGGTTTGGGAGCTGTTGCTGCAGTTGTGCATGTTGACCGGAGAGTGCTTCTCGGGCCGCGAACTGCAACCTTGCAGGTACCTCCCAGGTTCCCGGGCCAACGAAAGCCCCCAGACCCAAATTGAGAGGGGCTGCTTGGGGGCCCCCTGGGGCCCCTTCAGGCCAGCTAGGTCTTTGGGTCCTGGCTCCTTCGGTTTGGGAGCTGTTGCTGCAGTTGTGCATGTTGGCCGGAGAGTGCTTCTCGGGCCGCGAACTGCAACCTTGCAGGTAGCTCCCAGGTTCCCAGCCCAACGAAAGCCCCCAGACCCAAATGGAGAGGGGCTGTTTGGGGGCCCCCTGGGGCCCCTTCAGGCCAGCTAGGTCTTTGGGTCCTGGCTCCTTCGGTTTGGGAGCTGTTGCTGCAGTTGGGCATGTTGACCGGAGAGTGCTTCTCGGGCCGCGAACTGCAACCTTTCAGGCACTTCCCAGATCCCCGGCCCAACGAAAGCCCCCAGACCCAAATGGAGAGGGGCTGTTTGGGGGCCCCCTGGGGGCCCTTCAGGCCAGATAGGTCTTTGGGTCCTGGCTCCTTCGCTTTGGGAGCTGTTGCTGCAGTTGGGCATGTTGGCCAGAGAGTGCTTCTCGGTACGTGAACTGCAACCTTGCGGGTAGCTCCCAGGTTCCATGACCAAGGAAAGCCCCCAGACCCAAATTGAGATGGGCTGCCTGGGGGCCCCCTGGGGACTCTTCAGGCCAGCTAGGTCTTTGGGTCCTGGCTCCTTCGGTTTGGGAGCTGTTGCTGCAGTTGGGCATGTTGGCCGGAGAGTGCTTCTCGGGCTGCGAACTGCAACCTTGCAGGTAGCTCCCAGGTTCCCGGCCCAACGAAAGCCCCCAGACCCAAATGGAGAGGGGCTGTTTGGGGGCACCCTGGGGGCCCCTTCAGGCCAACTACGTCTTTGGGTCCTGGCTCCTTCGGTTTGGGAGCTGTTGCTGGACGTTGGGCATGTTGACCAGAGAGTGCTTCTCGGGCTGCGAACTGCAACCTTGCAGGTACCTCCCATGTCCCCGGTCCAACGAAAGCCCCCAGACCCAAATGGATAGGGGCTGTTTGGGGCCCCCCTGGGGGCCCTTCAGGCCAGCTAGGTCTTTGGGTCCTGGCTCCTTCGGTTTGGGAGCTGTTGCTGGACGTTGGGCATGTTGACCGGAGAGTGCTTATCGGGCCGCGAACTGCAACCTTGCAGGTACCTCCCAGTTTCCATGCCCAACGAAGGCCCCCAGACCCAAATGGAGAGGGGCTGTTTGGGGGCCCCCTGGGGCCCCTTCAGGCCAGCTAGGTCTTTGGGTCCTGGCTCCTTCGGTTTGGGAGCTGTTGCTGCAGTTGGGCATGTTGACCGGAGAGTGCTTCTCGGGCCGCGAACTGCAACCTTGCAGGTAGCTCCCAGGTTCCCGGCCCAACGAAAGCCCCCAGACCCACATGGAGAGGGGCTGTTTGGGGGCCCCCTGGGGCCCCTTCAGGCCAGCTAGGTCTTTGGGTCCTGGCTCCTTCGGTTTGGGAGCTGTTGCTGCAGTTGGGCATGTTGACCGGAGAGTGCTTCTCGGGCTGCGAACTGCAACCTTGCAGGTACCTCCCAGGTCCCAGGCCCAACGAAAGCCGCCAGACCCAAATGGAGAGGGGCTGCTTGGTGGCCCCCTGGGGGCCCTTCAGGCCAGCTAGGTCTTTGGGTCCTGGCTCCTTCGGTTTGGGAGCTGTTGCTGCAGTTGGGCATGTTGGCCAGAGAGTGCTTCTCGGTACGTGAACTGCAACCTTGCGGGTAGCTCCCAGGTTCCATGACCAAGGAAAGCCCCAAGACCCAAATTGAGAGGGGCTGCCTGGGGGCCCCCTGGGGACTCTTCAGGCCAGCTAGGTCTTTGGGTCCTGGCTCCTTCGGTTTGGGAGCTGTTGCTGGACGTTGGGCATGTTGGCCGGAGAGTGCTTCTCGGGCTGCGAACTGCAACCTTGCAGATACATCCCATGTCCCAGGCCCAACGAAAGCCCCCAGACCCAAATGGAGAGGGGCTGCTTGGGGGCCCCCTGGGGCCCCTTCAGGCCAGCTAGGTCTTTGGGTCCTGGCTCCTTCGGTTTGGGAGCTGT
This sequence comes from Gallinula chloropus, assembly GCF_964237585.1. Taxonomy (NCBI): domain Eukaryota; kingdom Metazoa; phylum Chordata; class Aves; order Gruiformes; family Rallidae; genus Gallinula; species Gallinula chloropus. The sequence continues at coordinate 17,366,547 of NC_140101.1, read as the reverse complement.
TGCTGCAGTTGGGCATGTTGACCGGAGAGTGCTTCTCGGGCCGCGAACTGCAACCTTGCAGGTACCTCCCAGATCCCCGGCCCAACGAAAGCCCCCAGACCCAAATTGAGAGGGGCTGTTTGGGGGCCCCCTGGGGCCCCTTCAGGCCAGCTAGGTCTTTGGGTCCTGGCTCCTTCGGTTTGGGAGCTGTTGCTGCAGTTGGGCATGTTGGCCGGAGAGTGCTTCTCGGGCTGCGAACTGCAACCTTGCAGGTAGCTCCCAGGTTCCCGGCCCAACGAAAGCCCCCAGACCCAAATTGAGAGGGGCTGTTTGGGGGCCCCCTGGGGCCCCTTCATGCCAGCTAGGTCTTTGGGTCCTGGCTCCTTCGGTTTGGGAGCTGTTGCTGCAGTTGGGCATGTTGGCCGGAGAGTGCTTCTCGGGCCGCGAACTGCAAACTTGCAGGTAGCTCCCAGGTTCCCGGCCCAACGAAAGCCCCCAGACCCAAATGGAGAGGGGCTGCTTGGGGGCCCCCTGGGGGCCCTTCAGGCCAGCTAGGTCTTTGGGTCCTGGCTCCTTCGGTTTGGGAGCTGTTGCTGCAGTTGTGCATGTTGACCGGAGAGTGCTTCTCGGGCCGCGAACTGCAACCTTGCAGGTACCTCCCAGGTTCCCGGGCCAACGAAAGCCCCCAGACCCAAATTGAGAGGGGCTGCTTGGGGGCCCCCTGGGGCCCCTTCAGGCCAGCTAGGTCTTTGGGTCCTGGCTCCTTCGGTTTGGGAGCTGTTGCTGCAGTTGGGCATGTTGGCCGGAGAGTGCTTCTCGGGCCGCGAACTGCAACCTTGCAGGTAGCTCCCAGGTTCCCGGCCCAACGAAAGCCCCCAGACCCAAATGGAGAGGGGCTGTTTGGGGGCCCCCTGGGGCCCCTTCAGGCCAGCTAGGTCTTTGGGTCCTGGCTCCTTCGGTTTGGGAGCTGTTGCTGCAGTTGGGCATGTTGGCCGGAGAGTGCTTCTCGGGCCGCGAACTGCAACCTTGCAGGTAGCTCCCAGGTTCCCGGCCCAACGAAAGCCCCCAGACCCAAATGGAGAGGGGCTGTTTGGGGGCCCCCTGGGGGCCCTTCAGGCCAGCTAGGTCTTTGGGTCCTGGCTCCTTCGGTTTGGGAGCTGTTGCTGCAGTTGGGCATGTTGGCCGGAGAGTGCTTCTCGGGCTGCGAACTGCAACCTTGCAGGTACCTCCCAGGTTCCCGGCCCAACGAAAGCCCCCAGAACCAAATGGAGAGGGGCTGCTTGGGGGCCCCCTGGGGCCCCTTCAGGCCAGCTAGGTCTTTGGGTCCTGGCTCCTTCGGTTTGGGAGCTGTTGCTGCAGTTGGGCATGTTGACCGGAGAGTGCTTCTCGGGCCGCGAACTGCAACCTTGCAGGTACCTCCCAGATCCCCGGCCCAACGAAAGCCCCCAGACCCAAATGGAGAGGGGCTGTTTGGGGGCCCCCTGGGGCCCCTTCAGGCCAGCTAGGTCTTTGGGTCCTGGCTCCTTCGGTTTGGGAGCTGTTGCTGCAGTTGGGCATGTTGGCCGGAGAGTGCTTCTCGGGCTGCGAACTGCAACCTTGCAGGTAGCTCCCAGGTTCCCGGCCCAACGAAAGCCCCCAGACCCAAATTGAGAGGGGCTGTTTGGGGGCCCCCTGGGGCCCCTTCATGCCAGCTAGGTCTTTGGGTCCTGGCTCCTTCGGTTTGGGAGCTGTTGCTGCAGTTGGGCATGTTGGCCGGAGAGTGCTTCTCGGGCCGCGAACTGCAACCTTGCAGGTAGCTCCCAGGTTCCCGGCCCAACGAAAGCCCCCAGACCCAAATGGAGAGGGGCTGCTTGGGGGCCCCCTGGGGGCCCTTCAGGCCAGCTAGGTCTTTGGGTCCTGGCTCCTTCGGTTTGGGAGCTGTTGCTGCAGTTGTGCATGTTGACCGGAGAGTGCTTCTCGGGCCGCGAACTGCAACCTTGCAGGTACCTCCCAGGTTCCCGGGCCAACGAAAGCCCCCAGACCCAAATTGAGAGGGGCTGCTTGGGGGCCCCCTGGGGCCCCTTCAGGCCAGCTAGGTCTTTGGGTCCTGGCTCCTTCGGTTTGGGAGCTGTTGCTGCAGTTGGGCATGTTGGCCGGAGAGTGCTTCTCGGGCCGCGAACTGCAACCTTGCAGGTAGCTCCCAGGTTCCCGGCCCAACGAAAGCCCCCAGACCCAAATGGAGAGGGGCTGTTTGGGGGCCCCCTGGGGCCCCTTCAGGCCAGCTAGGTCTTTGGGTCCTGGCTCCTTCGGTTTGGGAGCTGTTGCTGCAGTTGGGCATGTTGACCGGAGAGTGCTTCTCGGGCCGCGAACTGCAACCTTGCAGGTACCTCCCAGATCCCCGGCCCAACGAAAGCCCCCAGACCCAAATGGAGAGGGGCTGTTTGGGGGCCCCCTGGGGGCCCTTCAGGCCAGATAGGTCTTTGGGTCCTGGCTCCTTCGCTTTGGGAGCTGTTGCTGCAGTTGGGCATGTTGGCCAGAGAGTGCTTCTCGGTACGTGAACTGCAACCTTGCGGGTAGCTCCCAGGTTCCATGACCAAGGAAAGCCCCCAGACCCAAATTGAGATGGGCTGCCTGGGGGCCCCCTGGGGACTCTTCAGGCCAGCTAGGTCTTTGGGTCCTGGCTCCTTCGGTTTGGGAGCTGTTGCTGGACGTTGGGCATGTTGGCCGGAGAGTGCTTCTCGGGCTGCGAACTGCAACCTTGCAGATACCTCCCATGTCCCAGGCCAAACGAAAGCCCCCAGACCAAAATTGAGAGGGGCTGCTTGGGGGCCCCCTGGGGGCCCTTCAGGCCATCTAGGTCTTTGGGTCCTGGCTCCTTCGGTTTGGGAGCTGTTGCTGCAGTTGGGCATGTTGGCCGGAGAGTGCTTCTCGGGCTGCGAACTGCAACCTTGCAGGTAGCTCCCAGGTTCCCGGCCCAACGAAAGCCCCCAGACCCAAATGGAGAGGGGCTGTTTGGGGGCACCCTGGGGGCCCCTTCAGGCCAACTACGTCTTTGGGTCCTGGCTCCTTCGGTTTGGGAGCTGTTGCTGGACGTTGGGCATGTTGACCAGAGAGTGCTTCTCGGGCTGCGAACTGCAACCTTGCAGGTACCTCCCATGTCCCCGGTCCAACGAAAGCCCCCAGACCCAAATGGATAGGGGCTGTTTGGGGCCCCCCTGGGGGCCCTTCAGGCCAGCTAGGTCTTTGGGTCCTGGCTCCTTCGGTTTGGGAGCTGTTGCTGGACGTTGGGCATGTTGACCGGAGAGTGCTTATCGGGCCGCGAACTGCAACCTTGCAGGTACCTCCCAGTTTCCATGCCCAACGAAGGCCCCCAGACCCAAATGGAGAGGGGCTGTTTGGGGGCCCCCTGGGGCCCCTTCAGGCCAGCTAGGTCTTTGGGTCCTGGCTCCTTCGGTTTGGGAGCTGTTGCTGCAGTTGGGCATGTTGACCGGAGAGTGCTTCTCGGGCCGCGAACTGCAACCTTGCAGGTACCTCCCAGGTTCCCGGGCCAACGAAAGCCCCCAGACCCAAATTGAGAGGGGCTGCTTGGGGGCCCCCTGGGGCCCCTTCAGGCCAGCTAGGTCTTTGGGTCCTGGCTCCTTCGGTTTGGGAGCTGTTGCTGCAGTTGTGCATGTTGACCGGAGAGTGCTTATCGGGCCGCGAACTGCAACCTTGCAGGTACCTCCCAGTTTCCATGCCCAACGAAGGCCCCCAGACCCAAATGGAGAGGGGCTGTTTGGGGGCCCCCTGGGGCCCCTTCAGGCCAGCTAGGTCTTTGGGTCCTGGCTCCTTCGGTTTGGGAGCTGTTGCTGCAGTTGGGCATGTTGACCGGAGAGTGCTTCTCGGGCCGCGAACTGCAACCTTGCAGGTAGCTCCCAGGTTCCCGGCCCAACGAAAGCCCCCAGACCCACATGGAGAGGGGCTGTTTGGGGGCCCCCTGGGGCCCCTTCAGGCCAGCTAGGTCTTTGGGTCCTGGCTCCTTCGGTTTGGGAGCTGTTGCTGCAGTTGGGCATGTTGACCGGAGAGTGCTTCTCGGGCTGCGAACTGCAACCTTGCAGGTACCTCCCAGGTCCCAGGCCCAACGAAAGCCGCCAGACCCAAATAAAGAGGGGCTGCTTGGTGGCCCCCTGGGGGCCCTTCAGGCCAGCTAGGTCTTTGGGTCCTGGCTCCTTCGGTTTGGGAGCTGTTGCTGCAGTTGGGCATGTTGGCCAGAGAGTGCTTCTCGGTACGTGAACTGCAACCTTGCGGGTAGCTCCCAGGTTCCATGACCAAGGAAAGCCCCAAGACCCAAATTGAGAGGGGCTGCCTGGGGGCCCCCTGGGGACTCTTCAGGCCAGCTAGGTCTTTGGGTCCTGGCTCCTTCGGTTTGGGAGCTGTTGCTGGACGTTGGGCATGTTGGCCGGAGAGTGCTTCTCGGGCTGCGAACTGCAACCTTGCAGGTAGCTCCCAGGTTCCCGGCCCAACGAAAGCACCCAGACCCAAATGGAGAGGGGCTGTTTGGGGGCCCCCTGGGGCCCCTTCAGGCCAGCTAGGTCTTTGGGTCCTGGCTCCTCCGGTTTGGGAGCTGTTGCTGGACGTTGGGCATGTTGACCAGAGAGTGCTTCTCGGGCTGCGAACTGCAACCTTGCAGGTACCTCCCAGTTTCCATGCCCAACGAAGGCCCCCAGACCCAAATGGAGAGGGGCTGTTTGGGGGCCCCCTGGGGCCCCTTCAGGCCAGCTAGGTCTTTGGGTCCTGGCTCCTTCGGTTTGGGAGCTGTTGCTGCAGTTGGGCATGTTGGCCGGAGAGTGCTTCTCGGGCCGTGAACTGCAACCTTGCAGGTAGCTCCCAGGTTCCCGGCCCAAGGAAAGCCCCCAGACCCAAATGGAGAGGGGCTGCTTGGGGGCCCCTTGGGGCCCCTTCAGGCCAGCTAGGTCTTTGGGTCCTGGCTCCTTCGGTTTGGGAGCTGTTGCTGCAGTTGGGCATGTTGGCCGGAGAGTGCTTCTCGGGCCGCGAACTGCAACCTTTCAGGCACTTCCCAGGTACCCGGCCCAACGAAAGCCCCCAGACCCAAATTGAGAGGGGCTGCTTGTGGGCCCCCGCGGTCCCTCCAGGCCAGCTCTTTCTTTGGGTCCTGGCTCCTTCGGTTTTGGAGCTGTTGCTGCAGTTGGGCATGTTGGCCGGAGAGTGCTTCTCGGGCCGCGAACTGCAACCTTGCAGGTACCTCCCAGGTTCCCGGCCCAACGAAAGCCCCCAGACCCAAATTGAGAGGGGCTGCTTGGGGGCCCCCTGGGGGCCCTTCAGGCCAGCTAGGTCTTTGGGTCCTGGCTCCTTCGGTTTGGGAGCTGTTGCTGGACGTTGGGCATGTTGACCGCAGAGGGCTTCTCGGGCTGAGAACTGCAACCTTGCAGGTACCTCCCATGTCCCCGGCCCAACGAAAGCCCCCAGACCAAAATTGGGAGGGGCTGCTTGGGGCCCCCTGGGGGCCCTTCAGGCCAGCTAGGTCTTTGGGTCCTGGCTCCTTCAGTTTGGGAGCTGTTGCTGCAGTTGGGCATGTTGGCCAGAGAGTGCTTCTCGGGCCGCGAACTGCAACCTTGCAGGTAGCTCCCAGGTTCCCGGCCCAACGAAAGCCCCCAGACCCAAATGGAGAGGGGCTGTTTGGGGGCCCCCTGGGGGCCCTTCAGGCCAGCTAGGTCTTTGGGTCCTGGCTCCTTCGCTTTGGGAGCTGTTGCTGCAGTTGGGCATGTTGGCCGGAGAGTGCTTCTCGGGCCGTGAACTGCAACCTTGCAGGTACCTCCCAGGTTCCCGGCCCAACGAAAGCCCCCAGACCCAAATGGAGAGGGGCTGCTTGGGGGCCCCCTGGGGCCCCTTCAGGCCAGCTAGGTCTTTGGGTCCTGGCTCCTTCGGTTTGGGAGCTGTTGCTGCAGTTGGGCATGTTGGCCGGAGAATGCTTCTCGGGCCGCCAACTGCAACCTTGTAGGTAGCTCCCAGGTTCCCGGCCCAACGAAAGCCCCCAGACCCAAATGGAGAGGGGCTGTTTGGGGGCCCCCTTGTTGGCCCTTCAGGCCTGCTAGGTCTTTGGGTCCTGGCTCCTTCGGTTTGGGAGCTGTTTCTGCAGTTGGGCATGTTGACCGGAGAGTGCTTCTCGGGCCACGAACTGCAACCTTGCAGGCACCTCCCAGGTTCCCGGCCCAACGAAAGCCCCCAGACCCAAATTGAGAAGGGCTGCTTGGGGGCCCCCTGGGGGCCCTTCAGGCCAGCTAGGTCTTTGGGTCCTGGCTCCTTCGGTTTGGGAGCTGTTGCTGGACGTTGGGCATGTTGACCGCAGAGTGCTTCTCGGGCTGCGAACTGCAACCTTGCAGGTACCTCCCAGATCCCCGGCCCAACGAAAGCCCCCAGACCAAAATTCAGAGGGGCTGCTTGGGGGCCCCCTGGGGGCCCTTCAGGCCAGCTTGGTCTTTGGGTCCTGGCTCCTTCGGTTTGGGAGCTGTTGCTGCAGTTGGGCATGTTGGCCGGAGAGTGCTTCTCGGGCCGCGAACTGCAACCTTGCAGGTAGCTCCCAGGTTCCCGGCCCAACGAAAGCCCCCAGACCCAAATGGAGAGGGGCTGTTTGGGGGCCCCCTGGGGGCCCCTTCAGGCCAGCTAGGTCTTTGGGTCCTGGCTCCTTCGGTTTGGGAGCTGTTGCTGCATTTGGGCATGTTGGCCGGAGAGTGCTTCTCGGGCCGCGAACTGCAACCTTGCAGGTACCTCCCAGTTTCCATGCCCAACGAAGGCCCCCAGACCCAAATGGAGAGGGGCTGTTTGGGGGCCCCCTGGGGCCCCTTCAGGCCAGCTAGGTCTTTGGGTCCTGGCTCCTTCGGTTTGGGAGCTGTTGCTGCAGTTGGGCATGTTGACCGGAGAGTGCTTCTCGGGCCGCGAACTGCAACCTTGCAGGTAGCTCCCAGGTTCCCGGCCCAAAGAAAGCCCCCAGACCCACATGGAGAGGGGCTGTTTGGGGGCCCCCTGGGGCCCCTTCAGGCCAGCTAGGTCTTTGGGTCCTGGCTCCTTCGGTTTGGGAGCTGTTGCTGCAGTTGGGCATGTTGGCCGGAGAGTGCTTCTCGGGCTGCGAACTGCAACCTTGCAGGTACCTCCCAGGTCCCAGGCCCAACGAAAGCCGCCAGACCCAAATGGAGAGGGGCTGCTTGGTGGCCCCCTGGGGGCCCTTCAGGCCAGCTAGGTCTTTGGGTCCTGGCTCCTTCGGTTTGGGAGCTGTTGCTGCAGTTGGGCATGTTGACCGGAGAGTGCTTCTCGGGCCGCGAACTGCAACCTTGCAGGTACCTCCCAGATCCCCGGCCCAACGAAAGCCCCCAGACCCAAATGGAGAGGGGCTGTTTGGGGGCCCCCTGGGGGCCCTTCAGGCCAGCTAGGTCTTTGGGTCCTGGCTCCTTCGCTTTGGGAGCTGTTGCTGCAGTTGGGCATGTTGGCCAGAGAGTGCTTCTCGGTACGTGAACTGCAACCTTGCGGGTAGCTCCCAGGTTCCATGACCAAGGAAAGCCCCCAGACCCAAATTGAGATGGGCTGCCTGGGGGCCCCCTGGGGACTCTTCAGGCCAGCTAGGTCTTTGGGTCCTGGCTCCTTCGGTTTGGGAGCTGTTGCTGGACGTTGGGCATGTTGGCCGGAGAGTGCTTCTCGGGCTGCGAACTGCAACCTTGCAGATACCTCCCATGTCCCAGGCCAAACGAAAGCCCCCAGACCAAAATTGAGAGGGGCTGCTTGGGGGCCCCCTGGGGGCCCTTCAGGCCATCTAGGTCTTTGGGTCCTGGCTCCTTCGGTTTGGGAGCTGTTGCTGCAGTTGGGCATGTTGGCCGGAGAGTGCTTCTCGGGCTGCGAACTGCAACCTTGCAGGTACCTCCCAGTTTCCATGCCCAACGAAGGCCCCCAGACCCAAATGGAGAGGGGCTGTTTGGGGGCACCCTGGGGGCCCCTTCAGGCCAACTACGTCTTTGGGTCCTGGCTCCTTCGGTTTGGGAGCTGTTGCTGGACGTTGGGCATGTTGACCAGAGAGTGCTTCTCGGGCTGCGAACTGCAACCTTGCAGGTACCTCCCATGTCCCCGGTCCAACGAAAGCCCCCAGACCCAAATGGATAGGGGCTGTTTGGGGCCCCCCTGGGGGCCCTTCAGGCCAGCTAGGTCTTTGGGTCCTGGCTCCTTCGGTTTGGGAGCTGTTGCTGGACGTTGGGCATGTTGACCGGAGAGTGCTTATCGGGCCGCGAACTGCAACCTTGCAGGTACCTCCCAGTTTCCATGCCCAACGAAGGCCCCCAGACCCAAATGGAGAGGGGCTGTTTGGGGGCCCCCTGGGGCCCCTTCAGGCCAGCTAGGTCTTTGGGTCCTGGCTCCTTCGGTTTGGGAGCTGTTGCTGCAGTTGGGCATGTTGACCGGAGAGTGCTTCTCGGGCCGCGAACTGCAACCTTGCAGGTAGCTCCCAGGTTCCCGGCCCAACGAAAGCCCCCAGACCCACATGGAGAGGGGCTGTTTGGGGGCCCCCTGGGGCCCCTTCAGGCCAGCTAGGTCTTTGGGTCCTGGCTCCTTCGGTTTGGGAGCTGTTGCTGCAGTTGGGCATGTTGGCCAGAGAGTGCTTCTCGGTACGTGAACTGCAACCTTGCGGGTAGCTCCCAGGTTCCATGACCAAGGAAAGCCCCAAGACCCAAATTGAGAGGGGCTGCCTGGGGGCCCCCTGGGGACTCTTCAGGCCAGCTAGGTCTTTGGGTCCTGGCTCCTTCGGTTTGGGAGCTGTTGCTGGACGTTGGGCATGTTGGCCGGAGAGTGCTTCTCGGGCTGCGAACTGCAACCTTGCAGATACATCCCATGTCCCAGGCCCAACGAAAGCCCCCAGACCCAAATGGAGAGGGGCTGCTTGGGGGCCCCCTGGGGGCCCTTCAGGCCAGCTAGGTCTTTGGGTCCTGGCTCCTTCGGTTTGGGAGCTGTTGCTGCAGTTGGGCATGTTGGCCGGAGAGTGCTTCTCGGGCTGCGAACTGCAACCTTGCAGGTAGCTCCCAGGTTCCCGGCCCAACGAAAGCACCCAGACCCAAATGGAGAGGGGCTGTTTGGGGGCCCCCTGGGGCCCCTTCAGGCCAGCTAGGTCTTTGGGTCCTGGCTCCTCCGGTTTGGGAGCTGTTGCTGGACGTTGGGCATGTTGACCAGAGAGTGCTTCTCGGGCTGCGAACTGCAACCTTGCAGGTACCTCCCAGTTTCCATGCCCAACGAAGGCCCCCAGACCCAAATGGAGAGGGGCTGTTTGGGGGCCCCCTGGGGCCCCTTCAGGCCAGCTAGGTCTTTGGGTCCTGGCTCCTTCGGTTTGGGAGCTGTTGCTGCAGTTGGGCATGTTGGCCGGAGAGTGCTTCTCGGGCCGTGAACTGCAACCTTGCAGGTAGCTCCCAGGTTCCCGGCCCAAGGAAAGCCCCCAGACCCAAATGGAGAGGGGCTGCTTGGGGGCCCCTTGGGGCCCCTTCAGGCCAGCTAGGTCTTTGGGTCCTGGCTCCTTCGGTTTGGGAGCTGTTGCTGCAGTTGGGCATGTTGGCCGGAGAGTGCTTCTCGGGCCGCGAACTGCAACCTTTCAGGCACTTCCCAGGTACCCGGCCCAACGAAAGCCCCCAGACCCAAATTGAGAGGGGCTGCTTGTGGGCCCCCGCGGTCCCTCCAGGCCAGCTCTTTCTTTGGGTCCTGGCTCCTTCGGTTTTGGAGCTGTTGCTGCAGTTGGGCATGTTGGCCGGAGAGTGCTTCTCGGGCCGCGAACTGCAACCTTGCAGGTACCTCCCAGGTTCCCGGCCCAACGAAAGCCCCCAGACCCAAATTGAGAGGGGCTGCTTGGGGGCCCCCTGGGGGCCCTTCAGGCCAGCTAGGTCTTTGGGTCCTGGCTCCTTCGGTTTGGGAGCTGTTGCTGGACGTTGGGCATGTTGACCGCAGAGGGCTTCTCGGGCTGAGAACTGCAACCTTGCAGGTACCTCCCATGTCCCCGGCCCAACGAAAGCCCCCAGACCAAAATTGGGAGGGGCTGCTTGGGGCCCCCTGGGGGCCCTTCAGGCCAGCTAGGTCTTTGGGTCCTGGCTCCTTCAGTTTGGGAGCTGTTGCTGCAGTTGGGCATGTTGGCCGGAGAATGCTTCTCGGGCCGCCAACTGCAACCTTGTAGGTAGCTCCCAGGTTCCCGGCCCAACGAAAGCCCCCAGACCCAAATGGAGAGGGGCTGTTTGGGGGCCCCCTTGTTGGCCCTTCAGGCCTGCTAGGTCTTTGGGTCCTGGCTCCTTCGGTTTGGGAGCTGTTTCTGCAGTTGGGCATGTTGACCGGAGAGTGCTTCTCGGGCCACGAACTGCAACCTTGCAGGCACCTCCCAGGTTCCCGGCCCAACGAAAGACCCCAGACCCAAATTGAGAAGGGCTGCTTGGGGGCCCCCTGGGGGCCCTTCAGGCCAGCTAGGTCTTTGGGTCCTGGCTCCTTCGGTTTGGGAGCTGTTGCTGGACGTTGGGCATGTTGACCGCAGAGTGCTTCTCGGGCTGCGAACTGCAACCTTGCAGGTACCTCCCAGATCCCCGGCCCAACGAAAGCCCCCAGACCAAAATTCAGAGGGGCTGCTTGGGGGCCCCCTGGGGGCCCTTCAGGCCAGCTTGGTCTTTGGGTCCTGGCTCCTTCGGTTTGGGAGCTGTTGCTGCAGTTGGGCATGTTGGCCGGAGAGTGCTTCTCGGGCCGCGAACTGCAACCTTGCAGGTAGCTCCCAGGTTCCCGGCCCAACGAAAGCCCCCAGACCCAAATGGAGAGGGGCTGTTTGGGGGCCCCCTGGGGGCCCCTTCAGGCCAGCTAGGTCTTTGGGTCCTGGCTCCTTCGGTTTGGGAGCTGTTGCTGCATTTGGGCATGTTGGCCGGAGAGTGCTTCTCGGGCCGCGAACTGCAACCTTGCAGGTACCTCCCAGTTTCCATGCCCAACGAAGGCCCCCAGACCCAAATGGAGAGGGGCTGTTTGGGGGCCCCCTGGGGCCCCTTCAGGCCAGCTAGGTCTTTGGGTCCTGGCTCCTTCGGTTTGGGAGCTGTTGCTGCAGTTGGGCATGTTGACCGGAGAGTGCTTCTCGGGCCGCGAACTGCAACCTTGCAGGTAGCTCCCAGGTTCCCGGCCCAAAGAAAGCCCCCAGACCCACATGGAGAGGGGCTGTTTGGGGGCCCCCTGGGGCCCCTTCAGGCCAGCTAGGTCTTTGGGTCCTGGCTCCTTCGGTTTGGGAGCTGTTGCTGCAGTTGGGCATGTTGACCGGAGAGTGCTTCTCGGGCTGCGAACTGCAACCTTGCAGGTACCTCCCAGGTCCCAGGCCCAACGAAAGCCGCCAGACCCAAATGGAGAGGGGCTGCTTGGTGGCCCCCTGGGGGCCCTTCAGGCCAGCTAGGTCTTTGGGTCCTGGCTCCTTCGGTTTGGGAGCTGTTGCTGCAGTTGGGCATGTTGGCCAGAGAGTGCTTCTCGGTACGTGAACTGCAACCTTGCGGGTAGCTCCCAGGTTCCATGACCAAGGAAAGCCCCCAGACCCAAATTGAGAGGGGCTGCCTGGGGGCCCCCTGGGGACTCTTCAGGCCAGCTAGGTCTTTGGGTCCTGGCTCCTTCGGTTTGGGAGCTGTTGCTGGACGTTGGGCATGTTGGCCGGAGAGTGCTTCTCGGGCTGCGAACTGCAACCTTGCAGATACATCCCATGTCCCAGGCCCAACGAAAGCCCCCAGACCCAAATGGAGAGGGGCTGCTTGGGGGCCCCCTGGGGGCCCTTCAGGCCAGCTAGGTCTTTGGGTCCTGGCTCCTTCGGTTTGGGAGCTGTTGCTGCAGTTGGGCATGTTGGCCGGAGAGTGCTTCTCGGGCTGCGAACTGCAACCTTGCAGGTAGCTCCCAGGTTCCCGGCCCAACGAAAGCACCCAGACCCAAATGGAGAGGGGCTGTTTGGGGGCCCCCTGGGGCCCCTTCAGGCCAGCTAGGTCTTTGGGTCCTGGCTCCTTCGGTTTGGGAGCTGTTGCTGGACGTTGGGCATGTTGACCAGAGAGTGCTTCTCGGGCTGCGAACTGCAACCTTGCAGGTACCTCCCAGTTTCCATGCCCAACGAAGGCCCCCAGACCCAAATGGAGAGGGGCTGTTTGGGGGCCCCCTGGGGCCCCTTCAGGCCAGCTAGGTCTTTGGGTCCTGGCTCCTTCGGTTTGGGAGCTGTTGCTGGATATTGGGCATGTTGGCCGGAGAGTGCTTCTCGGGCCGTGAACTGCAACCTTGCAGGTAGCTCCCAGGTTCCCGGCCCAAGGAAAGCCCCCAGACCCAAATGGAGAGGGGCTGCTTGGGGGCCCCCTGGGGCCCCTTCAGGCCAGCTAGGTCTTTGGGTCCTGGCTCCTTCGGTTTGGGAGCTGTTGCTGCAGTTGGGCATGTTGGCCGGAGAGTGCTTCTCGGGCCGCGAACTGCAACCTTTCAGGCACTTCCCAGGTTCCCGGCCCAACGAAAGCCCCCAGACCAAAATTGAGAGGGGCTGCTTGTGGGCCCCCGCGGTCCCTCCAGGCCAGCTCTTTCTTTGGGTCCTGGCTCCTTCGGTTTTGGAGCTGTTGCTGCAGTTGGGCATGTTGGCCGGAGAGTGCTTCTCGGGCCGCGAACTGCAACCTTGCAGGTACCTCCCAGGTTCCCGGGCCAACGAAAGCCCCCAGACCCAAATTGAGAGGGGCTGCTTGGGGGCCCCCTGGGGGCCCTTCAGGCCAGCTAGGTCTTTGGGTCCTGGCTCCTTCGGTTTGGGAGCTGTTGCTGCAGTTGGGCATGTTGACCGGAGAGTGCTTCTCGGGCCGCGAACTGCAACCTTGCAGGTAGCTCCCAGGTTCCCGGGCAAACGAAAGCCCCCAGACCCAAATGGAGAGGGGCTGCTTGGGGGCCCCCTGGGGCCCCTTCAGGCCAGCTAGGTCTTTGGGTCCTGGCTCCTTCGGTTTGGGAGCTGTTGCTGCAGTTGGGCATGTTGGCCGGAGAGTGCTTCTCGGGCCGCGAACTGCAACCTTGCAGGTACCTCCCAGGTTCCCGGGCCAACGAAAGCCCCCAGACCCAAATGGAGAGGGGCTGTTTGGGGGCCCCCTGGGGGCCCTTCAGGCCAGCTAGGTCTTTGGGTCCTGGCTCCTTCGGTTTGGGAGCTGTTGCTGCAGTTGGGCATGATGGCCGGAGAGTGCTTCTCGGGCCGCGAACTGCAACCTTGCAGGTACCTCCCAGATCCCCGGCCCAACGAAAGCCCCCAGACCCAAATTGAGAGGGGCTGCTTGGTGGCCCCCTGGGGGCCCTTCAGGCCAGCTAGGTCTTTGGGTCCTGGCTCCTTCGGTTTGGGAGCTGTTGCTGGACGTTGGGCATGTTGACCGCAGAGTGCTTCTCGGGCTGCGAACTGCAACCTTGCAGGTACCTCCCAGATCCCCGGCCCAACGAAAGCCCCCAGACCAAAATTCAGAGGGGCTGCTTGGGGGCCCCCTGGGGGCCCTTCAGGCCAGCTTGGTCTTTGGGTCCTGGCTCCTTCGGTTTGGGAGCTGTTGCTGCAGTTGGGCATGTTGGCCGGAGAGTGCTTCTCGGGCCGCGAACTGCAACCTTGCAGGTAGCTCCCAGGTTCCCGGCCCAACGAAAGCCCCCAGACCCAAATGGAGAGGGGCTGTTTGGGGGCCCCCTGGGGGCCCTTCAGGCCAGCTAGGTCTTTGGGTCCTGGCTCCTTCGGTTTGGGAGCTGTTGCTGCAGTTGGGCATGTTGGCCGGAGAGTGCTTCTCGGGCCGCGAACTGCAACCTTGCAGGTACCTCCCAGTTTCCATGCCCAACGAAGGCCCCCAGACCCAAATGGAGAGGGGCTGTTTGGGGGCCCCCTGGGGCCCCTTCAGGCCAGCTAGGTCTTTGGGTCCTGGCTCCTTCGGTTTGGGAGCTGTTGCTGCAGTTGGGCATGTTGACCGGAGAGTGCTTCTCGGGCCGCGAACTGCAACCTTGCAGGTAGCTCCCAGGTTCCCGGCCCAAAGAAAGCCCCCAGACCCACATGGAGAGGGGCTGTTTGGGGGCCCCCTGGGGCCCCTTCAGGCCAGCTAGGTCTTTGGGTCCTGGCTCCTTCGGTTTGGGAGCTGTTGCTGCAGTTGGGCATGTTGACCGGAGAGTGCTTCTCGGGCTGCGAACTGCAACCTTGCAGGTACCTCCCAGGTCCCAGGCCCAACGAAAGCCGCCAGACCCAAATAAAGAGGGGCTGCTTGGTGGCCCCCTGGGGGCCCTTCAGGCCAGCTAGGTCTTTGGGTCCTGGCTCCTTCGGTTTGGGAGCTGTTGCTGCAGTTGGGCATGTTGGCCAGAGAGTGCTTCTCGGTACGTGAACTGCAACCTTGCGGGTAGCTCCCAGGTTCCATGACCAAGGAAAGCCCCAAGACCCAAATTGAGAGGGGCTGCCTGGGGGCCCCCTGGGGACTCTTCAGGCCAGCTAGGTCTTTGGGTCCTGGCTCCTTCGGTTTGGGAGCTGTTGCTGGACGTTGGGCATGTTGGCCGGAGAGTGCTTCTCGGGCTGCGAACTGCAACCTTGCAGATACATCCCATGTCCCAGGCCCAACGAAAGCCCCCAGACCCAAATGGAGAGGGGCTGCTTGGGGGCCCCCTGGGGGCCCTTCAGGCCAGCTTGGTCTTTGGGTCCTGGCTCCTTCGGTTTGGGAGCTGTTGCTGCAGTTGGGCATGTTGACCAGAGAGTGCTTCTCGGGCTGCGAACTGCAACCTTGCAGGTACCTCCCAGTTTCCATGCCCAAAGAAGGCCCCCAGACCCAAATGGAGAGGGGCTGTTTGGGGGCCCCCTGGGGCCCCTTCAGGCCAGCTAGGTCTTTGGGTCCTGGCTCCTTCGGTTTGGGAGCTGTTGCTGGATATTGGGCATGTTGGCCGGAGAGTGCTTCTCGGGCCGTGAACTGCAACCTTGCAGGTAGCTCCCAGGTTCCCGGCCCAAGGAAAGCCCCCAGACCCAAATGGAGAGGGGCTGCTTGGGGGCCCCTTGGGGCCCCTTCAGGCCAGCTAGGTCTTTGGGTCCTGGCTCCTTCGGTTTGGGAGCTGTTGCTGCAGTTGGGCATGTTGGCCGGAGAGTGCTTCTCGGGCCGCGAACTGCAACCTTTCAGGCACTTCCCAGGTTCCCGGCCCAACGAAAGCCCCCAGACCAAAATTGAGAGGGGCTGCTTGTGGGCCCCCGCGGTCCCTCCAGGCCAGCTCTTTCTTTGGGTCCTGGCTCCTTCGGTTTTGGAGCTGTTGCTGCAGTTGGGCATGTTGGCCGGAGAGTGCTTCTCGGGCCGCGAACTGCAACCTTGCAGGTACCTCCCAGGTTCCCGGGCCAACGAAAGCCCCCAGACCCAAATTGAGAGGGGCTGCTTGGGGGCCCCCTGGGGGCCCTTCAGGCCAGCTAGGTCTTTGGGTCCTGGCTCCTTCGGTTTGGGAGCTGTTGCTGGACGTTGGGCATGTTGACCGCAGAGTGCTTCTCGGGCTGCGAACTGCAACCTTGCAGGTACCTCCCATGTCCCCGGCCCAACGAAAGCCCCCAGACCAAAATTGGGAGGGGCTGCTTGGGGACCCCCTGGGGGCCCTTCAGGCCAGCTAGGTCTTTGGGTCCTGGCTCCTTCGGTTTGGGAGCTGTTGCTGCAGTTGGGCATGTTGGCCGGAGAGTGCTTCTCGGGCCGCGAACTGCAACCTTGCAGGTAGCTCCCAGGTTCCCGGCCCAACGAAAGCCCCCAGACCCAAATAGAGAGGGGCTGTTTGGGGGCCCCCTGGGGCCCCTTCAGGCCAGCTAGGTCTTTGGGTCCTGGCTCCTTCGGTTTGGGAGCTGTTGCTGCAGTTGGGCATGTTGGCCGGAGAGTGCTTCTCGGGCCGTGAACTGCAACATTGCAGGTAGCTCCCAGGTTCCCGGCCCAACGAAAGCCCCCAGACCCAAATGGAGAGGGGCTGCTTGGGGGCCCCCTGGGGCCCCTTCAGGCCAGCTAGGTCTTTGGGTCCTGGCTCCTTCGGTTTGGGAGCTGTTGCTGCAGTTGGGCATGTTGGCCGGAGAATGCTTCTCGGGCCGCCAACTGCAACCTTGTAGGTAGCTCCCAGGTTCCCGGCCCAACGAAAGCCCCCAGACCCAAATGGAGAGGGGCTGTTTGGGGGCCCCCTTGTTGGCCCTTCAGGCCAGCTAGGTCTTTGGGTCCTGGCTCCTTCGGTTTGGGAGCTGTTTCTGCAGTTGGGCATGTTGACCGGAGAGTGCTTCTCGGGCCGCGAACTGCAACCTTGCAGGCACCTCCCAGGTTCCCGGCCCGACGAAAACCCCCATACCAAAATTGAGAGGGGCTGCATGCGGGCCCCCTGGGGCCACTTCAGTCCAGCTATTTCTTTGGCTCCTGGCTCCTTCGGTTTGGGAGCTGTTGCTGCAGTTGGGCATTTTGGCCGGAGAGTGCTTCTCGGTCTGCGAACTGCAACCTTGCAGGTAGCTCCCAGGTTCCCGGCCCAACGAAAGCCCCCAGACCCAAATTGAGAAGGGCTGCTTGGGGGCCCCCTGGGGGCCCTTCAGGCCAGCTAGGTCTTTGGGTCCTGGCTCCTTCGGTTTGGGAGCTGTTGCTGGACGTTGGGCATGTTGACCGCAGAGTGCTTCTCGGGCTGCGAACTGCAACCTTGCAGGTACCTCCCAGATCCCCGGCCCAACGAAAGCCCCCAGACCCAAATGGAGAGGGGCTGTTTGCGGGCCCCCTGGGGGCCCTTCATGCCAGCTAGGTCTTTGGGTCCTGGCTCCTTCGGTTTGGGAGCTGTTGCTGCAGTTGGGCATGTTGGCCGGAGAGTGCTTCTCGGGCCGCGAACTGCAACCTTGCAGGTACCTCCCAGGTTCCCGGCCCAACGAAAGCCCCCAGACCCAAATGGAGAGGGGCTGTTTGGGGGCCCCCTGGGGGCCCTTCAGGCCAGCTAGGTCTTTGGGTCCTGGCTCCTTCGGTTTGGGAGCTGTTGCTGCAGTTGCGCATGTTGACCGGAGAGTGCTTCTCGGGCCGCGAACTGCAACCTTGCAGGTACCTCCCAGGTTCCCGGCCCAACGAAAGCCCCCAGACCCAAATTGAGAGGGGCTGCTTGGGGGCCCCCTGGGGCCCCTTCAGGCCAGCTAGGTCTTTGGGTCCTGGCTCCTTCGGTTTGGGAGCTGTTGCTGCAGTTGGGCATGTTGGCCGGAGAGTGCTTCTCGGGCCGCGAACTGCAACCTTGCAGGTAGCTCCCAGGTTCCCGGCCCAACGAAAGCCCCCAGACCCAAATGGAGAGGGGCTGTTTGGGGGCCCCCTGGGGGCCCTTCAGGCCAGCTAGGTCTTTGGGTCCTGGCTCCTTCGGTTTGGGAGCTGTTGCTGCAGTTGGGCATGATGGCCGGAGAGTGCTTCTTGGGCCGCGAACTGCAACCTTGCAGGTACCTCCCAGATCCCCGGCCCAACGAAAGCCCCCAGACCCAAATTGAGAGGGGCTGCTTGGTGGCCCCCTGGGGGCCCTTCAGGCCAGCTAGGTCTTTGGGTCCTGGCTCCTTCGGTTTGGGAGCTGTTGCTGGACGTTGGGCATGTTGACCGCAGAGTGCTTCTCGGGCTGCGAACTGCAACCTTGCAGGTACCTCCCAGATCCCCGGCCCAACGAAAGCCCCCAGACCAAAATTCAGAGGGGCTGCTTGGGGGCCCCCTGGGGGTCCTTCAGGCCAGCTTGGTCTTTGGGTCCTGGCTCCTTCGGTTTGGGAGCTGTTGCTGCAGTTGGGCATGTTGGCCGGAGAGTGCTTCTCGGGCCGCGAACTGCAACCTTGCAGGTAGCTCCCAGGTTCCCGGCCCAACGAAAGCCCCCAGACCCAAATTGAGAGGGGCTGTTTGGGGGCCCCCTGGGGGCCCTTCAGGCCAGCTAGGTCTTTGGGTCCTGGCTCCTTCGGTTTGGGAGCTGTTGCTGCAGTTGGGCATGTTGGCCGGAGAGTGCTTCTCGGGCCGCGAACTGCAACCTTGCAGGTACCTCCCAGGTTCCCGGGCCAACGAAAGCCCCCAGACCCAAATTGAGAGGGGCTGCATGCGGGCCCCCTGGGGCCCCTTCAGGCCAGCTAGTTCTTTGGGTCCTGGCTCCTTCGGTTTGGGAGCTGTTGCTGCAGTTGGGCATGTTGGCCGGAGAGTGCTTCTCGGGCCGCGAACTGCAACCTTGCAGGTAGCTCCCAGGTTCCCGGCCCAACGAAAGCCCCCAGACCCAAATGGAGAGGGGCTGTTTGGGGGCCCCCTGGGGGCCCTTCAGGCCAGCTAGGTCTTTGGGTCCTGGCTCCTTCGGTTTGGGAGCTGTTGCTGCAGTTGGGCATGTTGGCCGGAGAGTGCTTCTCGGGCCGCGAACTGCAACCTTGCAGGTACCTCCCAGGTTCCCGGCCCAACGAAAGCCCCCAGACCCAAATGGAGAGGGGCTGTTTGGGGGCCCCCTGGGGGCCCTTCAGGCCAGCTAGGTCTTTGGGTCCTGGCTCCTTCGGTTTGGGAGCTGTTGCTGCAGTTGGGCATGTTGACCGGAGAGTGCTTCTCGGGCCGCGAACTGCAACCTTGCAGGTAGCTCCCAGGTTCCCGGGCCAACGAAAGCCCCCAGACCCAAATTGAGAGGGGCTGCTTGGGGGCCCCCTGGGGCCCCTTCAGGCCAGCTAGGTCTTTGGGTCCTGGCTCCTTCGGTTTGGGAGCTGTTGCTGCAGTTGGGCATGTTGGCCGGAGAGTGCTTCTCGGGCCGCGAACTGCAACCTTGCAGGTACCTCCCAGGTTCCCGGCCCAACGAAAGCCCCCAGACCCAAATGGAGAGGGGCTGTTTGGGGGCCCCCTGGGGCCCCTTCAGGCCAGCTAGGTCTTTGGGTCCTGGCTCCTTCGGTTTGGGAGCTGTTGCTGCAGTTGGGCATGTTGGCCGGAGAGTGCTTCTCGGGCCGCGAACTGCAACCTTGCAGGTACCTCCCAGATCCCCGGCCCAACGAAAGCCCCCAGACCCAAATTGAGAGGGGCTGCTTGGTGGCCCCCTGGGGGCCCTTCAGGCCAGCTAAGTCTTTGGGTCCTGGCTCCTTCGGTTTGGGAGCTGTTGCTGCAGTTGGGCATGTTGGCCGGAGAGTGCTTCCCGGGCTGCAAACTGCAACCTTGCAGGAATCTCCCAGGTTCCCGGCCCAACGAAAGCCCCCAGACCCAAATGGAGAGGGGCTGCTTGGGGGCCCCCTGGGGCCCCTTCAGGCCAGCTAGGTCTTTGGGTCCTGGCTCCTTCGGTTTGGGAGCTGTTGCTGCAGTTGGGCATGTTGGCCGGAGAGTGCTTCTCGGGCCGCGAACTGCAACCTTGCAGGTAGCTCCCAGGTTCCCGGCCCAACGAAAGCCCCCAGACCCAAATTGAGAGGGGCTGTTTGGTGGCCCCCTGGGGGCCCTTCAGGCTAGCTAGGTCTTTGGGTCCTGGCTCCTTCGGTTTGGGAGCTGTTGCTGCAGTTGGGCATGTTGGCCGGAGAGTGCTTCTCGGGCCGCGAACTGCAACCTTGCAGGTAGCTCCCAGGTTCCCGGCCCAACGAAAGCCCCCAGACCCAAATGGAGAGGGGCTGTTTGGGGGCCCCCTGGGGCCCCTTCATGCCAGCTAGGTCTTTGGGTCCTGGCTCCTTCGGTTTCTGAGCTGTTGCTGCAGTTGGGCATGTTGGCCGGAGAGTGCTTCTCGGGCCGCGAACTGCAACCTTGCAGGTACCTCCCAGATCCCCGGCCCAACGAAAGCCCCCAGACCCAAATGGAGAGGGGCTGTTTGGGGGCTCCCTGGGGCCCCTTCAGGCCAGCTAGGTCTTTGGGTCCTGGCTCCTTCGGTTTGGGAGCTGTTGCTAGACGTTGGACATGTTGGCCGGAGAGTGCTTCTCGGGCCGCGAACTGCAACCTTGCAGGTAGCTCCCAGGTTCCCGGCTCAATGAAAGCCCCCAGACCCAAATGGAGAGGGGCTACTTGGGGGCCCCTTGGGGCCCCTTCAGGCCAGCTAGGTCTTTGGGTCCTGGCTCCTTCGGTTTGGGAGCTGTTGCTGCAGTTGGGCATGTTGACCGGAGAGTGCTTCTCGGGCTGCGAACTGCAACCTTGCAGGTACCTCCCAGATCCCCGGCCCAACGAAAGCCCCCAGACCAAAATTGAGAGGGGCTGCTTGGGGGCCCCCTGGGGGCCCTTCAGGCCAGCTAGGTCTTTGGGTCCTGGCTCCTTCGGTTTGGGAGCTGTTGCTGCAGTTGGGCATGTTGGCCGGAGAGTGCTTCTCGGGCCGCGAACTGCAACCTTGCAGGTACCTCCCAGGTTCCCGGCCCAACGAAAGCCCCCAGACCCAAATGGAGAGGGGCTGTTTGGGGGCCCCCTGGGGGCCCTTCAGGCCAGCTAGGTCTTTGGGTCCTGGCTCCTTCGGTTTGGGAGCTGTTGCTGCAGTTGTGCATGTTGACCGGAGAGTGCTTCTCGGGCTGCGAACTGCAACCTTGCAGGTAGCTCCCAGGTTCCCGGCCCAACGAAAGCCCCCAGACCCAAATTGAGAGGGGCTGCTTGGGGGCCCCCTGGGGCCCATTCAGGCCAGCTAGGTCTTTGGGTCCTGGCTCCTTCGGTTTGGGAGCTGTTGCTGCAGTTGGGCATGTTGACCGGAGAGTGCTTCTCGGGCTGCGAACTGCAACCTTGCAGGTACCTCCCAGGTTCCCGGCCCAACGAAAGCCCCCAGACCCAAATGGAGAGGGGCTGCTTGGGGGCCCCCTGGGGCCCCTTCAGGCCAGCTAGGTCTTTGGGTCCCGGCTCCTTCGGTTTGGGAGCTGTTGCTGCAGTTGGGCATGTTGGCCGGAGAGTGCTTCTCAGGCCGCGAACTGCAACCTTGCAGGTAGCTCCCAGGTTCCCGTCCCAACGAAAGCCCCCAGACCCAAATGGAGAGGGGCTGTTTGGGGGCCCCCTGGGGCCCCTTCAGGCCAGCTAGGTCTTTGGGTCCTGGCTCCTTCGGTTTGGGAGCTGTTGCTGCAGTTGGGCATGTTGGCTGGAGAGTGCTTCTCGGGCCGCGAACTGCAACCTTGCAGGTAGCTCCCAGGTTCCCGGCCCAACGAAAGCCCCCAGACCCAAATGGAGAGGGGCTGTTTGGGGGCCCCCTGGGGCCCCTTCAGGCCAGCTAGGTCTTTGGGTCCTGGCTCCTTCGGTTTGGGAGCTGTTGCTGCAGTTGGGCATGTTGACCGGAGAGTGCTTCTCGGGCCGCGAACTGCAACCTTGCAGGTACCTCCCAGATCCCCGGCCCAACGAAAGCCCCCAGACCCAAATTGAGAGGGGCTGCTTGGGGGCCCCCTGGGGCCCCTTCAGGCCAGCTAGGTCTTTGGGTCCTGGCTCCTTCGGTTTGGGAGCTGTTGCTGCAGTTGGGCATGTTGGCCGGAGAGTGCTTCCCGGTCTGCAAACTGCAACCTTGCAGGTAGCTCCCAGGTTCCCGGGCCAACGAAAGCCCCCAGACCCAAATTGAGAGGGGCTGCTTGGGGGCCCCCTGGGGCCCCTTCAGGCCAGCTAGGTCTTTGGGTCCTGGCTCCTTCGGTTTGGGAGCTGTTGCTGCAGTTGGGCATGTTGGCCGGAGAGTGCTTCTCGGGCCGCGAACTGCAACCTTGCAGGTACCTCCCAGGTTCCCGGCCCAACGAAAGCCCCCAGACCCAAATGGAGAGGGGCTGTTTGGGGGCCCCCTGGGGGCCCTTCATGCCAGCTAGGTCTTTGGGTCCTGGCTCCTTCGGTTTGGGAGCTGTTGCTGCAGTTGGGCATGTTGGCTGGAGAGTGCTTCTCGGGCCGCGAACTGCAACCTTGCAGGTAGCTCCCAGGTTTCCGGCCCAACGAAAGCCCCCAGACCCAAATGGAGAGGGGCTGTTTGGGGGCCCCCTGGGGCCCCTTCAGGCCAGCTAGGTCTTTGGGTCCTGGCTCCTTCGGTTTGGGAGCTGTTGCTGCAGTTGGGCATGTTGACCGGAGAGTGCTTCTCGGGCCGTGAACTGCAACCTTGCAGGTACCTCCCAGATCCCCGGCCCAACGAAAGCCCCCAGACCCAAATTGAGAGGGGCTGCTTGGTGGCCCTCTGGGGGCCCTTCAGGCCAGCTAGGTCTTTGGGTCCTGGCTCCTTCGGTTTGGGAGCTGTTGCTGCAGTTGGGCATGTTGGCCGGAGAGTGCTTCCCGGGCTGCAAACTGCAACCTTGCAGGTAGCTCCCAGGTTCCCGGCCCAACGAAAGCCCCCAGACCCAAATTGAGAGGGGCTGCTTGGTGGCCCCCTGGGGCCCCTTCAGGCCAGCTAGGTCTTTGGGTCCTGGCTCCTTCGGTTTGGGAGCTGTTGCTGCAGTTGGGCATGTTGGCCGGAGAGTGCTTCTCGGGCCGCGAACTGCAACCTTGCAGGTACCTCCCAGGTTCCCGGCCCAACGAAAGCCCCCAGACCCAAATGGAGAGGGGCTGCTTGGGGGCCCCCTGGGGCCCCTTCAGGCCAGCTAGGTCTTTGGGTCCTGGCTCCTTCGGTTTGGGAGCTGTTGCTGCAGTTGGGCATGTTGGCCGGAGAGTGCTTCTCGGGCCGCGAACTGCAACCTTGCAGGTAGCTCCCAGGTTCCCGGCCCAACGAAAGCCCCCAGACCCAAATGGAGAGGGGCTGTTTGGGGGCCCCCTGGGGGCCCTTCAGGCCAGCTAGTTCTTTGGGTCCTGGCTCCTTCGGTTTGGGAGCTGTTGCTGCAGTTGGGCATGTTGGCCGGAGAGTGCTTCTCGGGCCGCGAACTGCAACCTTGCAGGTAGCTCCCAGGTTCCCGGCCCAACGAAAGCCCCCAGACCCAAATGGAGAGGGGCTGTTTGGGGGCCCCCTGGGGGCCCTTCAGGCCAGCTAGGTCTTTGGGTCCTGGCTCCTTCGGTTTGGGAGCTGTTGCTGCAGTTGGGCATGTTGACCGGAGAGTGCTTCTCGGGCCGCGAACTGCAACCTTGCAGGTAGCTCCCAGGTTCCCGGGCCAACGAAAGCCCCCAGACCCAAATTGAGAGGGGCTGTTTGGGGGCCCCCTGGGGCCCCTTCAGGCCAGCTAGGTCTTTGGGTCCTGGCTCCTTCGGTTTGGGAGCTGTTGCTGCAGTTGGGCATGTTGGCCGGAGAGTGCTTCTCGGGCCGCGAACTGCAACCTTGCAGGTACCTCCCTAGTTCCCGGCCCAACGAAAGCCCCCAGACCCAAATGGAGAGGGGCTGTTTGGGGGCCCCCTGGGGCCCCTTCAGGCCAGCTAGGTCTTTGGGTCCTGGCTCCTTCGGTTTGGGAGCTGTTGCTGCAGTTGGGCATGTTGACCGGAGAGTGCTTCTCGGGCCGCGAACTGCAACCTTGCAGGTACCTCCCAGATCCCCGGGCCAACGAAAGCCCCCAGACCCAAATGGAGAGGGGCTGCTTGGGGGCCCCTGGGGCCCCTTCAGGCCAGCTAGGTCTTTGGGTCCTGGCTCCTTCGGTTTGGGAGCTGTTGCTGCAGTTGGGCATGTTGACCGGAGAGTGCTTCTCGGGCCGCGAACTGTAACCTTGCAGGTAGCTCCCAGGTTCCCGGCCCAACGAAAGCCCCCAGACCCAAATGGAGAGGGGCTGTTTGGGGGCCCCCTGGGGCCCCTTCAGGCCAGCTAGGTCTTTGGGTCCTGGCTCCTTCGGTTTGGGAGCTGTTGCTGCAGTTGGGCATGTTGACCGGAGAGTGCTTCTCGGGCCGCGAACTGCAACCTTGCAGGTACCTCCCAGATCCCCGGCCCAACGAAAGCCCCCAGACCCAAATTGAGAGGGGCTGTTTGGGGGCCCCCTGGGGCCCCTTCAGGCCAGCTAGGTCTTTGGGTCCTGGCTCCTTCGGTTTGGGAGCTGTTGCTGCAGTTGGGCATGTTGGCCGGAGAGTGCTTTACGGGCTGCGAACTGCAACCTTGCAGGTACCTCCCAGGTTCCCGGGCCAACGAAAGCCCCCAGACCCAAATGGAGAGGGGCTGCTTGGGGGCCCCCTGGGGCCCCTTCAGGCCAGCTAGGTCTTTGGGTCCTGGCTCCTTCGGTTTGGGAGCTGTTGCTGCAGTTGGGCATGTTGGCCGGAGAGTGCTTCTCGGGCTGCGAACTGCAACCTTGCAGGTACCTCCCAGGTTCCCGGCCCAACGAAAGCCCCCAGACCCAAATGGAGAGGGGCTGCTTGGGGGCCCCCTGGGGCCCCTTCAGGCCAGCTAGGTCTTTGGGTCCCGGCTCCTTCGGTTTGGGAGCTGTTGCTGCAGTTGGGCATGTTGGCCGGAGAGTGCTTCTCGGGCCGCGAACTGCAACCTTGCAGGTACCTCCCAGGTTCCCGGCCCAAGGAAAGCCCCCAGACCCAAATGGAGAGGGGCTGTTTGGGGGCCCCCTGGGGGACCTTCAGGCCAGCTAGGTCTTTGGGTCCTGGCTCCTTCGGTTTGGGAGCTGTTGCTGCAGTTGGGCATGTTGGCCGGAGAGTGCTTCTCGGGCCGCGAACTGCAACCTTGCAGGTAGCTCCCAGGTTCCCGGCCCAACGAAAGCCCCCAGACCCAAATGGAGAGGGGCTGCTTGGGGGCCCCCTGGGGGCCCTTCAGGCCAGCTAGGTCTTTGGGTCCTGGCTCCTTCGGTTTGGGAGCTGTTGTTGCAGTTGGGCATGTTGACCGGAGAGTGCTTCTCGGGCCGCGAACTGCAACCTTGCAGGTACCTCCCAGGTTCCCGGCCCAACGAAAGCCCCCAGACCCAAATTGAGAGGGGCTGCTTGGGGGCCCCCTGGGGCCCCTTCAGGCCAGCTAGGTCTTTGGGTCCTGGCTCCTTCGGTTTGGGAGCTGTTGCTGCAGTTGGGCATGTTGGCCGGAGAGTGCTTCTCGGGCCGCGAACTGCAACCTTGCAGGTAGCTCCCAGGTTCCCGGGCCAACGAAAGCCCCCAGACCCAAATGGAGAGGGGCTGTTTGGGGGCCCCCTGGGGGCCCTTCAGGCCAGCTAGGTCTTTGGGTCCTGGCTCCTTCGGTTTGGGAGCTGTTGCTGCAGTTGGGCATGTTGGCCGGAGAGTGCTTCTCGGGCCGCGAACTGCAGCCTTGCAGGTACCTCCCAGGTTCCCGGCCCAACGAAAGCCCCCAGACCCAAATTGAGAGGGGCTGCTTGGGTGCCCCCTGGGGCCCCTTCCGGCCAGCTAGGTCTTTGGGTCCTGGCTCCTTCGGTTTGGGAGCTGTTGCTGCAGTTGTGCATGTTGGCCGGAGAGTGCTTCTCGGGCCGCGAACTGCAACCTTGCAGGTAGCTCCCAGGTTCCCGGCCCAACGAAAGCCCCCAGACCCAAATGGAGAGGGGCTGTTTGGGGGCCCCCTGGGGCCCCTTCAGGCCAGCTAGGTCTTTGGGTCCTGGCTCCTTCGGTTTGGGAGCTGTTGCTGCAGTTGGGCATGTTGACCGGAGAGTGCTTCTCGGGCTGCGAACTGCAACCTTGCAGGTAGCTCCCAGGTTCCCGGCCCAACGAAAGCCCCCAGACCCAAATTGAGAGGGGCTGCTTGGGGGCCCCCTGGGGCCCCTTCATGCCAGCTAGGTCTTTGGGTCCTGGCTCCTTCGGTTTGGGAGCTGTTGCTGCAGTTGGGCATGTTGACCGGAGAGTGCTTCTCGGGCTGCGAACTGCAACCTTGCAGGTACCTCCCAGGTTCCCGGCCCAACGAAAGCCCCCAGACCCAAATGGAGAGGGGCTGCTTGGGGGCCCCCTGGGGCCCCTTCAGGCCAGCTAGGTCTTTGGGTCCCGGCTCCTCTGTTTGGGAGCTGTTGCTGCAGTTGGGCATGTTGGCCGGAGAGTGCTTCTCGGGCCGCGAACTGCAACCTTGCAGGTACCTCCCAGGTCCCCGGCCCAACGAAAGCCCCCAGACCCAAATGGAGAGGGGCTGTTTGGGGGCCCCCTGGGGGCCCTTCAGGCCAGCTAGGTCTTTGGGTCCTGGCTCCTTCGGTTTGGGAGCTGTTGCTGCAGTTGGGCATGTTGACCGGAGAGTGCTTCTCGGGCCGCGAACTGCAGCCTTGCAGGTACCTCCCAGGTTCCCGGCCCAACGAAAGCCCCCAGACCCAAATGGAGAGGGGCTGCTTGGTGGCCCCCTGGGGCCCCTTCAGGCCAGCTAGGTCTTTGGGTCCTGGCTCCTTCGGTTTGGGAGCTGTTGCTGCAGTTGGGCATGTTGACCGGAGAGTGCTTCTCGGGCCGCGAACTGCAACCTTGCAGGTACCTCCCAGATCCCCGGGCCAACGAAAGCCCCCAGACCCAAATGGAGAGGGGCTGCTTGGGGGCCCCTGGGGCCCCTTCAGGCCAGCTAGGTCTTTGGGTCCTGGCTCCTTCGGTTTGGGAGCTGTTGCTGCAGTTGGGCATGTTGACCGGAGAGTGCTTCTCGGGCCGCGAACTGCAACCTTGCAGGTAGCTCCCAGGTTCCCGGGCCAACGAAAGCCCCCAGACCCAAATGGAGAGGGGCTGTTTGGGGGCCCCCTGGGGGCCCTTCAGGCCAGCTAGGTCTTTGGGTCCTGGCTCCTTCGGTTTGGGAGCTGTTGCTGCAGTTGGGCATGTTGGCCGGAGAGTGCTTCTCGGGCCGCGAACTGTAAACTTGCAGGTATCTCCCAGGTTCCCGGCCCAACGAAAGCCCCCAGACCCAAATGGAGAGGGGCTGTTTGGGGGCCCCCTGGGGCCCCTTCAGGCCAGCTAGGTCTTTGGGTCCTGGCTCCTTCGGTTTGGGAGCTGTTGCTGCAGTTGGGCATGTTGACCGGAGAGTGCTTCTCGGGCCGCGAACTGCAACCTTGCAGGTACCTCCCAGATCCCCGGCCCAACGAAAGCCCCCAGACCCAAATTGAGAGGGGCTGTTTGGGGGCCCCCTGGGGCCCCTTCAGGCCAGCTAGGTCTTTGGGTCCTGGCTCCTTCGGTTTGGGAGCTGTTGCTGCAGTTGGGAATGTTGGCCGGAGAGTGCTTCTCGGGCTGCGAACTGCAACCTTGCAGGTACCTCCCAGGTTCCCGGGCCAACGAAAGCCCCCAGACCCAAATGGAGAGGGGCTGCTTGGGGGCCCCCTGGGGCCCCTTCAGGCCAGCTAGGTCTTTGGGTCCTGGCTCCTTCGGTTTGGGAGCTGTTGCTGCAGTTGGGCATGTTGGCCGGAGAGTGCTTCTCGGGCTGCGAACTGCAACCTTGCAGGTACCTCCCAGGTTCCCGGCCCAACGAAAGCCCCCAGACCCAAATGGAGAGGGGCTGCTTGGGGGCCCCCTGGGGCCCCTTCAGGCCAGCTAGGTCTTTGGGTCCCGGCTCCTTCGGTTTGGGAGCTGTTGCTGCAGTTGGGCATGTTGGCCGGAGAGTGCTTCTCGGGCCGCGAACTGCAACCTTGCAGGTACCTCCCAGGTTCCCGGCCCAAGGAAAGCCCCCAGACCCAAATGGAGAGGGGCTGTTTGGGGGCCCCCTGGGGGACCTTCAGGCCAGCTAGGTCTTTGGGTCCTGGCTCCTTCGGTTTGGGAGCTGTTGCTGCAGTTGGGCATGTTGGCCGGAGAGTGCTTCTCGGGCCGCGAACTGCAACCTTGCAGGTAGCTCCCAGGTTCCCGGCCCAACGAAAGCCCCCAGACCCAAATGGAGAGGGGCTGCTTGGGGGCCCCCTGGGGGCCCTTCAGGCCAGCTAGGTCTTTGGGTCCTGGCTCCTTCGGTTTGGGAGCTGTTGCTGCAGTTGGGCATGTTGACCGGAGAGTGCTACTCGGGCCGCGAACTGCAACCTTGCAGGTACCTCCCAGGTTCCCGGCCCAACGAAAGCCCCCAGACAAAAATTGAGAGGGGCTGCTTGGGGGCCCCCTGGGGCCCCTTCAGGCCAGCTAGGTCTTTGGGTCCTGGCTCCTTCGGTTTGGGAGCTGTTGCTGCAGTTGGGCATGTTGGCCGGAGAGTGCTTCTCGGGCCGCGAACTGCAACCTTGCAGGTACCTCCCAGGTTCCCGGCCCAACGAAAGCCCCAAGACCCAAATGGAGAGGGGCTGTTTGGGGGCCCCCTGGGGGCCCTTCAGGCCAGCTAGGTCTTTGGGTCCTGGCTCCTTCGGTTTGGGAGCTGTTGCTGCAGTTGGGCATGTTGACCGGAGAGTGCTTCTCGGGCCGCGAACTGCAGCCTTGCAGGTACCTCCCAGGTTCCCGGCCCAACGAAAGCCCCCAGACCCAAATTGAGAGGGGCTGCTTGGGTGCCCCCTGGGGCCCCTTCCGGCCAGCTAGGTCTTTGGGTCCTGGCTCCTTCGGTTTGGGAGCTGTTGCTGCAGTTGTGCATGTTGGCCGGAGAGTGCTTCTCGGGCCGCGAACTGCAACCTTGCAGGTAGCTCCCAGGTTCCCGGCCCAACGAAAGCCCCCAGACCCAAATGGAGAGGGGCTGTTTGGGGGCCCCCTGGGGCCCCTTCAGGCCAGCTAGGTCTTTGGGTCCTGGCTCCTTCGGTTTGGGAGCTGTTGCTGCAGTTGGGCATGTTGACCGGAGAGTGCTTCTCGGGCTGCGAACTGCAACCTTGCAGGTAGCTCCCAGGTTCCCGGCCCAACGAAAGCCCCCAGACCCAAATTGAGAGGGGCTGCTTGGGGGCCCCCTGGGGCCCCTTCATGCCAGCTAGGTCTTTGGGTCCTGGCTCCTTCGGTTTGGGAGCTGTTGCTGCAGTTGGGCATGTTGACCGGAGAGTGCTTCTCGGGCTGCGAACTGCAACCTTGCAGGTACCTCCCAGGTTCCCGGCCCAACGAAAGCCCCCAGACCCAAATGGAGAGGGGCTGTTTGGGGGCCCCCTGGGGCCCCTTCAGGCCAGCTAGGTCTTTGGGTCCCGGCTCCTCTGTTTGGGAGCTGTTGCTGCAGTTGTGCATGTTGGCCGGAGAGTGCTTCTCCGGCCGCGAACTGCAACCTTGCAGGTAGCTCCCAGGTTCCCGTCCCAACTAAAGCCCCCAGACCCAAATGGAGAGGGGCTGTTTGGGGGCCCCCTGGGGCCCCTTCAGGCCAGCTAGGTCTTTGGGTCCTGGCTCCTTCGGTTTGGGAGCTGTTGCTGCAGTTGGGCATGTTGGCTGGAGAGTGCTTCTCGGGCCGCGAACTGCAACCTTGCAGGTAGCTCCCAGGTTTCCGGCCCAACGAAAGCCCCCAGACCCAAATGGAGAGGGGCTGCTTGGGGGCCCCCTGGGGCCCCTTCAGGCCAGCTAGGTCTTTGGGTCCTGGCTCCTTCGGTTTGGGAGCTGTTGCTGCAGTTGGGCATGTTGACCGGAGAGTGCTTCTCGGGCCGCGAACTGCAACCTTGCAGGTACCTCCCAGATCCCCGGCCCAACGAAAGCCCCCAGACCCAAATGGAGAGGGGCTGCTTGGTGTCCCTCTGGGGCCCCTTCAGGCCAGCTAGGTCTTTGGGTCCTGGCTCCTTCGGTTTGGGAGCTGTTGCTGCATTTGGGCATGTTGGCCGGAGAGTGCTTCTCGGGCTGCAAACTGCAACCTTGCAGGTAGCTCCCAGGTTCCCGGCCCAACGAAAGCCCCCAGACCCAAATGGAGAGGGGCTGCTTGGGGGCCCCCTGGGGCCCCTTCAGGCCAGCTAGGTCTTTGGGTCCTGGCTCCTTCGGTTTGGGAGCTGTTGCTGCAGTTGGGCATGTTGACCGGAGAGTGCTTCTCGGGCTGCGAACTGCAACCTTGCAGGTAGCTCCCAGGTTCCCGGCCCAACGAAAGCCCCCAGACCCAAATTGAGAGGGGCTGCTTGGGGGCCCCCTGGGGCCCCTTCAGGCCAGCTAGGTCTTTGGGTCCTGGCTCCTTCGGTTTGGGAGCTGTTGCTGGACGTTGGGCATGTTGGCCGGAGAGTGCTTCTCGGGCCGCGAACTGCAACCTTGCAGGTAGCTCCCAGGTTCCCGGCCCAACGAAAGCCCCCAGACCCAAATGGAGAGGGGCTGTTTGGGGGCCCCCTGGGGGACCTTCAGGCCAGCTAGGTCTTTGGGTCCTGGCTCCTTCGGTTTGGGAGCTGTTGCTGCAGTTGGGCATGTTGGCCGGAGAGTGCTTCTCGGGCCGCGAACTGCAACCTTGCAGGTAGCTCCCAGGTTCCCGGCCCAACGAAAGCCCCCAGACCCAAATGGAGAGGGGCTGCTTGGGGGCCCCCTGGGGCCCCTTCAGGCCAGCTAGGTCTTTGGGTCCTGGCTCCTTCGGTTTGGGAGCTGTTGCTGCAGTTGGGCATGTTGACCGGAGAGTGCTTCTCGGGCCGCGAACTGCAACCTTGCAGGTACCTCCCAGATCCCCGGCCCAACGAAAGCCCCCAGACCCAAATGGAGAGGGGCTGCTTGGTGGCCCTCTGGGGCCCCTTCAGGCCAGCTAGGTCTTTGGGTCCTGGCTCCTTCGGTTTGGGAGCTGTTGCTGCATTTGGGCATGTTGGCCGGAGAGTGCTTCTCGGGCTGCAAACTGCAACCTTGCAGGTAGCTCCCAGGTTCCCGGCCCAACGAAAGCCCCCAGACCCAAATTGAGAGGGGCTGCTTGGGGGCCCCCTGGGGCCCCTTCAGGCCAGCTAGGTCTTTGGGTCCTGGCTCCTTCGGTTTGGGAGCTGTTGCTGCAGTTGGGCATGTTGGCCGGAGAGTGCTTCTCGGGCCGCGAACTGCAACCTTGCAGGTAGCTCCCAGGTTCCCGGGCTAACGAAAGCCCCCAGACCCAAATGGAGAGGGGCTGTTTGGGGGCCCCCTGGGGCCCCTTCAGGCCAGCTAGGTCTTTGGGTCCTGGCTCCTTCGGTTTGGGAGCTGTTGCTGCAGTTGGGCATGTTGACCGGAGAGTGCTTCTCGGGCCGCGAACTGCAACCTTGCAGGTACCTCCCAGATCCCCGGCCCAACGAAAGCCCCCAGACCCAAATGGAGAGGGGCTGCTTGGGGGCCCCTGGGGCCCCTTCAGGCCAGCTAGGTCTTTGGGTCCTGGCTCCTTCGGTTTGGGAGCTGTTGCTGCAGTTGGGCATGTTGACCGGAGAGTGCTTCTCGGGCCGCGAACTGCAACCTTGCAGGTAGCTCCCAGGTTCCCGTCCCAACGAAAGCCCCCAGACCCAAATTGAGAGGGGCTGCTTGGGGGCCCCCTGGGGCCCCTTCAGGCCAGCTAGGTCTTTGGGTCCTGGCTCCTTCGGTTTGGGAGCTGTTGCTGCAGTTGGGCATGTTGGCCGGAGAGTGCTTCTCGGGCCGCGAACTGCAAACTTGCAGGTAGCTCCCAGGTTCCCGGCCCAACGAAAGCCCCCAGACCCAAATGGAGAGGGGCTGTTTGTGGGCCCTCTGGGGGCCCTTCAGGCCAGCTAGGTCTTTGGGTCCTGGCTCCTTCGGTTTGGGAGCTGTTGCTGCAGTTGGGCATGTTGACCGGAGAGTGCTTCTCGGGCCGCGAACTGCAACCTTGCAGGTACCTCCCAGGTTCCCGGCCCAACGAAAGCCCCCAGACCCAAATTGAGAGGGGCTGCTTGGGTGCCCCCTGGGGCCCCTTCAGGCCAGCTGGGTCTTTGGGTCCTGGCTCCTTCGGTTTGGGAGCTGTTGCTGCAGTTGTGCATGTTGACCGGAGAGTGCTTCTCGGGCTACGAACTGCAACCTTGCAGGTACCTCCCAGGTTCCCGGCCCAACGAAAGCCCCCAGACCCAAATTGAGAGGGGCTGCTTGGGGGCCCCCTGGGGCCCCTTCAGGCCAGCTAGGTCTTTGTGTCCTGGCTCCTTCGGTTTGGGAGCTGTTGCTGCAGTTGGGCATGTTGGCCGGAGAGTGCTTCTCGGGCCGCGAACTGCAACCTTGCAGGTAGCTCCCAGGTTCCCGGCCCAAGGAAAGCCCCCAGACCCAAATGGAGAGGGGCTGTTTGGGGGCCCCCTGGGGGCCCTTCAGGCCAGCTAGGTCTTTGGGTCCTGGCTCCTTCGGTTTGGGAGCTGTTGCTGCAGTTGGGCATGTTGGCCGGAGAGTGCTTCTCGGGCTGCGAACTGCAACCTTGCAGGTACCTCCCAGGTTCCCGGCCCAACGAAAGCCCCCAGACCCAAATTGAGAGGGGCTGCTTGGGGGCCCCCTGGGGCCCCTTCAGGCCAGCTAGGTCTTTGGGTCCTGGCTCCTTCGGTTTGGGAGCTGTTGCTGCAGTTGGGCATGTTGGCCGGAGAGTGCTTCTCGGGCCGCGAACTGCAACCTTGCAGGTAGCTCCCAGGTTCCCGGCCCAACGAAAGCCCCCAGACCCAAATGGAGAGGGGCTGCTTGGGGGCCCCCTGGGGCCCCTTCAGGCCAGCTAGGTCTTTGGGTCCTGGCTCCTTCGCTTTGGGAGCTGTTGCTGCAGTTGGGCATGTTGACCGGAGAGTGCTTCTCGGGCTGCGAACTGCAACCTTGCAGGTACCTCCCAGGTTCCCGGCCCAACGAAAGCCCCCAGACCCAAATTGAGAGGGGCTGTTTGGGGGCCCCCTGGGGGCCCTTCAGGCCAGCTAGGTCTTTGGGTCCTGGCTCCTTCGGTTTGGGAGCTGTTGCTGCAGTTGGGCATGTTGACCGGAGAGTGCTTCTCGGGCCGCGAACTGCAACCTTGCAGGTACCTCCCAGATCCCCGGCCCAACGAAAGCCCCCAGACCCAAATTGAGAGGGGCTGCTTGGGGGCCCCCTGGGGCCCCTTCAGGCCAGCTAGGTCTTTGGGTCCTGGCTCCTTCGGTTTGGGAGCTGTTGCTGCAGTTGGGCATGTTGGCCGGAGAGTGCTTCTCGGGCCGCGAACTGCAACCTTGCAGGTAGCTCCCAGGTTCCCGGCCCAACGAAAGCCCCCAGACCCAAATGGAGAGGGGCAGATTGGGGGCCCCCTGGGGCCCCTTCAGGCCAGCTAGGTCTTTGGGTCCTGGCTCCTTCGGTTTGGGAGCTGTTGCTGCAGTTGGGCATGTTGGCCGGAGAGTGCTTCTCGGGCCGCGAACTGCAACCTTGCAGGTAGCTCCCAGGTTCCCGGCCCAACGAAAGCCCCCAGACCCAAATGGAGAGGGGCTGTTTGTGGGCCCTCTGGGGGCCCTTCAGGCCAGCTAGGTCTTTGGGTCCTGGCTCCTTCGGTTTGGGAGCTGTTGCTGCAGTTGGGCATGTTGACCGGAGAGTGCTTCTCGGGCCGCGAACTGCAACCTTGCAGGTACCTCCCAGGTTCCCGGCCCAACGAAAGCCCCCAGACCCAAATTGAGAGGGGCTGCTTGGGTGCCCCCTGGGGCCCCTTCAGGCCAGCTGGGTCTTTGGGTCCTGGCTCCTTCGGTTTGGGAGCTGTTGCTGCAGTTGGGCATGTTGGCCGGAGAGTGCTTCTCGGGCCGCCAACTGCAACCTTGTAGGTAGCTCCCAGATCCCCGGCCCAACGAAAGCCCCCAGACCCAAATGGAGAGGGGCTGTTTGGGGGCCCCCTGGGGCCCCTTCAGGCCAGCTAGGTCTTTGGGTCCTGGCTCCTTCGGTTTGGGAGCTGTTGCTGCAGTTGGGCATGTTGACCGGAGAGTGCTTCTCGGGCCGCGAACTGCAACCTTGCAGGTACCTCCCAGATCCCCGGCCCAACGAAAGCCCCCAGACCCAAATGGAGAGGGGCTGTTTGGGGGCCCCCTGGGGCCCCTTCAGGCCAGCTAGGTCTTTGGGTCCTGGCTCCTTCGGTTTGGGAGCTGTTGCTGCAGTTGTGCATGTTGACCGGAGAGTGCTTCTCGGGCTGCGAACTGCAACCTTGCAGGTACCTCCCAGGTTCCCGGCCCAACGAAAGCCCCCAGACCCAAATTGAGAGGGGCTGC
This sequence comes from Gallinula chloropus, assembly GCF_964237585.1. NCBI lineage: Eukaryota > Metazoa > Chordata > Aves > Gruiformes > Rallidae > Gallinula > Gallinula chloropus. Next base: position 17,332,967 of record NC_140101.1, on the reverse strand, counting down.
TTGGGGGCCCCCTGGGGCCCCTTCAGGCCAGCTAGGTCTTTGTGTCCTGGCTCCTTCGGTTTGGGAGCTGTTGCTGCAGTTGGGCATGTTGGCCGGAGAGTGCTTCTCGGGCTGCGAACTGCAACCTTGCAGGTAGCTCCCAGGTTACCGGCCCAAGGAAAGCCCCCAGACCCAAATTGAGAGGGGCTGTTTGGGGGCCCCCTGGGGGCCCTTCAGGCCAGCTAGGTCTTTGGGTCCTGGCTCCTTCGGTTTGGGAGCTGTTGCTGCAGTTGGGCATGTTGGCCGGAGAGTGCTTCTCGGGCTGCGAACTGCAACCTTGCAGGTAGCTCCCAGGTTCCCGTCCCAACGAAAGCCCCCAGACCCAAATTGAGAGGGGCTGCTTGGGGGCCCCCTGGGGCCCCTTCAGGCCAGCTAGGTCTTTGGGTCCTGGCTCCTTCGGTTTGGGAGCTGTTGCTGCAGTTGGGCATGTTGGCCGGAGAGTGCTTCTCGGGCCGCGAACTGCAACCTTGCAGGTACCTCCCAGGTCCCCGGCCCAACGAAAGCCCCCAGACCCAAATGGAGAGGGGCTGTTTGGGGGCCCCCTTGTTGGCCCTTCAGGCCAGCTAGGTCTTTGGGTCCTGGCTCCTTCGGTTTGGGAGCTGTTGCTGCAGTTGGGCATGTGGACCGGAGAGTGCTTCTCGGGCCGCGAACTGCAACCTTGCAGGTAGCTCCCAGGTTCCCGGCCCAACGAAAGCCCCCAGACCCAAATGGAGAGGGGCTGCTTGGGGGCCCCCTGGGGGCCCTTCAGGCCAGCTAGGTCTTTGGGTCCTGGCTCCTTCGGTTTGGGAGCTGTTGCTGCAGTTGGGCATGTTGGCCGGAGAGTGCTTCTCGGGCTGCGAACTGCAACCTTGCAGGTACCTCCCAGGTTCCCGGCCCAACGAAAGCCCCCAGACCCAAATTGAGAGGGGCTGTTTGGGGGCCCCCTGGGGCCCCTTCAGGCCAGCTAGGTCTTTGGGTCCTGGCTCCTTCGGTTTGGGAGCTGTTGCTGCAGTTGGGCATGTTGACCGGAGAGTGCTTCTCGGGCCGCGAACTGCAACCTTGCAGGTACCTCCCAGATCCCCGGCCCAACGAAAGCCCCCAGACCCAAATGGAGAGGGGCTGCTTGGGGGCCCCCTGGGGGCCCTTCAGGCCAGCTAGGTCTTTGGGTCCTGGCTCCTTCGGTTTGGGAGCTGTTGCTGCAGTTGGGCATGTTGGCCGGAGAGTGCTTCTCGGGCTGCGAACTGCAACCTTGCAGGTACCTCCCAGGTTCCCGGCCCAACGAAAGCCCCCAGACCCAAATGGAGAGGGGCTGCTTGGGTGCCCCCTGGGGCCCCTTCAGGCCAGCTAGGTCTTTGGGTCCTGGCTCCTTCGGTTTGGGAGCTGTTGCTGCAGTTGGGCATGTTGGCCGGAGAGTGCTTCTCGGGCCGCGAACTGCAACCTTGCAGGTAGCTCCCAGGTTCCCGGCCCAACGAAAGCCCCCAGACCCAAATGGAGAGGGGCTGTTTGGGGGCCCCCTGGGGGCCCTTCAGGCCAGCTAGGTCTTTGGGTCCTGGCTCCTTCGGTTTGGGAGCTGTTGCTGCAGTTGGGCATGTTGACCGGAGAGTGCTTCTCGGGCCGCGAACTGCAACCTTGCAGGTAGCTCCCAGGTTCCCGGCCCAACGAAAGCCCCCAGACCCACATGGAGAGGGGCTGTTTGGGGGCCCCCTGGGGGCCCTTCAGGCCAGCTAGGTCTTTGGGTCCTGGCTCCTTCGGTTTGGGAGCTGTTGCTGCAGTTGGGCATGTTGACCGGAGAGTGCTTCTCGGGCCGCGAACTGCAACCTTGCAGGTACCTCCCAGATCCCCGGCCCAACGAAAGCCCCCAGACCCAAATTGGGAGGGGCTGCTTGGGGACCCCCTGGGGGCCCTTCAGGCCAGCTAGGTCTTTGGGTCCTGGCTCCTTCGGTTTGGGAGCTGTTGCTGCAGTTGGGCATGTTGGCCGGAGAGTGCTTCTCGGGCCGCGAACTGCAACCTTGCAGGTACCTCCCAGGTTCCCGGCCCAACGAAAGCCCCCAGACCTAAATGGAGAGGGGCTGTTTGGGGGCCCCCTGGGGGCCCTTCAGGCCAGCTAGGTCTTTGGGTCCTGGCTCCTTCGGTTTGGGAGCTGTTGCTGGACGTTGGGCATGTTGGCCAGAGAGTGCTTCTCGGTACCTGAACTGCAACCTTGCGGGTAGCTCCCAGTTTCCATGACTAAGGAAAGCCCCCAGACCCAAATTGAGAGGGGCTGCCTGGGGGCCCCCTGGGGACTCTTCAGGCCAGCTAGGTCTTTGGGTCCTGGCTCCTTCGGTTTGGGAGCTGTTGCTGGACGTTGGGCATGTTCGCCGGAGAGTGCTTCTCGGGCTGCGAACTGCAACCTTGCAGGTACCTCCCAGGTCCCCGGCCCAACGAAAGCCCCCAGACCCAAATGGAGAGGGGCTGCTTGGGGGCCCCCTGGGGGCCCTTCAGGCCAGCTAGGTCTTTGGGTCCTGGCTCCTTCGGTTTGGGAGCTGTTGCTGGACGTTGGGCATGTTGGCCGGAGAGTGCTTCTCGGGCCGCGAACTGCAACCTTGCAGGTAGCTCCCAGTTTCCATGACCAAGGAAAGCCCCCAGACCCAAATTGAGAGGGGCTGCCTGGGGGCCCCGTGGGGACTCTTCAGGCCAGCTAGGTCTTTGGGTCCTGGCTCCTTCGGTTTGGGAGCTGTTGCTGCAGTTGGGCATGTTGGCCGGAGAGTGCTTCTCGGGCCGCGAACTGCAACCTTGCAGGTAGCTCCCAGGTTCCCGGGCCAACGAAAGCCCCCAGACCCAAATTGAGAGGGGCTGTTTGGGGGCCCCCTGGGGCCCCTTCAGGCCAGCTAGGTCTTTGGGTCCTGGCTCCTTCGGTTTGGGAGCTGTTGCTGCAGTTGGGCATGTTGACCGGAGAGTGCTTCTCGGGCCGCGAACTGCAACCTTGCAGGTAGCTCCCAGGTTCCCGGCCCAACGAAAGCCCCCAGACCCAAATGGAGAGGGGCTGTTTGGGGGCCCCCTGGGGGCCCTTCAGGCCAGCTAGGTCTTTGGGTCCTGGCTCCTTCGGTTTGGGAGCTGTTGCTGCAGTTGGGCATGTTGACCGGAGAGTGCTTCTCGGGCCGCGAACTGTAACCTTGCAGGTAGCTCCCAGGTTCCCGGCCCAACGAAAGCCCCCAGACCCAAATGGAGAGGGGCTGTTTGGGGGCCCCCTGGGGCCCCTTCAGGCCAGCTAGGTCTTTGGGTCCTGGCTCCTTCGGTTTGGGAGCTGTTGCTGCAGTTGGGCATGTTGGCCGGAGAGTGCTTCTTGGGCTGCGAACTGCAACCTTGCAGGATTCTCCCAGGTTCCCGGCCCAACGAAAGCCCCCAGACCCAAATGGAGAGGGGCTGCTTGGGGGCCCCCTGGGGCCCCTTCAGGCCAGCTAGGTCTTTGGGTCCTGGCTCCTTCGGTTTGGGAGCTGTTGCTGCAGTTGGGCATGTTGGCCGGAGAGTGCTTCTCGGGCCGCGAACTGCAACCTTGCAGGTAGCTCCCAGGTTCCCGGCCCAACGAAAGCCCCCAGACCCAAATGGAGAGGGGCTGTTTGGGGGCCCCCTGGGGGACCTTCAGGCCAGCTAGGTCTTTGGGTCCTGGCTCCTTCGGTTTGGGAGCTGTTGCTGCAGTTGGGCATGTTGGCCGGAGAGTGCTTCTCGGGCCGCGAACTGCAACCTTGCAGGTAGCTCCCAGGTTCCCGGCCCAACGAAAGCCCCCAGACCCAAATGGAGAGGGGCTGTTTGGGGGCCCCCTGGGGGCCCTTCAGGCCAGCTAGGTCTTTGGGTCCTGGCTCCTTCGGTTTGGGAGCTGTTGCTGCAGTTGGGCATGTTGACCGGAGAGTGCTTCTCGGGCCGCGAACTGCAACCTTGCAGGTACCTCCCAGATCCCCGGCCCAACGAAAGCCCCCAGACCCAAATTGGGAGGGGCTGCTTGGGGACCCCCTGGGGGCCCTTCAGGCCAGCTAGGTCTTTGGGTCCTGGCTCCTTCGGTTTGGGAGCTGTTGCTGCAGTTGGGCATGTTGGCCGGAGAGTGCTTCTCGGGCCGCGAACTGCAACCTTGCAGGTACCTCCCAGGTTCCCGGCCCAACGAAAGCCCCCAGACCCACATGGAGAGGGGCTGTTTGGGGGCCCCCTGGGGGCCCTTCAGGCCAGCTAGGTCTTTGGGTCCTGGCTCCTTCGGTTTGGGAGCTGTTGCTGCAGTTGGGCATGTTGACCGGAGAGTGCTTCTCGGGCCGCGAACTGCAACCTTGCAGGTACCTCCCAGATCCCCGGCCCAACGAAAGCCCCCAGACCCAAATTGGGAGGGGCTGCTTGGGGACCCCCTGGGGGCCCTTCAGGCCAGCTAGGTCTTTGGGTCCTGGCTCCTTCGGTTTGGGAGCTGTTGCTGCAGTTCGGCATGTTGGCCGGAGAGTGCTTCTCGGGCCGCGAACTGCAACCTTGCAGGTACCTCCCAGGTTCCCGGCCCAACGAAAGCCCCCAGACCTAAATGGAGAGGGGCTGTTTGGGGGCCCCCTGGGGGCCCTTCAGGCCAGCTAGGTCTTTGGGTCCTGGCTCCTTCGGTTTGGGAGCTGTTGCTGGACGTTGGGCATGTTGGCCAGAGAGTGCTTCTCGGTACCTGAACTGCAACCTTGCGGGTAGCTCCCAGTTTCCATGACTAAGGAAAGCCCCCAGACCCAAATTGAGAGGGGCTGCCTGGGGGCCCCCTGGGGACTCTTCAGGCCAGCTAGGTCTTTGGGTCCTGGCTCCTTCGGTTTGGGAGCTGTTGCTGGACGTTGGGCATGTTCGCCGGAGAGTGCTTCTCGGGCTGCGAACTGCAACCTTGCAGGTACCTCCCAGGTCCCCGGCCCAACGAAAGCCCCCAGACCCAAATGGAGAGGGGCTGCTTGGGGGCCCCCTGGGGGCCCTTCAGGCCAGCTAGGTCTTTGGGTCCTGGCTCCTTCGGTTTGGGAGCTGTTGCTGGATATTGGGCATGTTGGCCGGAGAGTGCTTCTCGGGCCGCGAACTGCAACCTTGCAGGTAGCTCCCAGTTTCCATGACCAAGGAAAGCCCCCAGACCCAAATTGAGAGGGGCTGCCTGGGGGCCCCGTGGGGACTCTTCAGGCCAGCTAGGTCTTTGGGTCCTGGCTCCTTCGGTTTGGGAGCTGTTGCTGCAGTTGGGCATGTTGGCCGGAGAGTGCTTCTCGGGCCGCGAACTGCAACCTTGCAGGTAGCTCCCAGGTTCCCGGCCCAACGAAAGCCCCCAGACCCAAATGGAGAGGGGCTGTTTGGGGGCCCCCTGGGGCCCCTTCAGGCCAGCTAGGTCTTTGGGTCCTGGCTCCTTCGGTTTGGGAGCTGTTGCTGCAGTTGGGCATGTTGACCGGAGAGTGCTTCTCGGGCCGCGAACTGCAACCTTGCAGGTAGCTCCCAGGTTCCCGGCCCAACGAAAGCCCCCAGACCCAAATGGAGAGGGGCTGTTTGGGGGCCCCCTGGGGGCCCTTCAGGCCAGCTAGGTCTTTGGGTCCTGGCTCCTTCGGTTTGGGAGCTGTTGCTGCAGTTGGGCATGTTGACCGGAGAGTGCTTCTCGGGCCGCGAACTGTAACCTTGCAGGTAGCTCCCAGGTTCCCGGCCCAACGAAAGCCCCCAGACCCAAATGGAGAGGGGCTGTTTGGGGGCCCCCTGGGGCCCCTTCAGGCCAGCTAGGTCTTTGGGTCCTGGCTCCTTCGGTTTGGGAGCTGTTGCTGCAGTTGGGCATGTTGGCCGGAGAGTGCTTCTTGGGCTGCGAACTGCAACCTTGCAGGTACCTCCCAGGTTCCCGGCCCAACGAACGCCCCCAGACCCAAATGGAGAGGGGCTGCTTGGGGGCCCCCTGGGGCCCCTTCAGGCCAGCTAGGTCTTTAGGTCCTGGCTCCTTCGGTTTGGGAGCTGTTGCTGCAGTTGGGCATGTTTCCGGAGAGTGCTTCTCGGGCCGCGAACTGCAACCTTGCAGGTAGCTCCCAGGTTCCCGGCCCAACGAAAGCCCCCAGACCCAAATGGAGAGGGGCTGTTTGGGGGCCCCCTGGGGGACCTTCAGGCCAGCTAGGTCTTTGGGTCCTGGCTCCTTCGGTTTGGGAGCTGTTGCTGCAGTTGGGCATGTTGGCCGGAGAGTGCTTCTCGGGCCGCGAACTGCAACCTTGCAGGTAGCTCCCAGGTTCCCGGCCCAACGAAAGCCCCCAGACCCAAATGGAGAGGGGCTGTTTGGGGGCCCCCTGGGGGCCCTTCAGGCCAGCTAGGTCTTTGGGTCCTGGCTCCTTCGGTTTGGGAGCTGTTGCTGCAGTTGGGCATGTTGACCGGAGAGTGCTTCTCGGGCCGCGAACTGCAACCTTGCAGGTACCTCCCAGATCCCCGGCCCAACGAAAGCCCCCAGACCCAAATTGGGAGGGGCTGCTTGGGGACCCCCTGGGGGCCCTTCAGGCCAGCTAGGTCTTTGGGTCCTGGCTCCTTCGGTTTGGGAGCTGTTGCTGCAGTTGGGCATGTTGGCCGGAGAGTGCTTCTCGGGCCGCGAACTGCAACCTTGCAGGTAGCTCCCAGGTTCCCGGCCCAACGAAAGCCCCCAGACCCAAATGGAGAGGGGCTGTTTGGGGGCCCCCTGGGGCCCCTTCAGGTCAGCTAGGTCTTTGGGTCCTGGCTCCTTCGCTTTGGGAGCTGTTGCTGCAGTTAGCCATGTTGGACGGAGAATGCTTCTCGGGCCGTGAACTGCAACCTTGTAGGTAGCTCCCATGTTCCCGGCCCAACGAAAGCCCCCAGACCCACATGGAGAGGGGCTGTTTGGGGGCCCCTGGGGACCCTTCAGGCCAGCTAGGTCTTTGGGTCCTGGCTCCTTCGGTTTGGGAGCTGTTGCTGCAGTTGGGCATGTTGGCCGGAGAGTGCTTCTCGGGCCGCGAACTGCAACCTTGCAGGTACCTCCCAGGTTCCCGGCCCAAGGAAAGCCCCCAGACCCAAATGGAGAGGGGCTGTTTGGGGGCCCCCTGGGGGCCCTTCAGGCCAGCTAGGTCTTTGGGTCCTGGCTCCTTCGGTTTGGGAGCTGTTGCTGGACGTTGGGCATGTTGGCCAGAGAGTGCTTCTCGGTACCTGAACTGCAACCTTGCGGGTAGCTCCCAGTTTCCATGACCAAGGAAAGCCCCCAGACCAAAATTGAGAGGGGCTGCTTGGGGGCCCCCTGGGGGCCCTTCGGGCCAGCTAGGTCTTTGGGTCCTGGCTCCTTCGGTTTGGGAGCTGTTGCTGCAGTTGGGCATGTTGGCCGGAGAGTGCTTCTCGGGCCGCGAACTGCAACCTTGCAGGTACCTCCCAGGTTCCCGGCCCAACGAAAGCCCCCAGACCCAAATGGAGAGGGGCTGTTTGGGGGCCCCCTGGGGGCCCTTCAGGCCAGCTAGGTCTTTTGGTCCTGGCTCCTTCGGTTTGGGAGCTGTTGCTGCAGTTGGGCATGTTGACCAGAGAGTGCTTCTCGGGCCGCGAACTGCAACCTTGCAGGTAGCTCCCAGGTTCCCGGCCCAACGAAAGCCCCCAGACCCAAATGGAGAGGGGCTGTTTGGGGGCCCCCTGGGGCCCCTTCAGGCCAGCTAGGTCTTTGGGTCCTGGCTCCTTCGGTTTGGGAGCTGTTGCTGCAGTTGGGCATGATGGCCGGAGAGTGCTTCTCGGGCCGCGAACTGCAACCTTGCAGGTACGTCCCAGATCCCCGGCCCAACGAAAGCCCCCAGACCCAAATTGAGAGGGGCTGCTTGGTGGCCCCCTGGGGCCCCTTCAAGCCAGCTATTTCTTTGGCTCCTGGCTCCTTCGGTTTGCGAGCTGTTGCTGCAGTTGGGCATGTTGGCCGGAGAGTGCTTCTCGGGCCACGAACTGCAACTTTGCAGGTAGCTCCCAGGTTCCCGGCCCAACGAAAGCCCCCAGACCCAAATTGAGAAGGGCTGCTTGGGGGCCCCCTGGGGGCCCTTCAGGCCAGCTAGGTCTTTGGGTCCTGGCTCCTTCGGTTTGGGAGCTGTTGCTGGACGTTGGGCATGTTGACCGCAGAGTGCTTCTCGGGCTGCGAACTGCAACCTTGCAGGTACCTCCCAGATCCCCGGCCCAACGAAAGCCCCCAGACCAAAATTGAGAGGGGCTGCTTGGGGGCCCCCTGGGAGCCCTTCAGGCCAGCTAGGTCTTTGGGTCCTGGCTCCTTCGGTTTGGGAGCTGTTGCTGCAGTTGGGCATGTTGGCCGGAGAGTGCTTCTCGGGCCGCGAACTGCAACCTTGCAGGTACCTCCCAGGTTCCCGGCCCAACGAAAGCCCCCAGACCCAAATGGAGAGGGGCTGTTTGGGGGCCCCCTGGGGGCCCTTCAGGCCAGCTAGGTCTTTGGGTCCTGGCTCCTTCGGTTTGGGAGCTGTTGCTGCAGTTGGGCATGTTGGCCGGAGAGTGCTTCTCGGGCCGCGAACTGCAACCTTGCAGGTACCTCCCAGGTTCCCGGGCCAACGAAAGCCCCCAGACCCAAATTGAGAGGGGCTGCTTGGGGGCCCCCTGGGGCCCCTTCAGGCCAGCTAGTTCTTTGGGTCCTGGCTCCTTCGGTTTGGGAGCTGTTGCTGCAGTTGGGCATGTTGGCCGGAGAGTGCTTCTCGGGCCGCGAACTGCAACCTTGCAGGTAGCTCCCAGGTTCCCGGGCAAACGAAAGCCCCCAGACCCAAATTGAGAGGGGCTGCTTGGGGGCCCCCTGGGGCCCCTTCAGGCCAGCTAGGTCTTTGGGTCCTGGCTCCTTCGCTTTGGGAGCTGTTGCTGCAGTTAGCAATGTTGGCCGGAGAATGCTTCTCGGGCCGCCAACTGCAACCTTGTAGGTAGCTCCCAGGTTCCCGGCCCAACGAAAGCCCCCAGACCCAAATGGAGAGGGGCTGTTTGGGGGCCCCTGGGGACCCTTCAGGCCAGCTAGGTCTTTGGGTCCTGGCTCCTTCGGTTTGGGAGCTGTTGCTGCAGTTGGGCATGTTGGCCGGAGAGTGCTTCTCGGGCCGCGAACTGCAACCTTGCAGGTACCTCCCAGGTTCCCGGCCCAACGAAAGCCCCCAGACCCAAATGGAGAGGGGCTGTTTGGGGGCCCCCTGGGGGCCCTTCAGGCCAGCTAGGTCTTTGGGTCCTGGCTCCTTCGGTTTGGGAGCTGTTGCTGGACGTTGGGCATGTTGGCCAGAGAGTGCTTCTCGGTACCTGAACTGCAACCTTGCGGGTAGCTCCCAGTTTCCATGACTAAGGAAAGCCCCCAGACCCAAATTGAGAGGGGCTGCCTGGGGGCCCCCTGGGGACTCTTCAGGCCAGCTAGGTCTTTGGGTCCTGGCTCCTTCGGTTTGGGAGCTGTTGCTGGACGTTGGGCATGTTGGCCGGAGAGTGCTTCTCGGGCTGCGAACTGCAACCTTGCAGGTAGCTCCCAGGTTCCCGGCCCAACGAAAGCCCCCAGACCCAAATGGAGAGGGGCTGTTTGGGGGCCCCCTGGGGGCCCTTCAGGCCAGCTAGGTCTTTGGGTCCTGGCTCCTTCGGTTTGGGAGCTGTTGCTGGACGTTGGGCATGTTGGCCGGAGAGTGCTTCTCGGGCCGCGAACTGCAACCTTGCAGGTAGCTCCCAGTTTCCATGACCAAGGAAAGCCCCCAGACCCAAATTGAGAGGGGCTGCCTGGGGGCCCCGTGGGGACTCTTCAGGCCAGCTAGGTCTTTGGGTCCTGGCTCCTTCGGTTTGGGAGCTGTTGCTGCAGTTGGGCATGTTGGCCGGAGAGTGCTTCTCGGGCCGCGAACTGCAACCTTGCAGGTAGCTCCCAGGTTCCCGGGCCAACGAAAGCCCCCAGACCCAAATTGAGAGGGGCTGTTTGGGGGCCCCCTGGGGCCCCTTCAGGCCAGCTATTTCTTTGGGTCCTGGCTCCTTCGGTTTGCGAGCTGTTGCTGCCGTTGGGCATGTTGGCCGGAGAGTGCTTCTCGGGCCACGAACTGCAACTTTGCAGGTAGCTCCCAGGTTCCCGGCCCAACGAAAGCCCCCAGACCCAAATTGAGAAGGGCTGCTTGGGGGCCCCCTGGGGGCCCTTCAGGCCAGCTAGGTCTTTGGGTCCTGGCTCCTTCGGTTTGGGAGCTGTTGCTGCAGTTGGGCATGTTGGCCGGAGAGTGCTTCTCGGGCCGCGAACTGCAACCTTGCAGGTAGCTCCCAGGTTCCCGGCCCAACGAAAGCCCCCAGACCCAAATGGAGAGGGGCTGTTTGGGGGCCCCCTGGGGGACCTTCAGGCCAGCTAGGTCTTTGGGTCCTGGCTCCTTCGGTTTGGGAGCTGTTGCTGCAGTTGGGCATGTTGGCCGGAGAGTGCTTCTCGGGCCGCGAACTGCAACCTTGCAGGTAGCTCCCAGGTTCCCGGCCCAACGAAAGCCCCCAGACCCAAATGGAGAGGGGCTGTTTGGGGGCCCCCTGGGGGCCCTTCGGGCCAGCTAGGTCTTTGGGTCCTGGCTCCTTCGGTTTGGGAGCTGTTGCTGCAGTTGGGCATGTTGACCGGAGAGTGCTTCTCGGGCCGCGAACTGCAACCTTGCAGGTACCTCCCAGATCCCCGGCCCAACGAAAGCCCCCAGACCCAAATTGGGAGGGGCTGCTTGGGGACCCCCTGGGGGCCCTTCAGGCCAGCTAGGTCTTTGGGTCCTGGCTCCTTCGGTTTGGGAGCTGTTGCTGCAGTTGGGCATGTTGGCCGGAGAGTGCTTCTCGGGCCGCGAACTGCAACCTTGCAGGTAGCTCCCAGGTTCCCGGCCCAACGAAAGCCCCCAGACCCACATGGAGAGGGGCTGTTTGGGGGCCCCCTGGGGGCCCTTCAGGCCAGCTAGGTCTTTGGGTCCTGGCTCCTTCGGTTTGGGAGCTGTTGCTGCAGTTGGGCATGTTGACCGGAGAGTGCTTCTCGGGCCGCGAACTGCAACCTTGCAGGTACCTCCCAGATCCCCGGCCCAACGAAAGCCCCCAGACCCAAATTGGGAGGGGCTGCTTGGGGACCCCCTGGGGGCCCTTCAGGCCAGCTAGGTCTTTGGGTCCTGGCTCCTTCGGTTTGGGAGCTGTTGCTGCAGTTCGGCATGTTGGCCGGAGAGTGCTTCTCGGGCCGCGAACTGCAACCTTGCAGGTACCTCCCAGGTTCCCGGCCCAACGAAAGCCCCCAGACCTAAATGGAGAGGGGCTGTTTGGGGGCCCCCTGGGGGCCCTTCAGGCCAGCTAGGTCTTTGGGTCCTGGCTCCTTCGGTTTGGGAGCTGTTGCTGGACGTTGGGCATGTTGGCCAGAGAGTGCTTCTCGGTACCTGAACTGCAACCTTGCGGGTAGCTCCCAGTTTCCATGACTAAGGAAAGCCCCCAGACCCAAATTGAGAGGGGCTGCCTGGGGGCCCCCTGGGGACTCTTCAGGCCAGCTAGGTCTTTGGGTCCTGGCTCCTTCGGTTTGGGAGCTGTTGCTGGACGTTGGGCATGTTCGCCGGAGAGTGCTTCTCGGGCTGCGAACTGCAACCTTGCAGGTACCTCCCAGGTCCCCGGCCCAACGAAAGCCCCCAGACCCAAATGGAGAGGGGCTGCTTGGGGGCCCCCTGGGGGCCCTTCAGGCCAGCTAGGTCTTTGGGTCCTGGCTCCTTCGGTTTGGGAGCTGTTGCTGGACGTTGGGCATGTTGGCCGGAGAGTGCTTCTCGGGCCGCGAACTGCAACCTTGCAGGTAGCTCCCAGTTTCCATGACCAAGGAAAGCCCCCAGACCCAAATTGAGAGGGGCTGCCTGGGGGCCCCGTGGGGACTCTTCAGGCCAGCTAGGTCTTTGGGTCCTGGCTCCTTCGGTTTGGGAGCTGTTGCTGCAGTTGGGCATGTTGGCCGGAGAGTGCTTCTCGGGCCGCGAACTGCAACCTTGCAGGTAGCTCCCAGGTTCCCGGGCCAACGAAAGCCCCCAGACCCAAATTGAGAGGGGCTGTTTGGGGGCCCCCTGGGGCCCCTTCAGGCCAGCTAGGTCTTTGGGTCCTGGCTCCTTCGGTTTGGGAGCTGTTGCTGCAGTTGGGCATGTTGACCGGAGAGTGCTTCTCGGGCCGCGAACTGCAACCTTGCAGGTAGCTCCCAGGTTCCCGGCCCAACGAAAGCCCCCAGACCCAAATGGAGAGGGGCTGTTTGGGGGCCCCCTGGGGGCCCTTCAGGCCAGCTAGGTCTTTGGGTCCTGGCTCCTTCGGTTTGGGAGCTGTTGCTGCAGTTGGGCATGTTGACCGGAGAGTGCTTCTCGGGCCGCGAACTGTAACCTTGCAGGTAGCTCCCAGGTTCCCGGCCCAACGAAAGCCCCCAGACCCAAATGGAGAGGGGCTGTTTGGGGGCCCCCTGGGGCCCCTTCAGGCCAGCTAGGTCTTTGGGTCCTGGCTCCTTCGGTTTGGGAGCTGTTGCTGCAGTTGGGCATGTTGGCCGGAGAGTGCTTCTTGGGCTGCGAACTGCAACCTTGCAGGTACCTCCCAGGTTCCCGGCCCAACGAACGCCCCCAGACCCAAATGGAGAGGGGCTGCTTGGGGGCCCCCTGGGGCCCCTTCAGGCCAGCTAGGTCTTTGGGTCCTGGCTCCTTCGGTTTGGGAGCTGTTGCTGCAGTTGGGCATGTTTCCGGAGAGTGCTTCTCGGGCCGCGAACTGCAACCTTGCAGGTAGCTCCCAGGTTCCCGGCCCAACGAAAGCCCCCAGACCCAAATGGAGAGGGGCTGTTTGGGGGCCCCCTGGGGGACCTTCAGGCCAGCTAGGTCTTTGGGTCCTGGCTCCTTCGGTTTGGGAGCTGTTGCTGCAGTTGGGCATGTTGGCCGGAGAGTGCTTCTCGGGCCGCGAACTGCAACCTTGCAGGTAGCTCCCAGGTTCCCGGCCCAACGAAAGCCCCCAGACCCAAATGGAGAGGGGCTGTTTGGGGGCCCCCTGGGGGCCCTTCAGGCCAGCTAGGTCTTTGGGTCCTGGCTCCTTCGGTTTGGGAGCTGTTGCTGCAGTTGGGCATGTTGACCGGAGAGTGCTTCTCGGGCCGCGAACTGCAACCTTGCAGGTACCTCCCAGATCCCCGGCCCAACGAAAGCCCCCAGACCCAAATTGGGAGGGGCTGCTTGGGGACCCCCTGGGGGCCCTTCAGGCCAGCTAGGTCTTTGGGTCCTGGCTCCTTCGGTTTGGGAGCTGTTGCTGCAGTTGGGCATGTTGGCCGGAGAGTGCTTCTCGGGCCGCGAACTGCAACCTTGCAGGTAGCTCCCAGGTTCCCGGCCCAACGAAAGCCCCCAGACCCAAATGGAGAGGGGCTGTTTGGGGGCCCCCTGGGGCCCCTTCAGGCCAGCTAGGTCTTTGGGTCCTGGCTCCTTCGCTTTGGGAGCTGTTGCTGCAGTTAGCCATGTTGGCCGGAGAATGCTTCTCGGGCCGTGAACTGCAACCTTGTAGGTAGCTCCCATGTTCCCGGCCCAACGAAAGCCCCCAGACCCACATGGAGAGGGGCTGTTTGGGGGCCCCTTGGGACCCTTCAGGCCAGCTAGGTCTTTGGGTCCTGGCTCCTTCGGTTTGGGAGCTGTTGCTGCAGTTGGGCATGTTGACCGGAGAGTGCTTCTCGGGCCGCGAACTGCAACCTTGCAGGTACCTCCCAGGTTCCCGGCCCAAGGAAAGCCCCCAGACCCAAATGGAGAGGGGCTGTTTGGGGGCCCCCTGGGGGCCCTTCAGGCCAGCTAGGTCTTTGGGTCCTGGCTCCTTCGGTTTGGGAGCTGTTGCTGGACGTTGGGCATGTTGGCCAGAGAGTGCTTCTCGGTACCTGAACTGCAACCTTGCGGGTAGCTCCCAGTTTCCATGACCAAGGAAAGCCCCCAGACCAAAATTGAGAGGGGCTGCTTGGGGGCCCCCTGGGGGCCCTTCGGGCCAGCTAGGTCTTTGGGTCCTGGCTCCTTCGGTTTGGGAGCTGTTGCTGCAGTTGGGCATGTTGGCCGGAGAGTGCTTCTCGGGCCGCGAACTGCAACCTTGCAGGTACCTCCCAGGTTCCCGGCCCAACGAAAGCCCCCAGACCCAAATGGAGAGGGGCTGTTTGGGGGCCCCCTGGGGCCCCTTCAGGCCAGCTAGGTCTTTTGGTCCTGGCTCCTTCGGTTTGAGAGCTGTTGCTGCAGTTGGGCATGTTGACCAGAGAGTGCTTCTCGGGCCGCGAACTGCAACCTTGCAGGTAGCTCCCAGGTTCCCGGCCCAACGAAAGCCCCCAGACCCAAATGGAGAGGGGCTGTTTGGGGGCCCCCTGGGGGCCCTTCAGGCCAGCTAGGTCTTTGGGTCCTGGCTCCTTCGGTTTGGGAGCTGTTGCTGCAGTTGGGCATGATGGCCGGAGAGTGCTTCTCGGGCCGCGAACTGCAACCTTGCAGGTACGTCCCAGATCCCCGGCCCAACGAAAGCCCCCAGACCCAAATTGAGAGGGGCTGCTTGGTGGCCCCCTGGGGCCCCTTCAAGCCAGCTATTTCTTTGGCTCCTGGCTCCTTCGGTTTGCGAGCTGTTGCTGCAGTTGGGCATGTTGGCCGGAGAGTGCTTCTCGGGCCACGAACTGCAACTTTGCAGGTAGCTCCCAGGTTCCCGGCCCAACGAAAGCCCCCAGACCCAAATTGAGAAGGGCTGCTTGGGGGCCCCCTGGGGGCCCTTCAGGCCAGCTAGGTCTTTGGGTCCTGGCTCCTTCGGTTTGGGAGCTGTTGCTGGACGTTGGGCATGTTGACCGCAGAGTGCTTCTCGGGCTGCGAACTGCAACCTTGCAGGTACCTCCCATGTTCCCGGCCCAACGAAAGCCCCCAGACCCACATGGAGAGGGGCTGTTTGGGGGCCCCTTGGGACCCTTCAGGCCAGCTAGGTCTTTGGGTCCTGGCTCCTTCGGTTTGGGAGCTGTTGCTGCAGTTGGGCATGTTGGCCGGAGAGTGCTTCTCGGGCCGCGAACTGCAACCTTGCAGGTACCTCCCAGGTTCCCGGCCCAAGGAAAGCCCCCAGACCCAAATGGAGAGGGGCTGTTTGGGGGCCCCCTGGGGGCCCTTCAGGCCAGCTAGGTCTTTGGGTCCTGGCTCCTTCGGTTTGGGAGCTGTTGCTGGACGTTGGGCATGTTGGCCAGAGAGTGCTTCTCGGTACCTGAACTGCAACCTTGCGGGTAGCTCCCAGTTTCCATGACCAAGGAAAGCCCCCAGACCAAAATTGAGAGGGGCTGCTTGGGGGCCCCCTGGGGGCCCTTCGGGCCAGCTAGGTCTTTGGGTCCTGGCTCCTTCGGTTTGGGAGCTGTTGCTGCAGTTGGGCATGTTGGCCGGAGAGTGCTTCTCGGGCCGCGAACTGCAACCTTGCAGGTACCTCCCAGGTTCCCGGCCCAACGAAAGCCCCCAGACCCAAATGGAGAGGGGCTGTTTGGGGGCCCCCTGGGGCCCCTTCAGGCCAGCTAGGTCTTTTGGTCCTGGCTCCTTCGGTTTGAGAGCTGTTGCTGCAGTTGGGCATGTTGACCAGAGAGTGCTTCTCGGGCCGCGAACTGCAACCTTGCAGGTAGCTCCCAGGTTCCCGGCCCAACGAAAGCCCCCAGACCCAAATGGAGAGGGGCTGTTTGGGGGCCCCCTGGGGGCCCTTCAGGCCAGCTAGGTCTTTGGGTCCTGGCTCCTTCGGTTTGGGAGCTGTTGCTGCAGTTGGGCATGATGGCCGGAGAGTGCTTCTCGGGCCGCGAACTGCAACCTTGCAGGTACGTCCCAGATCCCCGGCCCAACGAAAGCCCCCAGACCCAAATTGAGAGGGGCTGCTTGGTGGCCCCCTGGGGCCCCTTCAAGCCAGCTATTTCTTTGGCTCCTGGCTCCTTCGGTTTGCGAGCTGTTGCTGCAGTTGGGCATGTTGGCCGGAGAGTGCTTCTCGGGCCACGAACTGCAACTTTGCAGGTAGCTCCCAGGTTCCCGGCCCAACGAAAGCCCCCAGACCCAAATTGAGAAGGGCTGCTTGGGGGCCCCCTGGGGGCCCTTCAGGCCAGCTAGGTCTTTGGGTCCTGGCTCCTTCGGTTTGGGAGCTGTTGCTGGACGTTGGGCATGTTGACCGCAGAGTGCTTCTCGGGCTGCGAACTGCAACCTTGCAGGTACCTCCCAGATCCCCGGCCCAACGAAAGCCCCCAGACCAAAATTGAGAGGGGCTGCTTGGGGGCCCCCTGGGAGCCCTTCAGGCCAGCTAGGTCTTTGGGTCCTGGCTCCTTCGGTTTGGGAGCTGTTGCTGCAGTTGGGCATGTTGGCCGGAGAGTGCTTCTCGGGCCGCGAACTGCAACCTTGCAGGTACCTCCCAGGTTCCCGGCCCAACGAAAGCCCCCAGACCCAAATGGAGAGGGGCTGTTTGGGGGCCCCCTGGGAGCCCTTCAGGCCAGCTAGGTCTTTGGGTCCTGGCTCCTTCGGTTTGGGAGCTGTTGCTGCAGTTGGGCATGTTGGCCGGAGAGTGCTTCTCGGGCCGCGAACTGCAACCTTGCAGGTAGCTCCCAGGTTCCCGGCCCAACGAAAGCCCCCAGACCCAAATGGAGAGGGGCTGTTTGGGGGCCCCCTGGGGGCCCTTCAGGCCAGCTAGGTCTTTGGGTCCTGGCTCCTTCGGTTTGGGAGCTGTTGCTGCAGTTGGGCATGTTGACCGGAGAGTGCTTCTCGGGCCGCGAACTGCAACCTTGCAGGTACCTCCCAGATCCCCGGCCCAACGAAAGCCCCCAGACCCAAATTGGGAGGGGCTGCTTGGGGACCCCCTGGGGGCCCTTCAGGCCAGCTAGGTCTTTGGGTCCTGGCTCCTTCGGTTTGGGAGCTGTTGCTGCAGTTGGGCATGTTGGCCGGAGAGTGCTTCTCGGGCCGCGAACTGCAACCTTGCAGGTAGCTCCCAGGTTCCCGGCCCAACGAAAGCCCCCAGACCCAAATGGAGAGGGGCTGTTTGGGGGCCCCCTGGGGCCCCTTCAGGCCAGCTAGGTCTTTGGGTCCTGGCTCCTTCGCTTTGGGAGCTGTTGCTGCAGTTAGCCATGTTGGCCGGAGAATGCTTCTCGGGCCGTGAACTGCAACCTTGTAGGTAGCTCCCATGTTCCCGGCCCAACGAAAGCCCCCAGACCCACATGGAGAGGGGCTGTTTGGGGGCCCCTTGGGACCCTTCAGGCCAGCTAGGTCTTTGGGTCCTGGCTCCTTCGGTTTGGGAGCTGTTGCTGCAGTTGGGCATGTTGACCGGAGAGTGCTTCTCGGGCCGCGAACTGCAACCTTGCAGGTACCTCCCAGGTTCCCGGCCCAAGGAAAGCCCCCAGACCCAAATGGAGAGGGGCTGTTTGGGGGCCCCCTGGGGGCCCTTCAGGCCAGCTAGGTCTTTGGGTCCTGGCTCCTTCGGTTTGGGAGCTGTTGCTGGACGTTGGGCATGTTGGCCAGAGAGTGCTTCTCGGTACCTGAACTGCAACCTTGCGGGTAGCTCCCAGTTTCCATGACCAAGGAAAGCCCCCAGACCAAAATTGAGAGGGGCTGCTTGGGGGCCCCCTGGGGGCCCTTCGGGCCAGCTAGGTCTTTGGGTCCTGGCTCCTTCGGTTTGGGAGCTGTTGCTGCAGTTGGGCATGTTGGCCGGAGAGTGCTTCTCGGGCCGCGAACTGCAACCTTGCAGGTACCTCCCAGGTTCCCGGCCCAACGAAAGCCCCCAGACCCAAATGGAGAGGGGCTGTTTGGGGGCCCCCTGGGGCCCCTTCAGGCCAGCTAGGTCTTTTGGTCCTGGCTCCTTCGGTTTGAGAGCTGTTGCTGCAGTTGGGCATGTTGACCAGAGAGTGCTTCTCGGGCCGCGAACTGCAACCTTGCAGGTAGCTCCCAGGTTCCCGGCCCAACGAAAGCCCCCAGACCCAAATGGAGAGGGGCTGTTTGGGGGCCCCCTGGGGGCCCTTCAGGCCAGCTAGGTCTTTGGGTCCTGGCTCCTTCGGTTTGGGAGCTGTTGCTGCAGTTGGGCATGATGGCCGGAGAGTGCTTCTCGGGCCGCGAACTGCAACCTTGCAGGTACGTCCCAGATCCCCGGCCCAACGAAAGCCCCCAGACCCAAATTGAGAGGGGCTGCTTGGTGGCCCCCTGGGGCCCCTTCAAGCCAGCTATTTCTTTGGCTCCTGGCTCCTTCGGTTTGCGAGCTGTTGCTGCAGTTGGGCATGTTGGCCGGAGAGTGCTTCTCGGGCCACGAACTGCAACTTTGCAGGTAGCTCCCAGGTTCCCGGCCCAACGAAAGCCCCCAGACCCAAATTGAGAAGGGCTGCTTGGGGGCCCCCTGGGGGCCCTTCAGGCCAGCTAGGTCTTTGGGTCCTGGCTCCTTCGGTTTGGGAGCTGTTGCTGGACGTTGGGCATGTTGACCGCAGAGTGCTTCTCGGGCTGCGAACTGCAACCTTGCAGGTACCTCCCATGTTCCCGGCCCAACGAAAGCCCCCAGACCCACATGGAGAGGGGCTGTTTGGGGGCCCCTTGGGACCCTTCAGGCCAGCTAGGTCTTTGGGTCCTGGCTCCTTCGGTTTGGGAGCTGTTGCTGCAGTTGGGCATGTTGGCCGGAGAGTGCTTCTCGGGCCGCGAACTGCAACCTTGCAGGTACCTCCCAGGTTCCCGGCCCAAGGAAAGCCCCCAGACCCAAATGGAGAGGGGCTGTTTGGGGGCCCCCTGGGGGCCCTTCAGGCCAGCTAGGTCTTTGGGTCCTGGCTCCTTCGGTTTGGGAGCTGTTGCTGGACGTTGGGCATGTTGGCCAGAGAGTGCTTCTCGGTACCTGAACTGCAACCTTGCGGGTAGCTCCCAGTTTCCATGACCAAGGAAAGCCCCCAGACCAAAATTGAGAGGGGCTGCTTGGGGGCCCCCTGGGGGCCCTTCGGGCCAGCTAGGTCTTTGGGTCCTGGCTCCTTCGGTTTGGGAGCTGTTGCTGCAGTTGGGCATGTTGGCCGGAGAGTGCTTCTCGGGCCGCGAACTGCAACCTTGCAGGTACCTCCCAGGTTCCCGGCCCAACGAAAGCCCCCAGACCCAAATGGAGAGGGGCTGTTTGGGGGCCCCCTGGGGCCCCTTCAGGCCAGCTAGGTCTTTTGGTCCTGGCTCCTTCGGTTTGAGAGCTGTTGCTGCAGTTGGGCATGTTGACCAGAGAGTGCTTCTCGGGCCGCGAACTGCAACCTTGCAGGTAGCTCCCAGGTTCCCGGCCCAACGAAAGCCCCCAGACCCAAATGGAGAGGGGCTGTTTGGGGGCCCCCTGGGGGCCCTTCAGGCCAGCTAGGTCTTTGGGTCCTGGCTCCTTCGGTTTGGGAGCTGTTGCTGCAGTTGGGCATGATGGCCGGAGAGTGCTTCTCGGGCCGCGAACTGCAACCTTGCAGGTACGTCCCAGATCCCCGGCCCAACGAAAGCCCCCAGACCCAAATTGAGAGGGGCTGCTTGGTGGCCCCCTGGGGCCCCTTCAAGCCAGCTATTTCTTTGGCTCCTGGCTCCTTCGGTTTGCGAGCTGTTGCTGCAGTTGGGCATGTTGGCCGGAGAGTGCTTCTCGGGCCACGAACTGCAACTTTGCAGGTAGCTCCCAGGTTCCCGGCCCAACGAAAGCCCCCAGACCCAAATTGAGAAGGGCTGCTTGGGGGCCCCCTGGGGGCCCTTCAGGCCAGCTAGGTCTTTGGGTCCTGGCTCCTTCGGTTTGGGAGCTGTTGCTGGACGTTGGGCATGTTGACCGCAGAGTGCTTCTCGGGCTGCGAACTGCAACCTTGCAGGTACCTCCCAGATCCCCGGCCCAACGAAAGCCCCCAGACCAAAATTGAGAGGGGCTGCTTGGGGGCCCCCTGGGAGCCCTTCAGGCCAGCTAGGTCTTTGGGTCCTGGCTCCTTCGGTTTGGGAGCTGTTGCTGCAGTTGGGCATGTTGGCCGGAGAGTGCTTCTCGGGCCGCGAACTGCAACCTTGCAGGTACCTCCCAGGTTCCCGGCCCAACGAAAGCCCCCAGACCCAAATGGAGAGGGGCTGTTTGGGGGCCCCCTGGGAGCCCTTCAGGCCAGCTAGGTCTTTGGGTCCTGGCTCCTTCGGTTTGGGAGCTGTTGCTGCAGTTGGGCATGTTGGCCGGAGAGTGCTTCTCGGGCCGCGAACTGCAACCTTGCAGGTACCTCCCAGGTTCCCGGGCCAACGAAAGCCCCCAGACCCAAATTGAGAGGGGCTGCTTGGGGGCCCCCTGGGGCCCCTTCAGGCCAGCTAGTTCTTTGGGTCCTGGCTCCTTCGGTTTGGGAGCTGTTGCTGCAGTTGGGCATGTTGGCCGGAGAGTGCTTCTCGGGCCGCGAACTGCAACCTTGCAGGTAGCTCCCAGGTTCCCGGGCAAACGAAAGCCCCCAGACCCAAATTGAGAGGGGCTGCTTGGGGGCCCCCTGGGGCCCCTTCAGGCCAGCTAGGTCTTTGGGTCCTGGCTCCTTCCCTTTGGGAGCTGTTGCTGCAATTAGCAATGTTGGCCGGAGAATGCTTCTCGGGCCGCCAACTGCAACCTTGTAGGTAGCTCCCAGGTTCCCGGCCCAACGAAAGCCCCCAGACCCAAATGGAGAGGGGCTGTTTGGGGGCCCCTGGGGACCCTTCAGGCCAGCTAGGTCTTTGGGTCCTGGCTCCTTCGGTTTGGGAGCTGTTGCTGCAGTTGGGCATGTTGGCCGGAGAGTGCTTCTCGGGCCGCGAACTGCAACCTTGCAGGTACCTCCCAGGTTCCCGGCCCAACGAAAGCCCCCAGACCCAAATGGAGAGGGGCTGTTTGGGGGCCCCCTGGGGGCCCTT
The DNA here is from genome assembly GCF_964237585.1 of Gallinula chloropus. NCBI lineage: Eukaryota > Metazoa > Chordata > Aves > Gruiformes > Rallidae > Gallinula > Gallinula chloropus. The sequence continues at coordinate 17,312,220 of NC_140101.1, read as the reverse complement.
CAGGCCAGCTAGGTCTTTGGGTCCTGGCTCCTTCGGTTTGGGAGCTGTTGCTGGACGTTGGGCATGTTGGCCAGAGAGTGCTTCTCGGGCCGCGAACTGCAACCTTGCGGGTAGCTCCCAGTTTCCATGACTAAGGAAAGCCCCCAGACCCAAATTGAGAGGGGCTGCCTGGGGGCCCCCTGGGGACTCTTCAGGCCAGCTAGGTCTTTGGGTCCTGGCTCCTTCGGTTTGGGAGCTGTTGCTGGACGTTGGGCATGTTGGCCGGAGAGTGCTTCTCGGGCTGCGAACTGCAACCTTGCAGGTACCTCCCAGGTCCCCGGCCCAACGAAAGCCCCCAGACCCAAATGGAGAGGGGCTGTTTGGGGGCCCCCTGGGGGCCCTTCAGGCCAGCTAGGACTTTGGGTCCTGGCTCCTTCGGTTTGGGAGCTGTTGCTGGACGTTGGGCATGTTGGCCGGAGAGTGCTTCTCGGGCCGCGAACTGCAACCTTGCAGGTAGCTCCCAGTTTCCATGACCAAGGAAAGCCCCCAGACCCAAATTGAGAGGGGCTGCCTGGGGGCCCCGTGGGGACTCTTCAGGCCAGCTAGGTCTTTGGGTCCTGGCTCCTTCGGTTTGGGAGCTGTTGCTGCAGTTGGGCATGTTGGCCGGAGAGTGCTTCTCGGGCCGCGAACTGCAACCTTGCAGGTAGCTCCCAGGTTCCCGGCCCAACGAAAGCCCCCAGACCCAAATTGAGAGGGGCTGTTTGGGGGCCCCCTGGGGCCCCTTCAGGCCAGCTATTTCTTTGGGTCCTGGCTCCTTCGGTTTGCGAGCTGTTGCTGCCGTTGGGCATGTTGGCCGGAGAGTGCTTCTCGGGCCACGAACTGCAACTTTGCAGGTAGCTCCCAGGTTCCCGGCCCAACGAAAGCCCCCAGACCCAAATTGAGAAGGGCTGCTTGGGGGCCCCCTGGGGGCCCTTCAGGCCAGCTAGGTCTTTGGGTCCTGGCTCCTTCGGTTTGGGAGCTGTTGCTGGACGTTGGGCATGTTGGCCGGAGAGTGCTTCTCGGGCCGCGAACTGCAACCTTGCAGGTAGCTCCCAGGTTCCCGGCCCAACGAAAGCCCCCAGACCCAAATGGAGAGGGGCTGTTTGGGGGCCCCCTGGGGGCCCTTCAGGCCAGCTAGGTCTTTGGGTCCCGGCTCCTTCGGTTTGGGAGCTGTTGCTACAGTTGGGCATGTTGACCGGAGAGTGCTTCTCGGGCCGCGAACTGCAACCTTGCAGGTACCTCCCAGATCCCCGGCCCAACGAAAGCCCCCAGACCCAAATTGGGAGGGGCTGCTTGGGGACCCCCTGGGGGCCCTTCAGGCCAGCTAGGTCTTTGGGTCCTGGCTCCTTCGGTTTGGGAGCTGTTGCTGCAGTTGGGCATGTTGGCCGGAGAGTGCTTCTCGGGCCGCGAACTGCAACCTTGCAGGTAGCTCCCAGGTTCCCGGCCCAACGAAAGCCCCCAGACCCAAATGGAGAGGGGCTGTTTGGGGGCCCCCTGGGGCCCCTTCAGGCCAGCTAGGTCTTTGGGTCCTGGCTCCTTCGCTTTGGGAGCTGTTGCTGCAGTTAGCCATGTTGGCCGGAGAATGCTTCTCGGGCCGTGAACTGCAACCTTGTAGGTAGCTCCCATGTTCCCGGCCCAATGAAAGCCCCCAGACCCAAATGGAGAGGGGCTGTTTGGGGGCCCCTGGGGACCCTTCAGGCCAGCTAGGTCTTTGGGTCCTGGCTCCTTCGGTTTGGGAGCTGTTGCTGCAGTTGGGCATGTTGGCCGGAGAGTGCTTCTCGGGCCGCGAACTGCAACCTTGCAGGTACCTCCCAGGTTCCCGGGCCAACGAAAGCCCCCAGACCCAAATGGAGAGGGGCTGTTTGGGGGCCCCCTGGGGGCCCTTCAGGCCAGCTAGGTCTTTGGGTCCTGGCTCCTTCGGTTTGGGAGCTGTTGCTGGACGTTGGGCATGTTGGCCAGAGAGTGCTTCTCGGTACCTGAACTGCAACCTTGCGGGTATCTCCCAGTTTCCATGACCAAGGAAAGCCCCCAGACCCAAATTGAGAGGGGCTGCCTGGGGGCCCCGTGGGGACTCTTCAGGCCAGCTAGGTCTTTGGGTCCTGGCTCCTTCGGTTTGGGAGCTGTTGCTGGACGTTGGGCATGTTGGCCGGAGAGTGCTTCTCGGGCTGCGAACTGCAACCTTGCAGGTAGCTCCCAGGTTCCCGGCCCAACGAAAGCCCCCAGACCCAAATGGAGAGGGGCTGTTTGGGGGCCCCCTGGGGGCCCTTCAGGCCAGCTAGGTCTTTGGGTCCTGGCTCCTTCGGTTTGGGAGCTGTTGCTGGACGTTGGGCATGTTGGCCAGAGAGTGCTTCTCGGTACCTGAACTGAAACCTTGCGGGTAGCTCCCAGTTTCCATGACCAAGGAAAGCCCCCAGACCCAAATTGAGAGGGGCTGCCTGGGGGCCCCGTGGGGACTCTTCAGGCCAGCTAGGTCTTTGGGTCCTGGCTCCTTCGGTTTGGGAGCTGTTGCTGGACGTTGGGCATGATGGCCGGAGAGTGCTTCTCGGGCCGCGAACTGCAACCTTGCAGGCACCTCCCAGGTTCCCGGCCCAACGAAAACCCCCATACCAAAATTGAGAGGGGCTGCATGCGGGCCCCCTGGGGCCCCTTCAGGCCAGCTATTTCTTTGGCTCCTGGCTCCTTCGGTTTGCGAGCTGTTGCTGCAGTTGGGCATGTTGGCCGGAGAGTGCTTCTCGGGCCGCGAACTGCAACCTTGCAGGTACCTCCCAGATCCCCGGCCCAACGAAAGCCCCCAGACCAAAATTGAGAGGGGCTGCTTGGGGGCCCCCTGGGGGCCCTTCGGGCCAGCTAGGTCTTTGGGTCCTGGCTCCTTCGGTTTGGGAGCTGTTGCTGCAGTTGGGCATGTTGGCCGGAGAGTGCTTCTCGGGCCGCGAACTGCAACCTTGCAGGTACCTCCCAGGTTCCCGGCCCAACGAAAGCCCCCAGACCCAAATTGAGAGGGGCTGCTTGGGGGCCCCCTGGGGCCCCTTCAGGCCAGCTAGGTCTTTGGGTCCTGGCTCCTTCGGTTTGGGAGCTGTTGCTGCAGTTGGGCATGTTGGCCGGAGAGTGCTTCTCGGGCCGCGAACTGCAACCTTGCAGGTAGCTCCCAGGTTCCCGGCCCAACGAAAGCCCCCAGACCCAAATTGAGAAGGGCTGCTTGGGGGCCCCCTGGGGGCCCTTCAGGCCAGCTAGGTCTTTGGGTCCTGGCTCCTTCGGTTTGGGAGCTGTTGCTGGACGTTGGGCATGTTGACCGCAGAGTGCTTCTCGGGCTGCGAACTGCAACCTTGCAGGTACCTCCCAGATCCCCGGCCCAACGAAAGCCCCCAGACCAAAATTGAGAGGGGCTGCTTGGGGGCCCCCTGGGGGCACTTCAGGCCAGCTAGGTCTTTGGGTCCTGGCTCCTTCGGTTTGGGAGCTGTTGCTGCAGTTGGGCATGTTGGCCGGAGAGTGCTTCTCGGGCCGCGAACTGCAACCTTGCAGGTAGCTCCCAGGTTCCCGGCCCAACGAAAGCCCCCAGACCCAAATGGAGAGGGGCTGTTTGGGGGCCCCCTGGGGGCCCTTCAGGCCAGCTAGGTCTTTGGGTCCTGGCTCCTTCGGTTTGGGAGCTGTTGCTGCAGTTGGGCATGTTGGCCGGAGAGTGCTTCTCGGGCCGCGAACTGCAACCTTGCAGGTACCTCCCAGGTTCCCGGGCCAACGAAAGCCCCCAGACCCAAATTGAGAGGGGCTGCTTGGGGGCCCCCTGGGGCCCCTTCAGGCCAGCTAGGTCTTTGGGTCCTGGCTCCTTCGGTTTGGGAGCTGTTGCTGCAGTTGGGCATGTTGGCCGGAGAGTGCTTCTCGGGCCGCGAACTGCAACCTTGCAGGTACCTCCCAGGTTCCCGGCCCAACGAAAGCCCCCAGACCCAAATGGAGAGGGGCTGTTTGGGGGCCCCCTGGGGGCCCTTCAGGCCAGCTAGGTCTTTGGGTCCTGGCTCCTTCGGTTTGGGAGCTGTTGCTGCAGTTGGGCATGATGGCCGGAGAGTGCTTCTCGGGCCGCGAACTGCAACCTTGCAGGTACATCCCGGATCCCCGGCCCAACGAAAGCCCCCAGACCCAAATTGAGAGGGGCTGCTTGGTGGCCCCCTGGGGGCCCTTCAGGCCAGCTAGGTCTTTGGGTCCTGGCTCCTTCGGTTTGGGAGCTGTTGCTGCAGTTGGGCATGTTGAAAGGAGAGTGCTTCTCGGGCTGCGAACTGCAACTTTGCAGGTACCTCCCAGGTCCCCGGCCCAACGAAAGCCCCCAGACCCAAATTGAGAGGGGCTGCTTGGGGGCCCCCTGGGGCCCCTTCAGGCCAGCTAGGTCTTTGGGTCCTGGCTCCTTCGGTTTGGGAGCTGTTGCTGCAGTTGGGCATGTTGGCCGGAGAGTGCTTCTCGGGCCGCGAACTGCAACCTTGCAGGTAGCTCCCAGGTTCCCGGGCCAACGAAAGCCCCCAGACCCAAATTGAGAGGGGCTGCTTGGGGGCCCCCTGGGGCCCCTTTAGGCCAGCTAGGTCTTTGGGTCCTGGCTCCTTCGGTTTGGGAGCTGTTGCTGCAGTTGGGCATGTTGGCCGGAGAGTGCTTCTCGGGCCGCGAACTGCAACCTTGCAGGTACCTCCCAGGTTCACGGGCCAACGAAAGCCCCCAGACCCAAATGGAGAGGGGCTGTTTGGGGTCCCCCTGGGGGCCCTTCAGGCCAGCTAGGTCTTTGGGTCCTGGCTCCTTCGGTTTGGGAGCTGTTGCTGCAGTTGGGCATGTTGACCGGAGAGTGCTTCTCGGGCCGCGAACTGCAACCTTGCAGGTACCTCCCAGATCCCCGGCCCAACGAAAGCCCCCAGACCCAAATGGAGAGGGGCTGCTTGGGGGCCCCTGGGGCCCCTTCAGGCCAGCTAGGTCTTTGGGTCCTGGCTCCTTCGGTTTGGGAGCTGTTGCTGCAGTTGGGCATGTTGGCCGGAGAGTGCTTCTCGGGCCGCGAACTGCAACCTTGCAGGTACCTCCCAGGTTCCCGGCCCAACGAAAGCCCCCAGACCCAAATGGAGAGGGGCTGTTTGGGGGCCCCCTGGGGGCCCTTCAGGCCAGCTAGGTCTTTGGGTCCTGGCTCCTTCGGTTTGGGAGCTGTTGCTGGACGTTGGGCATGTTGACCGGAGAGTGCTTCTCGGGCCGCGAACTGTAACCTTGCAGGTAGCTCCCAGGTTCCCGGCCCAACGAAAGCCCCCAGACCCAAATGGAGAGGGGCTGCTTGGGGGCCCCCTGGGGCCCCTTCAGGCCAGCTAGGTCTTTGGGTCCTGGCTCCTTCGGTTTGGGAGCTGTTGCTGCAGTTGGGCATGTTGGCCGGAGAGTGCTTCTCGGGCCGCGAACTGCAACCTTGCAGGTACCTCCCAGATCCCCGGCCCAACGAAAGCCCCCAGACCCAAATGGAGAGGGGCTGCTTGGGGGCCCCTGGGGCCCCTTCAGGCCAGCTAGGTCTTTGGGTCCTGGCTCCTTCGGTTTGGGAGCTGTTGCTGCAGTTGGGCATGTTGGCCGGAGAGTGCTTCTCGGGCCGCGAACTGCAACCTTGCAGGTACCTCCCAGGTTCCCGGCCCAACGAAAGCCCCCAGACCCAAATGGAGAGGGGCTGTTTGGGGGCCCCCTGGGGGCCCTTCAGGCCAGCTAGGTCTTTGGGTCCTGGCTCCTTCGGTTTGGGAGCTGTTGCTGCAGTTGGGCATGTTGACCGGAGAGTGCTTCTCGGGCCGCGAACTGCAACCTTGCAGGTAGCTCCCAGGTTCCCGGCCCAACGAAAGCCCCCAGACCCAAATGGAGAGGGGCTGTTTAGTGGCCCCCTGGGGCCCCTTCAGGCCAGCTAGGTCTTTGGGTCCTGGCTCCTTCGGTTTGGGAGCTGTTGCTGCAGTTGGGCATGTTGACCGGAGAGTGCTTCTCGGGCCGCGAACTGCAACCTTGCAGGTACCTCCCAGATCCCCGGCCCAACGAAAGCCCCCAGACCCAAATTGAGAGGGGCTGTTTGGGGGCCCCCTGGGGGCCCTTCAGGCCAGCTAGGTCTTTGGGTCCTGGCTCCTTCGGTTTGGGAGCTGTTGCTGCAGTTGGGCATGTTGGCCGGAGAGTGCTTCTCGGGCTGCAAACTGCAACCTTGCAGGTACCTCACAGGTTCCCGGCCCAACGAAAGCCCCCAGACCCAAATGGAGAGGGGCTGCTTGGGGGCCCCCTGGGGCCCCTTCAGGCCAGCTAGGTCTTTGGGTCCCGGCTCCTTCGGTTTGGGAGCTGTTGCTGCAGTTGGGCATGTTGGCCGGAGAGTGCTTCTCGGGCCGCGAACTGCAACCTTGCAGGTAGCTCCCAGGTTCCCGGCCCAACGAAAGCCCCCAGACCCAAATTGAGAGGGGCTGTTTGGGGGCCCCCTGGGGGACCTTAAGGCCAGCTAGGTCTTTGGGTCCTGGCTCCTTCGGTTTGGGAGCTGTTGCTGCAGTTGGGCATGTTGGCCGGAGAGTGCTTCTCGGGCTGCGAACTGCAACCTTGCAGGTACCTCCCAGATCCCCGGGCCAACGAAAGCCCCCAGACCCAAATGGAGAGGGGCTGCTTGGGGGCCCCCTGGGGGCCCTTCAGGCCAGCTAGGTCTTTGGGTCCTGGCTACTTCGGTTTGGGAGCTGTTGCTGCAGTTGGGCATGTTGGCCGGAGAGTGCTTCTCGGGCCGCGAACTGCAACCTTGCAGGTACCTCCCAGATCCCCGGCCCAACGAAAGCCCCCAGACCCAAATTGGGAGGGGCTGCTTGGGGACCCCCTGGGGGCCCTTCAGGCCAGCTAGGTCTTTGGGTCCTGGCTCCTTCGGTTTGGGAGCTGTTGCTGCAGTTGGGCATGTTGGCCGGAGAGTGCTTCTCGGGCCGCGAACTGCAACCTTGCAGGTACCTCCCAGGTTCCCGGCCCAACGAAAGCCCCCAGACCCAAATGGAGAGGGGCTGCTTGGGGGCCCCCTGGGGGCCCTTCAGGCCAGCTAGGTCTTTGGGTCCTGGCTCCTTCGCTTTGGGAGCTGTTGCTGCAATTAGCCATGTTGGCCGGAGAATGCTTCTCGGGCCGTGAACTGCAACCTTTTAGGTAGCTCCCAGGTTCCCGGCCCAACGAAAGCCCCCAGACCCAAATGGAGAGGGGCTGTTTGGGGGCCCCTGGGGACCCTTCAGGCCAGCTAGGTCTTTGGGTCCTGGCTCCTTCGGTTTGGGAGCTGTTGCTGCAGTTGGGCATGTTGGCCGGAGAGTGCTTCTCGGGCCGCGAACTGCAACCTTGCAGGTACCTCCCAGGTTCCCGGCCCAACGAAAGCCCCCAGACCCAAATGGAGAGGGGCTGTTTGGGGGCCCCCTGGGGGCCCTTCAGGCCAGCTAGGTCTTTGGGTCCTGGCTCCTTCGGTTTGGGAGCTGTTGCTGGACGTTGGGCATGTTGGCCAGAGAGTGCTTCTCGGTACCTGAACTGCAACCTTGCGGGTAGCTCCCAGATTCCCGGCCCAACGAAAGCCCCCAGAACCATATGGAGAGGGGCTGCTTGGGGGCCCCCTGGGGACCCTTCAGGCCAGCTAGGTCTTTGGGTCCTGGCTCCTTCGGTTTGGGAGCTGTTGCTGGACGTTGGGCATGTTGACCGGAGAGTGCTTCTCGGGCCGCGAACTGCAACCTTGCAGGTAGCTCCCAGGTTCCCGGCCCAACGAAAGCCCCCAGACCCAAATGGAGAGGGGCTGCTTGGGGGCCCCCTGGGGCCCCTTCAGGCCAGCTAGGTCTTTGGGTCCTGGCTCCTTCGGTTTGGGAGCTGTTGCTGCAGTTGGGCATGTTGGCCGGAGAGTGCTTCTCGGGCCGCGAACTGCAACCTTGCAGGTAGCTCCCAGGTTCCCGGCCCAACGAAAGCCCCCAGACCCAAATGGAGAGGGGCTGTTTGGGGGCCCCCTGGGGGCCCTTCGGGCCAGCTAGGTCTTTGGGTCCTGGCTCCTTCGGTTTGGGAGCTGTTGCTGCAGTTGGGCATGTTGACCGGAGAGTGCTTCTCGGGCCGCGAACTGCAACCTTGCAGGTAGCTCCCAGGTTCCCGGCCCAACGAAAGCCCCCAGACCCACATGGAGAGGGGCTGTTTGGGGGCCCCTGGGGACCCTTCAGGCCAGCTAGGTCTTTGGGTCCTGGCTCCTTCGGTTTGGGAGCTGTTGCTGCAGTTGGGCATGTTGGCCGGAGAGTGCTTCTCGGGCCGCGAACTGCAACCTTGCAGGTACCTCCCAGGTTCCCGGCCCAACGAAAGCCCCCAGACCCAAATGGAGAGGGGCTGTTTGGGGGCCCCCTGGGGGCCCTTCAGGCCAGCTAGGTCTTTGGGTCCTGGCTCCTTCGGTTTGGGAGCTGTTGCTGGACGTTGGGCATGTTGGCCAGAGAGTGCTTCTCGGTACCTGAACTGCAACCTTGCGGGTATCTCCCAGTTTCCATGACCAAGGAAAGCCCCCAGACCCAAATTGAGAGGGGCTGCCTGGGGGCCCCGTGGGGACTCTTCAGGCCAGCTAGGTCTTTGGGTCCTGGCTCCTTCGGTTTGGGAGCTGTTGCTGGACGTTAGGCATGTTGGCCGGAGAGTGCTTCTCGGGCTGCGAACTGCAACCTTGCAGGTACCTCCCAGGTCCCAGGCCCAACGAAAGCCCCCAGACCAAAATTGAGAGGGGCTGCTTGGGGGCCCCCTGGGGGCCCTTCAGGCCAGCTAGGTCTTTGGGTCCTGGCTCCTTCGGTTTGGGAGCTGTTGCTGCAGTTGGGCATGTTGGCCGGAGAGTGCTTCTCGGGCCGCGAACTGCAACCTTGCGGGTACCTCCCAGGTTCCCGGCCTAACGAAAGCCCCCAGACCCAAATGGAGAGGGGCTGTTTGGGGGCCCCCTGGGGGCCCTTCAGGCCAGCTAGGTCTTTGGGTCCTGGCTCCTTCGGTTTGGGAGCTGTTGCTGCAGTTGGGCATGTTGACCGGAGAGTGCTTCTCGGGCCGCGAACTGCAACCTTGCAGGTAGCTCCCAGGTTCCCGGCCCAACGAAAGCCCCCAGACCCAAATGGAGAGGGGCTGTTTGGGGGCCCCCTGGGGGCCCTTCAGGCCAGCTAGGTCTTTGGGTCCTGGCTCCTTCGGTTTGGGAGCTGTTGCTGCAGTTGGGCATGATGGCCGGAGAGTGCTTCTCGGGCCGCGAACTGCAACCTTGCAGGTACCTCCCAGATCCCCGGCCCAACGAAAGCCCCCAGACCCAAATTGAGAGGGGCTGCTTGGGGGCCCCCTGGGGGCCCTTCAGGCCAGCTAGGTCTTTGGGTCCTGGCTCCTTTGGTTTGGGAGCTGTTGCTGCAGTTGGGCATGTTGACAGGAGAGTGCTTCTCGGGCTGCGAACTGCAACCTTGCAGGTACCTCCCAGGTCCCCGGCCCAACGAAAGCCCCCAGACCCAAATGGAGAGGGGCTGCTTGGGGGCCCCCTGGGGCCCCTTCATGCCAGCTAGGTCTTTGGGTCCTGGCTCCTTCGGTTTGGGAGCTGTTGCTGCAGTTGGGCATGTTGGCCGGAGAGTGCTTCTCGGGCCGCGAACTGCAACCTTGCAGGTAGCTCCCAGGTTCCCGGCCCAACGAAAGCCCCCAGAACCATATGGAGAGGGGCGGCTTGGGGGCCCCCTGGGGCCCCTTCAGGCCAGCTAGGTCTTTGGGTCCTGGCTCCTTCGGTTTGGGAGCTGTTGCTGGACGTTGGGCATGTTGACCGGAGAGTGCTTCTCGGGCCGCGAACTGCAACCTTGCAGGTATCTCCCAGGTTCCCGGCCCAACGAAAGCCCCCAGACCCAAATGGAGAGGGGCTGCTTGGGGGCCCCCTGGGGCCCCTTCATGCCAGCTAGGTCTTTGGGTCCTGGCTCCTTCGGTTTGGGAGCTGTTGCTGCAGTTGGGCATGTTGGCCTGAGAGTGCTTCTCGGGCCGCGAACTGCAACCTTTCAGGTAGCTCCCAGGTTCCCGGCCCAACGAAAGCCCCCAGACCCAAATGGAGAGGGGCTGCTTGGTGGCCCCCTGGGGGCCCTTCAGGCCAGCTAGGTCTTTGGGTCCTGGCTCCTTCGGTTTGGGAGCTGTTGCTGCAGTTGGGCATGTTGGCCGGAGAGTGCTTCTCGGGCTGCGAACTGCAACCTTGGAGGTAGCTCCCAGGTTCCCGGCCCAACGAAAGCCCCCAGACCCAAATGGAGAGGGGCTGTTTGGGGGCCCCCTGGGGGCCCTTCAGGCCAGCTAGGTATTTGGGTCCTGGCTCCTTCGGTTTGGGAGCTGTTGCTGCAGTTGGGCATGTTGACCGGAGAGTGCTTCTCGGGACGCGAACTGCAACCTTGCAGGTAGCTCCCAGGTTCCCGGCCCAACGAAAGCCCCCAGACCCAAATTGAGAGGGGCTGCTTGGGGGCCCCCTGGGGCCCCTTCAGGCCAGCTAGGTCTTTGGGTCCTGGCTCCTTCGGTTTGGGAGCTGTTGCTGCAGTTGGGCATGTTGGCCGGAGAGTGCTTCTCGGGCCGAGAACTGCAACCTTGCAGGTACCTCCCAGATCCTCGGCCCAAAGAAAGCCCCCAGACCCAAATGGAGAGGGGCTGTTTGGGGGCCCCCTGGGGCCCCTTCAGGCCAGCTAGGTCTTTGGGTCCTGGCTCCTTCGGTTTGGGAGCTGTTGCTAGACGTTGGACATGTTGGCCGGAGAGTGCTTCTCGGTCCGTGAACTGCAACCTTGCAGGTAGCTCCCAGGTTCCCGGCCCAACGAAAGCCCCCAGACCCAAATGGAGAGGGGCTGCTTGGGGGCCCCTTGGGGCCCCTTCAGGCCAGCTAGGTCTTTGGGTCCTGGCTCCTTCGGTTTGGGAGCTGTTGCTGCAGTTGGGCATGTTGACCGGAGAGTGCTTCTCGGGCCGCGAACTGCAACCTTGCAGGTACCTCCCAGATCCCCGGCCCAACGAAAGCCCCCAGACCCAAATGGAGAGGGGCTGTTTGGGGGCCCCCTGGGGGCCCTTCAGGCCAGCTAGGTCTTTGGGTCCTGGCTCCTTCGGTTTGGGAGCTGTTGCTGCAGTTGGGCATGTTGGCCGGAGAGTGCTTCTCGGGCTGCGAACTGCAACCTTGCAGGTACCTCCCAGGTTCCCGGCCCAACGAAAGCCCCCAGACCCAAATGGAGAGGGGCTGTTTGGGGGCCCCCTGGGGCCCCTTCAGGCCAGCTAGGTCTTTGGGTCCTGGCTCCTTCGGTTTGGGAGCTGTTGCTGCAGTTGGGCATGTTGACCGGAGAGTGCTTCTCGGGCCGCGAACTGCAACCTTGCAGGTAGCTCCCAGGTTCCCGGCCCAACGAAAGCCCCCAGACCCAAATTGAGAGGGGCTGTTTGGGGGCCCCCTGGGGGCCCTTCAGGCCAGCTAGGTCTTTGGGTCCTGGCTCCTTCGGTTTGGGAGCTGTTGCTGCAGTTGGGCATGTTGGCCGGAGAGTGCTTCTCGGGCTGCGAACTGCAACCTTGCAGGTACCTCCCAGGTTCCCGGCCCAACGAAAGCCCCCAGAACCATATGGAGAGGGGCGGCTTGGGGGCCCCCTGGGGCCCCTTCAGGCCAGCTAGGTCTTTGGGTCCTGGCTCCTTCGGTTTGGGAGCTGTTGCTGGACGTTGGGCATGTTGACCGGAGAGTGCTTCTCGGGCCGCGAACTGCAACCTTGCAGGTATCTCCCAGGTTCCCGGCCCAACGAAAGCCCCCAGACCCAAATGGAGAGGGGCTGCTTGGGGGCCCCCTGGGGCCCCTTCATGCCAGCTAGGTCTTTGGGTCCTGGCTCCTTCGGTTTGGGAGCTGTTGCTGCAGTTGGGCATGTTGACCGGAGAGTGCTTCTCGGGCCGCGAACTGCAACCTTTCAGGTAGCTCCCAGGTTCCCGGCCCAACGAAAGCCCCCAGACCCAAATGGAGAGGGGCTGCTTGGTGGCCCCCTGGGGGCCCTTCAGGCCAGCTAGGTCTTTGGGTCCTGGCTCCTTCGGTTTGGGAGCTGTTGCTGCAGTTGGGCATGTTGGCCGGAGAGTGCTTCTCGGGCCGCGTACTGCAACCTTGGAGGTAGCTCCCAGGTTCCCGGCCCAACGAAAGCCCCCAGACCCAAATGGAGAGGGGCTGTTTGGGGGCCCCCTGGGGGCCCTTCAGGCCAGCTAGGTATTTGGGTCCTGGCTCCTTCGGTTTGGGAGCTGTTGCTGCAGTTGGGCATGTTGACCGGAGAGTGCTTCTCGGGACGCGAACTGCAACCTTGCAGGTAGCTCCCAGGTTCCCGGCCCAACGAAAGCCCCCAGACCCAAATTGAGAGGGGCTGCTTGGGGGCCCCCTGGGGCCCCTTCAGGCCAGCTAGGTCTTTGGGTCCTGGCTCCTTCGGTTTGGGAGCTGTTGCTGCAGTTGGGCATGTTGGCCGGAGAGTGCTTCTCGGGCCGCGAACTGCAACCTTGCAGGTACCTCCCAGATCCTCGGCCCAAAGAAAGCCCCCAGACCCAAATGGAGAGGGGCTGTTTGGGGGCCCCCTGGGGGCACTTCAGGCCAGCTAGGTCTTTGGGTCCTGGCTCCTTCGGTTTGGGAGCTGTTGCTAGACGTTGGACATGTTGGCCGGAGAGTGCTTCTCGGGCCGTGAACTGCAACCTTGCAGGTAGCTCCCAGGTTCCCGGCCCAACGAAAGCCCCCAGACCCAAATGGAGAGGGGCTGCTTGGGGGCCCCTTGGGGCCCCTTCAGGCCAGCTAGGTCTTTGGGTCCTGGCTCCTTCGGTTTGGGAGCTGTTGCTGCAGTTGGGCATGTTGACCGGAGAGTGCTTCTCGGGCCGCGAACTGCAACCTTGCAGGTACCTCCCAGATCCCCGGCCCAACGAAAGCCCCCAGACCCAAATGGAGAGGGGCTGTTTGGGGGCCCCCTGGGGGCCCTTCAGGCCAGCTAGGTCTTTGGGTCCTGGCTCCTTCGGTTTGGGAGCTGTTGCTGCAGTTGGGCATGTTGGCCGGAGAGTGCTTCTCGGGCTGCGAACTGCAACCTTGCAGGTACCTCCCAGGTTCCCGGCCCAACGAAAGCCCCCAGACCCAAATGGAGAGGGGCTGTTTGGGGGCCCCCTGGGGCCCCTTCAGGCCAGCTAGGTCTTTGGGTCCTGGCTCCTTCGGTTTGGGAGCTGTTGCTGCAGTTGGGCATGTTGACCGGAGAGTGCTTCTCGGGCCGCGAACTGCAACCTTGCAGGTAGCTCCCAGGTTCCCGGCCCAAGGAAAGCCCCCAGACCCAAATTGAGAGGGGCTGTTTGGGGGCCCCCTGGGGGCCCTTCAGGCCAGCTAGGTCTTTGGGTCCTGGCTCCTTCGGTTTGGGAGCTGTTGCTGCAGTTGGGCATGTTGGCCGGAGAGTGCTTCTCGGGCTGCGAACTGCAACCTTGCAGGTACCTCCCAGGTTCCCGGCCCAACGAAAGCCCCCAGACCCAAATTGAGAGGGGCTGCTTGGGGGCCCCCTGGGGCCCCTTCAGGCCAGCTAGGTCTTTGGGTCCTGGCTCCTTCGGTTTGGGAGCTGTTGCTGCAGTTGTGCATGTTGGCTGGAGAGTGCTTCTCGGGCCGCGAACAGCAACCTTGCAGGTAGCTCCCAGGTTCCCGGCGCAACGAAAGCCCCCAGACCCAAATGGAGAGGGGCTGTTTGGGGGCCCCCTGGGGGCCCTTCAGGCCAGCTAGGTCTTTGGGTCCTGGCTCCTTCGGTTTGGGAGCTGTTGCTGCAGTTGGGCATGTTGACCGGAGAGTGCTTCTCGGGCCGCGAACTGCAACCTTGCAGGTAGCTCCCAGGTTCCCGGCCCAACGAAAGCCCCCAGACCCAAATGGAGAGGGGCTGTTTTGGGGCCCCCTGGGGGCCCTTCAGGCCAGCTAGGTCTTTGGGTCCTGGCTCCTTCGGTTTGGGAGCTGTTGCTGCAGTTGGGCATGTTGGCCGGAGAGTGCTTCTCGGGCCGCGAACTGCAACCTTGCAGGTACCTCCCAGGTTCCCGGGCCAACGAAAGCCCCCAGACCCAAATTGAGAGGGGCTGCTTGGGTGCCCCCTGGGGCCCCTTCAGGCCAGCTAGGTCTTTGGGTCCTGGCTCCTTCGGTTTGGGAGCTGTTGCTGCAGTTGGGCATGTTGGCCGGAGAGTGCTTCTCGGGCTGCGAACTGCAACCTTGCAGGTAGCTCCCAGGTTCCCGGCCCAACGAAAGCCCCCAGACCCAAATGGAGAGGGGCTGTTTGGGGGCCCCCTGGGGGCCCCTTCAGGCCAGCTAGGTCTTTGGGTCCTGGCTCCTTCGGTTTGGGAGCTGTTGCTGCAGTTGGGCATGTTGACCGGAGAGTGCTTCTCGGGCTGCGAACTGCAACCTTGCAGGTAGCTCCCAGGTTCCCGGCCCAACGAAAGCCCCCAGACCCAAATGGAGAGGGGCTGCTTGGGGGCCCCCTGGGGCCCCTTCAGGCCAGCTAGGTCTTTGGGTCCTGGCTCCTTCGGTTTGGGAGCTGTTGCTGCAGTTGGGCATGTTGGCCGGAGAGTGCTTCTCGGGCCGCGAACTGCAACCTTGCAGGTAGCTCCCAGGTTCCCGGCCCAACGAAAGCCCCCAGACCCAAATGGAGAGGGGCTGTTTGGGGGCCCCCTGGGGGCCCTTCAGGCCAGCTAGGTCTTTGGGTCCTGGCTCCTTCGGTTTGGGAGCTGTTGCTGCAGTTGGGCATGTTGGCCGGAGAGTGCTTCTCGGGCCGCGAACTGCAACCTTGCAGGTACCTCCCAGATCCCCGGCCCAACGAAAGCCCCCAGACCCAAATTGAGAGGGGCTGTTTGGGGGCCCCCTGGGGGCCCTTCAGGCCAGCTAGGTCTTTGGGTCCTGGCTCCTTCGGTTTGGGAGCTGTTGCTGCAGTTGGGCATGTTGGCCGGAGAGTGCTTCTCGGGCTGCGAACTGCAACCTTGCAGGTACCTCCCAGGTTCCCGGCCCAACGAAAGCCCCGAGACCCAAATTGAGAGGGGCTGCTTGGGGGCCCCCTGGGGCCCCTTCAGGCCAGCTAGGTCTTTGGGTCCTGGATCCTTCGGTTTGGGAGCTGTTGCTGCAGTTGGGCATGTTGGCCGGAGAGTGCTTCTCGGGCCGCGAACTGCAACCTTGCAGGTAGCTCCCAGGTTCCCGGCCCAAGGAAAGCCCCCAGACCCAAATTGAGAGGGGCTGTTTGGGGGCCCCCTGGGGGCACTTCGGGCCAGCTAGGTCTTTGGGTCCTGGCTCCTTCGCTTTGGGAGCTGTTGCTGCAGTTGGTCATGTTGGCCGGAGAGTGCTTCTCGGGCTGCGAACTGCAACCTTGCAGGTACCTCCCAGGTTCCCGGGCCAACGAAAGCCCCCAGACCCAAATTGAGAGGGGCTGCTTGGGGGCCCCCTGGGGCCCCTTCAGGCCAGCTAGGTCTTTGGGTCCTGGCTCCTTCGCTTTGGGAGCTGTTGCTGCAGTTGGGCATGTTGGCCGGAGAGTGCTTCTCGGGCCGCGAACTGCAACCTTGCAGGTACCTCCCAGGTTCCCGGCCCAACGAAAGCCCCCAGACCCAAATGGAGAGGGGCTGTTTGGGGGCCCCCTGGGGCCCCTTCAGGCCAGCTAGGTCTTTGGGTCCTGGCTCCTTCGGTTTGGGAGCTGTTGCTGCAGTTGGGCATGTTGGCCGGAGAGTGCTTCTCGGGCCGCGAACTGCAACCTTGCAGGTACCTCCCAGATCCCCGGCCCAAAGAAAGCCCCCAGACCCAAATTGAGAGGGGCTGCTTGGGGGCCCCCTGGGGCCCCTTCAGGCCAGCTAGGTCTTTGGGTCCTGGCTCCTTCGGTTTGGGAGCTGTTGCTGCAGTTGGGCATGTTGGCCGGAGAGTGCTTCTCGGGCCGCGAACTGCAACCTTGCAGGTAGCTCCCAGGTTCCCGGCCCAACGAAAGCCCCCAGACCCAAATGGAGAGGGGCTGCTTGGGGGCCCCCTGGGGCCCCTTCAGGCCAGCTAGGTCTTTGGGTCCTGGCTCCTTCGGTTTGGGAGCTGTTGCTGCAGTTGGGCATGTTGGCCGGAGAGTGCTTCTCGGGCCGCGAACTGCAACCTTGCAGGTAGCTCCCAGGTTCCCGGCCCAACGAAAGCCCCCAGACCCAAATGGAGAGGGGCTGTTTGGGGGCCCCCTGGGGGCCCTTCAGGCCAGCTAGGTCTTTGGGTCCTGGCTCCTTCGGTTTGGGAGCTGTTGCTGCAGTTGGGCATGTTGACCGGAGAGTGCTTCTCGGGCCGCGAACTGCAACCTTGGAGGTAGCTCCCAGGTTCCCGGCCCAACGAAAGCCCCCAGACCCAAATGGAGAGGGGCTGTTTGGGGGCCCCCTGGGGGCCCTTCAGGCCAGCTAGGTCTTTGGGTCCTGGCTCCTTCGGTTTGGGAGCTGTTGCTGCAGTTGGGCATGTTGGCTGGAGAGTGCTTCTCGGGCTGCGAACTGCAACCTTGCAGGTACCTCCCAGGTTCCCGGCCCAACGAAAGCCCCCAGACCCAAATTGAGAGGGGCTGCTTGGGGGCCCCCTGGGGCCCCTTCAGGCCAGCTAGGTCTTTGGGTCCTGGCTCCTTCGGTTTGGGAGCTGTTGCTGCAGTTGGGCATGTTGGCCGGAGAGTGCTTCTCGGGCCGCGAACTGCAACCTTGCAGGTAGCTCCCAGGTTCCCGGCCCAAGGAAAGCCCCCAGACCCAAATTGAGAGGGGCTGTTTGGGGGCCCCCTGGGGGCCCTTCGGGCCAGCTAGGTCTTTGGGTCCTGGCTCCTTCGCTTTGGGAGCTGTTGCTGCAGTTGGTCATGTTGGCCGGAGAGTGCTTCTCGGGCTGCGAACTGCAACCTTGCAGGTAGCTCCCAGGTTCCCGGCCCAACGAAAGCCCCCAGACCCAAATTGAGAGGGGCTGCTTGGGGGCCCCCTGGGGCCCCTTCAGGCCAGCTAGGTCTTTGGGTCCTGGCTCCTTCGGTTTGGGAGCTGTTGCTGCAGTTGGGCATGTTGGCCGGAGAGTGCTTCTCGGGCCGCGAACTGCAACCTTGCAGGTACCTCCCAGGTTCCCGGCCCAACGAAAGCCCCCAGACCCAAATGGAGAGGGGCTGTTTGGGGGCCCCCTGGGGCCCTTCAGGCCAGCTAGGTCTTTGGGTCCTGGCTCCTTCGGTTTGGGAGCTGTTGCTGCAGTTGGGCATGTTGGCCGGAGAGTGCTTCTCGGGCCGCGAACTGCAACCTTGCAGGTAGCTCCCAGGTTCCCGGCCCAACGAAAGCCCCCAGACCCAAATGGAGAGGGGCTGATTGGGGGCCCCCTGGGGCCCCTTCAGGCCAGCTAGGTCTTTGGGTCCTGGCTCCTTCGGTTTGGGAGCTGTTGCTGCAGTTGGGCATGTTGGCCGGAGAGTGCTTCTCGGGCCGCGAACTGCAACCTTGCAGGTAGCTCCCAGGTTCCCGGCCCAACGAAAGCCCCCAGACCCAAATGGAGAGGGGCTGTTTGGGGGCCCCCTGGGGGCCCTTCAGGCCAGCTAGGTCTTTGGGTCCTGGCTCCTTCGGTTTGGGAGCTGTTGCTGCACTTGGGCATGTTGACCGGAGAGTGCTTCTCGGGCCGCGAACTGCAACCTTCGAGGTAGCTCCCAGGTTCCCGGCCCAACGAAAGCCCCCAGACCCAAATGGAGAGGGGCTGCTTGGGGGCCCCCTGGGGCCCCTTCAGGCCAGCTAGGTCTTTGGGTCCTGGCTCCTTCGGTTTGTGAGCTGTTGCTGCAGTTGGGCATGTTGGCCGGAGAGTGCTTCTCGGGCCGCGAACTGCAACCTTGCAGGTAGCTCCCAGGTTCCCGGCCCAACGAAAGCCCCCAGACCCAAATGGAGAGGGGCTGTTTGGGGGCCCCCTGGGGGCCCTTCAGGCCAGCTAGGTCTTTGGGTCCTGGCTCCTTCGGTTTGGGAGCTGTTGCTGCAGTTGGGCATGTTGACCGGAGAGTGCTTCTCGGGCCGCGAACTGCAACCTTGGAGGTAGCTCCCAGGTTCCCGGCCCAACGAAAGCCCCCAGACCCAAATGGAGAGGGGCTGTTTGGGGGCCCCCTGGGGGCCCTTCAGGCCAGCTAGGTCTTTGGGTCCTGGCTCCTTCGGTTTGGGAGCTGTTGCTGCAGTTGGGCATGTTGGCTGGAGAGTGCTTCTCGGGCTGCGAACTGCAACCTTGCAGGTACCTCCCAGGTTCCCGGCCCAACGAAAGCCCCCAGACCCAAATTGAGAGGGGCTGCTTGGGGGCCCCCTGGGGCCCCTTCAGGCCAGCTAGGTCTTTGGGTCCTGGCTCCTTCGGTTTGGGAGCTGTTGCTGCAGTTGGGCATGTTGGCCGGAGAGTGCTTCTCGGGCCGCGAACTGCAACCTTGCAGGTAGCTCCCAGGTTCCCGGCCCAAGGAAAGTCCCCAGACCCAAATTGAGAGGGGCTGTTTGGGGGCCCCCTGGGGGCCCTTCGGGCCAGCTAGGTCTTTGGGTCCTGGCTCCTTCGCTTTGGGAGCTGTTGCTGCAGTTTGTCATGTTGGCCGGAGAGTGCTTCTCGGGCTGCGAACTGCAACCTTGCAGGTACCTCCCAGGTTCCCGGCCCAACGAAAGCCCCCAGACCCAAATTGAGAGGGGCTGCTTGGGGGCCCCCTGGGGCCCCTTCAGGCCAGCTAGGTCTTTGGGTCCTGGCTCCTTCGGTTTGGGAGCTGTTGCTGCAGTTGGGCATGTTGGCCGGAGAGTGCTTCTCGGGCCGCGAACTGCAACCTTGCAGGTACCTCCCAGATCCCCGGCCCAAAGAAAGCCCCCAGACCCAAATTGAGAGGGGCTGCTTGGGGGCCCCCTGGGGCCCCTTCAGGCCAGCTAGGTCTTTGGGTCCTGGCTCCTTCGGTTTGGGAGCTGTTGCTGCAGTTGGGCATGTTGGCCGGAGAGTGCTTCTCGGGCCGCGAACTGCAACCTTGCAGGTAGCTCCCAGGTTCCCGGCCCAACGAAAGCCCCCAGACCCAAATGGAGAGGGGCTGCTTGGGGGCCCCCTGGGGGCCCTTCAGGCCAGCTAGGTCTTTGGGTCCTGGCTCCTTCGGTTTGGGAGCTGTTGCTGCAGTTGGGCATGTTGACCGGAGAGTGCTTCTCGGGCCGCGAACTGCAACCTTGCAGGAATCTCCCAGGTTCCCGGCCCAACGAAAGCCCCCAGACCCAAATGGAGAGGGGCTGTTTGGGGGCCCCCTGGGGGCCCTTCAGGCCAGCTAGGTCTTTGGGTCCTGGCTCCTTCGGTTTGGGAGCTGTTGCTGCAGTTGGGCATGTTGACCGGAGAGTGCTTCTCGGGCTGCGAACTGCAACCTTGGAGGTAGCTCCCAGGTTCCCGGCCCAACGAAAGCCCCCAGACCCAAATGGAGAGGGGCTGTTTGGGGGCCCCCTGGGGGCCCTTCAGGCCAGCTAGGTCTTTGGGTCCTGGCTCCTTCGGTTTGGGAGCTGTTGCTGCAGTTGGGCATGTTGACCGGAGAGTGTTTCTCGGGCCGCGAACTGCAACCTTGCAGGTAGCTCCCAGGTTCCCGGCCCAACGAAAGCCCCCAGACCCAAATGGAGAGGGGCTGTTTGGGGGCCCCCTGGGGGCCCTTCAGGCCAGCTAGGTCTTTGGGTCCTGGCTCCTTCGGTTTGGGAGCTGTTGCTGCAGTTGGGCATGTTGACCGGAGAGTGCTTCTCGGGCCGCGAACTGCAACCTTGCAGGTACCTCCCAGATCCCCGGCCCAACGAAAGCCCCCAGACCCAAATTGAGAGGGGCTGCTTGGGGGCCCCCTGGGGCCCCTTCAGGCCAGCTAGGTCTTTGGGTCCTGGCTCCTTCGGTTTGGGAGCTGTTGCTGCAGTTGGGCATGTTGGCCGGAGAGTGCTTCTCGGGCCGCGAACTGCAACCTTGCAGGTAGCTCCCAGGTTCCCGGCCCAACGAAAGCCCCCAGACCCAAATTGAGAGGGGCTGTTTGGGGGCCCCCTGGGGGCCCTTCGGGCCAGCTAGGTCTTTGGGTCCTGGCTCCTTCGCTTTGGGAGCTGTTGCTGCAGTTGGTCATGTTGGCCGGAGAGTGCTTCTCGGGCTGCGAACTGCAACCTTGCAGGTAGCTCCCAGGTTCCCGGCCCAACGAAAGCCCCCAGACCCAAATTGAGAGGGGCTGCTTGGGGGCCCCCTGGGGCCCCTTCAGGCCAGCTAGGTCTTTGGGTCCTGGCTCCTTCGGTTTGGGAGCTGTTGCTGCAGTTGGGCATGTTGGCCGGAGAGTGCTTCTCGGGCCGCGAACTGCAACCTTGCAGGTACCTCCCAGGTTCCCGGCCCAACGAAAGCCCCCAGACCCAAATGGAGAGGGGCTGTTTGGGGGCCCCCTGGGGGCCCTTCAGGCCAGCTAGGTCTTTGGGTCCTGGCTCCTTCGGTTTGGGAGCTGTTGCTGCAGTTGGGCATGTTGGCCGGAGAGTGCTTCTCGGGCCGCGAACTGCAACCTTGCAGGTACCTCCCAGATCCCCGGCCCAAAGAAAGCCCCCAGACCCAAATTGAGAGGGGCTGCTTGGGGGCCCCCTGGGGCCCCTTCAGGCCAGCTAGGTCTTTGGGTCCTGGCTCCTTCGGTTTGGGAGCTGTTGCTGCAGTTGGGCATGTTGGCCGGAGAGTGCTTCTCGGGCCGCGAACTGCAACCTTGCAGGTAGCTCCCAGGTTCCCGGCCCAACGAAAGCCCCCAGACCCAAATGGAGAGGGGCTGCTTGGGGGCCCCCTGGGGGCCCTTCAGGCCAGCTAGGTCTTTGGGTCCTGGCTCCTTCGGTTTGGGAGCTGTTGCTGCAGTTGGGCATGTTGGCCGGAGAGTGCTTCTCGGGCCGCGAACTGCAACCTTGCAGGTACCTCCCAGATCCCCGGCCCAAAGAAAGCCCCCAGACCCAAATTGAGAGGGGCTGCTTGGGGGCCCCCTGGGGCCCCTTCAGGTCAGCTAGGTCTTTGGGTCCTGGCTCCTTCGGTTTGGGAGCTGTTGCTGCAGTTGGGCATGTTGGCCGGAGAGTGCTTCTCGGGCCGCGAACTGCAACCTTGCAGGTAGCTCCCAGGTTCCCGGCCCAATGAAAGCCCCCAGACCCAAATGGAGAGGGGCTGATTGGGGGCCCCCTGGGGCCCCTTCAGGCCAGCTAGGTCTTTGGGTCCTGGCTCCTTCGGTTTGGGAGCTGTTGCTGCAGTTGGGCATGTTGGCCGGAGAGTGCTTCTCGGGCCGCGAACTGCAACCTTGCAGGTAGCTCCCAGGTTCCCGGCCCAACGAAAGCCCCCAGACCCAAATGGAGAGGGGCTGTTTGGGGGCCCCCTGGGGGCCCTTCAGGCCAGCTAGGTCTTTGGGTCCTGGCTCCTTCGGTTTGGGAGCTGTTGCTGCAGTTGGGCATGTTGACCGGAGAGTGCTTCTCGGGCCGCGAACTGCAACCTTGGAGGTAGCTCCCAGGTTCCCGGCCCAACGAAAGCCCCCAGACCCAAATGGAGAGGGGCTGCTTGGGGGCCCCCTGGGGCCCCTTCAGGCCAGCTAGGTCTTTGGGTCCTGGCTCCTTCGGTTTGGGAGCTGTTGCTGCAGTTGGGCATGTTGGCCGGAGAGTGCTTCTCGGGCCGCGAACTGCAACCTTGCAGGTAGCTCCCAGGTTCCCGGCCCAACGAAAGCCCCCAGACCCAAATGGAGAGGGGCTGTTTGGGGGCCCCCTGGGGGCCCTTCAGGCCAGCTAGGTCTTTGGGTCCTGGCTCCTTCTGTTTGGGAGCTGTTGCTGCAGTTGGGCATGTTGACCGGAGAGTGCTTCTCGGGCCGCGAACTGCAACCTTGGAGGTAGCTCCCAGGTTCCCGGCCCAACGAAAGCCCCCAGACCCAAATGGAGAGGGGCTGTTTGGGGGCCCCCTGGGGGCCCTTCAGGCCAGCTAGGTCTTTGGGTCCTGGCTCCTTCGGTTTGGGAGCTGTTGCTGCAGTTGGGCATGTTGGCTGGAGAGTGCTTCTCGGGCTGCGAACTGCAACCTTGCAGGTACCTCCCAGGTTCCCGGCCCAACGAAAGCCCCCAGACCCAAATTGAGAGGGGCTGCTTGGGGGCCCCCTGGGGCCCCTTCAGGCCAGCTAGGTCTTTGGGTCCTGGCTCCTTCGGTTTGGGAGCTGTTGCTGCAGTTGGGCATGTTGGCCGGAGAGTGCTTCTCGGGCCGCGAACTGCAACCTTGCAGGTAGCTCCCAGGTTCCCGGCCCAAGGAAAGCCCCCAGACCCAAATTGAGAGGGGCTGTTTGGGGGCCCCCTGGGGGCCCTTCGGGCCAGCTAGGTCTTTGGGTCCTGGCTCCTTCGCTTTGGGAGCTGTTGCTGCAGTTTGTCATGTTGGCCGGAGAGTGCTTCTCGGGCTGCGAACTGCAACCTTGCAGGTACCTCCCAGGTTCCCGGCCCAACGAAAGCCCCCAGACCCAAATTGAGAGGGGCTGCTTGGGGGCCCCCTGGGGCCCCTTCAGGCCAGCTAGGTCTTTGGGTCCTGGCTCCTTCGGTTTGGGAGCTGTTGCTGCAGTTGGGCATGTTGGCCGGAGAGTGCTTCTCGGGCCGCGAACTGCAACCTTGCAGGTACCTCCCAGGTTCCCGGCCCAACGAAAGCCCCCAGACCCAAATGGAGAGGGGCTGTTTGGGGGCCCCCTGGGGCCCCTTCAGGCCAGCTAGGTCTTTGGGTCCTGGCTCCTTCGGTTTGGGAGCTGTTGCTGCAGTTGGGCATGTTGGCCGGAGAGTGCTTCTCGGGCCGCGAACTGCAACCTTGCAGGTACCTCCCAGATCCCCGGCCCAAAGAAAGCCCCCAGACCCAAATTGAGAGGGGCTGCTTGGGGGCCCCCTGGGGCCCCTTCAGGCCAGCTAGGTCTTTGGGTCCTGGCTCCTTCGGTTTGGGAGCTGTTGCTGCAGTTGGGCATGTTGGCCGGAGAGTGCTTCTCGGGCCGCGAACTGCAACCTTGCAGGTAGCTCCCAGGTTCCCGGCCCAACGAAAGCCCCCAGACCCAAATGGAGAGGGGCTGCTTGGGGGCCCCCTGGGGGCCCTTCAGGCCAGCTAGGTCTTTGGGTCCTGGCTCCTTCGGTTTGGGAGCTGTTGCTGCAGTTGGGCATGTTGACCGGAGAGTGCTTCTCGGGCCGCGAACTGCAACCTTGCAGGTAGCTCCCAGGTTCCCGGCCCAACGAAAGCCCCCAGACCCAAATGGAGAGGGGCTGTTTGGGGGCCCCCTGGGGGCCCTTCAGGCCAGCTAGGTCTTTGGGTCCTGGCTCCTTCGGTTTGGGAGCTGTTGCTGCAGTTGGGCATGTTGACCGGAGAGTGCTTCTCGGGCCGCGAACTGCAACCTTGGAGGTAGCTCCCAGGTTCCCGGCCCAACGAAAGCCCCCAGACCCAAATGGAGAGGGGCTGTTTGGGGGCCCCCTGGGGGCCCTTCAGGCCAGCTAGGTCTTTGGGTCCTGGCTCCTTCGGTTTGGGAGCTGTTGCTGCAGTTGGGCATGTTGACCGGAGAGTGTTTCTCGGGCCGCGAACTGCAACCTTGCAGGTACCTCCCAGGTTCCCGGCCCAACGAAAGCCCCCAGACCCAAATGGAGAGGGGCTGTTTGGGGGCCCCCTGGGGGCCCTTCAGGCCAGCTAGGTCTTTGGGTCCTGGCTCCTTCGGTTTGGGAGCTGTTGCTGCAGTTGGGCATGTTGACCGGAGAGTGCTTCTCGGGCCGCGAACTGCAACCTTGCAGGTACCTCCCAGATCCCCAGCCCAACGAAAGCCCCCAGACCCAAATGGAGAGGGGCTGCTTGGGGGCCCCCTGGGGGCCCTTCAGGCCAGCTAGGTCTTTGGGTCCTGGCTCCTTCGGTTTGGGAGCTGTTGCTGCAGTTGGGCATGTTGACCGGAGAGTGCTTCTCGGGCCGCGAACTGCAACCTTGCAGGTAGCTCCCAGGTTCCCGGCCCAACGAAAGCCCCCAGACCCAAATGGAGAGGGGCTGTTTGGGGGCCCCCTGGGGGCCCTTCAGGCCAGCTAGGTCTTTGGGTCCTGGCTCCTTCGGTTTGGGAGCTGTTGCTGCAGTTGGGCATGTTGACCGGAGAGTGCTTCTCGGGCCGCGAACTGCAACCTTGGAGGTAGCTCCCAGGTTCCCGGCCCAACGAAAGCCCCCAGACCCAAATGGAGAGGGGCTGTTTGGGGGCCCCCTGGGGGCCCTTCAGGCCAGCTAGGTCTTTGGGTCCTGGCTCCTTCGGTTTGGGAGCTGTTGCTGCAGTTGGGCATGTTGACCGGAGAGTGTTTCTCGGGCCGCGAACTGCAACCTTGCAGGTAGCTCCCAGGTTCCCGGCCCAACGAAAGCCCCCAGACCCAAATGGAGAGGGGCTGTTTGGGGGCCCCCTGGGGGCCCTTCAGGCCAGCTAGGTCTTTGGGTCCTGGCTCCTTCGGTTTGGGAGCTGTTGCTGCAGTTGGGCATGTTGACCGGAGAGTGCTTCTCGGGCCGCGAACTGCAACCTTGCAGGTACCTCCCAGATCCCCGGCCCAACGAAAGCCCCCAGACCCAAATTGAGAGGGGCTGCTTGGGGGCCCCCTGGGGGCCCTTCAGGCCAGCTAGGTCTTTGGGTCCTGGCTCCTTCGGTTTGGGAGCTGTTGCTGCAGTTGGGCATGTTGGCCGGAGAGTGCTTCTCGGGCTGCGAACTACAACCTTGCAGGTACCTCCCAGGTTCGCGGCCCAACGAAAGCCCCCAGACCCAAATGGAGAGGGGCTGCTTGGGGGCCCCCTGGGGCCCCTTCAGGCCAGCTAGGTCTTTGGGTCCTGGCTCCTTCGGTTTGGGAGCTGTTGCTGCAGTTGGGCATGTTGGCCGGAGAGTGCTTCTCGGGCCGCGAACTGCAACCTTGCAGGTACCTCCCAGGTTCCCGGGCCAACGAAAGCCCCCAGACCCAAATTGAGAGGGGCTGCTTGGGGGCCCCCTGGGGCCCCTTCAGGCCAGCTAGGTCTTTGGGTCCTGGCTCCTTCGGTTTGGGAGCTGTTGCTGCAGTTGGGCATGTTGGCCGGAGAGTGCTTCTCGGGCCGCGAACTGCAACCTTGCAGGTAGCTCCCAGGTACCCGGCCCAACGAAAGCCCCCAGACCCACATGGAGAGGGGCTGTTTGGGGGCCCCCTGGGGGCCCTTCAGGCCAGCTAGGTCTTTGGGTCCTGGCTCCTTCGGTTTGGGAGCTGTTGCTGCAGTTGGGCATGTTGGCCGGAGAGTGCTTCTCGGGCCGCGAACTGCAACCTTGCAGGTAGCTGCCAGGTCCCCGGCCCAACAAAAGCCCCCAGACCCAAATGGAGAGGGGCGGTTTGGGGGCCCCCTGGGGGCCCTTCAGGCCAGCTAGGTCTTTGGGTCCTGGCTCCTTCGGTTTGGGAGCTGTTGCTGCAGTTGGGCATGTTGACCGGAGAGTGCTTCTCGGGCCGCGAACTGCAACCTTGCAGGTACCTCCCAGGTTCCCGGGCCAACGAAAGCCCCCAGACCCAAATTGAGAGGGGCTGCTTGGGGGCCCCTGGGGACCCTTCAGGCCAGCTAGGTCTTTGGGTCCTGGCTCCTTCGGTTTGGGAGCTGTTTCTGCAGTTGGGCATGTTGACCGGAGAGTGCTTCTCGGGCTGCGAACTGCAACCTTGCAGGTACCTCCCAGGTTCCCGGACCAACGAAAGCCCCCAGACCCAAATGGAGAGGGGCTGTTTGGGGGCCCCCTGGGGGCCCTTCAGGCCAGCTAGGTCTTTGGGTCCTGGCTCCTTCGGTTTGGGAGCTGTTGCTGCAGTTGGGCATGTTGACCGGAGAGTGCTTCTCGGGCCGCGAACTGCAACCTTGCAGGTAGCTCCCAGGTTCCCGGCCCAACGAAAGCCCCCAGACCCAAATTGAGAGGGGCTGCTTGGGGGCCCCCTGGGGGCCCTTCAGGCCAGCTAGGTCTTTGGGTCCTGGCTCCTTCGGTTTGGGAGCTGTTGCTGCAGTTGGGCATGTTGGCCGGAGAGTGCTTCTCGGGCCGTGAACTGCAACCTTGCAGGTAGCTCCCAGGTTCCCGGCCCAACGAAAGCCCCCAGACCCAAATGGAGAGGGGCTGCTTGGGGGCCCCCTGGGGCCCCTTCAGGCCAGCTAGGTCTTTGGGTCCTGGCTCCTTCGGTTTGGGAGCTGTGTCTGCAGTTGTGCATGTTGACCGGAGAGTGCTTCTCGGGCTGCGAACTGCAACCTTTAAGGTACCTCCCGGGTTCCCGGCCCAAGGTAAGCATCCAGACCCACATGGAGAGGGGCTGCTTGTGGGCCCCTTGGGGCCCCTTCAGGCCAGCTAGGTCTTTGGGTCCTGGCTCCTTCGGTTTGGGAGCTGTTGCTGCAGTTGGGCATGTTGACCGGAGAGTGCTTCTCGGGCCGCGAACTGCAACCTTGCAGGTACCTCCAGATCCCCGGCCCAACGAAAGCCCCCAGACCCAAATTGAGAGGGGCTGCTTGGTGGCCCCCTGGGGGCCCTTCAGGCCAGCTAGGTCTTTGGGTCCTGGCTCCTTCGGTTTGGGAGCTGTTGCTGCAGTTGGGCATGTTGACCGGAGAGTGCTTCTCGGGCCGCGAACTGCAACCTTGCAGGTAGCTCCCAGGTTCCCGGCCCAACGAAAGCCCCCAGACCCAAATGGAGAGGGGCTGCTTGGGGGCCCCCTGGGGCCCCTTCAGGCCAGCTAGGTCTTTGGGTCCTGGCTCCTTCGGTTTGGGAGCTGTGTCTGCAGTTGGGCATGTTGACCGGAGAGTGCTTCTCGGGCTGCGAACTGCAACCTTGCAGGTACCTCCCAGGTTCCCGGGCCAACGAAAGCCCCCAGACCCAAATTGAGAGGGGCTGCTTGGGGGCCCCCTGGGGCCCCTTCAGGCCAGCTAGGTCTTTGGGTCCTGGCTCCTTCGGTTTGGGAGCTGTTGCTGCAGTTGGGCATGTTGGCCGGAGAGTGCTTCTCGGGCTGCGAACTGCAACCTTGCAGGTAGCTCCCAGGTTCCCGGCCCAACGAAAGCCCCCAGACCCAAATGGAGAGGGGCTGCTTGGGGGCCCCCTGGGAGCCCTTCAGGCCAGCTAGGTCTTTGGGTCCTGGCTCCTTCGGTTTGGGAGCTGTTGCTGCAGTTGGGCATGTTGACCGGAGAGTGCTTCTCGGGCCGCGAACTGCAACCTTGCAGGTAGCTCCCAGGTTCCCGGCCCAACGAAAGCCCCCAGACCCAAATTGAGAGGGGCTGCTTGGGGGCCCCCTGGGGCCCCTTCAGGCCAGCTAGGTCTTTGGGTCCTGGCTCCTTCGGTTTGGGAGCTGTTGCTGCAGTTGGGCATGTTGGCCGGAGAGTGCTTCTCGGGCCGCGAACTGCAACCTTGCAGGTACCTCCCAGGTTACCGGCCCAACGAAAGCCCCCAGACCCAAATGGAGAGGGGCTGCTTGGGGGCCCCCTGGGGCCCCTTCAGGCCAGCTAGGTCTTTGGGTCCTGGCTCCTTCGGTTTGGGAGCTGTTGCTGCAGTTGGGCATGTTGGCCGGAGAGTGCTTCTCGGGCCGCGAACTGCAACCTTGCAGGTAGCTCCCAGGTTCCCGGCCCAACGAAAGCCCCCAGACCCAAATTGAGAGGGGCTGCTTGGGGACCCCCTGGGGCCCCTTCAGGCCAGCTAGGTCTTTGGGTCCTGGCTCCTTCGGTTTGGGAGCTGTTGCTGCAGTTGGGCATGTTGACCGGAGAGTGCTTCTCGGGCCGCGAACTGCAACCTTGCAGGTACCTCCCAGATCCCCGGCCCAACGAAAGCCCCCAGACCCAAATTGAGAGGGGCTGCTTGGGGGCCCCCTGGGGGCCCTTCAGGCCAGCTAGGTCTTTGGGTCCTGGCTCCTTCGGTTTGGGAGCTGTTGCTGCAGTTGGGCATGTTGACCGGAGAGTGCTTCTCGGGCTGCGAACTACAACCTTGCAGGTACCTCCCAGGTTCGCGGCCCAACGAAAGCCCCCAGACCCAAATGGAGAGGGGCTGCTTGGGGGCCCCCTGGGGCCCCTTCAGGCCAGCTAGGTCTTTGGGTCCTGGCTCCTTCGGTTTGGGAGCTGTTGCTGCAGTTGGGCATGTTGGCCGGAGAGTGCTTCTCGGGCCGCGAACTGCAACCTTGCAGGTACCTCCCAGGTTCCCGGGCCAACG
Source organism: Gallinula chloropus (assembly GCF_964237585.1). Lineage (NCBI taxonomy): Eukaryota > Metazoa > Chordata > Aves > Gruiformes > Rallidae > Gallinula > Gallinula chloropus. The sequence goes on along the minus strand of NC_140101.1, from coordinate 17,284,144 downwards.
AAAGCCCCCAGACCCAAATTGAGAGGGGCTGCTTGGGGGCCCCCTGGGGCCCCTTCAGGCCAGCTAGGTCTTTGGGTCCTGGCTCCTTCGGTTTGGGAGCTGTTGCTGCAGTTGGGCATGTTGGCCGGAGAGTGCTTCTCGGGCCGCGAACTGCAACCTTGCAGGTAGCTCCCAGGTTCCCGGCCCAACGAAAGCCCCCAGACCCACATGGAGAGGGGCTGTTTGGGGGCCCCCTGGGGGCCCTTCAGGCCAGCTAGGTCTTTGGGTCCTGGCTCCTTCGGTTTGGGAGCTGTTGCTGCAGTTGGGCATGTTGGCCGGAGAGTGCTTCTCGGGCCGCGAACTGCAACCTTGCAGGTAGCTCCCAGGTCCCCGGCCCAACAAAAGCCCCCAGACCCAAATGGAGAGGGGCTGTTTGGGGGCCCCCTGGGGGCCCTTCAGGCCAGCTAGGTCTTTGGGTCCTGGCTCCTTCGGTTTGGGAGCTGTTGCTGCAGTTGGGCATGTTGGCCGGAGAGTGCTTCTCGGGCCGCGAACTGCAACCTTGCAGGTAGCTCCCAGGTTCCCGGCCCAACAAAAGCCCCCAGACCCAAATGGAGAGGGTCTGTTTGGGGGCCCCCTGGGGGCCCTTCAGGCCAGCTAGGTCTTTGGGTCCTGGCTCCTTCGGTTTGGGAGCTGTTGCTGCAGTTGGGCATGTTGACCGGAGAGTGCTTCTCGGGCCGCGAACTGCAACCTTGCAGGTACCTCCCAGGTTCCCGGGCCAACGAAAGCCCCCAGACCCAAATTGAGAGGGGCTGCTTGGGGGCCCCTGGGGACCCTTCAGGCCAGCTAGGTCTTTGGGTCCTGGCTCCTTCGGTTTAGGAGCTGTTTCTGCAGTTGGGCATGTTGACCGGAGAGTGCTTCTCGGGCTGCGAACTGCAACCTTGCAGGTAGCTCCCAGGTTCCCGGCCCAAGGAAAGCCCCCAGACCCAAATTGAGAGGGGCTGCTTGGGGGCCCCCTGGGGGCCCTTCAGGCCAGCTAGGTCTTTGGGTCCTGGCTCCTTCGGTTTGGGAGCTGTTGCTGCAGTTGGGCATGTTGGCCGGAGAGTGCTTCTCGGGCCGTGAACTGCAACCTTGCAGGTAGCTCCCAGGTTCCCGGCCCAACGAAAGCCCCCAGACCCAAATGGAGAGGGGCTGCTTGGGGGCCCCCTGGGGCCCCTTCAGGCCAGCTAGGTCTTTGGGTCCTGGCTCCTTCGGTTTGGGAGCTGTGTCTGCAGTTGTGCATGTTGAACGGAGAGTGCTTCTCGGGCTGCGAACTGCAACCTTTAAGGTACCTCCCGGGTTCCCGGCCCAAGGTAAGCATCCAGACCCACATGGAGAGGGGCTGCTTGTGGGCCCCTTGGGGCCCCTTCAGGCCAGCTAGGTCTTTGGGTCCTGGCTCCTTCGCTTTGGGAGCTGTTGCTGCAGTTGGGCATGTTGACCGGAGAGTGCTTCTCGGGCCGCGAACTGCAACCTTGCAGGTACCTCCAGATCCCCGGCCCAACGAAAGCCCCCAGACCCAAATGGAGAGGGGCTGCTTGGTGGCCCCCTGGGGGCCCTTCAGGCCAGCTAGGTCTTTGGGTCCTGGCTCCTTCGGTTTGGGAGCTGTGTCTGCAGTTGGGCATGTTGACCGGAGAGTGCTTCTCGGGCTGCGAACTGCAACCTTGCAGGTACCTCCCAGGTTCCCGGGCCAACGAAAGCCCCCAGACCCAAATTGAGAGGGGCTGCTTGGGGGCCCCCTGGGGCCCCTTCAGGCCAGCTAGGTCTTTGGGTCCTGGCTCCTTCGGTTTGGGAGCTGTTGCTGCAGTTGGGCATGTTGGCCGGAGAGTGCTTCTCGGGCCGCGAACTGCAACCTTGCAGGTAGCTCCCAGGTTCCCGGCCCAACGAAAGCCCCCAGACCCAAATGGAGAGGGGCTGTTTGGGGGCCCCCTGGGAGCCCTTCAGGCCAGCTAGGTCTTTGGGTCCTGGCTCCTTCGGTTTGGGAGCTGTTGCTGCAGTTGGGCATGTTGACCGGAGAGTGCTTCTCGGGCCGCGAACTGCAACCTTGCAGGTAGCTCCCAGGTTCCCGGCCCAACGAAAGCCCCCAGACCCAAATGGAGAGGGGCTGCTTGGGGGCCCCCTGGGGCCCCTTCAGGCCAGCTAGGTCTTTGGGTCCTGGCTCCTTCGGTTTGGGAGCTGTTGCTGCAGTTGGGCATGTTGGCCGGAGAGTGCTTCTCGGGCCGCGAACTGCAACCTTGCAGGTACCTCCCAGGTTACCGGCCCAACGAAAGCCCCCAGACCCAAATGGAGAGGGGCTGCTTGGGGGCCCCCTGGGGCCCCTTCAGGCCAGCTAGGTCTTTGGGTCCTGGCTCCTTCGGTTTGGGAGCTGTTGCTGCAGTTGGGCATGTTGGCCGGAGAGTGCTTCTCGGGCTGCGAACTGCAACCTTGCAGGTAGCTCCCAGGTTCCCGGCCCAACGAAAGCCCCCAGACCCAAATTCAGAGGGGCTGCTTGGGGGCCCCCTTGGGCCCCTTCAGGCCAGCTAGGTCTTTGGGTCCTGGCTCCTTCGGTTTAGGAGCTGTTGCTGCAGTTGGGCATGTTGGCCGGAGAGTGCTTCTCGGGCCGCGAACTGCAACCTTGCAGGTAGCTCCCAGGTTCCCGGCCCAACAAAATCCCCCAGACCCAAATGGAGAGGGGCTGCTTGGGGGCCCCCTGGGGCCCCTTCAGGCCAGCTAGGTCTTTGGGTCCTGGCTCCTTCGGTTTGGGAGCTGTGTCTGCAGTTGGGCATGTTGACCGGAGAGTGCTTCTCGGGCTGCGAACTGCAACCTTGCAGGTACCTCCCAGGTTCCCGGCCCAAGGAAAGCATCCAGACCCACATGGAGAGGGGCTGCTTGTGGGCCCCTTGGGGCCCCTTCAGGCCAGCTAGGTCTTTGGGTCCTGGCTCCTTCGGTTTGGGAGCTGTTGCTGCAGTTGGGCATGTTGACCGGAGAGTGCTTCTCGGGCCGCGAACTGCAACCTTGCAGGTAGCTCCCAGGTTCCCGGCCCAACGAAAGCCCCCAGACCCAAATGGAGAGGGGCTGTTTGGGGTCCCCCTGTGAATCCTTCAGGCCAGCTAGGTCTTTGGGTCCTGGCTCCTTCGGTTTGGGAGCTGTGTCTGCAGTTGTGCATGTTGGCCGGAGAGTGCTTCTCGGGCTGCGAACTGCAACCTTGCAGGTACCTCCCAGGTTCCCCGCCCAACGAAAGCCCCCAGACCCAAATTGAGAGGGGCTGCTTGGGGGCCCCCTTGGGCCCCTTCAGGCCAGCTAGGTCTTTGGGTCCTGGCTCCTTCGGTTTGGGAGCTGTTGCTGCAGTTGGGCATGTTGACCGGAGAGTGCTTCTCGGGCCGCGAACTGCAACCTTGCAGGTACCTCCAGATCCCCGGCCCAACGAAAGCCCCCAGACCCAAATTGAGAGGGGCTGCTTGGTGGCCCCCTGGGGGCCCTTCAGGCCAGCTAGGTCTTTGGGTCCTGGCTCCTTCGGTTTGGGAGCTGTGTCTGCAGTTGGGCATGTTGACCGGAGAGTGCTTCTCGGGCTGCGAACTGCAACCTTGCAGGTACCTCCCAGGTTCCCGGGCCAACGAAAGCCCCCAGACCCAAATTGAGAGGGGCTGCTTGGGGGCCCCCTGGGGCCCCTTCAGGCCAGCTAGGTCTTTGGGTCCTGGCTCCTTCGGTTTGGGAGCTGTTGCTGCAGTTGGGCATGTTGGCCGGAGAGTGCTTCTCGGGCCGCGAACTGCAACCTTGCAGGTAGCTCCCAGGTTCCCGGCCCAACGAAAGCCCCCAGACCCAAATGGAGAGGGGCTGTTTGGGGGCCCCCTGGGAGCCCTTCAGGCCAGCTAGGTCTTTGGGTCCTGGCTCCTTCGGTTTGGGAGCTGTTGCTGCAGTTGGGCATGTTGACCGGAGAGTGCTTATCGGGCCGCGAACTGCAACCTTGCAGGTAGCTCCCAGGTTCCCGGCCCAACGAAAGCCCCCAGACCCAAATGGAGAGGGGCTGCTTGGGGGCCCCCTGGGGCCCCTTCAGGCCAGCTAGGTCTTTGGGTCCTGGCTCCTTCGGTTTGGGAGCTGTTGCTGCAGTTGGGCATGTTGGCCGGAGAGTGCTTCTCGGGCCGCGAACTGCAACCTTGCAGGTACCTCCCAGGTTACCGGCCCAACGAAAGCCCCCAGACCCAAATGGAGAGGGGCTGATTGGGGGACCCTGGGGCCCCTTCAGGCCAGCTAGGTCTTTGGGTCCTGGCTCCTTCGGTTTGGGAGCTGTTGCTGCAGTTGGGCATGTTGGCCGGAGAGTGCTTCTCGGGCTGCGAACTGCAACCTTGCAGGTAGCTCCCAGGTTCCCGGCCCAACGAAAGCCCCCAGACCCAAATTGAGAGGGGCTGCTTGGGGGCCCCCTTGGGCCCCTTCAGGCCAGCTAGGTCTTTGGGTCCTGGCTCCTTCGGTTTGGGAGCTGTTGCTGCAGTTGGGCATGTTGGCCGGAGAGTGCTTCTCGGGCCGCGAACTGCAACCTTGCAGGTAGCTCCCAGGTTCCCGGCCCAACAAAAGCCCCCAGACCCAAATGGAGAGGGGCTGCTTGGGGGCCCCCTGGGGCCCCTTCAGGCCAGCTAGGTCTTTGGGTCCTGGCTCCTTCGGTTTGGGAGCTGTGTCTGCAGTTGGGCATGTTGACCGGAGAGTGCTTCTCGGGCTGCGAACTGCAACCTTGCAGGTACCTCCCAGGTTCCCGGCCCAAGGAAAGCATCCAGACCCACATGGAGAGGGGCTGCTTGTGGGCCCCTTGGGGCCCCTTCAGGCCAGCTAGGTCTTTGGGTCCTGGCTCCTTCGGTTTGGGAGCTGTTGCTGCAGTTGGGCATGTTGACCGGAGAGTGCTTCTCGGGCCGCGAACTGCAACCTTGCAGGTAGCTCCCAGGTTCCCGGCCCAACGAAAGCCCCCAGACCCAAATGGAGAGGGGCTGTTTGGGGTCCCCCTGTGAATCCTTCAGGCCAGCTAGGTCTTTGGGTCCTGGCTCCTTCGGTTTGGGAGCTGTGTCTGCAGTTGTGCATGTTGGCCGGAGAGTGCTTCTCGGGCTGCGAACTGCAACCTTGCAGGTACCTCCCAGGTTCCCCGCCCAACGAAAGCCCCCAGACCCAAATTGAGAGGGGCTGCTTGGGGGCCCCCTTGGGCCCCTTCAGGCCAGCTAGGTCTTTGGGTCCTGGCTCCTTCGGTTTGGGAGCTGTTCCTGCAGTTGGGCATGTTGACCGGAGAGTGCTTCTCGGGCCGCGAACTGCAACCTTGCAGGTAGCTCCCAGGTTCCCGGCCCAACGAAAGCCCCCAGACCCAAATTGAGAGGGGCTGTTTGGGGGCCCCCTGTGGGCCCTTCAGGCCAGCTAGGTCTTTGGGTCCTGGCTCCTTCGGTTTGGGAGCTGTTGCTGCAGTTGGGCATGTTGGCCGGAGAGTGCTTCTCGGGCCGCGAACTGCAACCTTGCAGGTACCTCCCAGGTTCCCGGCCCAACGAAAGCCCCCAGACCCAAATGGAGAGGGGCTGCTTGGGGGCCCCCTGGGGACCCTTCAGGCCAGCTAGGTCTTTGGGTCCTGGCTCCTTCGGTTTGGGAGCTGTTGCTGCAGTTGGGCATGTTGGCCGGAGAGTGCTTCTCGGGCCGCGAACTGCAACCTTGCAGGTAGCTCCCAGGTTCCCGGCCCAACGAAAGCCCCCAGACCCAAATGGAGAGGGGCTGCTTGGGGGCCCCCTGGGGCCCCTTCAGGCCAGCTAGGTCTTTGGGTCCTGGCTCCTTCGGTTTGGGAGCTGTTGCTGCAGTTGGGCATGTTGGCCGGAGAGTGCTTCTCGGGCCGCGAACTGCAACCTTGCAGGTAGCTCCCAGGTTCCCGGCCCAACGAAAGCCCCCAGACCCAAATGGAGAGGGGCTGCTTGGGGGCCCCCTGGGGCCCCTTCAGGCCAGCTAGGTCTTTGGGTCCTGGCTCCTTCGGTTTGGGAGCTGTTGCTGCAGTTGGGCATGTTGGCCGGAGAGTGCTTCTCGGGCCGCGAACTGCAACCTTGCAGGTAGCTCCCAGGTTCCCGGCCCAACAAAAGCCCCCAGACCCAAATGGAGAGGGGCTGCTTGGGGGCCCCCTGGGGCCCCTTCAGGCCAGCTAGGTCTTTGGGTCCTGGCTCCTTCGGTTTGGGAGCTGTTGCTGCAGTTGGGCATGTTGGCCGGAGAGTGCTTCTCGGGCCGCGAACTGCAACCTTGCAGGTAGCTCCCAGGTTCCCGGCCCAACGAAAGCCCCCAGACCCAAATGGAGAGGGGCTGTTTGGGGGCCCCCTGGGGGCCCTTCAGGCCAGCTAGGTCTTTGGGTCCTGGCTCCTTCGGTTTGGGAGCTGTTGCTGCAGTTGGGCATGTTGGCCGGAGAGTGCTTCTCGGGCCGCGAACTGCAACCTTGCAGGTACCTCCCAGGTTCCCGGGCCAACGAAAGCCCCCAGACCCAAATTGAGAGGGGCTGCTTGGGGGCCCCCTGGGGGCCCTTCAGGCCAGCTAGGTCTTTGGGTCCTGGCTCCTTCGGTTTGGGAGCTGTTGCTGCAGTTGGGCATGTTGGCCGGAGAGTGCTTCTCGGGCCGCGAACTGCAACCTTGCAGGTAGCTCCCAGGTTCCCGGCCCAACGAAAGCCCCCAGACCCAAATGGAGAGGGGCTGTTTGGGGGCCCCCTGTGGGCCCTTCAGGCCAGCTAGGTCTTTGGGTCCTGGCTCCTTCGGTTTGGGAGCTGTTGCTGCAGTTGGGCATGTTGGCCGGAGAGTGCTTCTCGGGCTGCGAATTGCAACCTTGCAGGTAGCTCCCAGGTTCCCGGCCCAACGAAAGCCCCCAGACCCAAATTGAGAGGGGCTGCTTGGGGGCCCCCTTGGGCCCCTTCAGGCCAGCTAGGTCTTTGGGTCCTGGCTCCTTCGGTTTGTGAGCTGTTGCTGCAGTTGGGCATGTTGGCCGGAGAGTGCTTCTCGGGCCGCGAACTGCAACCTTGCAGGTAGCTCCCAGGTTCCCGGCCCAACAAAAGCCCCCAGACCCAAAAGGAGAGGGTCTGCTTGGGGGCCCCCTGGGGCCCCTTCAGGCCAGCTAGGTCTTTGGGTCCTGGCTCCTTCGGTTTGGGAGCTGTGTCTGCAGTTGGGCATGTTGACCGGAGAGTGCTTCTCGGGCTGCGAACTGCAACCTTGCAGGTACCTCCCAGGTTCCCGGCCCAAGGAAAGCATCCAGACCCACATGGAGAGGGGCTGCTTGTGGGCCCCTTGGGGCCCCTTCAGGCCAGCTAGGTCTTTGGGTCCTGGCTCCTTCGGTTTGGGAGCTGTGTCTGCAGTTGGGCATGTTGGCCGGAGAGTGCTTCTCGGGCCGCGAACTGCAACCTTGCAGGTACCTCCCAGATTCCCGGGCCAACGAAAGCCCCCAGACCCAAATGGAGAGGGGCTGCTTGGGGGCCCCCTGGGGCCCCTTCAGGCCAGCTAGGTCTTTGGGTCCTGGCTCCTTCGCTTTGGGAGCAGTCGCTCCACGTTTGGCATGTTGACCGGAGAGTGCTTCTCGGGCCGCGAACTGCAACCTGGCAGGTAGCTCCCAGGTTCCCGGCCCAACGAAAGCCCCCAGACCCAAATGGAGAGGGGCTGCTTGGGGGACCACTGGGGGCCCTTCAGGCCAGCTAGGTCTTTGGGTCCTGGCTCCTTCGGTTTGGGAGCTGTTGCTGCAGTTGGGCATGTTGACCGGAGAGTGCTTCTCGGGCCGCGAACTGCAACCTTGCAGGTACCTCCCAGGTTCCCGGGCCAACGAAAGCCCCCAGACCCAAATTGAGAGGGGTTGTTTGGGGGCCCCCTGGGGGCCCTTCAGGCCAGCTAGGTCTTTGGGTCCTGGCTCCTTCGGTTTGGGAGCTGTTGCTGCAGTTGGGCATGTTGGCCGGAGAGTGCTTCTCGGGCCGCGAACTGCAACCTTGCAGGTAGCTCCCAGGTTCCCGGCCCAACGAAAGCCCCCAGACCCAAATGGAGAGGGGCTGTTTGGGGGCCCCCTGGGGGCCCTTCAGGCCAGCTAGGTCTTTGGGTCCTGGCTCCTTCGGTTTGGGAGCTGTTGCTGCAGTTGGGCATGTTGGCCGGAGAGTGCTTCTCGGGCCGCGAAATGCAACCTTGCAGGTACCTCCCAGGTTCCCGGGCCAACGAAAGCCCCCAGACCCAAATTGAGAGGGGCTGTTTGGGGGCCCCCTGGGGGCCCTTCAGGCCAGCTAGGTCTTTGGGTCCTGGCTCCTTCGGTTTGGGAGCTGTTGCTGCAGTTGGGCATGTTGGCCGGAGAGTGCTTCTCGGGCCGCGAACTGCAACCTTGCAGGTAGCTCCCAGGTTCCCGGCCCAACGAAAGCCCCCAGACCCAAATGGAGAGGGGCTGTTTGGGGGACCACTGGGGGCCCTTCAGGCCAGCTAGGTCTTTGGGTCCTGGCTCCTTCGGTTTGGGAGCTGTTGCTGCAGTTGGGCATGTTGGCCGGAGAGTGCTTCTCGGGCCGCGAACTGCAACCTTGCAGGTAGCTCCCAGGTTCACGGGCCAACGAAAGCCCCCAGACCCAAATGGAGAGGGGCTGCTTGGGGGCCCCCTGGGGCCCCTTCAGGCCAGCTAGGTCTTTGGGTCCTGGCTCCTTCGGTTTGGGAGCTGTTGCTGCAGTTGGGCATGTTGACCGGAGAGTGCTTCTCGGGCCGCGAACTGCAACCTTGCAGGTACCTCCCAGATCCCCGGCCCAACGAAAGCCCCCAGACCCAAATTGAGAGGGGCTGCTTGGGGGACCCCTGGGGCCCCTTCAGGCCAGCTAGGTCTTTGGGTCCTGGCTCCTTCGGTTTGGGAGCTGTTGCTGCAGTTGCTGCAGTTGGGCATGTTGGCCGGAGAGTGCTTCTCGGGCCGCGAACTGCAACCTTGCAGGTACCTCCCAGATCCCCGGCCCAACGAAAGCCCCCAGACCCAAATTGAGAGGGGCTGTTTGGGGGCCCCCTGGGGGCCCTTCAGGCCAGCTAGGTCTTTGGGTCCTGGCTCCTTCGGTTTGGGAGCTGTTGCTGCAGTTGGGCATGTTGGCCGGAGAGTGCTTCTCGGGCCGCGAACTGCAACCTTGCAGGTAGCTCCCAGGTTCCCGGCCCAACGAAAGCCCCCAGACCCAAATGGAGAGGGGCTGCTTGGTGGCCCCCTGGGGGCCCTTCAGGCCAGCTAGGTCTTTGGGTCCTGGCTCCTTCGGTTTGGGAGCTGTTGCTGCAGTTGGGCATGTTGGCCGGAGAGTGCTTCTCGGGCCGCGAACTGCAACCTTGCAGGTAGCTCCCAGGTTCCCGGCCCAACGAAAGCCCCCAGACCCAAATGGAGAGGGGCTGTTTGGGGGCCCCCTGGGGGACCTTCAGGCCAGCTAGGTCTTTGGGTCCTGGCTCCTTCGGTTTGGGAGCTGTTGCTGCAGTTGGGCATGTTGGCCGGAGAGTGCTTCTCGGGCCGCGAACTGCAACCTTGCAGGTACCTCCCAGGTTCCCGGCCCAACAAAAGCCCCCAGACCCAAATGGAGAGGGGCTGCTTGGGGGCCCCCTGGGGCCCCTTCAGGCCAGCTAGGTCTTTGGGTCCTGGCTCCTTCGGTTTGGGAGCTGTGTCTGCAGTTGGGCATGTTGACCGGAGAGTGCTTCTCGGGCTGGGAACTGCAACCTTGCAGGTACCTCCCAGGTTCCCGGCCCAAGGAAAGCATCCAGACCCACATGGAGAGGGGCTGCTTGTGAGCCCCTTGGGGCCCCTTCAGGCCAGCTAGGTCTTTGGGTCCTGGCTCCTTCGGTTTGGGAGCTGTTGCTGCAGTTGGGCATGTTGACCGGAGAGTGCTTCTCGGGCCGCGAACTGCAACCTTGCAGGTAGCTCCCAGGTTCCCGGCCCAACGAAAGCCCCCAGACCCAAATGGAGAGGGGCTGTTTGGGGGCCCCCTGGGGGCCCTTCAGGCCAGCTAGGTCTTTGGGTCCTGGCTCCTTCGGTTTGGGAGCTGTTGCTGCAGTTGGGCATGTTGGCCGGAGAGTGCTTCTCGGGCTGCGAACTGCAACCTTGCAGGTACCTCCCAGGTTCCCCGCCCAACGAAAGCCCCCAGACCCAAATTGAGAGGGGCTGTTTGGGGGGCCACTGGGGCCCCTTCAGGCCAGCTAGGTCTTTGGGTCCTGGCTCCTTCGGTTTGGGAGCTGTTGCTGCAGTTGGGCATGTTGACCGGAGAGTGCTTCTCGGGCTGCGAACTGCAACCTTGCAGGTACCACCCAGGTTCCCGGCCCAACGAAAGCCCCCAGACCCAAATGGAGAGGGGCTGTTTGGGGGCCCCCTGGGGGCCCTTCAGGCCAGCTAGGTCTTTGGGTCCTGGCTCCTTCGGTTTGGGAGCTGTTGCTGCAGTTGGGCATGTTGGCCGGAGAGTGCTTCTCGGGCTGCGAACTGCAACCTTGCAGGTACCTCCCAGGTTCCCCGCCCAACGAAAGCCCCCAGACCCAAATTGAGAGGGGCTGTTTGGGGGGCCCCTGGGGCCCCTTCAGGCCAGCTAGGTCTTTGGGTCCTGGCTCCTTCGCTTCGGGAGCTGTTGCTGCAGTTGGGCATGTTGGCCGGAGAGTGCTTCTCGGGCCGCGAACTGCAACCTTGCAGGTAGCTCCCAGGTTCCCGGCCCAACAAAAGCCCCCAGACCCAAATGGAGAGGGGCTGCTTGGGGGCCCCCTGGGGCCCCTTCAGGCCAGCTAGGTCTTTGGGTCCTGGCTCCTTCGGTTTGGGAGCTGTGTCTGCAGTTGGGCATGTTGACCGGAGAGTGCTTCTCGGGCTGCGAACTGCAACCTTGCAGGTACCTCCCAGGTTCCCGGCCCAAGGAAAGCATCCAGACCCACATGGAGAGGGGCTGCTTGTGGGCCCCTTGGGGCCCTTCAGGCCAGCTAGGTCTTTGGGTCCTGGCTCCTTCGGTTTGGGAGCTGTTGCTGCAGTTGGGCATGTTGGCCGGAGAGTGCTTCTCGGGCCGCGAACTGCAACCTTGCAGGTAGCTCCCAGGTTCCCGGCCCAACGAAAGCCCCCAGACCCAAATGGAGAGGGGCTGTTTGGGGGCCCCCTGGGGGCCCTTCAGGCCAGCTAGGTCTTTGGGTCCTGGCTCCTTCGGTTTGGGAGCTGTTGCTGCAGTTGGGCATGTTGGCCGGAGAGTGCTTCTCGGGACGCGAACTGCAACCTTGCAGGTAGCTCCCAGGTTCCCGGGCCAACGAAAGCCCCCAGACCCAAATTGAGAGGGGCTGTTTGGGGGCCCCCTGGGGCCCCTTCAGGCCAGCTAGGTCTTTGAGTCCTGGCTCCTTCGGTTTGGGAGCTGTTGCTGCAGTTGGGCATGTTGGCCGGAGAGTGCTTTCGGGCTGCGAACTGCAACCTTGCAGGTACCTCCCAGGTTCCCGGCCCAACGAAAGCCCCCAGACCCAAATGGAGAGGGGCTGCTTGGGGGCCCCCTGGGGGCCCTTCAGGCCAGCTAGGTCTTTGGGTCCTGGCTCCTTCGGTTTGGGAGCTGTTGCTGCAGTTGGGCATGTTGGCCGGAGAGTGCTTCTCGGGCCGCGAACTGCAACCTTGCAGGTAGCTCCCAGGTTCCCGGCCCAACGAAAGCCCCCAGACCCAAATGGAGAGGGGCTGTTTGGGGGCCCCCTGTGGGCCCCTTCAGGCCAGCTAGGTCTTTGGGTCCTGGCTCCTTCGGTTTGGGAGCTGTTGCTGCAGTTGGGCATGTTGGCCGGAGAGTGCTTCTCGGGCCGCGAACTGCAACCTTGCAGGTAGCTCCCAGGTTCCCGGCCCAACGAAAGCCCCCAGACCCAAATGGAGAGGGGCTGTTTGGGGGCCCCCTGGGGGCCCTTCAGGCCAGCTAGGTCTTTGGGTCCTGGCTCCTTCGGTTTGGGAGCTGTTGCTGCAGTTGGGCATGTTGACCGGAGAGTGCTTCTCGGGCCGCGAACTGCAACCTTGCAGGTACCTCCCAGGTTCCCGGGCCAACGAAAGCCCCCAGACCCAAATTGAGAGGGGCTGCTTGGGGGCCCCCTGGGGCCCCTTCAGGCCAGCTAGGTCTTTGGGTCCTGGCTCCTTCGCTTTGGTAGCAGTCGCTCCACGTTTGGCATGTTGGCCGGAGAGTGCTTCTCCGGCCGCGAACTGCAACCTTGCAGGTAGCTCCCAGGTTCCCGGCCCAACGAAAGCCCCCAGACCCAAATGGAGAGGGGCTGTTTGGGGGACCCCTGGGGGCCCTTCAGGCCAGCTAGGTCTTTGGGTCCTGGCTCCTTCGGTTTGGGAGCTGTTGCTGCAGTTGGGCATGTTGACCGGAGAGTGCTTCTCGGGCCGCGAACTGCAACCTTGCAGGTACCTCCCAGGTTCCCGGGCCAACGAAAGCCCCCAGACCCAAATTGAGAGGGGCTGCTTGGGGACCCCCTGGGGCCCCTTCAGGCCAGCTAGGTCTTTGGGTCCTGGCTCCTTCGGTTTGGGAGCTGTTGCTGCAGTTGGGCATGTTGACCGGAGAGTGCTTCTCGGGCTGCGAACTGCAACCTTGCAGGTACCTCCCAGATCCCCGGCCCAACGAAAGCCCCCAGACCCAAATTGAGAGGGGCTGCTTGGTGGCCCCCTGGGGGCCCTTCAGGCCAGCTAGGTCTTTGGGTCCTGGCTCCTTCGGTTTGGGAGCTGTTGCTGCAGTTGGGCATGTTGGCCGGAGAGTGCTTCTCGGGCCGCGAACTGCAACCTTGCAGGTAGCTCCCAGGTTCCCGGCCCAACGAAAGCCCCCAGACCCAAATTGAGAGGGGCTGCTTGGGGGCCCCCTGTGGGCCCTTCAGGCCAGCTAGGTCTTTGGGTCCTGGCTCCTTCGGTTTGGGAGCTGTTGCTGCAGTTGGGCATGTTGGCCGGAGAGTGCTTCTCGGGCCGCGAACTGCAACCTTGCAGGTAGCTCCCAGGTTCCCGGCCCAACGAAAGCCCCCAGACCCAAATGGAGAGGGGCTGTTTGGGGGCCCCCTGTGGGCCCTTCAGGCCAGCTAGGTCTTTGGGTCCTGGCTCCTTCGGTTTGGGAGCTGTTGCTGCAGTTGGGCATGTTGGCCGGAGAGTGCTTCTCGGGCTGCGAACTGCAACCTTGCAGGTAGCTCCCAGGTTCCCGGCCCAACGAAAGACCCCAGACCCAAATTGAGAGGGGCTGCTTGGGGGCCCCCTGGGGCCCCTTCAGGCCAGCTAGGTCTTTGGGTCCTGGCTCCTTCGGTTTGGGAGCTGTTGCTGCAGTTGGGCATGTTGGCCGGAGAGTGCTTCTCGGGCCGCGAACTGCAACCTTGCAGGTAGCTCCCAGGTTCCCGGCCCAACAAAAGCCCCCAGACCCAAATGGAGAGGGGCTGCTTGGGGGCCCCCTGGGGCCCCTTCAAGCCAGCTAGGTCTTTGGGTCCTGGCTCCTTCGGTTTGGGAGCTGTGTCTGCAGTTGGGCATGTTGACCGGAGAGTGCTTCTCGGGCTGCGAACTGCAACCTTGCAGGTACCTCCCAGGTTCCCGGCCCAAGGAAAGCATCCAGACCCACATGGAGAGGGGCTGCTTGTGGGCCCCTTGGGGCCCCTTCAGGCCAACTAGGTCTTTCGGTCCTGGCTCCTTCGGTTTGGGAGCTGTTGCTGCAGTTGGGCATGTTGACCGGAGAGTGCTTCTCGGGCCGCGAACTGCAACCTTGCAGGTACCTCCCAGATCCCCGGCCCAACGAAAGCCCCCAGACCCAAATTGAGAGGGGCTGCTTGGTGTCCCCCTGGGGGCCCTTCAGGCCAGCTAGGTCTTTGGGTCCTGGCTCCTTCGGTTTGGGAGCTGTTGCTGCAGTTGGGCATGTTGGCCGGAGAGTGCTTCTCGGGCCGCGAACTGCAACCTTGCAGGTAGCTCCCAGGTTCCCGGGTCAACGAAAGCCCCCAGACCCAAATTGAGAGGGGCTGCTTGGGGGCCCCCTTGGGCCCCTTCAGGCCAGCTAGGTCTTTGGGTCCTGGCTCCTTCGCTTTGGGAGCTGTTGCTGCAGTTGGGCATGTTGGCCGGAGAGTGCTTCTCGGGCCGCGAACTGCAACCTTGCAGGTACCTCCCAGGTTCCCGGCCCAACGAAAGCCCCCAGACCCAAATTGAGAGGGGCTGTTTGGGGGCCCCCTGGGGGCCCTTCAGGCCAGCTAGGTCTTTGGGTCCTGGCTCCTTCGGTTTGGGAGCTGTTGCTGCAGTTGGGCATGTTGGCCGGAGAGTGCTTCTCGGGCCGCGAACTGCAACCTTGCAGGTACCTCCCAGGTTCCCGGGCCAACAAAAGCCCCCAGACCCAAATGGAGAGGGGCTGCTTGGGGGCCCCCTGGGGCCCCTTCAGGCCAGCTAGGTCTTTGGGTCCTGGCTCCTTCGGTTTGGGAGCTGTTGCTGCAGTTGGGCATGTTGGCCGGAGAGTGCTTTCGGGCTGCGAACTGCAACCTTGCAGGTACCTCCCAGGTTCCCGGCCCAACGAAAGCCCCCAGACCCAAATGGAGAGGGGCTGCATGGGGGCCCCCTGGGGGCCCTTCAGGCCAGCTAGGTCTTTGGGTCCTGGCTCCTTCGGTTTGGGAGCTGTTGCTGCAGTTGGGCATGTTGGCCGGAGAGTGCTTCTCGGGCCGCGAACTGCAACCTTGCAGGTAGCTCCCAGGTTCCCGGCCCAACGAAAGCCCCCAGACCCAAATGGAGAGGGGCTGTTTGGGGGCCCCCTGTGGGCCCTTCAGGCCAGCTAGGTCTTTGGGTCCTGGCTCCTTCGGTTTGGGAGCTGTTGCTGCAGTTGGGCATGTTGGCCGGAGAGTGCTTCTCGGGCCGCGAACTGCAACCTTGCAGGTACCTCCCAGGTTCCCGGCCCAACGAAAGCCCCCAGACCCAAATGGAGAGGGGCTGCTTGGGGGCCCCCTGGGGCCCCTTCAGGCCAGCTAGGTCTTTGGGTCCTGGCTCCTTCGGTTTGGGAGCTGTTGCTGCAGTTGGGCATGTTGGCCGGAGAGTGCTTCTCGGGCCGCGAACTGCAACCTTGCAGGTAGCTCCCAGGTTCCCGGCCCAACATAAGCCCCCAGACCCAAATGGAGAGGGGCTGCTTGGGGGCCCCCTGGGGCCCCTTCAGGCCAGCTAGGTCTTTGGGTCCTGGCTCCTTCGGTTTGGGAGCTGTTGCTGCAGTTGGGCATGTTGGCCGGAGAGTGCTTCTCGGGCCGCGAACTGCAACCTTGCAGGTAGCTCCCAGGTTCCCGGCCCAACATAAGCCCCCAGACCCAAATGGAGAGGGGCTGCTTGGGGGCCCCCTGGGGCCCCTTCAGGCCAGCTAGGTCTTTGGGTCCTGGCTCCTTCGGTTTGGGAGCTGTTGCTGCAGTTGGGCATGTTGGCCGGAGAGTGCTTCTCGGGCAGCGAACTGCAACCTTGCAGGTAGCTCCCAGGTTCCCGGCCCAATGAAAGCCCCCAGACCCAAATGGAGAGGGGCTGTTTGGGGGCCCCCTGGGGGCCCTTCAGGCCAGCTAGGTCTTTGGGTCCTGGCTCCTTCGGTTTGGGAGCTGTTGCTGCAGTTGGGCATGTTGACCGGAGAGTGCTTCTCGGGCCGCGAACTGCAACCTTGCAGGTACCTCCCAGGTTCCCAGGCCAACGAAAGCCCCCAGACCCAAATTGAGAGGGGCTGCTTGGGGGCCCCCTGGGGCCCCTTCAGGCCAGCTAGGTCTTTGGGTCCTGGCTCCTTCGGTTTGGGAGCTGTTGCTGCAGTTGGGCATGTTGGCCGGAGAGTGCTTCTCGGGCCGCGAACTGCAACCTTGCAGGTACCTCCCAGGTTCCCGGCCCAACGAAAGCCCCCAGACCCAAATGGAGAGGGGCTGTTTGGGGGCCCCCTGTGGGCCCTTCAGGCCAGCTAGGTCTTTGGGTCCTGGCTCCTTCGGTTTGGGAGCTGTTGCTGCAGTTGGGCATGTTGGCCGGAGAGTGCTTCTCGGGCTGCGAATTGCAACCTTGCAGGTAGCTCCCAGGTTCCCGGCCCAACGAAAGACCCCAGACCCAAATTGAGAGGGGCTGCTTGGGGGCCCCCTTGGGCCCCTTCAGGCCAGCTAGGTCTTTGGGTCCTGGCTCCTTCGGTTTGGGAGCTGTTGCTGCAGTTGGGCATGTTGGCCGGAGAGTGCTTCTCGGGCCGCGAACTGCAACCTTGCAGGTAGCTCCCAGGTTCCCGGCCCAACAAAAGCCCCCAGACCCAAATGGAGAGGGGCTGCTTGGGGGCCCCCTTGGGCCCCTTCAGGCCAGCTAGGTCTTTGGGTCCTGGCTCCTTCGGTTTGGGAGCTGTGTCTGCAGTTGGGCATGTTGACCGGAGAGTGCTTCTCGGGCTGCGAACTGCAACCTTGCAGGTACCTCCCAGGTTCCCGGGCCAACGAAAGCCCCCAGACCCACATGGAGAGGGGCTGCTTGTGGGCCCCTTGGGGCCCCTACAGGCCAGCTAGGTCTTTGGGTCCTGGCTCCTTCGGTTTGGGAGCTGTTGCTGCAGTTGGGCATGTTGACCGGAGAGTGCTTCTCGGGCCGCCAACTGCAACCTTGCAGGTAGCTTCCAGGTTCCCGGCCCAACGAAAGCCCCCAGACCCAAATGGAGAGGGGCTGTTTGGGGGCCCCCTGTGAACCCTTCAGGCCAGCTAGGTCTTTGGGTCCTGGCTCCTTCGGTTTGGGAGCTGTGTCTGCAGTTGGGCATGTTGGCCGGAGAGTGCTTCTCGGGCCGCGAACTGCAACCTTGCAGGTACCTCCCAGGTTCCCGGGCCAACGAAAGCCCCCAGACCCAAATGGAGAGGGGCTGCTTGGGGGCCCCCTGGGGCCCCTTCAGGCCAGCTAGGTCTTTGGGTCCTGGCTCCTTCGCTTTGGAAGCAGTCGCTCCACGTTTGGCATGTTGGCCGGAGAGTGCTTCTCCGGCCGCGAACTGCAACCTTGCAGGTAGCTCCCAGGTTCCAGGCCCAACGAAAGCCCCCAGACCCAAATGGAGAGGGGCTGCTTGGGGGCCCCCTGGGGGCCCTTCAGGCCAGCTAGGTCTTTGGGTCCTGGCTCCTTCGGTTTGGGAGCTGTTGCTGCAGTTGGGCATGTTGGCCGGAGAGTGCTTCTCGGGCCGCGAACTGCAACCTTGCAGGTACCTCCCATGTTCCCGGCCCAACGAAAGCCCCCAGACCCAAATTGAGAGGGGCTGCTTGGGGACCCCCTGGGGCCCCTTCAGGCCAGCTAGGTCTTTGGGTCCTGGCTCCTTCGGTTTGGGAGCTGTTGCTGCAGTTGGGCATGTTGACCGGAGAGTGCTTCTCGGGCCGCGAACTGCAAACTTGCAGGTAGCTCCCAGGTTCACGGGCCAACGAAAGCCCCCAGACCCAAATGGAGAGGGGCTGCTTGGGGGCCCCCTGGGGCCCCTTCAGGCCAGCTAGGTCTTTGGGTCCTGGCTCCTTCGGTTTGGGAGCTGTTGCTGCAGTTGGGCATGTTGACCGGAGAGTGCTTCTCGGGCCGCGAACTGCAACCTTGCAGGTACCTCCCAGATCCCCGGCCCAACGAAAGCCCCCAGACCCAAATTGAGAGGGGCTGCTTGGGGGACCCCTGGGGACCCTTCAGGCCAGCTAGGTCTTTGGGTCCTGGCTCCTTCGGTTTGGGAGCTGTTGCTGCAGTTGGGCATGTTGACCGGAGAGTGCTTCTCGGGCCGCGAACTGCAACCTTGCAGGTACCTCCCAGATCCCCGGCCCAACGAAAGCCCCCAGACCCAAATTGAGAGGGGCTGCTTGGTGGCCCCCTGGGGGTCCTTCAGGCCAGCTAGGTCTTTGGGTCCTGGCTCCTTCGGTTTGGGAGCTGTTGCTGCAGTTGGGCATGTTGGCCGGAGAGTGCTTCTCGGGCCGCGAACTGCAACCTTGCAGGTAGCTCCCAGGTTCCCGGCCCAACGAAAGCCCCCAGACCCAAATGGAGAGGGGCTGTTTGGGGGCCCCCTGGGGGCCCTTCAGGCCAGCTAGGTCTTTGGGTCCTGGCTCCTTCGGTTTGGGAGCTGTTGCTGCAGTTGGGCATGTTGGCCGGAGAGTGCTTCTCGGGCCGCGAACTGCAACCTTGCAGGTAGCTCCCAGGTTCCCGGCCCAACGAAAGCCCCCAGACCCAAATTGAGAGGGGCTGCTTGGGGGCCCCCTTGGGCCCCTTCAGGCCAGCTAGGTCTTTGGGTCCTGGCTCCTTCGCTTTGGGAGCTGTTGCTGCAGTTGGGCATGTTGGCCGGAGAGTGCTTCTCGGGCCGCG
Source organism: Gallinula chloropus (assembly GCF_964237585.1). Classification (NCBI taxonomy): domain Eukaryota; kingdom Metazoa; phylum Chordata; class Aves; order Gruiformes; family Rallidae; genus Gallinula; species Gallinula chloropus. Next base: position 17,265,940 of record NC_140101.1, on the reverse strand, counting down.
AACTGCAACCTTGCAGGTAGCTCCCAGGTTCCCGGCCCAACAAAAGCCCCCAGACCCAAATGGAGAGGGGCTGCTTGGGGGCCCCCTGGGGCCCCTTCAGGCCAGCTAGGTCTTTGGGTCCTGGCTCCTTCGGTTTGGGAGCTGTGTCTGCAGTTGGGCATGTTGACCGGAGAGTGCTTCTCGGGCTGCGAACTGCAACCTTGCAGGTACCTCCCAGGTTCCCGGCCCAAGGAAAGCATCCAGACCCACATAGAGAGGGGCTGCTTGTGAGCCCCTTGGGGCCCCTTCAGGCCAGCTAGGTCTTTGGGTCCTGGCTCCTTCGGTTTGGGAGCTGTTGCTGCAGTTGGGCATGTTGGCCGGAGAGTGCTTCTCGGGCTGCGAACTGCAACCTTGCAGGTAGCTCCCAGGTTCCCGGCCCAACGAAAGCCCCCAGACCCAAATTGAGAGGGGCTGCTTGGGGGCCCCCTTGGGCCCCTTCAGGCCAGCTAGGTCTTTGGGTCCTGGCTCCTTCGGTTTGGGAGCTGTTGCTGCAGTTGGGCATGTTGGCCGGAGAGTGCTTCTCGGGCCGCGAACTGCAACCTTGCAGGTAGCTCCAAGGTTCCATGACCAAGGAAAGCCCCCAGACCCAAATGGAGAGGGGCTGCCTGGGGGCCCCGTGGGGACTCTTCAGGCCAGCTAGGTCTTTGGGTCCTGGCTCCTTCGGTTTGGGAGCTGTTGCTGGACGTTGGGCATGTTGGCCGGAGAGTGCTTCTCGGGCTGCGAACTGCAACCGTGCAGGTACCTCCCAGGTCCCCGGCCCAACGAAAGCCCCCAGACCTAAATGGAGAGGGGCTGCTTGGGGGCCCCCTGGGGGCCCTTCAGGCCAGCTAGGTCTTTGGGTCCTGGCTCCTTCGGTTTGGGAGCTGTTGCTGCAGTTGGGCATGTTGGCCGGAGAGTGCTTCTCGGGCTGCGAACTGCAACCTTGCAGGTAGCTCCCAGGTTCCCGGCCCAACGAAAGCCCCCAGACCCAAATGGAGAGGGGCTGTTTGGGGGTCCCCTGGGGCCAATTCAGGCCAGCTAGGTCTTTGGGTCCTGGCTCCTTCGGTTTGGGAGCTGTTGCTGGACGTTGGGCATGTTGACCAGAGAGTGCTTCTCGGGCTGCGAACTGCAACCTTGCAGGTAGCTCCCAGGTTCCCGGCCCAACGAAAGCCCCCAGACCCAAATGGAGAGGGGCTGTTTGGGGGTCCCCTGGGGCCAATTCAGGCCAGCTAGGTCTTTGGGTCCTGGCTCCTTCGGTTTGGGAGCTGTTGCTGGACGTTGGGCATGTTGGCCGGAGAGTGCTTCTCGGGCCGCGAACTGCAACCTTGCAGGTAGCTCCCAGGTTCCCGGCCCAACGAAAGCCCCCAGACCCAAATGGATGGGGCTGTTTGGGGGCCCCTTGGGGCCCCTTCAGGCCAGCTAGGTCTTTGGGTCCTGGCTCCTTCGGTTTGGGAGCTGTTGCTGCAGTTGGGCATGTTGACCGGAGAGTGCTTCTCGGGCCGCGAACTGCAACCTTGCAGGTAGCTCCCAGGTTCCCGGGCCAACGAAAGCCCCCAGACCCAAATGGAGAGGGGCTGTTTGGGGGCCCCCTGGGTCCCCTTCAGGCCAGCTAGGTCTTTGGGTCCTGGCTCCTTCGGTTTGGGAGCTGTTGCTGCAGTTGGGCATGTTGGCCGGAGAGTGCTTCTCGGGCCGCGAACTGCAACCTTGCAGGTACCTCCCAGGTTCCCGGGCCAACGAAAGCCCCCAGACCCAAATTGAGAGGGGCTGCTTGGGGGCCCCCTGGGGCCCCTTCAGGCCAGCTAGGTCTTTGGGTCCTGGCTCCTTCGCTTTGGTAGCAGTCGCTCCACGTTTGGCATGTTGGCCGGAGAGTGCTTCTCCGGCCGCGAACTGCAACCTTGCAGGTAGCTCCCAGGTTCCCGGCCCAACGAAAGCCCCCAGACCCAAATGGAGAGGGGCTGTTTGGGGGACCCCTGGGGGCCCTTCAGGCCAGCTAGGTCTTTGGGTCCTGGCTCCTTCGGTTTGGGAGCTGTTGCTGCAGTTGGGCATGTTGACCGGAGAGTGCTTCTCGGGCCGCGAACTGCAACCTTGCAGGTACCTCCCAGGTTCCCGGGCCAACGAAAGCCCCCAGACCCAAATTGAGAGGGGCTGCTTGGGGACCCCCTGGGGCCCCTTCAGGCCAGCTAGGTCTTTGGGTCCTGGCTCCTTCGGTTTGGGAGCTGTTGCTGCAGTTGGGCATGTTGACCGGAGAGTGCTTCTCGGGCTGCGAACTGCAACCTTGCAGGTACCTCCCAGATCCCCGGCCCAACGAAAGCCCCCAGACCCAAATTGAGAGGGGCTGCTTGGTGGCCCCCTGGGGGCCCTTCAGGCCAGCTAGGTCTTTGGGTCCTGGCTCCTTCGGTTTGGGAGCTGTTGCTGCAGTTGGGCATGTTGGCCGGAGAGTGCTTCTCGGGCCGCGAACTGCAACCTTGCAGGTAGCTCCCAGGTTCCCGGCCCAACGAAAGCCCCCAGACCCAAATTGAGAGGGGCTGCTTGGGGGCCCCCTGTGGGCCCTTCAGGCCAGCTAGGTCTTTGGGTCCTGGCTCCTTCGGTTTGGGAGCTGTTGCTGCAGTTGGGCATGTTGGCCGGAGAGTGCTTCTCGGGCCGCGAACTGCAACCTTGCAGGTAGCTCCCAGGTTCCCGGCCCAACGAAAGCCCCCAGACCCAAATGGAGAGGGGCTGTTTGGGGGCCCCCTGTGGGCCCTTCAGGCCAGCTAGGTCTTTGGGTCCTGGCTCCTTCGGTTTGGGAGCTGTTGCTGCAGTTGGGCATGTTGGCCGGAGAGTGCTTCTCGGGCTGCGAACTGCAACCTTGCAGGTAGCTCCCAGGTTCCCGGCCCAACGAAAGACCCCAGACCCAAATTGAGAGGGGCTGCTTGGGGGCCCCCTGGGGCCCCTTCAGGCCAGCTAGGTCTTTGGGTCCTGGCTCCTTCGGTTTGGGAGCTGTTGCTGCAGTTGGGCATGTTGGCCGGAGAGTGCTTCTCGGGCCGCGAACTGCAACCTTGCAGGTAGCTCCCAGGTTCCCGGCCCAACAAAAGCCCCCAGACCCAAATGGAGAGGGGCTGCTTGGGGGCCCCCTGGGGCCCCTTCAAGCCAGCTAGGTCTTTGGGTCCTGGCTCCTTCGGTTTGGGAGCTGTGTCTGCAGTTGGGCATGTTGACCGGAGAGTGCTTCTCGGGCTGCGAACTGCAACCTTGCAGGTACCTCCCAGGTTCCCGGCCCAAGGAAAGCATCCAGACCCACATGGAGAGGGGCTGCTTGTGGGCCCCTTGGGGCCCCTTCAGGCCAACTAGGTCTTTCGGTCCTGGCTCCTTCGGTTTGGGAGCTGTTGCTGCAGTTGGGCATGTTGACCGGAGAGTGCTTCTCGGGCCGCGAACTGCAACCTTGCAGGTACCTCCCAGATCCCCGGCCCAACGAAAGCCCCCAGACCCAAATTGAGAGGGGCTGCTTGGTGTCCCCCTGGGGGCCCTTCAGGCCAGCTAGGTCTTTGGGTCCTGGCTCCTTCGGTTTGGGAGCTGTTGCTGCAGTTGGGCATGTTGGCCGGAGAGTGCTTCTCGGGCCGCGAACTGCAACCTTGCAGGTAGCTCCCAGGTTCCCGGGTCAACGAAAGCCCCCAGACCCAAATTGAGAGGGGCTGCTTGGGGGCCCCCTTGGGCCCCTTCAGGCCAGCTAGGTCTTTGGGTCCTGGCTCCTTCGCTTTGGGAGCTGTTGCTGCAGTTGGGCATGTTGGCCGGAGAGTGCTTCTCGGGCCGCGAACTGCAACCTTGCAGGTACCTCCCAGGTTCCCGGCCCAACGAAAGCCCCCAGACCCAAATTGAGAGGGGCTGTTTGGGGGCCCCCTGGGGGCCCTTCAGGCCAGCTAGGTCTTTGGGTCCTGGCTCCTTCGGTTTGGGAGCTGTTGCTGCAGTTGGGCATGTTGGCCGGAGAGTGCTTCTCGGGCCGCGAACTGCAACCTTGCAGGTACCTCCCAGGTTCCCGGGCCAACAAAAGCCCCCAGACCCAAATGGAGAGGGGCTGCTTGGGGGCCCCCTGGGGCCCCTTCAGGCCAGCTAGGTCTTTGGGTCCTGGCTCCTTCGGTTTGGGAGCTGTTGCTGCAGTTGGGCATGTTGGCCGGAGAGTGCTTTCGGGCTGCGAACTGCAACCTTGCAGGTACCTCCCAGGTTCCCGGCCCAACGAAAGCCCCCAGACCCAAATGGAGAGGGGCTGCATGGGGGCCCCCTGGGGGCCCTTCAGGCCAGCTAGGTCTTTGGGTCCTGGCTCCTTCGGTTTGGGAGCTGTTGCTGCAGTTGGGCATGTTGGCCGGAGAGTGCTTCTCGGGCCGCGAACTGCAACCTTGCAGGTAGCTCCCAGGTTCCCGGCCCAACGAAAGCCCCCAGACCCAAATGGAGAGGGGCTGTTTGGGGGCCCCCTGTGGGCCCTTCAGGCCAGCTAGGTCTTTGGGTCCTGGCTCCTTCGGTTTGGGAGCTGTTGCTGCAGTTGGGCATGTTGGCCGGAGAGTGCTTCTCGGGCCGCGAACTGCAACCTTGCAGGTACCTCCCAGGTTCCCGGCCCAACGAAAGCCCCCAGACCCAAATGGAGAGGGGCTGCTTGGGGGCCCCCTGGGGCCCCTTCAGGCCAGCTAGGTCTTTGGGTCCTGGCTCCTTCGGTTTGGGAGCTGTTGCTGCAGTTGGGCATGTTGGCCGGAGAGTGCTTCTCGGGCCGCGAACTGCAACCTTGCAGGTAGCTCCCAGGTTCCCGGCCCAACATAAGCCCCCAGACCCAAATGGAGAGGGGCTGCTTGGGGGCCCCCTGGGGCCCCTTCAGGCCAGCTAGGTCTTTGGGTCCTGGCTCCTTCGGTTTGGGAGCTGTTGCTGCAGTTGGGCATGTTGGCCGGAGAGTGCTTCTCGGGCCGCGAACTGCAACCTTGCAGGTAGCTCCCAGGTTCCCGGCCCAACATAAGCCCCCAGACCCAAATGGAGAGGGGCTGCTTGGGGGCCCCCTGGGGCCCCTTCAGGCCAGCTAGGTCTTTGGGTCCTGGCTCCTTCGGTTTGGGAGCTGTTGCTGCAGTTGGGCATGTTGGCCGGAGAGTGCTTCTCGGGCAGCGAACTGCAACCTTGCAGGTAGCTCCCAGGTTCCCGGCCCAATGAAAGCCCCCAGACCCAAATGGAGAGGGGCTGTTTGGGGGCCCCCTGGGGGCCCTTCAGGCCAGCTAGGTCTTTGGGTCCTGGCTCCTTCGGTTTGGGAGCTGTTGCTGCAGTTGGGCATGTTGACCGGAGAGTGCTTCTCGGGCCGCGAACTGCAACCTTGCAGGTACCTCCCAGGTTCCCAGGCCAACGAAAGCCCCCAGACCCAAATTGAGAGGGGCTGCTTGGGGGCCCCCTGGGGCCCCTTCAGGCCAGCTAGGTCTTTGGGTCCTGGCTCCTTCGGTTTGGGAGCTGTTGCTGCAGTTGGGCATGTTGGCCGGAGAGTGCTTCTCGGGCCGCGAACTGCAACCTTGCAGGTACCTCCCAGGTTCCCGGCCCAACGAAAGCCCCCAGACCCAAATGGAGAGGGGCTGTTTGGGGGCCCCCTGTGGGCCCTTCAGGCCAGCTAGGTCTTTGGGTCCTGGCTCCTTCGGTTTGGGAGCTGTTGCTGCAGTTGGGCATGTTGGCCGGAGAGTGCTTCTCGGGCTGCGAATTGCAACCTTGCAGGTAGCTCCCAGGTTCCCGGCCCAACGAAAGACCCCAGACCCAAATTGAGAGGGGCTGCTTGGGGGCCCCCTTGGGCCCCTTCAGGCCAGCTAGGTCTTTGGGTCCTGGCTCCTTCGGTTTGGGAGCTGTTGCTGCAGTTGGGCATGTTGGCCGGAGAGTGCTTCTCGGGCCGCGAACTGCAACCTTGCAGGTAGCTCCCAGGTTCCCGGCCCAACAAAAGCCCCCAGACCCAAATGGAGAGGGGCTGCTTGGGGGCCCCCTTGGGCCCCTTCAGGCCAGCTAGGTCTTTGGGTCCTGGCTCCTTCGGTTTGGGAGCTGTGTCTGCAGTTGGGCATGTTGACCGGAGAGTGCTTCTCGGGCTGCGAACTGCAACCTTGCAGGTACCTCCCAGGTTCCCGGGCCAACGAAAGCCCCCAGACCCACATGGAGAGGGGCTGCTTGTGGGCCCCTTGGGGCCCCTACAGGCCAGCTAGGTCTTTGGGTCCTGGCTCCTTCGGTTTGGGAGCTGTTGCTGCAGTTGGGCATGTTGACCGGAGAGTGCTTCTCGGGCCGCCAACTGCAACCTTGCAGGTAGCTTCCAGGTTCCCGGCCCAACGAAAGCCCCCAGACCCAAATGGAGAGGGGCTGTTTGGGGGCCCCCTGTGAACCCTTCAGGCCAGCTAGGTCTTTGGGTCCTGGCTCCTTCGGTTTGGGAGCTGTGTCTGCAGTTGGGCATGTTGGCCGGAGAGTGCTTCTCGGGCCGCGAACTGCAACCTTGCAGGTACCTCCCAGGTTCCCGGGCCAACGAAAGCCCCCAGACCCAAATGGAGAGGGGCTGCTTGGGGGCCCCCTGGGGCCCCTTCAGGCCAGCTAGGTCTTTGGGTCCTGGCTCCTTCGCTTTGGAAGCAGTCGCTCCACGTTTGGCATGTTGGCCGGAGAGTGCTTCTCCGGCCGCGAACTGCAACCTTGCAGGTAGCTCCCAGGTTCCAGGCCCAACGAAAGCCCCCAGACCCAAATGGAGAGGGGCTGCTTGGGGGCCCCCTGGGGGCCCTTCAGGCCAGCTAGGTCTTTGGGTCCTGGCTCCTTCGGTTTGGGAGCTGTTGCTGCAGTTGGGCATGTTGGCCGGAGAGTGCTTCTCGGGCCGCGAACTGCAACCTTGCAGGTACCTCCCATGTTCCCGGCCCAACGAAAGCCCCCAGACCCAAATTGAGAGGGGCTGCTTGGGGACCCCCTGGGGCCCCTTCAGGCCAGCTAGGTCTTTGGGTCCTGGCTCCTTCGGTTTGGGAGCTGTTGCTGCAGTTGGGCATGTTGACCGGAGAGTGCTTCTCGGGCCGCGAACTGCAACCTTGCAGGTAGCTCCCAGGTTCACGGGCCAACGAAAGCCCCCAGACCCAAATGGAGAGGGGCTGCTTGGGGGCCCCCTGGGGCCCCTTCAGGCCAGCTAGGTCTTTGGGTCCTGGCTCCTTCGGTTTGGGAGCTGTTGCTGCAGTTGGGCATGTTGACCGGAGAGTGCTTCTCGGGCCGCGAACTGCAACCTTGCAGGTACCTCCCAGATCCCCGGCCCAACGAAAGCCCCCAGACCCAAATTGAGAGGGGCTGCTTGGGGGACCCCTGGGGACCCTTCAGGCCAGCTAGGTCTTTGGGTCCTGGCTCCTTCGGTTTGGGAGCTGTTGCTGCAGTTGGGCATGTTGACCGGAGAGTGCTTCTCGGGCCGCGAACTGCAACCTTGCAGGTACCTCCCAGATCCCCGGCCCAACGAAAGCCCCCAGACCCAAATTGAGAGGGGCTGCTTGGTGGCCCCCTGGGGGTCCTTCAGGCCAGCTAGGTCTTTGGGTCCTGGCTCCTTCGGTTTGGGAGCTGTTGCTGCAGTTGGGCATGTTGGCCGGAGAGTGCTTCTCGGGCCGCGAACTGCAACCTTGCAGGTAGCTCCCAGGTTCCCGGCCCAACGAAAGCCCCCAGACCCAAATGGAGAGGGGCTGTTTGGGGGCCCCCTGGGGGCCCTTCAGGCCAGCTAGGTCTTTGGGTCCTGGCTCCTTCGGTTTGGGAGCTGTTGCTGCAGTTGGGCATGTTGGCCGGAGAGTGCTTCTCGGGCCGCGAACTGCAACCTTGCAGGTAGCTCCCAGGTTCCCGGCCCAACGAAAGCCCCCAGACCCAAATTGAGAGGGGCTGCTTGGGGGCCCCCTTGGGCCCCTTCAGGCCAGCTAGGTCTTTGGGTCCTGGCTCCTTCGCTTTGGGAGCTGTTGCTGCAGTTGGGCATGTTGGCCGGAGAGTGCTTCTCGGGCCGCGAACTGCAACCTTGCAGGTAGCTCCCAGGTTCCCGGCCCAACAAAAGCCCCCAGACCCAAATGGAGAGGGGCTGCTTGGGGGCCCCCTGGGGCCCCTTCAGGCCAGCTAGGTCTTTGGGTCCTGGCTCCTTCGGTTTGGGAGCTGTGTCTGCAGTTGGGCATGTTGACCGGAGAGTGCTTCTCGGGCTGCGAACTGCAACCTTGCAGGTACCTCCCAGGTTCCCGGCCCAAGGAAAGCATCCAGACCCACATAGAGAGGGGCTGCTTGTGAGCCCCTTGGGGCCCCTTCAGGCCAGCTAGGTCTTTGGGTCCTGGCTCCTTCGGTTTGGGAGCTGTTGCTGCAGTTGGGCATGTTGGCCGGAGAGTGCTTCTCGGGCTGCGAACTGCAACCTTGCAGGTAGCTCCCAGGTTCCCGGCCCAACGAAAGCCCCCAGACCCAAATTGAGAGGGGCTGCTTGGGGGCCCCCTTGGGCCCCTTCAGGCCAGCTAGGTCTTTGGGTCCTGGCTCCTTCGGTTTGGGAGCTGTTGCTGCAGTTGGGCATGTTGGCCGGAGAGTGCTTCTCGGGCCGCGAACTGCAACCTTGCAGGTAGCTCCAAGGTTCCATGACCAAGGAAAGCCCCCAGACCCAAATGGAGAGGGGCTGCCTGGGGGCCCCGTGGGGACTCTTCAGGCCAGCTAGGTCTTTGGGTCCTGGCTCCTTCGGTTTGGGAGCTGTTGCTGGACGTTGGGCATGTTGGCCGGAGAGTGCTTCTCGGGCTGCGAACTGCAACCGTGCAGGTACCTCCCAGGTCCCCGGCCCAACGAAAGCCCCCAGACCTAAATGGAGAGGGGCTGCTTGGGGGCCCCCTGGGGGCCCTTCAGGCCAGCTAGGTCTTTGGGTCCTGGCTCCTTCGGTTTGGGAGCTGTTGCTGCAGTTGGGCATGTTGGCCGGAGAGTGCTTCTCGGGCTGCGAACTGCAACCTTGCAGGTAGCTCCCAGGTTCCCGGCCCAACGAAAGCCCCCAGACCCAAATGGAGAGGGGCTGTTTGGGGGTCCCCTGGGGCCAATTCAGGCCAGCTAGGTCTTTGGGTCCTGGCTCCTTCGGTTTGGGAGCTGTTGCTGGACGTTGGGCATGTTGACCAGAGAGTGCTTCTCGGGCTGCGAACTGCAACCTTGCAGGTAGCTCCCAGGTTCCCGGCCCAACGAAAGCCCCCAGACCCAAATGGAGAGGGGCTGTTTGGGGGTCCCCTGGGGCCAATTCAGGCCAGCTAGGTCTTTGGGTCCTGGCTCCTTCGGTTTGGGAGCTGTTGCTGGACGTTGGGCATGTTGGCCGGAGAGTGCTTCTCGGGCCGCGAACTGCAACCTTGCAGGTAGCTCCCAGGTTCCCGGCCCAACGAAAGCCCCCAGACCCAAATGGATGGGGCTGTTTGGGGGCCCCTTGGGGCCCCTTCAGGCCAGCTAGGTCTTTGGGTCCTGGCTCCTTCGGTTTGGGAGCTGTTGCTGCAGTTGGGCATGTTGACCGGAGAGTGCTTCTCGGGCCGCGAACTGCAACCTTGCAGGTAGCTCCCAGGTTCCCGGGCCAACGAAAGCCCCCAGACCCAAATGGAGAGGGGCTGTTTGGGGGCCCCCTGGGTCCCCTTCAGGCCAGCTAGGTCTTTGGGTCCTGGCTCCTTCGGTTTGGGAGCTGTTGCTGCAGTTGGGCATGTTGGCCGGAGAGTGCTTCTCGGGCCGCGAACTGCAACCTTGCAGGTACCTCCCAGGTTCCCGGCCCAACGAAAGCCCCCAGACCCAAATGGAGAGGGGCTGCTTGGGGGCCCCCTGGGGCCCCTTCATGCCAGCTAGGTCTTTGGGTCCTGGCTCCTTCGGTTTGGGAGCTGTTTCTGCAGTTGGGCATGTTGACCGGAGAGTGCTTCTCGGGCTGCGAACTGAAACCTTGCAGGTACCTCCCAGGTTCCCGGCCCAAGGAAAGCATCCAGACCCACATGGAGAGGGGCTGCTTGTGGGCCCCCTGGGGCCCCTTCAGGCCAGCTAGGTCTTTGGGTCCTGTCTCCTTCGGTTTGGGAGCTGTTGCTGCAGTTGGGCATGTTGACCGGAGAGTGCTTCTCGGGCCGCGAACTGCAACCTTGCAGGTAGCTCCCAGGTTCCCGGCCCAACGAAAGCCCCCAGACCCAAATGGAGAGGGGCTGCTTGGGGGCCCCCTGGGGCCCCTTCAGGCCAGCTAGGTCTTTGGGTCCTGGCTCCTTCGGTTTGGGAGCTGTTGCTGCAGTTGGGCATGTTGGCCGGAGAGTGCTTCTCGGGCCGCGAACTGCAACCTGGCAGGTAGCTCCCAGGTTCCCGGCCCAACGAAAGCCCCCAGACCCAAATGGAGAGGGGCTGTTTGGGGGCCCCCTGGGGCCCCTTCAGGCCAGCTAGGTCTTTGGGTCCTGGCTCCTTCGGTTTGGGAGCTGTTGCTGCAGTTGGGCATGTTGACCGGAGAGTGCTTCTCGGGCCGCGAACTGCAACCTTGTGGGTAGCTCCCAGATTCCCGGCCCAACGAAAGCCCCCAGACCCAAATGGAGAGGGGCTGCTTGGGGGCCCCCTGGGGACCCTTCAGGCCAGCTAGGTCTTTGGGTCCTGGCTCCTTCGGTTTGGGAGCTGTTGCTGGACGTTGGACATGTTGGCCGGAGAGTGCTTCTCGGGCCGTGAACTGCAACCTTGCAGGTAGCTCCCAGGTTCCCGGCCCAACGAAAGCCCCCAGTCCCAAATTGAGAGGGGCTGCTTGGGGGCCCCCTGGGGGCCCTTCAGGTCAGCTAGGTCTTTGGGTCCTGGCTCCTTCGGTTTGGGAGCTGTTGCTGCAGTTGGGCATGTTGACCGGAGAGTGCTTCTCGGGCCGCGAACTGCAACCTTGCAGGTAGCTCCCAGGTTCCCGGCCCAACGAAAGCCCCCAGACCCAAATGGAGAGGGGCTGCTTGGGGGCCCCCTGGGGCCCCTTCAGGCCAGCTAGGTCTTTGGGTCCTGGCTCCTTCGGTTTGGGAGCTGTTGCTGCAGTTGGGCATGTTGGCCGGAGAGTGCTTCTCGGGCCGCGAACTGCAACCTGGCAGGTAGCTCCCAGGTTCCCGGCCCAACGAAAGCCCCCAGACCCAAATGGAGAGGGGCTGTTTGGGGGCCCCCTGGGGCCCCTTCAGGCCAGCTAGGTCTTTGGGTCCTGGCTCCTTCGGTTTGGGAGCTGTTTCTGCAGTTGGGCATGTTGACCGGAGAGTGCTTCTCGGGCCGCGAACTGCAACCTTGTGGGTAGCTCCCAGATTCCCGGCCCAACGAAAGCCCCCAGACCCAAATGGAGAGGGGCTGCTTGGGGGCCCCCTGGGGACCCTTCAGGCCAGCTAGGTCTTTGGGTCCTGGCTCCTTCGGTTTGGGAGCTGTTGCTGGACGTTGGACATGTTGGCCGGAGAGTGCTTCTCGGGCCGTGAACTGCAACCTTGCAGGTAGCTCCCAGGTTCCCGGCCCAACGAAAGCCCCCAGTCCCAAATTGAGAGGGGCTGCTTGGGGGCCCCCTGGGGGCCCTTCATGTCAGCTAGGTCTTTGTGTCCTGGCTCCTTCGCTTTGGGAGCTGTTGCTGCAGTTGGGCATGTTGGCCGGAGAGTGCTTCTCGGGCCGCGAACTGCAACCTTGCAGGTAGCTCCCAGGTTCCCCGCCCAACGAAAGCCCCCAGACCCAAAAGGAGAGGGGCTGCTTGGGGGCCCCCTGGGGGCCCTTCAGGCCAGCTAGGTCTTTGGGTCCTGGCTCCTTTGGTTTGGGAGCTGTTGCTGCAGTTGGACATGTTGACCGGAGAGTGCTTCTCGGGCCGCGAACTGCAACCTTGCAGGTAGCTCCCAGGTTCCCGGCCCAACGAAAGCCCCCAGACCCAAATGGAGAGGGGCTGCTTGGGGGCCCCCTGGGGGCCCTTCAGGCCAGCTAGGTCTTTGGGTCCTGGCTCCTTCGGTTTGGGAGCTGTTGCTGCAGTTGGTCATGTTGACCGGAGAGTGCTTCTCGGGCCACGAACTGCAACCTTGCAGGTACCTCCCAGATCCCCGGCCCAACGAAAGCCCCCAGACCCAAATGGAGAGGGGCTGCTTGGGGGCCCCCTGGGGCCCCTTCAGGCCAGCTAGGTCTTTGGGTCCTGGCTCCTTCGGTTTGGGAGCTGTTGCTGCAGTTGGGCATGTTGGCCGGAGAGTGCTTCTCGGGCCGCGAACTGCAACCTTGCAGGTAGCTCCCAGGTTCCCGGCCCAACGAAAGCCCCCAGACCCAAATGGAGAGGGGCTGTTTGGGGGCCCCCTGGGGCCCCTTCAGTCCAGCTAGGTCTTTGGGTCCTGGCTCCTTCGCTTTGGGAGCTGTTGCTGCAGTTGGGCATGTTGACCGGAGAGTGCTTCTCGGGCCGCGAACTGCAACCTTGCAGGTAGCTCCCAGATCCCCGGCCCAACGAAAGCCCCCAGACCCAAATTGAGAGGGGCTGCTTGGTGGCCCCCTGGGGGCCCTTCAGGCCAGCTAGGTCTTTGGGTCCTGGCTCCTTCGGTTTGGGAGCTGTTGCTGCAGTTGGGCATGTTGGCCGGAGAGTGCTTCTCGGGCTGCGAACTGCAACCTTGCAGGTAGCTCCCAGGTTCCCGGCCCAACGAAAACCCCCAGACCCAAATGGAGAGGGGCTGTTTGGGGGCCCCCTGGGGCCCCTTCAGGCCAGCTAGGTCTTTGGGTCCTGGCTCCTTCGGTTTGGGAGCTGTTGCTGCAGTTGGGCATGTTGGCCGGAGAGTGCTTCTCGGGCCGCGAACTGCAACCTTGCAGGTACCTCCCAGGTTCCCGGCCCAACGAAAGCCCCCAGACCCAAATGGAGAGGGGCTGCTTGGGGGCCCCCTGGGGCCCCTTCATGCCAGCTAGGTCTTTGGGTCCTGGCTCCTTCGGTTTGGGAGCTGTTTCTGCAGTTGGGCATGTTGACCGGAGAGTGCTTCTCGGGCTGCGAACTGAAACCTTGCAGGTACCTCCCAGGTTCCCGGCCCAAGGAAAGCATCCAGACTCACATGGAGAGGGGCTGCTTGTGGGCCCCCTGGGGCCCCTTCAGGCCAGCTAGGTCTTTGGGTCCTGGCTCCTTCGGTTTGGGAGCTGTTGCTGCAGTTGGGCATGTTGACCGGAGAGTGCTTCTCGGGCCGCGAACTGCAACCTTGGAGGTAGCTCCCAGGTTCCCGGCCCAACGAAAGCCCCCAGACCCAAATGGAGAGGGGCTGCTTGGGGGCCCCCTGGGGACCCTTCAGGCCAGCTAGGTCTTTGGGTCCTGGCTCCTTCGGTTTGGGAGCTGTTGCTGGACGTTGGACATGTTGGCCGGAGAGTGCTTCTCGGGCCGTGAACTGCAACCTTGCGGGTAGCTCCAAGGTTCCATGACCAAGGAAAGCCCCCAGACCCAAATGGAGAGGGGCTGCCTGGGGGCCCCGTGGGGACTCTTCAGGCCAGCTAGGTCTTTGGGTCCTGGCTCCTTCGGTTTGGGAGCTGTTGCTGGACGTTGGGCATGTTGGCCGGAGAGTGCTTCTCGGGCTGCGAACTGCAACCTTGCAGATACCTCCCATGTCCCAGGCCCAACGAAAGCCCCCAGACCCAAATGGAGAGGGGCTGCTTGGGGGCCCCCTGGGGGCCCTTCAGGCCAGCTAGGTCTTTGGGTCCTGGCTCCTTCGGTTTGGGAGCTGTTGCTGCAGTTGGGCATGTTGGCCGGAGAGTGCTTCTCAGGCCGCGAACTGCAACCTGGCAGGTAGCTCCCAGGTTCCCGGCCCAACGAAAACCCCAGACCCAAATGGAGAGGGGCTGCTTGGGGGCCCACTGGGGGCCCTTCAGGCCAGCTAGGTCTTTGGGTCCTGGCTCCTTCGGTTTGGGAGCTGTTGCTGGACGTTGGACATGTTGGCCGGAGAGTGCTTCTCGGGCTGTGAACTGCAATCTTGCGGGTAGCTCCAAGGTTCCATGACCAAGGAAAGCCCCCAGACCCAAATGGAGAGGGGCTGCCTGGGGGCCCCGTGGGGACTCTTCAGGCCAGCTAGGTCTTTGGGTCCTGGCTCCTTCGGTTTGGGAGCTGTTGCTGGACGTTGGGCATGTTGGCCGGAGAGTGCTTCTCGGGCTGCGAACTGCAACCGTGCAGGTACCTCCCAGGTCCCCGGCCCAACGAAAGCCCCCAGACCCAAATGGAGAGGGGCTGTTTGGGGGTCCCCTGGGGCCAATTCAGGCCAGCTAGGTCTTTGGGTCCTGGCTCCTTCGGTTTGGGAGCTGTTGCTGGACGTTGGGCATGTTGACCAGAGAGTGCTTCTCGGGCTGCGAACTGCAACCTTGCAGGTAGCTCCCAGGTTCCCGGCCCAACGAAAGCCCCCAGACCCAAATGGAGAGGGGCTGTTTGGGGGTCCCCTGGGGCCAATTCAGGCCAGCTAGGTCTTTGGGTCCTGGCTCCTTCGGTTTGGGAGCTGTTGCTGGACGTTGGGCATGTTGGCCGGAGAGTGCTTCTCGGGCTGCGAACTGCAACCTTGCAGGTACCTCCCATGTCCCCGGCCCAACGAAAGCCCCCAGACCCAAATTGAGAGGGGCTGCTTGGGGCCACCCTGGGGGCCCTTCAGGCCAGCTAGGTCTTTGGGTCCTGGCTCCTTCGGTTTGGGAGCTGTTGCTGGACGTTGGGAATGTTGATCAGAGAGTGCTTCTCGGGCCGCGAACTGCAACCTTGCAGGTACCTCCCATGTCCCCGGCCCAACGAAAGCCCCCAGACCCAAATTGAGAGGGGCTGTTTGGGGCCACCCTGGGGGCCCTTCAGGCCAGCTAGGTCTTTGGGTCCTGGCTCCTTCTGTTTGGGAGCTGTTGCTGGACGTTGGGCATGTTGACCGGAGAGTGCTTATCGGGCCGCGAACTGCAACCTTGCGGGTAGCTCCAAGGTTCCATGACCAAGGAAAGCCCCCAGACCCAAATGGAGAGGGGCTGCCTGGTGGCACCGTGGGGACTCTTCAGGCCAGCTAGGTCTTTGGGTCCTGGCTCCTTCGGTTTGGGAGCTGTTGCTGGACGTTGGGCATGTTGGCCGGAGAGTGCTTCTCGGGCTGCGAACTGCAACCTTGCAGGTACCTCCCATGTCCCCGGCCCAACGAAAGCCCCCAGACCCAAATTGAGAGGGGCTGCTTGGGGCCACCCTTGGGGCCCTTCAGGCCAGCTAGGTCTTTGGGTCCTGGCTCCTTCGGTTTGGGAGCTGTTGCTGCAGTTGGGCATGTTGGCCGGAGAGTGCTTCTCGGGACGCGAACTGCAACCTGGCAGGTAGCTCCCAGGTTCCCGGCCCAACGAAAGCCCCCAGACCCAAATGGAGAGGGGCTGTTTGGGGGCCCCCTGGGGGCCCTTCAGGCCAGCTAGGTCTTTGGGTCCTGGCTCCTTCGGTTTGGGAGCTGTTGCTGCAGTTGGGCATGTTGGCCGGAGAGTGCTTCTCGGGCCGCGAACTGCAACCTTGCAGGTACCTCCCAGGTTCCCGGCCCAACGAAAGCCCCCAGACCCAAATTGAGAGGGGCTGTTTGGGGGCCCCCTGGGGGCCCTTCAGGCCAGCTAGGTCTTTGGGTCCTGGCTCCTTCGCTTTGGGAGCTGTTGCTGCAGTTGGGCATGTTGGCCGGAGAGTGCTTCTCGGGCCGCGAACTGCAACCTTGCAGGTAGCTCCCAGGTTCCCGGCCCAACGAAAGCCCCCAGACCCAAATGGAGAGGGGCTGTTTGGGGGCCCCCTGGGGGCCCTTCAGGCCAGCTAGGTCTTTGGGTCCTGGCTCCTTCGGTTTGGGAGCTGTTGCTGCAGTTGGGCATGTTGGCCGGAGAGTGCTTCTCGGGCCGCGAACTGCAACCTTGCAGGTACCTCCCAGGTTCCCGGCCCAACGAAAGCCCCCAGACCCAAATTGAGAGGGGCTGCTTGGGGGCCCCCTGGGGCCCCTTCAGGCCAGCTAGGTCTTTGGGTCCTGGCTCCTTCGGTTTGGGAGCTGTTGCTGCAGTTGGGCATGTTGGCCGGAGAGTGCTTCTCGGGCCGCGAACTGCAACCTGGCAGGTAGCTCCCAGGTTCCCGGCCCAACGAAAGCCCCCAGACCCAAATGGAGAGGGGCTGTTTGGGGGCCCCCTGGGGCCCCTTCAGGCCAGCTAGGTCTTTGGGTCCTGGCTCCTTCGGTTTGGGAGCTGTTTCTGCAGTTGGGCATGTTGACCGGAGAGTGCTTCTCGGGCCGCGAACTGCAACCTTGTGGGTAGATCCCAGATTCCCGGCCCAACGAAAGCCCCCAGACCCAAATGGAGAGGGGCTGCTTGGGGGCCCCCTGGGGACCCTTCAGGCCAGCTAGGTCTTTGGGTCCTGGCTCCTTCGGTTTGGGAGCTGTTGCTGGACGTTGGACATGTTGGCCGGAGAGTGCTTCTCGGGCCGTGAACTGCAACCTTGCAGGTAGCTCCCAGGTTCCCGGCCCAACGAAAGCCCCCAGTCCCAAATTGAGAGGGGCTGCTTGGGGGCCCCCTGGGGGCCCTTCAGGTCAGCTAGGTCTTTGGGTCCTGGCTCCTTCGGTTTGGGAGCTGTTGCTGCAGTTGGGCATGTTGGCCGGAGAGTGCTTCTCGGGCCGCGAACTGCAACCTTGCAGGTAGCTCCCAGGTTCCCCGCCCAACGAAAGCCCCCAGACCCAAAAGGAGAGGGGCTGCTTGGGGGCCCCCTGGGGGCCCTTCAGGCCAGCTAGGTCTTTGGGTCCTGGCTCCTTTGGTTTGGGAGCTGTTGCTGCAGTTGGACATGTTGACCGGAGAGTGCTTCTCGGGCTGCGAACTGCAACCTTGCAGGTAGCTCCCAGGTTCCCGGCCCAACGAAAGCCCCCAGACCCAAATGGAGAGGGGCTGCTTGGGGGCCCCCTGGGGGCCCTTCAGGCCAGCTAGGTCTTTGGGTCCTGGCTCCTTCGGTTTGGGAGCTGTTGCTGCAGTTGGGCATGTTGACCGGAGAGTGCTTCTCGGGCCACGAACTGCAACCTTGCAGGTACCTCCCAGATCCCCGGCCCAACGAAAGCCCCCAGACCCAAATGGAGAGGGGCTGCTTGGGGGCCCCCTGGGGCCCCTTCAGGCCAGCTAGGTCTTTGGGTCCTGGCTCCTTCGGTTTGGGAGCTGTTGCTGCAGTTGGGCATGTTGGCCGGAGAGTGCTCCTCGGGCCGCGAACTGCAACCTTGCAGGTAGCTCCCAGGTTCCCGGCCCAACGAAAGCCCCCAGACCCAAATGGAGAGGGGCTGTTTGGGGGCCCCCTGGGGCCCCTTCAGTCCAGCTAGGTCTTTGGGTCCTGGCTCCTTCGCTTTGGGAGCTGTTGCTGCAGTTGGGCATGTTGACCGGAGAGTGCTTCTCGGGCCGCGAACTGCAACCTTGCAGGTAGCTCCCAGATCCCCGGCCCAACGAAAGCCCCCAGACCCAAATTGAGAGGGGCTGCTTGGTGGCCCCCTGGGGGCCCTTCAGGCCAGCTAGGTCTTTGGGTCCTGGCTCCTTCGGTTTGGGAGCTGTTGCTGCAGTTGGGCATGTTGGCCGGAGAGTGCTTCTCGGGCTGCGAACTGCAACCTTGCAGGTAGCTCCCAGGTTCCCGGCCCAACGAAAGCCCCCAGACCCAAATGGAGAGGGGCTGCTTGGGGGCCCCCTGGGGACCCTTCAGGCCAGCTAGGTCTTTGGGTCCTGGCTCCTTCGGTTTGGGAGCTGTTGCTGGACGTTGGACATGTTGGCCGGAGAGTGCTTCTCGGGCCGTGAACTGCAACCTTGCGGGTAGCTCCAAGGTTCCATGACCAAGGAAAGCCCCCAGACCCAAATGGAGAGGGGCTGCCTGGGGGCCCCGTGGGGACTCTTCAGGCCAGCTAGGTCTTTGGGTCCTGGCTCCTTCGGTTTGGGAGCTGTTGCTGGACGTTGGGCATGTTGGCCGGAGAGTGCTTCTCGGGCTGCGAACTGCAACCTTGCAGATACCTCCCATGTCCCAGGCCCAACGAAAGCCCCCAGACCCAAATGGAGAGGGGCTGCTTGGGGGCCCCCTGGGGGCCCTTCAGGCCAGCTAGGTCTTTGGGTCCTGGCTCCTTCGGTTTGGGAGCTGTTGCTGCAGTTGGGCATGTTGGCCGGAGAGTGCTTCTCGGGCCGCGAACTGCAACCTGGCAGGTAGCTCCCAGGTTCCCGGCCCAACGAAAACCCCAGACCCAAATGGAGAGGGGCTGCTTGGGGGCCCACTGGGGGCCCTTCAGGCCAGCTAGGTCTTTGGGTCCTGGCTCCTTCGGTTTGGGAGCTGTTGCTGGACGTTGGACATGTTGGCCGGAGAGTGCTTCTCGGGCTGTGAACTGCAATCTTGCGGGTAGCTCCAAGGTTCCATGACCAAGGAAAGCCCCCAGACCCAAATGGAGAGGGGCTGCCTGGGGGCCCCGTGGGGACTCTTCAGGCCAGCTAGGTCTTTGGGTCCTGGCTCCTTCGGTTTGGGAGCTGTTGCTGGACGTTGGGCATGTTGGCCGGAGAGTGCTTCTCGGGCTGCGAACTGCAACCGTGCAGGTACCTCCCAGGTCCCCGGCCCAACGAAAGCCCCCAGACCCAAATGGAGAGGGGCTGTTTGGGGGTCCCCTGGGGCCAATTCAGGCCAGCTAGGTCTTTGGGTCCTGGCTCCTTCGGTTTGGGAGCTGTTGCTGGACGTTGGGCATGTTGACCAGAGAGTGCTTCTCGGGCTGCGAACTGCAACCTTGCAGGTAGCTCCCAGGTTCCCGGCCCAACGAAAGCCCCCAGACCCAAATGGAGAGGGGCTGTTTGGGGGTCCCCTGGGGCCAATTCAGGCCAGCTAGGTCTTTGGGTCCTGGCTCCTTCGGTTTGGGAGCTGTTGCTGGACGTTGGGCATGTTGGCCGGAGAGTGCTTCTCGGGCTGCGAACTGCAACCTTGCAGGTACCTCCCATGTCCCCGGCCCAACGAAAGCCCCCAGACCCAAATTGAGAGGGGCTGCTTGGGGCCACCCTGGGGGCCCTTCAGGCCAGCTAGGTCTTTGGGTCCTGGCTCCTTCGGTTTGGGAGCTGTTGCTGCAGTTGGGCATGTTGGCCGGAGAGTGCTTCTCGGGCCGCGAACTGCAACCTGGCAGGTAGCTCCCAGGTTCCCGGCCCAACGAAAACCCCAGACCCAAATGGAGAGGGGCTGCTTGGGGGCCCACTGGGGGCCCTTCAGGCCAGCTAGGTCTTTGGGTCCTGGCTCCTTCGGTTTGGGAGCTGTTGCTGGACGTTGGACATGTTGGCCGGAGAGTGCTTCTCGGGCTGTGAACTGCAATCTTGCGGGTAGCTCCAAGGTTCCATGACCAAGGAAAGCCCCCAGACCCAAATGGAGAGGGGCTGCCTGGGGGCCCCGTGGGGACTCTTCAGGCCAGCTAGGTCTTTGGGTCCTGGCTCCTTCGGTTTGGGAGCTGTTGCTGGACGTTGGGCATGTTGGCCGGAGAGTGCTTCTCGGGCTGCGAACTGCAACCGTGCAGGTACCTCCCAGGTCCCCGGCCCAACGAAAGCCCCCAGACCCAAATGGAGAGGGGCTGTTTGGGGGTCCCCTGGGGCCAATTCAGGCCAGCTAGGTCTTTGGGTCCTGGCTCCTTCGGTTTGGGAGCTGTTGCTGGACGTTGGGCATGTTGACCAGAGAGTGCTTCTCGGGCTGCGAACTGCAACCTTGCAGGTAGCTCCCAGGTTCCCGGCCCAACGAAAGACCCAGACCCAAATGGAGAGGGGCTGTTTGGGGGTCCCCTGGGGCCAATTCAGGCCAGCTAGGTCTTTGGGTCCTGGCTCCTTCGGTTTGGGAGCTGTTGCTGGACGTTGGGCATGTTGGCCGGAGAGTGCTTCTCGGGCTGCGAACTGCAACCTTGCAGGTACCTCCCATGTCCCCGGCCCAACGAAAGCCCCCAGACCCAAATTGAGAGGGGCTGCTTGGGGCCACCCTGGTGGCCCTTCAGGCCAGCTAGGTCTTTGGGTCCTGGCTCCTTCGGTTTGGGAGCTGTTGCTGGACGTTGGGAATGTTGATCAGAGAGTGCTTCTCGGGCCGCGAACTGCAACCTTGCAGGTACCTCCCATGTCCCCGGCCCAACGAAAGCCCCCAGACCCAAATTGAGAGGGGCTGTTTGGGGCCACCCTGGGGGCCCTTCAGGCCAGCTAGGTCTTTGGGTCCTGGCTCCTTCTGTTTGGGAGCTGTTGCTGGACGTTGGGCATGTTGACCGGAGAGTGCTTATCGGGCAGCGAACTGCAACCTTGCGGGTAGCTCCAAGGTTCCATGACCAAGGAAAGCCCCCAGACCCAAATGGAGAGGGGCTGCCTGGTGGCACCGTGGGGACTCTTCAGGCCAGCTAGGTCTTTGGGTCCTGGCTCCTTCGGTTTGGGAGCTGTTGCTGGACGTTGGGCATGTTGGCCGGAGAGTGCTTCTCGGGCTGCGAACTGCAACCTTGCAGGTACCTCCCATGTCCCCGGCCCAACGAAAGCCCCCAGACCCAAATTGAGAGGGGCTGTTTGGGGCCACCCTTGGGGCCCTTCAGGCCAGCTAGGTCTTTGGGTCCTGGCTCCTTCGGTTTGGGAGCTGTTGCTGCAGTTGGGCATGTTGGCCGGAGAGTGCTTCTCGGGCCGCGAACTGCAACCTGGCAGGTAGCTCCCAGGTTCCCGGCCCAACGAAAGCCCCCAGACCCAAATGGAGAGGGGCTGTTTGGGGGCCCCCTGGGGGCCCTTCAGGCCAGCTAGGTCTTTGGGTCCTGGCTCCTTCGGTTTGGGAGCTGTTGCTGCAGTTGGGCATGTTGGCCGGAGAGTGCTTCTCGGGCCGCGAACTGCAACCTTGCAGGTACCTCCCAGGTTCCCGGCCCAACGAAAGCCCCCAGACCCAAATTGAGAGGGGCTGCTTGGGGGCCCCCTGGGGGCCCTTCAGGCCAGCTAGGTCTTTGGGTCCTGGCTCCTTCGCTTTGGGAGCTGTTGCTGCAGTTGGGCATGTTGGCCGGAGAGTGCTTCTCGGGCCGCGAACTGCAACCTTGCAGGTAGCTCCCAGGTTCCCGGCCCAACGAAAGCCCCCAGACCCAAATGGAGAGGGGCTGTTTGGGGGCCCCCTGGGGGCCCTTCAGGCCAGCTAGGTCTTTGGGTCCTGGCTCCTTCGGTTTGGGAGCTGTTGCTGCAGTTGGGCATGTTGGCCGGAGAGTGCTTCTCGGGCCGCGAACTGCAACCTTGCAGGTACCTCCCAGGTTCCCGGCCCAACGAAAGCCCCCAGACCCAAATTGAGAGGGGCTGCTTGGGGGCCCCCTGGGGCCCCTTCAGGCCAGCTAGGTCTTTGGGTCCTGGCTCCTTCGGTTTGGGAGCTGTTGCTGCAGTTGGGCATGTTGGCCGGAGAGTGCTTCTCGGGCCGCGAACTGCAACCTGGCAGGTAGCTCCCAGGTTCCCGGCCCAACGAAAGCCCCCAGACCCAAATGGAGAGGGGCTGTTTGGGGGCCCCCTGGGGCCCCTTCAGGCCAGCTAGGTCTTTGGGTCCTGGCTCCTTCGGTTTGGGAGCTGTTTCTGCAGTTGGGCATGTTGACCGGAGAGTGCTTCTCGGGCCGCGAACTGCAACCTTGTGGGTAGATCCCAGATTCCCGGCCCAACGAAAGCCCCCAGACCCAAATGGAGAGGGGCTGCTTGGGGGCCCCCTGGGGACCCTTCAGGCCAGCTAGGTCTTTGGGTCCTGGCTCCTTCGGTTTGGGAGCTGTTGCTGGACGTTGGACATGTTGGCCGGAGAGTGCTTCTCGGGCCGTGAACTGCAACCTTGCAGGTAGCTCCCAGGTTCCCGGCCCAACGAAAGCCCCCAGTCCCAAATTGAGAGGGGCTGCTTGGGGGCCCCCTGGGGGCCCTTCAGGTCAGCTAGGTCTTTGGGTCCTGGCTCCTTCGGTTTGGGAGCTGTTGCTGCAGTTGGGCATGTTGGCCGGAGAGTGCTTCTCGGGCCGCGAACTGCAACCTTGCAGGTAGCTCCCAGGTTCCCCGCCCAACGAAAGCCCCCAGACCCAAAAGGAGAGGGGCTGCTTGGGGGCCCCCTGGGGGCCCTTCAGGCCAGCTAGGTCTTTGGGTCCTGGCTCCTTTGGTTTGGGAGCTGTTGCTGCAGTTGGACATGTTGACCGGAGAGTGCTTCTCGGGCCGCGAACTGCAACCTTGCAGGTAGCTCCCAGGTTCCCGGCCCAACGAAAGCCCCCAGACCCAAATGGAGAGGGGCTGCTTGGGGGCCCCCTGGGGGCCCTTCAGGCCAGCTAGGTCTTTGGGTCCTGGCTCCTTCGGTTTGGGAGCTGTTGCTGCAGTTGGGCATGTTGACCGGAGAGTGCTTCTCGGGCCACGAACTGCAACCTTGCAGGTACCTCCCAGATCCCCGGCCCAACGAAAGCCCCCAGACCCAAATGGAGAGGGGCTGCTTGGGGGCCCCCTGGGGCCCCTTCAGGCCAGCTAGGTCTTTGGGTCCTGGCTCCTTCGGTTTGGGAGCTGTTGCTGCAGTTGGGCAAGTTGGCCGGAGAGTGCTCCTCGGGCCGCGAACTGCAACCTTGCAGGTAGCTCCCAGGTTCCCGGCCCAACGAAAGCCCCCAGACCCAAATGGAGAGGGGCTGTTTGGGGGCCCCCTAGGGCCCCTTCAGTCCAGCTAGGTCTTTGGGTCCTGGCTCCTTCGCTTTGGGAGCTGTTGCTGCAGTTGGGCATGTTGACCGGAGAGTGCTTCTCGGGCCGCGAACTGCAACCTTGCAGGTAGCTCCCAGATCCCCGGCCCAACGAAAGCCCCCAGACCCAAATTGAGAGGGGCTGCTTGGTGGCCCCCTGGGGGCCCTTCAGGCCAGCTAGGTCTTTGGGTCCTGGCTCCTTCGGTTTGGGAGCTGTTGCTGCAGTTGGGCATGTTGGCCGGAGAGTGCTTCTCGGGCTGCGAACTGCAACCTTGCAGGTAGCTCCCAGGTTCCCGGCCCAACGAAAGCCCCCAGACCCAAATGGAGAGGGGCTGTTTGGGGGCCCCCTGGGGCCCCTTCAGGCCAGCTAGCTCTTTGGGTCCTGGCTCCTTCGGTTTGGGAGCTGTTGCTGCAGTTGGGCATGTTGGCCGGAGAGTGCTTCTCGGGCCGCGAACTGCAACCTTGCAGGTACCTCCCAGGTTCCCGGCCCAACGAAAGCCCCCAGACCCAAATGGAGAGGGGCTGCTTGGGGGCCCCCTGGGGCCCCTTCATGCCAGCTAGGACTTTGGGTCCTGGCTCCTTCGGTTTGGGAGCTGTTGCTGCAGTTGGGCATGTTGACCGGAGAGTGCTTCTCGGGCCGCGAACTGCAACCTTGCAGGTAGCTCCCAGATCCCCGGCCCAACGAAAGCCCCCAGACCAAAATTGAGAGGGGCTGCTTGGTGGCCCCCTGGGGGCCCTTCAGGCCAGCTAGGTCTTTGGGTCCTGGCTCCTTCGGTTTGGGAGCTGTTGCTGCAGTTGGGCATGTTGGCCGGAGAGTGCTTCTCGGGCTGCGAACTGCAACCTTGCAGGTAGCTCCCAGGTTCCCGGCCCAACGAAAACCCCCAGACCCAAATGGAGAGGGGCTGTTTGGGGGCCCCCTGGGGCCCCTTCAGGCCAGCTAGGTCTTTGGGTCCTGGCTCCTTCGGTTTGGGAGCTGTTGCTGCAGTTGGGCATGTTGGCCGGAGAGTGCTTCTCGGGCCGCGAACTGCAACCTTGCAGGTACCTCCCAGGTTCCCGGCCCAACGAAAGCCCCCAGACCCAAATGGAGAGGGGCTGCTTGGGGGCCCCCTGGGGCCCCTTCATGCCAGCTAGGTCTTTGGGTCCTGGCTCCTTCGGTTTGGGAGCTGTTTCTGCAGTTGGGCATGTTGACCGGAGAGTGCTTCTCGGGCTGCGAACTGAAACCTTGCAGGTACCTCCCAGGTTCCCGGCCCAAGGAAAGCATCCAGACTCACATGGAGAGGGGCTGCTTGTGGGCCCCCTGGGGCCCCTTCAGGCCAGCTAGGTCTTTGGGTCCTGGCTCCTTCGGTTTGGGAGCTGTTGCTGCAGTTGGGCATGTTGACCGGAGAGTGCTTCTCGGGCCGCGAACTGCAACCTTGCAGGTAGCTCCCAGGTTCCCGGCCCAACGAAAGCCCCCAGACCCAAATGGAGAGGGGCTGCTTGGGGGCCCCCTGGGGCCCCTTCAGGCCAGCTAGGTCTTTGGGTCCTGGCTCCTTCGGTTTGGGAGCTGTTGCTGGACGTTGGACATGTTGGCCGGAGAGTGCTTCTCGGGCCGTGAACTGCAACCTTGCGGGTTGCTCCAAGGTTCCATGACCAAGGAAAGCCCCCAGACCCAAATGGAGAGGGGCTGCCTGGGGGCCCCGTGGGGACTCTTCAGGCCAGCTAGGTCTTTGGGTCCTGGCTCCTTCGGTTTGGGAGCTGTTGCTGGACGTTGGGCATGTTGGCCGGAGAGTGCTTCTCGGGCTGCGAACTGCAACCTTGCAGATACCTCCCATGTCCCAGGCCCAACGAAAGCCCCCAGACCCAAATGGAGAGGGGCTGCTTGGGGGCCCCCTGGGGGCCCTTCAGGCCAGCTAGGTCTTTGGGTCCTGGCTCCTTCGGTTTGGGAGCTGTTGCTGCAGTTGGGCATGTTGGCCGGAGAGTGCTTCTCGGGCCGCGAACTGCAACCTGGCAGGTAGCTCCCAGGTTCCCGGCCCAACGAAAACCCCAGACCCAAATGGAGAGGGGCTGCTTGGGGGCCCCCTGGGGGCCCTTCAGGCCAGCTAGGTCTTTGGGTCCTGGCTCCTTCGGTTTGGGAGCTGTTGCTGGACGTTGGACATGTTGGCCGGAGAGTGCTTCTCGGGCTGTGAACTGCAATCTTGCGGGTAGCTCCAAGGTTCCATGACCAAGGAAAGCCCCCAGACCCAAATGGAGAGGGGCTGCCTGGGGGCCCCGTGGGGACTCTTCAGGCCAGCTAGGTCTTTGGGTCCTGGCTCCTTCGGTTTGGGAGCTGTTGCTGGACGTTGGGCATGTTGGCCGGAGAGTGCTTCTCGGGCTGCGAACTGCAACCGTGCAGGTACCTCCCAGGTCCCCGGCCCAACGAAAGCCCCCAGACCCAAATGGAGAGGGGCTGTTTGGGGGTCCCCTGGGGCCAATTCAGGCCAGCTAGGTCTTTGGGTCCTGGCTCCTTCGGTTTGGGAGCTGTTGCTGGACGTTGGGCATGTTGACCAGAGAGTGCTTCTCGGGCTGCGAACTGCAACCTTGCAGGTAGCTCCCAGGTTCCCGGCCCAACGAAAGCCCCCAGACCCAAATGGAGAGGGGCTGTTTGGGGGTCCCCTGGGGCCAATTCAGGCCAGCTAGGTCTTTGGGTCCTGGCTCCTTCGGTTTGGGAGCTGTTGCTGGACGTTGGGCATGTTGGCCGGAGAGTGCTTCTCGGGCTGCGAACTGCAACCTTGCAGGTACCTCCCATGTCCCCGGCCCAACGAAAGCCCCCAGACCCAAATTGAGAGGGGCTGCTTGGGGCCACCCTGGGGGCCCTTCAGGCCAGCTAGGTCTTTGGGTCCTGGCTCCTTCGGTTTGGGAGCTGTTGCTGGACGTTGGGAATGTTGATCAGAGAGTGCTTCTCGGGCCGCGAACTGCAACCTTGCAGGTACCTCCCATGTCCCCGGCCCAACGAAAGCCCCCAGACCCAAATTGAGAGGGGCTGTTTGGGGCCACCCTGGGGGCCCTTCAGGCCAGCTAGGTCTTTGGGTCCTGGCTCCTTCTGTTTGGGAGCTGTTGCTGGACGTTGGGCATGTTGACCGGAGAGTGCTTCTCGGGCCGCGAACTGCAACCTGGCAGGTAGCTCCCAGGTTCCCGGCCCAACGAAAGCCCCCAGACCCAAATTGAGAGGGGCTGTTTGGGGGCCCCCTGGGGGCCCTTCAGGCCAGCTAGGTCTTTGGGTCCTGGCTCCTTCGGTTTGGGAGCTGTTGCTGCAGTTGGGCATGTTGGCCGGAGAGTGCTTCTCGGGCCGCGAACTGCAACCTTGCAGGTACCTCCCAGGTTCCCGGCCCAACGAAAGCCCCCAGACCCAAATTGAGAGGGGCTGCTTGGGGGCCCCCTGGGGGCCCTTCAGGCCAGCTAGGTCTTTGGGTCCTGGCTCCTTCGCTTTGGGAGCTGTTGCTGCAGTTGGGCATGTTGGCCGGAGAGTGCTTCTCGGGCCGCGAACTGCAACCTTGCAGGTAGCTCCCAGGTTCCCGGCCCAACGAAAGCCCCCAGACCCAAATGGAGAGGGGCTGTTTGGGGGCCCCCTGGGGGCCCTTCAGGCCAGCTAGGTCTTTGGGTCCTGGCTCCTTCGGTTTGGGAGCTGTTGCTGCAGTTGGGCATGTTGGCCGGAGAGTGCTTCTCGGGCCGCGAACTGCAACCTTGCAGGTACCTCCCAGGTTCCCGGCCCAACGAAAGCCCCCAGACCCAAATTGAGAGGGGCTGCTTGGGGGCCCCCTGGGGCCCCTTCAGGCCAGCTAGGTCTTTGGGTCCTGGCTCCTTCGGTTTGGGAGCTGTTGCTGCAGTTGGGCATGTTGGCCGGAGAGTGCTTCTCGGGCCGCGAACTGCAACCTGGCAGGTAGCTCCCAGGTTCCCGGCCCAACGAAAGCCCCCAGACCCAAATGGAGAGGGGCTGTTTGGGGGCCCCCTGGGGCCCCTTCAGGCCAGCTAGGTCTTTGGGTCCTGGCTCCTTCGGTTTGGGAGCTGTTTCTGCAGTTGGGCATGTTGACCGGAGAGTGCTTCTCGGGCCGCGAACTGCAACCTTGTGGGTAGATCCCAGATTCCCGGCCCAACGAAAGCCCCCAGACCCAAATGGAGAGGGGCTGCTTGGGGGCCCCCTGGCGACCCTTCAGGCCAGCTAGGTCTTTGGGTCCTGGCTCCTTCGGTTTGGGAGCTGTTGCTGGACGTTGGACATGTTGGCCGGAGAGTGCTTCTCGGGCCGTGAACTGCAACCTTGCAGGTAGCTCCCAGGTTCCCGGCCCAACGAAAGCCCCCAGTCCCAAATTGAGAGGGGCTGCTTGGGGGCCCCCTGGGGGCCCTTCAGGTCAGCTAGGTCTTTGGGTCCTGGCTCCTTCGGTTTGGGAGCTGTTGCTGCAGTTGGGCATGTTGGCCGGAGAGTGCTTCTCGGGCCGCGAACTGCAACCTTGCAGGTAGCTCCCAGGTTCCCCGCCCAACGAAAGCCCCCAGACCCAAAAGGAGAGGGGCTGCTTGGGGGCCCCCTGGGGGCCCTTCAGGCCAGCTAGGTCTTTGGGTCCTGGCTCCTTTGGTTTGGGAGCTGTTGCTGCAGTTGGACATGTTGACCGGAGAGTGCTTCTCGGGCCGCGAACTGCAACCTTGCAGGTAGCTCCCAGGTTCCCGGCCCAACGAAAGCCCCCAGACCCAAATGGAGAGGGGCTGCTTGGGGGCCCCCTGGGGGCCCTTCAGGCCAGCTAGGTCTTTGGGTCCTGGCTCCTTCGGTTTGGGAGCTGTTGCTGCAGTTGGGCATGTTGACCGGAGAGTGCTTCTCGGGCCACGAACTGCAACCTTGCAGGTACCTCCCAGATCCCCGGCCCAACGAAAGCCCCCAGACCCAAATGGAGAGGGGCTGCTTGGGGGCCCCCTGGGGCCCCTTCAGGCCAGCTAGGTCTTTGGGTCCTGGCTCCTTCGGTTTGGGAGCTGTTGCTGCAGTTGGGCAAGTTGGCCGGAGAGTGCTCCTCGGGCCGCGAACTGCAACCTTGCAGGTAGCTCCCAGGTTCCCGGCCCAACGAAAGCCCCCAGACCCAAATGGAGAGGGGCTGTTTGGGGGCCCCCTGGGGCCCCTTCAGTCCAGCTAGGTCTTTGGGTCCTGGCTCCTTCGCTTTGTGAGCTGTTGCTGCAGTTGGGCATGTTGACCGGAGAGTGCTTCTCGGGCCGCGAACTGCAACCTTGCAGGTAGCTCCCAGATCCCCGGCCCAACGAAAGCCCCCAGACCCAAATTGAGAGGGGCTGCTTGGTGGCCCCCTGGGGGCCCTTCAGGCCAGCTAGGTCTTTGGGTCCTGGCTCCTTCGGTTTGGGAGCTGTTGCTGCAGTTGGGCATGTTGGCCGGAGAGTGCTTCTCGGGCTGCGAACTGCAACCTTGCAGGTAGCTCCCAGGTTCCCGGCCCAACGAAAGCCCCCAGACCCAAATGGAGAGGGGCTGTTTGGGGGCCCCCTGGGGCCCCTTCAGGCCAGCTAGCTCTTTGGGTCCTGGCTCCTTCGGTTTGGGAGCTGTTGCTGCAGTTGGGCATGTTGGCCGGAGAGTGCTTCTCGGGCCGCGAACTGCAACCTTGCAGGTACCTCCCAGGTTCCCGGCCCAACGAAAGCCCCCAGACCCAAATGGAGAGGGGCTGCTTGGGGGCCCCCTGGGGCCCCTTCATGCCAGCTAGGTCTTTGGGTCCTGGCTCCTTCGGTTTGGGAGCTGTTTCTGCAGTTGGGCATGTTGACCGGAGAGTGCTTCTCGGGCTGCGAACTGAAACCTTGCAGGTACCTCCCAGGTTCCCGGCCCAAGGAAAGCATCCAGACTCACATGGAGAGGGGCTGCTTGGGGGCCCCCTGGGGCCCCTTCAGGCCAGCTAGGTCTTTGGGTCCTGGCTCCTTCGGTTTGGGAGCTGTTGCTGCAGTTGGGCATGTTGACCGGAGAGTGCTTCTCGGGCCGCGAACTGCAACCTTGCAGGTAGCTCCCAGGTTCCCGGCCCAACGAAAGCCCCCAGACCCAAATGGAGAGGGGCTGCTTGGGGGCCCCCTGGGGCCCCTTCAGGCCAGCTAGGTCTTTGGGTCCTGGCTCCTTCGGTTTGGGAGCTGTTGCTGCAGTTGGGCATGTTGGCCGGAGAGTGCTTCTCGGGCCGCGAACTGCAACCTTGTGGGTAGCTCCCAGATCCCCGGCCCAACGAAAGCCCCCAGACCCAAATGGAGAGGGGCTGCTTGGGGGCCCCCTGGGGACCCTTCAGGCCAGCTAGGTCTTTGGGTCCTGGCTCCTTCGGTTTGGGAGCTGTTGCTGGACGTTGGACATGTTGGCCGGAGAGTGCTTCTCGGGCCGCGAACTGCAACCTTGCAGGTAGCTCCCAGGTTCCCGGCCCAACGAAAGCCCCCAGTCCCAAATTGAGAGGGGCTGCTTGGGGGCCCCCTGGGGGCCCTTCAGGTCAGCTAGGTCTTTGGGTCCTGGCTCCTTCGGTTTGGGAGCTGTTGCTGCAGTTGGGCATGTTGGCCGGAGAGTGCTTCTCGGGCCGCGAACTGCAACCTTGCAGGTAGCTCCCAGGTTCCCGGCCCAACGAAAGCCCCCAGTCCCAAATTGAGAGGGGCTGCTTGGGGGCCCCCTGGGGGCCCTTCAGGTCAGCTAGGTCTTTGGGTCCTGGCTCCTTCGGTTTGGGAGCTGTTGCTGCAGTTGGGCATGTTGGCCGGAGAGTGCTTCTCGGGCCGCGAACTGCAACCTTGCAGGTAGCTCCCAGATCCCCGGCCCAACGAAAGCCCCCAGACCCAAATTGAGAGGGGCTGCTTGGTGGCCCCCTGGGGGCCCTTCAGGCCAGCTAGGTCTTTGGGTCCTGGCTCCTTCGGTTTGGGAGCTGTTGCTGCAGTTGGGCATGTTGGCCGGAGAGTGCTTCTCGGGCTGCGAACTGCAACCTTGCAGGTAGCTCCCAGGTTCCCGGCCCAACGAAAGCCCCCAGACCCAAATGGAGAGGGGCTGTTTGGGGGCCCCCTGGGGCCCCTTCAGGCCAGCTAGCTCTTTGGGTCCTGGCTCCTTCGGTTTGGGAGCTGTTGCTGCAGTTGGGCATGTTGGCCGGAGAGTGCTTCTCGGGCCGCGAACTGCAACCTTGCAGGTACCTCCCAGGTTCCCGGCCCAACGAAAGCCCCCAGACCCAAATGGAGAGGGGCTGCTTGGGGGCCCCCTGGGGCCCCTTCATGCCAGCTAGGTCTTTGGGTCCTGGCTCCTTCGGTTTGGGAGCTGTTTCTGCAGTTGGGCATGTTGACCGGAGAGTGCTTCTCGGGCTGCGAACCGAAACCTTGCAGGTACCTCCCAGGTTCCCGGCCCAAGGAAAGCATCCAGACTCACATGGAGAGGGGCTGCTTGGGGGCCCCCTGGGGCCCCTTCAGGCCAGCTAGGTCTTTGGGTCCTGGCTCCTTCGGTTTGGGAGCTGTTGCTGCAGTTGGGCATGTTGACCGGAGAGTGCTTCTCGGGCCGCGAACTGCAACCTTGCAGGTAGCTCCCAGGTTCCCGGCCCAACGAAAGCCCCCAGACCCAAATGGAGAGGGGCTGCTTGGGGGCCCCCTGGGGCCCCTTCAGGCCAGCTAGGTCTTTGGGTCCTGGCTCCTTCGGTTTGGGAGCTGTTGCTGCAGTTGGGCATGTTGGCCGGAGAGTGCTTCTCGGGCCGCGAACTGCAACCTTGTGGGTAGCTCCCAGATCCCCGGCCCAACGAAAGCCCCCAGACCCAAATGGAGAGGGGCTGCTTGGGGGCCCCCTGGGGACCCTTCAGGCCAGCTAGGTCTTTGGGTCCTGGCTCCTTCGGTTTGGGAGCTGTTGCTGGACGTTGGACATGTTGGCCGGAGAGTGCTTCTCGGGCCGCGAACTGCAACCTTGCAGGTAGCTCCCAGGTTCCCGGCCCAACGAAAGCCCCCAGTCCCAAATTGAGAGGGGCTGCTTGGGGGCCCCCTGGGGGCCCTTCAGGTCAGCTAGGTCTTTGGGTCCTGGCTCCTTCGGTTTGGGAGCTGTTGCTGCAGTTGGGCATGTTGGCCGGAGAGTGCTTCTCGGGCCGCGAACTGCAACCTTGCAGGTAGCTCCCAGGTTCCCCGCCCAACGAAAGCCCCCAGACCCAAAAGGAGAGGGGCTGCTTGGGGGCCCCCTGGGGGCCCTTCAGGCCAGCTAGGTCTTTGGGTCCTGGCTCCTTTGGTTTGGGAGCTGTTGCTGCAGTTGGACATGTTGACCGGAGAGTGCTTCTCGGGCCGCGAACTGCAACCTTGCAGGTAGCTCCCAGGTTCCCGGCCCAACGAAAGCCCCCAGACCCAAATGGAGAGGGGCTGCTTGGGGGCCCCCTGGGGGCCCTTCAGGCCAGCTAGGTCTTTGGGTCCTGGCTCCTTCGGTTTGGGAGCTGTTGCTGCAGTTGGACATGTTGACCGGAGAGTGCTTCTCGGGCCACGAACTGCAACCTTGCAGGTACCTCCCAGATCCCCGGCCCAACGAAAGCCCCCAGACCCAAATGGAGAGGGGCTGCTTGGTGGCCCCCTGGGGCCCCTTCAGGCCAGCTAGGTCTTTGGGTCCTGGCTCCTTCGGTTTGGGAGCTGTTGCTGCAGTTGGGCAAGTTGGCCGGAGAGTGCTTCTCGGGCCGCGAACTGCAACCTTGCAGGTACCTCCCAGGTTCCCGGGCCAACGAAAGCCCCCAGACCCAAATGGAGAGGGGCTGTTTGGGGGCCCCCTGGGGCCCCTTCAGTCCAGCTAGGTCTTTGGGTCCTGGCTCCTTCGGTTTGGGAGCTGTTGCTGCAGTTGGGCATGTTGACCGGCGAGTGCTTCTCGGGCCGCGAACTGCAACCTTGCAGGTAGCTCCCAGATCCCCGGCCCAACGAAAGCCCCCAGACCCAAATTGAGAGGGGCTGCTTGGTGGCCCCCTGGGGCCCTTCAGGCCAGCTAGGTCTTTGGGTCCTGGCTCCTTCGGTTTGGGAGCTGTTGCTGCAGTTGGGCATGTTGGCCGGAGAGTGCTTCTCGGGCTGCGAACTGCAACCTTGCAGGTAGCTCCCAGGTTCCCGGCCCAACGAAAGCCCCCAGACCCAAATTGAGAGGGGCTGCTTGGGGGCCCCCTGGGGCCCCTTCAGGCCAGCTAGGTCTTTGGGTCCTGGCTCCTTCGGTTTGGGAGCTGTTACTGCAGTTGGGCATGTTGGCCGGAGAGTGCTTCTCGGGCCGCGAACTGCAACCTTGTGGGTAGCTCCCAGGTTCCCGGCCCAACGAAAGCCCCCAGGCCCAAATGGAGAGGGGCTGCTTGGGGGCCCCCTGGGGACCCTTCAGGCCAGCTAGGTCTTTGGGTCCTGGCTCCTTCGGTTTGGGAGCTGTTGCTGGACGTTGGACATGTTGGCCGGAGAGTGCTTCTCGGGCCGTGAACTGCAACCTTGCGGGTAGCTCCAAGGTTCCATGACCAAGGAAAGCCCCCAGACCCAAATGGAGAGGGGCTGCCTGGGGGCCCCGTGGGGACTCTTCAGGCCAGCTAGGTCTTTGGGTCCTGGCTCCTTCGGTTTGGGAGCTGTTGCTGGACGTTGGGCATGTTGGCCGGAGAGTGCTTCTCGGGCTGCGAACTGCAACCTTGCAGATACCTCCCATGTCCCAGGCCCAACGAAAGCCCCCAGACCCAAATGGAGAGGGGCTGCTTGGGGGCCCCCTGGGGCCCCTTCAGGCCAGCTAGGTCTTTGGGTCCTGGCTCCTTCGGTTTGGGAGCTGTTGCTGCAGTTGGGCATGTTGACCGGAGAGAGCTTCTCGGGCCGCGAACTGCAACCTGGCAGGTAGCTCCCAGGTTCCCGGCCCAACGAAAGCCCCCAGACCCAAATGGAGAGGGGCTGCTTGGGGGCCCACTGGGGGCCCTTCAGGCCAGCTAGGTCTTTGGGTCCTGGCTCCTTCGGTTTGGGAGCTGTTGCTGGACGTTGGACATGTTGGCCGGAGAGTGCTTCTCGGGCCGTGAACTGCAACCTTGCGGGTAGCTCCAAGGTTCCATGACCAAGGAAAGCCCCCAGACCCAAATGGAGAGGGGCTGCCTGGGGGCCCCGTGGGGACTCTTCAGGCCAGCTAGGTCTTTGGGTCCTGGCTCCTTCGGTTTGGGAGCTGTTGCTGGACGTTGGGCATGTTGGCCGGAGAGTGCTTCTCGGGCTGCGAACTGCAACCGTGCAGGTACCTCCCAGGTCCCCGGCCCAACGAAAGCCCCCAGACCCAAATGGAGAGGGGCTGCTTGGGGGCCCCCTGGGGGCCCTTCAGGCCAGCTAGGTCTTTGGGTCCTGGCTCCTTCGGTTTGGGAGCTGTTGCTGCAGTTGGGCATGTTGGCCGGAGAGTGCTTCTCGGGCTGCGAACTGAAACCTTGCAGGTAGCTCCCAGGTTCCCGGCCCAACGAAAGCCCCCAGACCCAAATGGAGAGGGGCTGTTTTGGGGGTCCCCTGGGGCCCCTTCAGGCCAGCTAGGTCTTTGGGTCCTGGCTCCTTCGGTTTGGGAGCTGTTGCTGCAGTTGGGCATGTTGAACAGAGAGTGCTTCTCGGGCTGCGAACTGCAACCTTGCAGGTACCTCCCATGTCCCCGGCCCAACGAAAGCCCCCAGACCCAAATTGAGAGGGGCTGTTTGGGGCCA
Organism: Gallinula chloropus; assembly: GCF_964237585.1. Classification (NCBI taxonomy): domain Eukaryota; kingdom Metazoa; phylum Chordata; class Aves; order Gruiformes; family Rallidae; genus Gallinula; species Gallinula chloropus. Next base: position 17,232,756 of record NC_140101.1, on the reverse strand, counting down.
CCCTGGGGGCCCTTCAGGCCAGCTAGGTCTTTGGGTCCTGGCTCCTTCGGTTTGGGAGCTGTTGCTGGACTTTGGGCATGTTGACCGGAGAGTGCTTATCGGGCCGCGAACTGCAACCTTGCAGGTACCTCCCAGGTTCCATGCCCAACGAAAGCCCCCAGACCCAAATGGAGAGGGGCTGTTTGGGGGCCCCCTGGGGCCCCTTCAGGCCAGCTAGGTCTTTGGGTCCTGGCTCCTTCGGTTTGGGAGCTGTTGCTGCAGTTGGGCATGTTGGCCGGAGAGTGCTTCTCGGGCCGCGAAGTGCAACCTTTCAGGCACTTCCCAGGTTCCCGGCCCAACGAAAGCCCCCAGACCCAAATTGAGAGGGGCTGCTTGGGGGCCCCCTGGGGCCCCTTCAGGCCAGCTAGGTCTTTGGGTCCTGGCTCCTTCGGTTTGGGAGCTGTTGCTGCAGTTGGGCATGTTGGCCGGAGAGTGCTTCTCGGGCCGCGAACTGCAACCTTGCAGGTGGCTCCCAGGATCCCGGGCCAACGAAAGCCCCCAGACCCAAATGGAGAGGGGCTGTTTGGGGGCCCCCTGGGGTCCCTTCAGGCCAGCTAGGTCTTTGGGTCCTGGCTCCTTCGGTTTGGGAGCTGTGTCTGCAGTTGGGCATGTTAACCGGAGAGTGCTTCTCGGGCCGCGAACTGCAACCTTGCAGGTACCTCCCAGGTTCCCGGGCCAACGAAAGCCCCCAGACCCAAATTGAGAGGGGCTGTTTGGGGGCCCCCTGGGGCCCCTTCAGGCCAGCTAGGTCTTTGGGTCCTGGCTCCTTCGGTTTGGGAGCTGTTGCTGCAGTTGGGCATGTTGACCGGAGAGTGCTTCTCGGGCCGCGAACCGCAACCATGCAGGTACCTCCCAGGTTCCCGTGCCAACGAAAGCCCCCAGACCCAAATTGAGAGGGGCTGCTTGGGGGCCCCCTGGGGCCCCTTCAGGCCAGCTAGGTCTTTGGGTCCTGGCTCCTTCGGTTTGGGAGCTGTTGCTGCAGTTGGGCATGTTGGCCGGAGAGTGCTTCTCGGGCCGCGAACTGCAACCTTGCAGGTAGCTCCCAGGTTCCCGGCCCAACGAAAGCCCCCAGACCCAAATGGAGAGGGGCTGTTTGGGGGCCCCTTGGGGCCCCTTCAGGCCAGCTAGGTCTTTGGGTCCTGGCTCCTTCGGTTTGGGAGCTGTTGCTGCAGTTGGGCATGTTGACCAGAGAGTGCTTCTCGGGCTGCGAACTGCAACCTTGCAGGTACCTCCCATGTCCCCGGCCCAACGAAAGCCCCCAGACCCAAATTGAGAGGGGCTGTTTGGGGCCACCCTGGGGGCCCTTCAGGCCAGCTAGGTCTTTGGGTCCTGGCTCCTTCGGTTTGGGAGCTGTTGCTGGACTTTGGGCATGTTGACCGGAGAGTGATTCTCGGGCCGCGAACTGAAACCTTTCAGGCACTTCCCAGGTTCCCGGCCCAACGAAAGCCCCCAGACCCAAATGGAGAGGGGCTGTTTGGGGGCCCCCTGGGGCCCCTTCAGGCCAGCTAGGTCTTTGGGTCCTGGCTCCTTCGGTTTGGGAGCTGTTGCTGCAGTTGGGCATGTTGGCCGGAGAGTGATTCTCGGGCCGCGAAGTGCAACATTTCAGGCACTTCCCAGGTTCCCGGCCCAACGAAAGCCCCCAGACCCAAATTGAGAGGGGCTGCTTGGGGGCCCCCTGGGGCCCCTTCAGGCCAGCTAGGTCTTTGGGTCCTGGCTCCTTCGGTTTGGGAGCTGTTGCTGCAGTTGGGCATGTTGGCCGGAGAGTGCTTCTCGGGCCGCGAACTGCAACCTGGCAGGTAGCTCCCAGGTTCCCGGCCCAACGAAAGCCCCCAGACCCAAATGGAGAGGGGCTGCTTGGGGGCCCCCTGGGGGCCCTTCAGGCCAGCTAGGTCTTTGGGTCCTGGCTCCTTCGGTTTGGGAGCTGTTTCTGCAGTTGGGCATGTTGGCCGGAGAGTGCTTCTCGGGCCGCGAACTGCAACCTTGCAGGTACCTCCCAGGTTCCCGGGCCAACGAAAGCCCCCAGACCCAAATTGAGAGGGGCTGCTTGGGGGCCCCCTGGGGCCCCTTCAGGCCAGCTAGGTCTTTGGGTCCTGGCTCCTTCGGTTTGGGAGCTGTTGCTGCAGTTGGGCATGTTGACCGGAGAGTGCTTCTCGGGCCGCGAACCGCAACCATGCAGGTACCTCCCAGGTTCCCGGGCCAACGAAAGCCCCCAGACCCAAATTGAGAGGGGCTGCTTGGGGGCCCCCTGGGGCCCCTTCAGGCCAGCTAGGTCTTTGGGTCCTGGCTCCTTCGGTTTGGGAGCTGTTGCTGCAGTTGGGCATGTTGGCCGGAGAGTGCTTCTCGGGCCGCGAACTGCAACCTTGCAGGTAGCTCCCAGGTTCCCGGCCCAACGAAAGCCCCCAGACCCAAATGGAGAGGGGCTGTTTGGGGGCCCCTTGGGGCCCCTTCAGGCCAGCTAGGTCTTTGGGTCCTGGCTCCTTCGGTTTGGGAGCTGTTGCTGCAGTTGGGCATGTTGACCAGAGAGTGCTTCTCGGGCTGCGAACTGCAACCTTGCAGGTACCTCCCATGTCCCCGGCCCAACGAAAGCCCCCAGACCCAAATTGAGAGGGGCTGTTTGGGGCCACCCTGGGGGCCCTTCAGGCCAGCTAGGTCTTTGGGTCCTGGCTCCTTCGGTTTGGGAGCTGTTGCTGGACTTTGGGCATGTTGACCGGAGAGTGCTTATCGGGCCGCGAACTGCAACCTTGCAAGTACCTCCCAGGTTCCATGCCCAACGAAAGCCCCCAGACCCAAATGGAGAGGGGCTGTTTGGGGGCCCCCTGGGGCCCCTTCAGGCCAGCTAGGTCTTTGGGTCCTGGCTCCTTCGGTTTGGGAGCTGTTGCTGCAGTTGGGCATGTTGGCCGGAGAGTGCTTCTCGGGCCGCGAAGTGCAACCTTTCAGGCACTTCCCAGGTTCCCGGCCCAACGAAAGCCCCCAGACCCAAATTGAGAGGGGCTGCTTGGGGGCCCCCTGGGGCCCCTTCAGGCCAGCTAGGTCTTTGGGTCCTGGCTCCTTCGGTTTGGGAGCTGTTGCTGCAGTTGGGCATGTTGGCCGGAGAGTGCTTCTCGGGCCGCGAACTGCAACCTGGCAGGTAGCTCCCAGGTTCCCGGCCCAACGAAAGCCCCCAGACCCAAATGGAGAGGGGCTGTTTGGGGGCCCCCTGGGGGCCCTTCAGGCCAGCTAGGTCTTTGGGTCCTGGCTCCTTCGGTTTGGGAGCTGTTGCTGGACGTTGGGCATGTTGGCCGGAGAGTGCTTCTCGGGCCGCGAACTGCAACCTTGCAGGTACCTCCCAGGTTCCCGGCCCAACGAAAGCCCCCAGACCCAAATTGAGAGGGGCTGCTTGGGGGCCCCCTGGGGCCCCTTCAGGCCAGCTAGGTCTTTGGGTCCTGGCTCCTTCGGTTTGGGAGCTGTTGCTGCAGTTGGGCATGTTGACCGGAGAGTGCTTCTCGGGCCGCGAACCGCAACCATGCAGGTACCTCCCAGGTTCCCGGGCCAACGAAAGCCCCCAGACCCAAATTGAGAGGGGCTGCTTGGGGGCCCCCTGGGGCCCCTTCAGGCCAGCTAGGTCTTTGGGTCCTGGCTCCTTCGGTTTGGGAGCTGTTGCTGCAGTTGGGCATGTTGGCCGGAGAGTGCTTCTCGGGCCGCGAACTGCAACCTTGCAGGTACCTCCCAGGTTCCCGGCCCAACGAAAGCCCCCAGACCCAAATGGAGAGGGGCTGTTTGGGGGCCCCTTGGGGCCCCTTCAGGCCAGCTAGGTCTTTGGGTCCTGGCTCCTTCGGTTTGGGAGCTGTTGCTGCAGTTGGGCATGTTGGCCGGAGAGTGCTTCTCGGGCCGCGAACTGCAACCTTGCAGGTACCTCCCAGATCCCCGGCCCAATGAAAGCCCCCAGACCCAAATTGAGAGGGGCTGCTTGGTGGCCCCCTGGGGCCCCTTCAGGCCAGCTAGGTCTTTGGGTCCTGGCTCCTTCGGTTTGGGAGCTGTTGCTGCAGTTGGGCATGTTGGCCGGAGAGTGCTTCTCGGGCTGCGAACTGCAACCTTGCAGGTACCTCCCAGGTTCCCGGCCCAACGAAAGCATCCAGAACCACATGGAGAGGGGCTGCTTGTGGGCCCCTTGGGGCCCCTTCAGGCCAGCTAGGTCTTTGGGTCCTGGCTCCTTCGGTTTGGGAGCTGTTGCTGCAGTTGGGCATGTTGACCGGAGAGTGCTTCTCGGGCCGCGAACTGCAACCTTGCAGGTAGCTCCCAGGTTCCCTGGCCAACGAAAGCCCCCAGACCCAAATGGAGAGGGGCTGTTTGGGGGCCCCCTGGGGGCCCTTCAGGCCAGCTAGGTCTTTAGGTCCTGGCTCCTTCGGTTTGGGAGCTGTTGCTGCAGTTGGGCATGTTGACCGGAGAGTGCTTCTCGGGCTGCGAACTGCAACCTTGCAGGTAGCTCCCAGGTTCCCGGCCCAACGAAAGCCCCCAGACCCAAATGGAGAGGGGCTGCTTGGGGGCCCCCTGGGGCCCCTTCAGGCCAGCTAGGTCTTTGGGTCCTGGCTCCTTCGGTTTGGGAGCTGTTGCTGCAGTTGGGCATGTTGGCCGGAGAGTGCTTCTCGGGCCGCGAACTGCAACCTTGCAGGTACCTCCCAGATCCCCGGCCCAACGAAAGCCCCCAGACCCAAATTGAGAGGGGCTGCTTGGTGGCCCCCTGGGGCCCCTTCAGGCCAGCTAGGTCTTTGGGTCCTGGCTCCTTCGGTTTGGGAGCTGTTGCTGCAGTTGGGCATGTTGACCGGAGAGTGCTTCTCGGGCCGCGAACTGCAAGCTTGCAGGTAGCTCCCAGGTTCCCGGCCCAACGAAAGCCCCCAGACCCAAATTGAGAGGGGCTGCTTGGGGGCCCCCTGGGGCCCCTTCAGGCCAGCTAGGTCTTTGGGTCCTGGCTCCTTCGGTTTGGGAGCTGTTGCTGCAGTTGGGCATGTTGGCCGGAGAGTGCTTCTCGGGCCGCGAACTGCAACCTTGCAGGTAGCTCCCAGGTTCCCTGGCCAACGAAAGCCCCCAGACCCAAATGGAGAGGGGCTGTTTGGGGGCCCCCTGGGGGCCCTTCAGGCCAGCTAGGTCTTTAGGTCCTGGCTCCTTCGGTTTGGGAGCTGTTGCTGCAGTTGGGCATGTTGACCGGAGAGTGCTTCTCGGGCTGCGAACTGCAACCTTGCAGGTACCTCCCAGGTTCCCGGCCCAACGAAAGCCCCCAGACCCAAATGGAGAGGGGCTGCTTGGGGGCCCCCTGGGGCCCCTTCAGGCCAGCTAGGTCTTTGGGTCCTGGCTCCTTCGGTTTGGGAGCTGTTGCTGCAGTTGGGCATGTTGGCCGGAGAGTGCTTCTCGGGCCGCGAACTGCAACCTTGCAGGTACCTCCCAGATCCCCGGCCCAACGAAAGCCCCCAGACCCAAATTGAGAGGGGCTGCTTGGTGGCCCCCTGGGGCCCCTTCAGGCCAGCTAGGTCTTTGGGTCCTGGCTCCTTCGGTTTGGGAGCTGTTGCTGCAGTTGGGCATGTTGGCCGGAGAGTGCTTCTCGGGCTGCGAACTGCAACCTTGCAGGTAGCTCCCAGGTTCCCGGCCCAACGAAAGCCCCCAGACCCAAATGGAGAGGGGCTGCTTGGGGGCCCCCTGGGGCCCCTTCAGGCCAGCTAGGTCTTTGGGTCCTGGCTCCTTCGGTTTGGGAGCTGTTGCTGCAGTTGGGCATGTTGGCCAGAGAGTGCTTCTCGGGCCGCGAACTGCAACCTTGTGGGTAGCTCCCAGGTTCCCGGCCCAACGAAAGCCCCCAGACCCAAATGGAGAGGGGCTGCTTGGGGGCCCCCTGGGGACCCTTCAGGCCAGCTAGGTCTTTGGGTCCTGGCTCCTTCGGTTTGGGAGCTGTTGCTGGACGTTGGACATGTTGGCCGGAGAGTGCTTCTCGGGCCGTGAACTGCAACCTTGCGGGTAGCTCCAAGGTTCCATGACCAAGGAAAGCCCCCAGACCCAAATGGAGAGGGGCTGCCTGGGGGCCCCGTGTGGACTCTTCAGGCCAGCTAGGTCTTTGGGTCCTGGCTCCTTCGGTTTGGGAGCTGTTGCTGGACGTTGGGCATGTTGGCCGGAGAGTGCTTCTCGGGCTGCGAACTGCAACCTTGCAGATACCTCCCATGTCCCAGGCCCAACGAAAGCCCCCAGACCCAAATTGAGAGGGGCTGTTTGGGGCCACCCTGGGGGCCCTTCAGGCCAGCTAGGTCTTTGGGTCCTGGCTCCTTCGGTTTGGGAGCTGTTGCTGGACGTTGGGCATGTTGGCCGGAGAGTGCTTCTCGGGCTGCGAACTGCAACCTTGCAGATACCTCCCATGTCCCAGGCCCAACGAAAGCCCCCAGACCCAAATGGAGAGGGGCTGCTTGGGGGCCCCCTGGGGGCCCTTCAGGCCAGCTAGGTCTTTGGGTCCTGGCTCCTTCGGTTTGGGAGCTGTTGCTGCAGTTGGGCATGTTGGCCGGAGAGTGCTTCTCGGGCCGTGAACTGCAACCTTGCAGGTAGCTCCCAGGTTCCCGGCCCAACGAAAGCCCCCAGACCCAAATGGAGAGGGGCTGTTTGGGGGTCCCCTGGGGCCCCTTCAGGCCAGCTAGGTCTTTGGGTCCTGGCTCCTTCGGTTTGGGAGCTGTTGCTGCAGTTGGGCATGTTGACCAGAGAGTGCTTCTCGGGCTGCGAACTGCAACCTTGCAGGTACCTCCCATGTCCCCGGCCCAACGAAAGCCCCCAGACCCAAATTGAGAGGGGCTGTTTGGGGCCACCCTGGGGGCCCTTCAGGCCAGCTAGGTCTTTGGGTCCTGGCTCCTTCGGTTTGGGAGCTGTTGCTGGACGTTGGGCATGTTGACCGGAGAGTGCTTCTCGGGCCGCGAACTGCAACCTTGCAGGTACCTCCCAGGTTCCATGCCCAACGAAAGCCCCCAGACCCAAATGGAGAGGGGCTGTTTGGGGGCCCCCTGGGGCCCCTTCAGGCCAGCTAGGTCTTTGGGTCCTGGCTCCTTCGGTTTGGGAGCTGTTGCTGCAGTTGGGCATGTTGGCCAGAGAGTGCTTCTCGGGCCGCGAACTGCAACCTTGTGGGTAGCTCCCAGGTTCCCGGCCCAACGAAAGCCCCCAGACCCAAATTGAGAGGGGCTGCTTGGGGGCCCCCTGGCGACCCTTCAGGCCAGCTAGGTCTTTGGGTCCTGGCTCCTTCGGTTTGGGAGCTGTTGCTGCAGTTGGGCATGTTGGCCGGAGAGTGCTTCTCGGGCCGCGAACTGCAACCTTGCAGGTAGCTCCCAGGTTCCCGGCCCAACGAAAGCCCCCAGACCCAAATGGAGAGGGGCTGCTTGGGGGCCCCCTGGGAGCCCTTCAGGCCAGCTAGGTCTTTGGGTCCTGGCTCCTTCGGTTTGGGAGCTGTTGCTGCAGTTGGGCATGTTGACCGGAGAGTGCTTCTCGGGCCGCGAACTGCGAACTTGCAGGTAGCTCCCAGGTTCACGGGCCAACGAAAGCCCCCAGACCCAAATGGAGAGGGGCTGCTTGGGGGCCCCCTGGGGCCCCTTCAGGCCAGCTAGGTCTTTGGGTCCTGGCTCCTTCGGTTTGGGAGCTGTTGCTGCAGTTGGGCATGTTGACCGGAGAGTGCTTCTCGGGCCGCGAACTGCAACCTTGCAGGTACCTCCCAGATCCCCGGCCCAACGAAAGCCCCCAGACCCAAATTGAGAGGGGCTGCTTGGGGGACCCCTGGGGACCCTTCAGGCCAGCTAGGTCTTTGGGTCCTGGCTCCTTCGGTTTGGGAGCTGTTGCTGCAGTTGGGCATGTTGACCGGAGAGTGCTTCTCGGGCCGCGAACTGCAACCTTGCAGGTAGCTCCCAGGTTCCCGGCCCAACGAAAGCCCCCAGACCCAAATGGAGAGGGGCTGTTTGGGGGCCCCCTGGGGGCCCTTCAGGCCAGCTAGGTCTTTGGGTCCTGGCTCCTTCGGTTTGGGAGCTGTTGCTGCAGTTGGGCATGTTGGCCGGAGAGTGCTTCTCGGGCTGCGAACTGCAACCTTGCAGGTAGCTCCCAGGTTCCCGGCCCAACGAAAGCCCCCAGACCCAAATTGAGAGGGGCTGCTTGGGGGCCCCCTTGGGCCCCTTCAGGCCAGCTAGGTCTTTGGGTCCTGGCTCCTTCGCTTTGGGAGCTGTTGATGCAGTTGGGCATGTTGACCGGAGAGTGCTTCTCGGGCCGCGAACCGCAACCATGCAGGTACCTCCCAGGTTCCCGGGCCAACGAAAGCCCCCAGACCCAAATTGAGAGGGGCTGCTTGGGGGCCCCCTTGGGCCCCTTCAGGCCAGCTAGGTCTTTGGGTCCTGGCTCCTTCGCTTTGGGAGCTGTTGCTGGACGTTGGGCATGTTGGCCGGAGAGTGCTTCTCGGGCCGCGAACTGCAACCTTGCAGGTAGCTCCCAGGTTCCCTGGCCAACGAAAGCCCCCAGACCCAAATGGAGAGGGGCTGTTTGGGGGCCCCCTGGGGGCCCTTCAGGCCAGCTAGGTCTTTAGGTCCTGGCTCCTTCGGTTTGGGAGCTGTTGCTGCAGTTGGGCATGTTGACCGGAGAGTGCTTCTCGGGCTGCGAACTGCAACCTTGCAGGTACCTCCCAGGTTCCCGGCCCAACGAAAGCCCCCAGACCCAAATGGAGAGGGGCTGCTTGGGGGCCCCCTGGGGCCCCTTCAGGCCAGCTAGGTCTTTGGGTCCTGGCTCCTTCGGTTTGGGAGCTGTTGCTGCAGTTGGGCATGTTGGCCGGAGAGTGCTTCTCGGGCCGCGAACTGCAACCTTGCAGGTACCTCCCAGATCCCCGGCCCAACGAAAGCCCCCAGACCCAAATTGAGAGGGGCTGTTTGTGGCCACCCTGGGGGCCCTTCAGGCCAGCTAGGTCTTTGGGTCCTGGCTCCTTCGGTTTGGGAGCTGTTGCTGGACGTTGGGCATGTTGACCGGAGAGTGCTTCTCGGGCCGCGAACTGCAACCTTGCAGGTACCTCCCAGGTTCCATGCCCAACGAAAGCCCCCAGACCCAAATGGAGAGGGGCTGTTTGGGGGCCCCCTGGGGCCCCTTCAGGCCAGCTAGGTCTTTGGGTCCTGGCTCCTTCGGTTTGGGAGCTGTTGCTGCAGTTGGGCATGTTGACCGGAGAGTGCTTCTCGGGCCGCGAACTGCAACCTTGTGGGTAGCTCCCAGGTTCCCGGCCCAACGAAAGCCCCCAGACCCAAATTGAGAGGGGCTGCTTGGGGGCCCCCTGGGGGCCCTTCAGGCCAGCTAGGTCTTTGGGTCCTGGCTCCTTCGGTTTGGGAGCTGTTGCTGCAGTTGGGCATGTTGGCCGGAGAGTGCTTCTCGGGCCGCGAACTGCAACCTTGCAGGTACCTCCCAGGTTCCCGGCCCAACGAAAGCCCCCAGACCCAAATTGAGAGGGGCTGCTTGGGGACTCCCTGGGGCCCCTTCAGGCCAGCTAGGTCTTTGGGTCCTGGCTCCTTCGGTTTGGGAGCTGTTGCTGGACGTTGGGCATGTTGGCCGGAGAGTGCTTCTCGGGCCGCGAACTGCAACCTTGCAGGTAGCTCCCAGGTTCCCGGCCCAACGAAAGCCCCCAGACCCAAATGGAGAGGGGCTGCTTGGGGGCCCCCTGGGAGCCCTTCAGGCCAGCTAGGTCTTTGGGTCCTGGCTCCTTCGGTTTGGGAGCTGTTGCTGCAGTTGGGCATGTTGACCGGAGAGTGCTTCTCGGGCCGCGAACTGCGAACTTGCAGGTAGCTCCCAGGTTCACGGGCCAACGAAAGCCCCCAGACCCAAATGGAGAGGGGCTGCTTGGGGGCCCCCTGGGGCCCCTTCAGGCCAGCTAGGTCTTTGGGTCCTGGCTCCTTCGGTTTGGGAGCTGTTGCTGCAGTTGGGCATGTTGACCGGAGAGTGCTTCTCGGGCCGCGAACTGCAACCTTGCAGGTACCTCCCAGATCCCCGGCCCAACGAAAGCCCCCAGACCCAAATTGAGAGGGGCTGCTTGGGGGACCCCTGGGGACCCTTCAGGCCAGCTAGGTCTTTGGGTCCTGGCTCCTTCGGTTTGGGAGCTGTTGCTGCAGTTGGGCATGTTGACCGGAGAGTGCTTCTCGGGCCGCGAACTGCAACCTTGCAGGTAGCTCCCAGGTTCCCGGCCCAACGAAAGCCCCCAGACCCAAATGGAGAGGGGCTGTTTGGGGGCCCCCTGGGGGCCCTTCAGGCCAGCTAGGTCTTTGGGTCCTGGCTCCTTCGGTTTGGGAGCTGTTGCTGCAGTTGGGCATGTTGGCCGGAGAGTGCTTCTCGGGCTGCGAACTGCAACCTTGCAGGTAGCTCCCAGGTTCCCGGCCCAACGAAAGCCCCCAGACCCAAATTGAGAGGGGCTGCTTGGGGGCCCCCTTGGGCCCCTTCAGGCCAGCTAGGTCTTTGGGTCCTGGCTCCTTCGCTTTGGGAGCTGTTGATGCAGTTGGGCATGTTGACCGGAGAGTGCTTCTCGGGCCGCGAACCGCAACCATGCAGGTACCTCCCAGGTTCCCGGGCCAACGAAAGCCCCCAGACCCAAATTGAGAGGGGCTGCTTGGGGGCCCCCTTGGGCCCCTTCAGGCCAGCTAGGTCTTTGGGTCCTGGCTCCTTCGCTTTGGGAGCTGTTGCTGCAGTTGGGCATGTTGGCCGGAGAGTGCTTCTCGGGCCGCGAACTGCAACCTTGCAGGTAGCTCCCAGGTTCCCGGCCCAACGAAAGCCCCCAGACCCAAATGGAGAGGGGCTGCTTGGGGGCCCCCTGGGAGCCCTTCAGGCCAGCTAGGTCTTTGGGTCCTGGCTCCTTCGGTTTGGGAGCTGTTGCTGCAGTTGGGCATGTTGACCGGAGAGTGCTTCTCGGGCCGCGAACTGCGAACTTGCAGGTAGCTCCCAGGTTCACGGGCCAACGAAAGCCCCCAGACCCAAATGGAGAGGGGCTGCTTGGGGGCCCCCTGGGGCCCCTTCAGGCCAGCTAGGTCTTTGGGTCCTGGCTCCTTCGGTTTGGGAGCTGTTGCTGCAGTTGGGCATGTTGACCGGAGAGTGCTTCTCGGGCCGCGAACTGCAACCTTGCAGGTACCTCCCAGATCCCCGGCCCAACGAAAGCCCCCAGACCCAAATTGAGAGGGGCTGCTTGGGGGACCCCTGGGGACCCTTCAGGCCAGCTAGGTCTTTGGGTCCTGGCTCCTTCGGTTTGGGAGCTGTTGCTGCAGTTGGGCATGTTGACCGGAGAGTGCTTCTCGGGCCGCGAACTGCAACCTTGCAGGTACCTCCCAGGTTCCCGGCCCAACGAAAGCCCCCAGACCCAAATGGAGAGGGGCTGTTTGGGGGCCCCCTGGGGGCCCTTCAGGCCAGCTAGGTCTTTGGGTCCTGGCTCCTTCGGTTTGGGAGCTGTTGCTGCAGTTGGGCATGTTGGCCGGAGAGTGCTTCTCGGGCTGCGAACTGCAACCTTGCAGGTAGCTCCCAGGTTCCCGGCCCAACGAAAGCCCCCAGACCCAAATGGAGAGGGGCTGCTTGGGGGCCCCCTTGGGCCCCTTCAGGCCAGCTAGGTCTTTGGGTCCTGGCTCCTTCGCTTTGGGAGCTGTTGCTGCAGTTGGGCATGTTGACCGGAGAGTGCTTCTCGGGCCGCGAACCGCAACCATGCAGGTACCTCCCAGGTTCCCGGGCCAACGAAAGCCCCCAGACCCAAATTGAGAGGGGCTGCTTGGGGGCCCCCTTGGGCCCCTTCAGGCCAGCTAGGTCTTTGGGTCCTGGCTCCTTCGGTTTGGGAGCTGTTGCTGCAGTTGGGCATGTTGGCCGGAGAGTGCTTCTCGGGCCGCGAACTGCAACCTTGCAGGTAGCTCCCAGGTTCCCGGCCCAACGAAAGCCCCCAGACCCAAATGGAGAGGGGCTGCTTGGGGGCCCCCTGGGAGCCCTTCAGGCCAGCTAGGTCTTTGGGTCCTGGCTCCTTCGGTTTGGGAGCTGTTGCTGCAGTTGGGCATGTTGACCGGAGAGTGCTTCTCGGGCCGCGAACTGCGAACTTGCAGGTAGCTCCCAGGTTCACGGGCCAACGAAAGCCCCCAGACCCAAATGGAGAGGGGCTGCTTGGGGGCCCCCTGGGGCCCCTTCAGGCCAGCTAGGTCTTTGGGTCCTGGCTCCTTCGGTTTGGGAGCTGTTGCTGCAGTTGGGCATGTTGACCGGAGAGTGCTTCTCGGGCCGCGAACTGCAACCTTGCAGGTACCTCCCAGATCCCCGGCCCAACGAAAGCCCCCAGACCCAAATTGAGAGGGGCTGCTTGGGGGACCCCTGGGGACCCTTCAGGCCAGCTAGGTCTTTGGGTCCTGGCTCCTTCGGTTTGGGAGCTGTTGCTGCAGTTGGGCATGTTGACCGGAGAGTGCTTCTCGGGCCGCGAACTGCAACCTTGCAGGTACCTCCCAGGTTCCCGGCCCAACGAAAGCCCCCAGACCCAAATGGAGAGGGGCTGTTTGGGGGCCCCCTGGGGGCCCTTCAGGCCAGCTAGGTCTTTGGGTCCTGGCTCCTTCGGTTTGGGAGCTGTTGCTGCAGTTGGGCATGTTGGCCGGAGAGTGCTTCTCGGGCTGCGAACTGCAACCTTGCAGGTAGCTCCCAGGTTCCCGGCCCAACGAAAGCCCCCAGACCCAAATGGAGAGGGGCTGCTTGGGGGCCCCCTTGGGCCCCTTCAGGCCAGCTAGGTCTTTGGGTCCTGGCTCCTTCGCTTTGGGAGCTGTTGCTGCAGTTGGGCATGTTGACCGGAGAGTGCTTCTCGGGCCGCGAACCGCAACCATGCAGGTACCTCCCAGGTTCCCGGGCCAACGAAAGCCCCCAGACCCAAATTGAGAGGGGCTGCTTGGGGGCCCCCTTGGGCCCCTTCAGGCCAGCTAGGTCTTTGGGTCCTGGCTCCTTCGGTTTGGGAGCTGTTGCTGCAGTTGGGCATGTTGGCCGGAGAGTGCTTCTCGGGCCGCGAACTGCAACCTTGCAGGTACCTCCCAGGTTCCCGGCCCAACGAAAGCCCCCAGACCCAAATGGAGAGGGGCTGTTTGGGGGCCCCTTGGGGCCCCTTCAGGCCAGCTAGGTCTTTGGGTCCTGGCTCCTTCGGTTTGGGAGCTGTTGCTGCAGTTGGGCATGTTGGCCGGAGAGTGCTTCTCGGGCCGCGAACTGCAACCTTGCAGGTACCTCCCAGATCCCCGGCCCAATGAAAGCCCCCAGACCCAAATTGAGAGGGGCTGCTTGGTGGCCCCCTGGGGCCCCTTCAGGCCAGCTAGGTCTTTGGGTCCTGGCTCCTTCGGTTTGGGAGCTGTTGCTGCAGTTGGGCATGTTGGCCGGAGAGTGCTTCTCGGGCTGCGAACTGCAACCTTGCAGGTACCTCCCAGGTTCCCGGCCCAACGAAAGCATCCAGAACCACATGGAGAGGGGCTGCTTGTGGGCCCCTTGGGGCCCCTTCAGGCCAGCTAGGTCTTTGGGTCCTGGCTCCTTCGGTTTGGGAGCTGTTGCTGCAGTTGGGCATGTTGACCGGAGAGTGCTTCTCGGGCCGCGAACTGCAACCTTGCAGGTAGCTCCCAGGTTCCCTGGCCAACGAAAGCCCCCAGACCCAAATGGAGAGGGGCTGTTTGGGGGCCCCCTGGGGGCCCTTCAGGCCAGCTAGGTCTTTAGGTCCTGGCACCTTCGGTTTGGGAGCTGTTGCTGCAGTTGGGCATGTTGACCGGAGAGTGCTTCTCGGGCTGCGAACTGCAACCTTGCAGGTAGCTCCCAGGTTCCCGGCCCAACGAAAGCCCCCAGACCCAAATGGAGAGGGGCTGCTTGGGGGCCCCCTGGGGCCCCTTCAGGCCAGCTAGGTCTTTGGGTCCTGGCTCCTTCGGTTTGGGAGCTGTTGCTGCAGTTGGGCATGTTGGCCGGAGAGTGCTTCTCGGGCTGCGAACTGCAACCTTGCAGGTACCTCCCAGATCCCCGGCCCAACGAAAGCCCCCAGACCCAAATTGAGAGGGGCTGCTTGGGGGCCCCCTGGGGCCCCTTCAGGCCAGCTAGGTCTTTGGGTCCTGGCTCCTTCGGTTTGGGAGCTGTTGCTGCAGTTGGGCATGTTGACCGGAGAGTGCTTCTCGGGCCGCGAACTGCAACCTTGCAGGTAGCTCCCAGGTTCCCGGCCCAACGAAAGCCCCCAGACCCAAATTGAGAGGGGCTGCTTGGGGGCCCCCTGGGGCCCCTTCAGGCCAGCTAGGTCTTTGGGTCCTGGCTCCTTCGGTTTGGGAGCTGTTGCTGCAGTTGGGCATGTTGGCCGGAGAGTGCTTCTCGGGCCGCGAACTGCAACCTTGCAGGTAGCTCCCAGGTTCCCTGGCCAACGAAAGCCCCCAGACCCAAATGGAGAGGGGCTGTTTGGGGGCCCCGTGGGGACTCTTCAGGCCAGCTAGGTCTTTGGGTCCTGGCTCCTTCGGTTTGGGAGCTGTTGCTGCAGTTGGGCATGTTGGCCGGAGAGTGCTTCTCGGGCTGCGAACTGCAACCTTGCAGATACCTCCCATGTCCCAGGCCCAACGAAAGCCCCCAGACCCAAATTGAGAGGGGCTGTTTGGGGCCACCCTGGGGGCCCTTCAGGCCAGCTAGGTCTTTGGGTCCTGGCTCCTTCGGTTTGGGAGCTGTTGCTGGACGTTGGGCATGTTGGCCGGAGAGTGCTTCTCGGGCTGCGAACTGCAACCTTGCAGATACCTCCCATGTCCCAGCCCAACGAAAGCCCCCAGACCCAAATGGAGAGGGGCTGCTTGGGGGCCTCCTGGGGGCCCTTCAGGCCAGCTAGGTCTTTGGGTCCTGGCTCCTTCGGTTTGGGAGCTGTTGCTGCAGTTGGGCATGTTGGCCGGAGAGTGCTTCTCGGGCCGCGAACTGCAACCTTGCAGGTAGCTCCCAGGTTCCCGGCCCAACGAAAGCCCCCAGACCCAAATGGAGAGGGGCTGTTTGGGGGTCCCCTGGGGCCCCTTCAGGCCAGCTAGGTCTTTGGGTCCTGGCTCCTTCGGTTTGGGAGCTGTTGCTGCAGTTGGGCATGTTGGCCAGAGAGTGCTTCTCGGGCCGCGAACTGCAACCTTGTGGGTAGCTCCCAGGTTCCCGGCCCAACGAAAGCCCCCAGACCCAAATTGAGAGGGGCTGCTTGGGGGCCCCCTGGGGGCCCTTCAGGCCAGCTAGGTCTTTGGGTCCTGGCTCCTTCGGTTTGGGAGCTGTTGCTGCAGTTGGGCATGTTGGCCGGAGAGTGCTTCTCGGGCCGCGAACTGCAACCTTGCAGGTACCTCCCAGGTTCCCGGCCCAACGAAAGCCCCCAGACCCAAATTGAGAGGGGCTGCTTGGGGACTCCCTGGGGCCCCTTCAGGCCAGCTAGGTCTTTGGGTCCTGGCTCCTTCGGTTTGGGAGCTGTTGCTGGACGTTGGGCATGTTGGCCGGAGAGTGCTTCTCGGGCCGCGAACTGAAACCTTGCAGGTACCTCCCAGGTTCCCGGCCCAACGAAAGCCCCCAGACCCAAATGGAGAGGGGCTGTTTGGGGGCCCCCTGGGGGCCCTTCAGGCCAGCTAGGTCTTTGGGTCCTGGCTCCTTCGGTTTGGGAGCTGTTGCTGCAGTTGGGCATGTTGGCCGGAGAGTGCTTCTCGGGCTGCGAACTGCAACCTTGCAGGTAGCTCCCAGGTTCCCGGCCCAACGAAAGCCCCCAGACCCAAATGGAGAGGGGCTGCTTGGGGGCCCCCTGGGGCCCCTTCAGGCCAGCTAGGTCTTTGGGTCCTGGCTCCTTCGCTTTGGGAGCTGTTGCTGCAGTTGGGCATGTTGGCCGGAGAGTGCTTCTCGGGCCGCGAACTGCAACCTTGCAGGTAGCTCCCAGGTTCCCGGCCCAACAAAAGCCCCCAGACCCAAATGGAGAGGGGCTGCTTGGGGGCCCCCTGGGGCCCCTTCATGCCAGCTAGGTCTTTGGGTCCTGGCTCCTTCGGTTTGGGAGCTGTGTCTGCAGTTGGGCATGTTGACCGGAGAGTGCTTCTCGGGCTGCGAACTGCAACCTTGCAGGTACCTCCCAGGTTCCCGGCCCAAGGAAAGCATCCAGACCCACATGGAGAGGGGCTGCTTGTGAGCCCCTTGGGGCCCCTTCAGGCCAGCTAGGTCTTTGGGTCCTGGCTCCTTCGGTTTGGGAGCTGTTGCTGCAGTTGGGCATGTTGGCCGGAGAGTGCTTCTCGGGCTGCGAACTGCAACCTTGCAGGTACCTCCCAGGTTCCCGGCCCAACGAAAGCCCCCAGACCCAAATTGAGAGGGGCTGCTTGGGGGCCCCCTTGGGCCCCTTCAGGCCAGCTAGGTCTTTGGGTCCTGGCTCCTTCGCTTTGGGAGCTGTTGCTGCAGTTGGGCATGTTGGACGGAGAGTGCTTCTCGGGCCGCGAACTGCAACCTTGCAGGTATCTCCCAGGTTCCCGGCCCAACAAAAGCCCCCAGACCCAAATTGAGAGGGGCTGTTTGGGGCCACCCTGGGGGCCCTTCAGGCCAGCTAGGTCTTTGGGTCCTGGCTCCTTCGGTTTGGGAGCTGTTGCTGGACTTTGGGCATGTTGACCGGAGAGGGCTTATCGGGCCGCGAACTGCAACCTTGCAGGTACCTCCCAGGTTCCATGCCCAACGAAAGCCCCCAGACCCAAATGGAGAGGGGCTGTTTGGGGGCCCCCTGGGGCCCCTTCAGGCCAGCTAGGTCTTTGGGTCCTGGCTCCTTCGGTTTGGGAGCTGTTGCTGCAGTTGGGCATGTTGGCCGGAGAGTGCTTATCGGTCCGCGAAGTGCAACCTTTCAGGCACTTCCCAGGTTCCCGGCCCAACGAAAGCCCCCAGACCCAAATTGAGAGGGGCTGCTTGGGGGCCCCCTGGGGCCCCTTCAGGCCAGCTAGGTCTTTGGGTCCTGGCTCCTTCGGTTTGGGAGCTGTTGCTGCAGTTGGGCATGTTGGCCGGAGAGTGCTTCTCGGGCCGCGAACTGCAACCTGGCAGGTAGCTCCCAGGTTCCCGGCCCAACGAAAGCCCCCAGACCCAAATGGAGAGGGGCTGTTTGGGGGCCCCCTGGGGGCCCTTCAGGCCAGCTAGGTCTTTGGGTCCTGGCTCCTTCGGTTTGGGAGCTGTTGCTGCAGTTGGGCATGTTGACCGGAGAGTGCTTCTCGGGCCGCGAACTGCAACCTTGCAGGTACCTCCCAGGTTCCCGGGCCAACGAAAGCCCCCAGACCCAAATGGAGAGGGGCTGCTTGTGGGCCCCCTGGGGCCCCTTCAGGCCAGCTAGGTCTTTGGGTCCTGGCTCCTTCGCTTTGGGAGCTGTTGCTGCAGTTGGGCATGTTGACCGGAGAGTGCTTCTCGGGCCGCGAACTGCAACCTTGCAGGTAGCTCCCAGGTTCCCGGCCCAACGAAAGCCCCCAGTCCCAAATTGAGAGGGGCTGCTTGGGGTCCCCTGGGGCCCCTTCAGGTCAGCTAGGTCTTTGGGTCCTGGCTCCTTCGGTTTGGGAGCTGTTGCTGCAGTTGGGCATGTTGGCCGGAGAGTGCTTCTCGGGCCGCGAACTGCAACCTTGCAGGTAGCTCCCAGGTTCCCGGCCCAACGAAAGCCCCCAGACCCAAAAGGAGAGGGGCTGCTTGGGGGCCCCCTGGGGCCCCTTCAGGCCAGCTAGGTCTTTGGGTCCTGGCTCCTTCGGTTTGGGAGCTGTTGCTGCAGTTGGGCAAGTTGGCCGGAGAGTGCTTCTCGGGCCGCGAACTGCAACCTTGCAGGTAGCTCCCAGGTTCCCGGCCCAACGAAAGCCCCCAGACCCAAATGGAGAGGGGCTGTTTGGGGGCCCCCTGGGGCCCCTTCAGGCCAGCTAGGTCTTTGGGTCCTGGCTCCTTCGGTTTGGGAGCTGTTGCTGGACGTTGGGCATGTTGACCGGAGAGTGCTTATCGGGCCGCGAACTGCAACCTTGCGGGTAGCTCCAAGGTTCCATGACCAAGGAAAGCCCCCAGACCCAAATGGAGAGGGGCTGCCTGGGGGCCCCGTGGGGACTCTTCAGGCCAGCTAGGTCTTTGGGTCCTGGCTCCTTCGGTTTGGGAGCTGTTGCTGGACGTTGGGCATGTTGGCCGGAGAGTGCTTCTCGGGCTGCGAACTGCAACCTTGCAGATACCTCCCATGTCCCAGGCCCAACGAAAGCCCCCAGACCCAAATGGAGAGGGGCTGCTTGGGGGCCCCCTGGGGGCCCTTCAGGCCAGCTAGGTCTTTGGGTCCTGGCTCCTTCGGTTTGGGAGCTGTTGCTGCAGTTGGGCATGTTGGCCGGAGAGTGCTTCTCGGGCTGCGAACTGCAACCTTGCAGGTAGCTCCCAGGTTCCCGGCCCAACGAAAGCCCCCAGACCCAAATGGAGAGGGGCTGTTTGGGGGTCCCCTGGGGCCCCTTCAGGCCAGCTAGGTCTTTGGGTCCTGGCTCCTTCGGTTTGGGAGCTGTTGGTGGACGATGGGCATGTTGACCAGAGAGTGCTTCTCGGGCTGCGAACTGCAACCTTGCAGGTACCTCGCATGTCCCCGGCCCAACGAAAGCCCCCAGACCCAAATTGAGAGGGGCTGTTTGGGGCCACCCTGGGGGCCCTTCAGGCCAGATAGGTCTTTGGGTCCTGGCTCCTTCGGTTTGGGAGCTGTTGCTGGACGTTGGGCATGTTGACCGGAGAGTGCTTATCGGGCTGCGAACTGCAACATTGCGGGTAGCTCCAAGGTTCCATGACCAAGGAAAGCCCCCAGACCCAAATGGAGAGGGGCTGCCTGGGGGCACCGTGGGGACTCTTCAGGCCAGCTAGGTCTTTGGGTCCTGGCTCCTTCTGTTTGGGAGCTGTTGCTGGACGTTGGGCATGTTGGCCGGAGAGTGCTTCTCGGGCTGCGAACTGCAACCTTGCAGATACCTCCCATGTCCCAGGCCCAACGAAAGCCCCCAGACCCAAATGGAGAGGGGCTGCTTGGGGGCCCCCTGGGGGCCCTTCAGGCCAGCTAGGTCTTTGGGTCCTGGCTCCTTCGGTTTGGGAGCTGTTGCTGCAGTTGGGCATGTTGACCGGAGAGTGCTTCTCGGGCCGCGAACTGCAACCTTGCAGGTACCTCCCAGGTTCCCGGCCCAACGAAAACCCCCAGACCCAAATGGAGAGGGGCTGTTTGGGGGTCCCCTGGGGCCCCTTCAGGCCAGCTAGGTCTTTGGGTCCTGGCTCCTTCGGTTTGGGAGCTGTTGCTGCAGTTGGGCATGT
This sequence comes from Gallinula chloropus, assembly GCF_964237585.1. Taxonomy (NCBI): domain Eukaryota; kingdom Metazoa; phylum Chordata; class Aves; order Gruiformes; family Rallidae; genus Gallinula; species Gallinula chloropus. Next base: position 17,213,469 of record NC_140101.1, on the reverse strand, counting down.
TGACCAGAGAGTGCTTCTCGGGCTGCGAACTGCAACCTTGCAGGTACCTCCCATGTCCCCGGCCCAACGAAAGCCCCCAGACCCAAATAGAGAGGGGCTGTTTGGGGCCACCCTGGGGGCCCTTCAGGCCAGCTAGGTCTTTGGGTCCTGGCTCCTTCGGTTTGGGAGCTGTTGCTGGACTTTGGGCATGTTGACCGGAGAGTGCTTATCGGGCCGCGTACTGCAACCTTGCAGGTACCTCCCAGGTTCCATGCCCAACGAAAGCCCCCAGACCCAAATGGAGAGGGGCTGTTTGGGGGCCCCCTGGGGCCCCTTCAGGCCAGCTAGGTCTTTGGGTCCTGGCTCCTTCGGTTTGGGAGCTGTTGCTGCAGTTGGGCATGTTGGCCGGAGAGTGCTTCTCGGGCCGCGAAGTGCAACCTTTCAGGCACTTCCCAGGTTCCCGGCCCAACGAAAGCCCCCAGACCCAAATGGAGAGGGGCTGCTTGGGGGCCCCCTGGGGCCCCTTCAGGCCAGCTAGGTCTTTGGGTCCTGGCTCCTTCGGTTTGGGAGCTGTTGCTGCAGTTGGGCATGTTGACCGGAGAGTGCTTCTCGGGCCGCGAACTGCAACCTTGCAGGTACCTCCCAGGTTCCCGGGCCAACGAAAGCCCCCAGACCCAAATGGAGAGGGGCTGCTTGGGGGCCCCCTGGGGGCCCTTCAGGCCAGCTAGGTCTTTGGGTCCTGGCTCCTTCGCTTTGGGAGCTGTTGCTGCAGTTGGGCATGTTGGCCGGAGAGTGCTTCTCGGGCCGCGAACTGCAACCTTGCAGGTAGCTCCCAGGTTCCCGGCCCAACGAAAGCCCCCAGACCCAAATGGAGAGGGGCTGTTTGGGGGCCCCCTGGGGGCCCTTCAGGCCAGCTAGGTCTTTGGGTCCTGGCTCCTTCGGTTTGGGAGCTGTTGCTGCAGTTGGGCATGTTGACCGGAGAGTGCTTCTCGGGCCGCGAACTGCAACCTTGCAGGTACCTCCCAGGTTCCCGGCCCAACGAAAGCCCCCAGACCCAAATTGAGAGGGGCTGCTTGGGGGCCCCCTGGGGACCCTTCAGGCCAGCTAGGTCTTTGGGTCCTGGCTCCTTCGGTTTGGGAGCTGTTGCTGCAGTTGGGCATGTTGGCCGGAGAGTGCTTCTCGGGCCGCGAACTGCAACCTTGCAGGTAGCTCCTAGGTTCCCGGCCCAACGAAAGCCCCCAGACCCAAATGGAGAGGGGCTGTTTGGGGGCCCCTTGGGGCCCCTTCAGGCCAGCTAGGTCTTTGGGTCCTGGCTCCTTCGGTTTGGGAGCTGTTGCTGCAGTTGGGCATGTTGACCGGAGAGTGCTTCTCGGGCCGCGAACTGCAACCTTGCAAGTAGCTCCCAGGTTCCCGGCCCAACGAAAGCCCCCAGACCCAAATGGAGAGGGGCTGTTTGGGGGCCCCGTGGGGCCCCTTCAGGCCAGCTAGGTCTTTGGGTCCTGGCTCCTTCGGTTTGGGAGCTGTTGCTGCAGTTGGGCATGTTGACCGGAGAGTGCTTCTCGGGCTGCGAAGTGAAACCTTGCAGGTACCTCCCAGGTTCCCGGCCCAAGGAAAGCATCCAGACCCACATGGAGAGGGGCTGCTTGTGGGCCCCCTGGGGCCCCTTCAGGCCAGCTAGGTCTTTGGGTCCTGGCTCCTTCGGTTTGGGAGCTGTTGCTGCAGTTGGGCATGTTGACCGGAGAGGGCTTCTCGGGCCGCGAACTGCAACCTTGCAGGTACCTCCCAGGTTCCGGCCCAACAAAAGCCCCCAGACCCAAATTGAGAGGGGCTGCTTGGGGGCCCCCTGGGGCCCCTTCAGGCCAGCTAGGTCTTTGGGTCCTGGCTCCTTCGGTTTGGGAGCTGTTGCTGCAGTTGGGCATGTTGGCCGGAGAGTGCTTCTCGGGCTGCGAACTGCAACCTTGCAGGTAGCTCCCAGGTTCCCGGCCCAACGAAAGCCCCCAGACCCAAATGGAGAGGGGCTGCTTGGGGGCCCCCTGGGGCCCCTTCAGGCCAGCTAGGTCTTTGGGTCCTGGCTCCTTCGGTTTGGGAGCTGTTGCTGCAGTTGGGCATGTTGACCGGAGAGTGCTTCTCGGGCCGCGAACTGCAACCTTGCAGGTAGCTCCCAGGTTCCCGGCCCAACGAAAGCCCCCAGACCCAAATGGAGAGGGGCTGCTTGGGGGCCCCCTGGGGCCCCTTCAGGCCAGCTAGGTCTTTGGGTCCTGGCTCCTTCGGTTTGGGAGCTGTTGCTGCAGTTGGGCATGTTGGCCGGAGAGTGCTTCTCGGGCCGCGAACTGCAACCTTGCAGGTAGCTCCCAGGTTCCCGGCCCAACGAAAGCCCCCAGTCCCAAATTGAGAGGGGCTGCTTGGGGGCCCCCTGGGGCCCCTTCAGGTCAGCTAGGTCTTTGGGTCCTGGCTCCTTCGGTTTGGGAGCTGTTGCTGCAGTTGGGCATGTTGGCCGGAGAGTGCTTCTCGGGCCGCGAACTGCAACCTTGCAGGTAGCTCCCAGGTTCCCGGCCCAACGAAAGCCCCCAGACCCAAAAGGAGAGGGGCTGCTTGGGGGCCCCCTGGGGGCCCTTCAGGCCAGCTAGGTCTTTGGGTCCTGGCTCCTTTGGTTTGGGAGCTGTTGCTGCAGTTGGACATGTTGGCCGGAGAGTGCTTCTCGGGCCGCGAACTGCAACCTTGCAGGTAGCTCCCAGGTTCCCGGCCCAACGAAAGCCCCCAGACCCAAATGGAGAGGGGCTGTTTGGGGGCCCCCTGGGGCCCCTTCAGGCCAGCTAGGTCTTTGGGTCCTGGCTCCTTCGGTTTGGGAGCTGTTGCTGCAGTTGGGCATGTTGACCGGAGAGTGCTTCTCGGGCCGCGAACTGCAACCTTGCAGGTAGCTCCCAGGTTCCCGGCCCAACGAAAGCCCCCAGACCCAAATGGAGAGGGGCTGCTTGGGGGCCCCCTGGGGCCCCTTCAGGCCAGCTAGGTCTTTGGGTCCTGGCTCCTTCGGTTTGGGAGCTGTTGCTGCAGTTGGGCATGTTGACCGGAGAGTGCTTCTCGGGCCGCGAACTGCAACCTGGCAGGTAGCTCCCAGGTTCCCGGCCCAACGAAAGCCCCCAGACCCAAATGGAGAGGGGCTGTTTGGGGGCCCCCTGGGGCCCCTTCAGGCCAGCTAGGTCTTTGGGTCCTGGCTCCTTCGGTTTGGGAGCTGTTGCTGGACGTTGGGCATGTTGGCCAGAGAGTGCTCTTCGGGCCACGAACTGCAACCTTGTGGGTAGCTCCCAGGTTCCCGGCCCAACGAAAGCCCCCAGACCCAAATGGAGAGGGGCTGCTTGGGGGCCCCCTGGGGACCCTTCAGGCCAGCTAGGTCTTTGGGTCCTGGCTCCTTCGGTTTGGGAGCTGTTGCTGGACGTTGGACATGTTGGCCGGAGAGTGCTTCTCGGGCCGTGAACTGCAACCTTGCGGGTAGCTCCAAGGTTCCATGACCAAGGAAAGCCCCCAGACCCAAATGGAGAGGGGCTGCCTGGGGGCCCCGTGGGGACTCTTCAGGCCAGCTAGGTCTTTGGGTCCTGGCTCCTTCGGTTTGGGAGCTGTTGCTGGACGTTGGGCATGTTGGCCGGAGAGTGCTTCTCGGGCCGCGAACTGCAACCTTGCAGATACCTCCCATGTCCCAGTCCCAACGAAAGCCCCCAGACCCAAATGGAGAGGGGCTGCTTGGGGGCCCCCTGGGGGCCCTTCAGGCCAGCTAGGTCTTTGGGTCCTGGCTCCTTCGGTTTGGGAGCTGTTGCTGCGGTTGGGCATGTTGGCCGGAGAGTGCTTCTCGGGCTGTGAACTGCAATCTTGCGGGTAGCTCCAAGGTTCCATGACCAAGGAAAGCCCCCAGACCCAAATGGAGAGGGGCTGCCTGGGGGCCCCGTGGGGACTCTTCAGGCCAGCTAGGTCTTTGGGTCCTGGCTCCTTCGGTTTGGGAGCTGTTGCTGGACGTTGGGCATGTTGGCCGGAGAGTGCTTCTCGGGCTGCGAACTGCAACCGTGCAGGTACCTCCCAGGTCCCCGGCCCAATGAAAGCCCCCAGACCCAAATGGAGAGGGGCTGCTTGGGGGCCCCCTGGGGGCCCTTCAGGCCAGCTAGGTCTTTGGGTCCTGGCTCCTTCGGTTTGGGAGCTGTTCCTGCAGTTGGGCATGTTGGCCGGAGAGTGCTTCTCGGGCTGCGAACTGCAACCTTGCAGGTAGCTCCCAGGTTCCCGGCCCAACGAAAGCCCCCAGACCCAAATGGAGAGGGGCTGTTTGGGGGTCCCCTGGGGCCAATTCAGGCCAGCTAGGTCTTTGGGTCCTGGCTCCTTCGGTTTGGGAGCTGTTGCTGGACGTTGGGCATGTTGGCCGGAGAGTGCTTCTCGGGCCGCGAACTGCAACCTGGCAGGTAGCTCCCAGGTTCCCGGCCCAACGAAAGCCCCCAGACCCAAATGGAGAGGGGCTGTTTGGGGGTCCCCTGGGGCCAATTCAGGCCAGCTAGGTCTTTGGGTCCTGGCTCCTTCGCTTTGGGAGCTGTTGCTGGACGTTGGGCATGTTGACCAGAGAGTGCTTCTCGGGCTGCGAACTGCAACCTTGCAGGTACCTCCCATGTCCCCGGCCCAACGAAAGCCCCCAGACCCAAATTGAGAGGGGCTGTTTGGGGCCACCCTGGGGGCCCTTCAGGCCAGCTAGGTCTTTGGGTCCTGGCTCCTTCGGTTTGGGAGCTGTTGCTGGACTTTGGGAATGTTGATCAGAGAGTGCTTCTCGGGCCGCGAACTGCAACCTTGCAGGTACCTCCCATGTCCCCGGCCCAACGAAAGCCCCCAGACCCAAATTGAGAGGGGCTGTTTGGGGCCACCCTGGGGGCCCTTCAGGCCAGCTAGGTCTTTGGGTCCTGGCTCCTTCTGTTTGGGAGCTGTTGCTGGACGTTGGGCATGTTGACCGGAGAGTGCTTATCGGGCCGCGAACTGCAACCTTGCGGGTAGCTCCAAGGTTCCATGACCAAGGAAAGCCCCCAGACCCAAATGGAGAGGGGCTGCCTGGGGGCACCGTGGGGACTCTTCAGGCCAGCTAGGTCTTTGGGTCCTGGCTCCTTCGGTTTGGGAGCTGTTGCTGGACGTTGGGCATGTTGGCCGGAGAGTGCTTCTCGGGCTGCGAACTGCAACCTTGCAGATACCTCCCATGTCCCAGGCCCAACGAAAGCCCCCAGACCCAAATGGAGAGGGGCTGCTTGGGGGCCCCCTGGGGGCCCTTCAGGCCAGCTAGGTCTTTGGGTCCTGGCTCCTTCGGTTTGGGAGCTGTTGCTGCAGTTGGGCATGTTGGCCGGAGAGTGCTTCTCGGGCCGCGAAGTGCAACCTTTCAGGCACTTCCCAGGTTCCCGGCCCAACGAAAGCCCCCAGACCCAAATTGAGAGGGGCTGCTTGGGGGCCCCCTGGGGCCCCTTCAGGCCAGCTAGGTCTTTGGGTCCTGGCTCCTTCGGTTTGGGAGCTGTTGCTGCAGTTGGGCATGTTGGCCGGAGAGTGCTTCTCGGGCCGCGAACTGCAACCTGGCAGGTAGCTCCCAGGTTCCCGGCCCAACGAAAGCCCCCAGACCCAAATGGAGAGGGGCTGTTTGGGGGCCCCCTGGGGGCCCTTCAGGCCAGCTAGGTCTTTGGGTCCTGGCTCCTTCGGTTTGGGAGCTGTTGCTGCAGTTGGGCATGTTGACCGGAGAGTGCTTCTCGGGCCGCGAACTGCAACCTTGCAGGTACCTCCCAGGTTCCCGGCCCAACGAAAGCCCCCAGACCCAAATTGAGAGGGGCTGCTTGGGAGCCCCCTGGGGGCCCTTCAGGCCAGCTAGGTCTTTGGGTCCTGGCTCCTTCGGTTTGGGAGCTGTTGCTGCAGTTGGGCATGTTGGCCGGAGAGTGCTTCTCGGGCCGCGAACTGCAACCTTGCAGGTACCTCCCAGGTTCCCGGCCCAACGAAAGCCCCCAGACCCAAATTGAGAGGGGCTGCTTGGGGGCCCCCTGGGGCCCCTTCAGGCCAGCTAGGTCTTTGGGTCCTGGCTCCTTCGGTTTGGGAGCTGTTGCTGCAGTTGGGCATGTTGGCCGGAGAGTGCTTCTCGGGCCGCGAACTGCAACCTTGCAGGATTCTCCCAGGTTCCCGGCCCAACGAAAGCCCCCAGACCCAAATGGATGGGGCTGTTTAGGGGCCCCTTGAGGCCCCTTCAGGCCAGCTAGGTCTTTGGGTCCTGGCTCCTTCGGTTTGGGAGCTGTTGCTGCAGTTGGGCATGTTGACCGGAGAGTGCTTCTCGGGCCGCGAACTGCAACCTTGCAGGTAGCTCCCAGGTTCCCGGCCCAACGAAAGCCCCCAGACCCAAATGGAGAGGGGCTGTTTGGGGGCCCCCTGGGGCCCCTTCAGGCCAGCTAGGTCTTTGGGTCCTGGCTCCTTCGGTTTGGGAGCTGTTGCTGCAGTTGGGCATGTTGGCCGGAGAGTGCTTCTCGGGCCGCGAACTGCAACCTTGCAGGATTCTCCCAGGTTCCCGGCCCAACGAAAGCCCCCAGACCCAAATGGAGAGGGGCTGCTTGGGGGCCCCCTGGGGCCCCTTCAGGCCAGCTAGGTCTTTAGGTCCTGGCTCCTTCGGTTTGGGAGCTGTTGCTGCAGTTGGGCATGTTGACCGGAGAGTGCTTCTCGGGCTGCGAACTGAAACCTTGCAGGTACCTCCCAGGTTCCCGGCCCAAGGAAAGCATCCAGACCCACATGGAGAGGGGCTGCTTGTGGGCCCCCTGGGGCCCCTTCAGGCCAGCTAGGTCTTTGGGTCCTGGCTCCTTCGGTTTGGGAGCTGTTGCTGCAGTTGGACATGTTGGCCGGAGAGTGCTTCTCGGGCCGCGAACTGCAACCTTGCAGGTAGCTCCCAGGTTCCCGGCCCAACGAAAGCCCCCAGACCCAAATGGAGAGGGGCTGTTTGGGGGCCCCCTGGGGCCCCTTCAGGCCAGCTAGGTCTTTGGGTCCTGGCTCCTTCGGTTTGGGAGCTGTTGCTGCAGTTGGGCATGTTGACCGGAGAGTGCTTCTCGGGCCGCGAACTGCAACCTGGCAGGTAGCTCCCAGGTTCCCGGCCCAACGAAAGCCCCCAGACCCAAATGGAGAGGGGCTGCTTGGGGGCCCCCTGGGGCCCCTTCAGGCCAGCTAGGTCTTTGGGTCCTGGCTCCTTCGGTTTGGGAGCTGTTGCTGCAGTTGGGCATGTTGACCGGAGAGTGCTTCTCGGGCCGCGAACTGCAACCTGGCAGGTAGCTCCCAGGTTCCCGGCCCAACGAAAGCCCCCAGACCCAAATGGAGAGGGGCTGTTTGGGGGCCCCCTGGGGCCCCTTCAGGCCAGCTAGGTCTTTGGGTCCTGGCTCCTTCGGTTTGGGAGCTGTTGCTGGACGTTGGGCATGTTGGCCAGAGAGTGCTTCTCGGGCCACGAACTGCAACCTTGTGGGTAGCTCCCAGGTTCCCGGCCCAACGAAAGCCCCCAGACCCAAATGGAGAGGGGCTGCTTGGGGGCCCCCTGGGGACCCTTCAGGCCAGCTAGGTCTTTGGGTCCTGGCTCCTTCGGTTTGGGAGCTGTTGCTGGACGTTGGACATGTTGGCCGGAGAGTGCTTCTCGGGCCGTGAACTGCAACCTTGCGGGTAGCTCCAAGGTTCCATGACCAAGGAAAGCCCCCAGACCCAAATGGAGAGGGGCTGCCTGGGGGCCCCGTGGGGACTCTTCAGGCCAGCTAGGTCTTTGGGTCCTGGCTCCTTCGGTTTGGGAGCTGTTGCTGGACGTTGGGCATGTTGGCCGGAGAGTGCTTCTCGGGCTGCGAACTGCAACCTTGCAGATACCTCCCATGTCCCAGGCCCAACGAAAGCCCCCAGACCCAAATGGAGAGGGGCTGCTTGGTGGCCCCCTGGGGGCCCTTCAGGCCAGCTAGGTCTTTGGGTCCTGGCTCCTTCGGTTTGGGAGCTGTTGCTGCAGTTGGGCATGTTGGCCGGAGAGTGCTTCTCGGGCCGCGAACTGCAACCTGGCAGGTAGCTCCCAGGTTCCCGGCCCAACTAAAACCCCAGACCCAAATGGAGAGGGGCTGCTTGGGGGCCCACTGGGGGCCCTTCAGGCCAGCTAGGTCTTTGGGTCCTGGCTCCTTCGGTTTGGGAGCTGTTGCTGGACGTTGGACATGTTGGCCGGAGAGTGCTTCTCGGGCTGTGAACTGCAATCTTGCGGGTAGCTCCAAGGTTCCATGACCAAGGAAAGCCCCCAGACCCAAATGGAGAGGGGCTGCCTGGGGGCCCCGTGGGGACTCTTCAGGCCAGCTAGGTCTTTGGGTCCTGGCTCCTTCGGTTTGGGAGCTGTTGCTGGACGTTGGGCATGTTGGCCGGAGAGTGCTTCTCGGGCTGCGAACTGCAACCGTGCAGGTACCTCCCAGGTCCCCGGCCCAACGAAAGCCCCCAGACCCAAATGGAGAGGGCCTGCTTGGGGGTCCCCTGGGGCCCCTTCAGGCCAGCTAGGTCTTTGGGTCCTGGCTCCTTCGGTTTGGGAGCTGTTGCTGCAGTTGGGCATGTTGGCCGGAGAGTGCTTCTCGGGCCGCGAAGTGCAACCTTTCAGGCACTTCCCAGGTTCCCGGCCCAACGAAAGCCCCCAGACCCAAATTGAGAGGGGCTGCTTGGGGGCCCCCTGGGGCCCCTTCAGGCCAGCTAGGTCTTTGGGTCCTGGCTCCTTCGGTTTGGGAGCTGTTGCTGCAGTTGGGCATGTTGGCCGGAGAGTGCTTCTCGGGCCGCGAACTGCAACCTGGCAGGTAGCTCCCAGGTTCCCGGCCCAACGAAAGCCCCCAGACCCAAATGGAGAGGGGCTGTTTGGGGGCCCCCTGGGGGCCCTTCAGGCCAGCTAGGTCTTTGGGTCCTGGCTCCTTCGGTTTGGGAGCTGTTGCTGCAGTTGGGCATGTTGACCGGAGAGTGCTTCTCGGGCCGCGAACTGCAACCTTGCAGGTACCTCCCAGGTTCCCGGCCCAACGAAAGCCCCCAGACCCAAATTGAGAGGGGCTGCTTGGGAGCCCCCTGGGGGCCCTTCAGGCCAGCTAGGTCTTTGGGTCCTGGCTCCTTCGCTTTGGGAGCTGTTGCTGCAGTTGGGCATGTTGGCCGGAGAGTGCTTCTCGGGCCGCGAACTGCAACCTTGCAGGTAGCTCCCAGGTTCCCGGCCCAACGAAAGCCCCCAGACCCAAATGGAGAGGGGCTGTTTGGGGGCCCCCTGGGGGCCCTTCAGGCCAGCTAGGTCTTTGGGTCCTGGCTCCTTCGGTTTGGGAGCTGTTGCTGCAGTTGGGCATGTTGGCCGGAGAGTGCTTCTCGGGCCGCGAACTGCAACCTTGCAGGTACCTCCCAGGTTCCCGGCCCAACGAAAGCCCCCAGACCCAAATTGAGAGGGGCTGCTTGGGGGCCCCCTGGGGCCCCTTCAGGCCAGCTAGGTCTTTGGGTCCTGGCTCCTTCGGTTTGGGAGCTGTTGCTGCAGTTGGGCATGTTGGCCGGAGAGTGCTTCTCGGGCCGCGAACTGCAACCTTGCAGGATTCTCCCAGGTTCCCGGCCCAACGAAAGCCCCCAGACCCAAATGGATGGGGCTGTTTGGGGGCCCCTTGGGGCCCCTTCAGGCCAGCTAGGTCTTTGGGTCCTGGCTCCTTCGGTTTGGGAGCTGTTGCTGCAGTTGGGCATGTTGACCGGAGAGTGCTTCTCGGGCCGCGAACTGCAACCTTGCAGGTAGCTCCCAGGTTCCCGGCCCAACGAAAGCCCCCAGACCCAAATGGAGAGGGGCTGTTTGGGGGCCCCCTGGGGCCCCTTCAGGCCAGCTAGGTCTTTGGGTCCTGGCTCCTTCGGTTTGGGAGCTGTTGCTGCAGTTGGGCATGTTGGCCGGAGAGTGCTTCTCGGGCCGCGAACTGCAACCTGGCAGGTAGCTCCCAGGTTCCCGGCCCAACGAAAGCCCCCAGACCCAAATGGAGAGGGGCTGTTTGGGGGCCCCCTGGGGCCCCTTCAGGCCAGCTAGGTCTTTGGGTCCTGGCTCCTTCGGTTTGGGAGCTGTTTCTGCAGTTGGGCATGTTGGCCGGAGAGTGCTTCTCGGGCCGCGAACTGCAACCTTGTGGGTAGCTCCCAGATTCCCGGCCCAACGAAAGCCCCCAGACCCAAATGGAGAGGGGCTGCTTGGGGGCCCCCTGGGGACCCTTCAGGCCAGCTAGGTCTTTGGGTCCTGGCTCCTTCGGTTTGGGAGCTGTTGCTGGACGTTGGACATGTTGGCCGGAGAGTGCTTCTCGGGCCGCGAACTGCAACCTTGCAGGTAGCTCCCAGGTTCCCGGCCCAACGAAAGCCCCCAGTCCCAAATTGAGAGGGGCTGCTTGGGGGCCCCCTGGGGGCCCTTCAGGTCAGCTAGGTCTTTGGGTCCTGGCTCCTTCGGTTTGGGAGCTGTTGCTGCAGTTGGGCATGTTGGCCGGAGAGTGCTTCTCGGGCCGCGAACTGCAACCTTGCAGGTAGCTCCCAGGTTCCCCGCCCAACGAAAGCCCCCAGACCCAAAAGGAGAGGGGCTGCTTGGGGGCCCCCTGGGGGCCCTTCAGGCCAGCTAGGTCTTTGGGTCCTGGCTCCTTCGGTTTGGGAGCTGTTGCTGCAGTTGGACATGTTGACCGGAGAGTGCTTCTCGGGCCGCGAACTGCAACCTTGCAGGTAGCTCCCAGGTTCCCGGCCCAACGAAAGCCCCCAGACCCAAATGGAGAGGGGCTGCTTGGGGGCCCCCTGGGGGCCCTTCAGGCCAGCTAGGTCTTTGGGTCCTGGCTCCTTCGGTTTGGGAGCTGTTGCTGCAGTTGGGCATGTTGACCGGAGAGTGCTTCTCGGGCCACGAACTGCAACCTTGCAGGTACCTCCCAGATCCCCGGCCCAACGAAAGCCCCCAGACCCAAATGGAGAGGGGCTGCTTGGGGGCCCCCTGGGGCCCCTTCAGGCCAGCTAGGTCTTTGGGTCCTGGCTCCTTCGGTTTGGGAGCTGTTGCTGCAGTTGGGCAAGTTGGCCGGAGAGTGCTTCTCGGGCCGCGAACTGCAACCTTGCAGGTAGCTCCCAGGTTCCCGGCCCAACGAAAGCCCCCAGACCCAAATGGAGAGGGGCTGCTTGGGGGCCCCCTGGGGCCCCTTCAGTCCAGCTAGGTCTTTGGGTCCTGGCTCCTTCGCTTTGGGAGCTGTTGCTGCAGTTGGGCATGTTGACCGGAGAGTGCTTCTCGGGCCGCGAACTGCAACCTTGCAGGTAGCTCCCAGATCCCCGGCCCAACGAAAGCCCCCAGACCCAAATTGAGAGGGGCTGCTTGGTGGCCCCCTGGGGGCCCTTCAGGCCAGCTAGGTCTTTGGGTCCTGGCTCCTTCGGTTTGGGAGCTGTTGCTGCAGTTGGGCATGTTGGCCGGAGAGTGCTTCTCGGGCTGCGAACTGCAACCTTGAAGGTAGCTCCCAGGTTCCCGGCCCAACGAAAGCCCCCAGACCCAAATGGAGAGGGGCTGCTTGGGGGCCCCCTGGGGCCCCTTCAGGCCAGCTAGGTCTTTGGGTCCTGGCTCCTTCGGTTTGGGAGCTGTTACTGCAGTTGGGCATGTTGGCCAGAGAGTGCTTCTCGGGCCGCGAACTGCAACCTTGTGGGTAGCTCCCAGGTTCCCGGCCCAACGAAAGCCCCCAGACCCAAATGGAGAGGGGCTGCTTGGGGGCCCCCTGGGGACCCTTCAGGCCAGCTAAGTCTTTGGGTCCTGGCTCCTTCGGTTTGGGAGCTGTTGCTGCAGTTGGGCATGTTGGCCGGAGAGTGCTTCTCGGGCCGTGAACTGCAACCTTGCGGGTAGCTCCAAGGTTCCATGACCAAGGAAAGCCCCCAGACCCAAATGGAGAGGGGCTGCCTGGGGGCCCCGTGGGGACTCTTCAGGCCAGCTAGGTCTTTGGGTCCTGGCTCCTTCGGTTTGGGAGCTGTTGCTGGACGTTGGGCATGTTGGCCGGAGAGTGCTTCTCGGGCTGCGAACTGCAACCTTGCAGATACCTCCCATGTCCCAGGCCCAACGAAAGCCCCCAGACCCAAATGGAGAGGGGCTGCTTGGGGGCCCCCTGGGGCCCCTTCAGGCCAGCTAGGTCTTTGGGTCCTGGCTCCTTCGGTTTGGGAGCTGTTGCTGCAGTTGGGCATGTTGACCGGAGAGTGCTTCTCGGGCCGCGAACTGCAACCTGGCAGGTAGCTCCCAGGTTCCCGGCCCAACGAAAGCCCCCAGACCCAAATGGAGAGGGGCTGCTTGGGGGCCCCCTGGGGCCCCTTCAGGCCAGCTAGGTCTTTGGGTCCTGGCTCCTTCGGTTTGGGAGCTGTTGCTGGACGTTGGACATGTTGGCCGGAGAGTGCTTCTTGGGCCGTGAACTGCAACCTTGCGGGTAGCTCCAAGGTTCCATGACCAAGGAAAGCCCCCAGACCCAAATGGAGAGGGGCTGCCTGGGGGCCCCGTGGGGACTCTTCAGGCCAGCTAGGTCTTTGGGTCCTGGCTCCTTCGGTTTGGGAGCTGTTGCTGGACGTTGGGCATGTTGGCCGGAGAGTGCTTCTCGGGCTGCGAACTGCAACCGTGCAGGTACCTCCCAGGTCCCCGGCCCAACGAAAGCCCCCAGACCCAAATGGAGAGGGGCTGCTTGGGGGCCCCCTGGGGCCCCTTCAGGCCAGCTAGGTCTTTGGGTCCTGGCTCCTTCGGTTTGGGAGCTGTTGCTGCAGTTGGGCATGTTGACCGGAGAGTGCTTCTCGGGCCGCGAACTGCAACCTGGCAGGTAGCTCCCAGGTTCCCGGCCCAACGAAAGCCCCCAGACCCAAATGGAGAGGGGCTGTTTGGGGGCCCCCTGGGGCCCCTTCAGGCCAGCTAGGTCTTTGGGTCCTGGCTCCTTCGGTTTGGGAGCTGTTGCTGGACGTTGGGCATGTTGGCCAGAGAGTGCTTCTCGGGCCACGAACTGCAACCTTGTGGGTAGCTCCCAGGTTCCCGGCCCAACGAAAGCCCCCAGACCCAAATGGAGAGGGGCTGCTTGGGGGCCCCCTGGGGACCCTTCAGGCCAGCTAGGTCTTTGGGTCCTGGCTCCTTCGGTTTGGGAGCTGTTGCTGGACGTTGGACATGTTGGCCGGAGAGTGCTTCTCGGGCCGTGAACTGCAACCTTGCGGGTAGCTCCAAGGTTCCATGACCAAGGAAAGCCCCCAGACCCAAATGGAGAGGGGCTGCCTGGGGGCCCCGTGGGGACTCTTCAGGCCAGCTAGGTCTTTGGGTCCTGGCTCCTTCGGTTTGGGAGCTGTTGCTGGACGTTGGGCATGTTGGCCGGAGAGTGCTTCTCGGGCTGCGAACTGCAACCTTGCAGATACCTCCCATGTCCCAGGCCCAACGAAAGCCCCCAGACCCAAATGGAGAGGGGCTGCTTGGTGGCCCCCTGGGGGCCCTTCAGGCCAGCTAGGTCTTTGGGTCCTGGCTCCTTCGGTTTGGGAGCTGTTGCTGCAGTTGGGCATGTTGGCCGGAGAGTGCTTCTCGGGCCGCGAACTGCAACCTGGCAGGTAGCTCCCAGGTTCCCGGCCCAACTAAAACCCCAGACCCAAATGGAGAGGGGCTGCTTGGGGGCCCACTGGGGGCCCTTCAGGCCAGCTAGGTCTTTGGGTCCTGGCTCCTTCGGTTTGGGAGCTGTTGCTGGACGTTGGACATGTTGGCCGGAGAGTGCTTCTCGGGCTGTGAACTGCAATCTTGCGGGTAGCTCCAAGGTTCCATGACCAAGGAAAGCCCCCAGACCCAAATGGAGAGGGGCTGCCTGGGGGCCCCGTGGGGACTCTTCAGGCCAGCTAGGTCTTTGGGTCCTGGCTCCTTCGGTTTGGGAGCTGTTGCTGGACGTTGGGCATGTTGGCCGGAGAGTGCTTCTCGGGCTGCGAACTGCAACCGTGCAGGTACCTCCCAGGTCCCCGGCCCAACGAAAGCCCCCAGACCCAAATGGAGAGGGCCTGCTTGGGGGTCCCCTGGGGCCCCTTCAGGCCAGCTAGGTCTTTGGGTCCTGGCTCCTTCGGTTTGGGAGCTGTTGCTGCAGTTGGGCATGTTGGCCGGAGAGTGCTTCTCGGGCCGCGAAGTGCAACCTTTCAGGCACTTCCCAGGTTCCCGGCCCAACGAAAGCCCCCAGACCCAAATTGAGAGGGGCTGCTTGGGGGCCCCCTGGGGCCCCTTCAGGCCAGCTAGGTCTTTGGGTCCTGGCTCCTTCGGTTTGGGAGCTGTTGCTGCAGTTGGGCATGTTGGCCGGAGAGTGCTTCTCGGGCCGCGAACTGCAACCTGGCAGGTAGCTCCCAGGTTCCCGGCCCAACGAAAGCCCCCAGACCCAAATGGAGAGGGGCTGTTTGGGGGCCCCCTGGGGGCCCTTCAGGCCAGCTAGGTCTTTGGGTCCTGGCTCCTTCGGTTTGGGAGCTGTTGCTGCAGTTGGGCATGTTGACCGGAGAGTGCTTCTCGGGCCGCGAACTGCAACCTTGCAGGTACCTCCCAGGTTCCCGGCCCAACGAAAGCCCCCAGACCCAAATTGAGAGGGGCTGCTTGGGAGCCCCCTGGGGGCCCTTCAGGCCAGCTAGGTCTTTGGGTCCTGGCTCCTTCGCTTTGGGAGCTGTTGCTGCAGTTGGGCATGTTGGCCGGAGAGTGCTTCTCGGGCCGCGAACTGCAACCTTGCAGGTAGCTCCCAGGTTCCCGGCCCAACGAAAGCCCCCAGACCCAAATGGAGAGGGGCTGTTTGGGGGCCCCCTGGGGGCCCTTCAGGCCAGCTAGGTCTTTGGGTCCTGGCTCCTTCGGTTTGGGAGCTGTTGCTGCAGTTGGGCATGTTGGCCGGAGAGTGCTTCTCGGGCCGCGAACTGCAACCTTGCAGGTACCTCCCAGGTTCCCGGCCCAACGAAAGCCCCCAGACCCAAATTGAGAGGGGCTGCTTGGGGGCCCCCTGGGGCCCCTTCAGGCCAGCTAGGTCTTTGGGTCCTGGCTCCTTCGGTTTGGGAGCTGTTGCTGCAGTTGGGCATGTTGGCCGGAGAGTGCTTCTCGGGCCGCGAACTGCAACCTTGCAGGATTCTCCCAGGTTCCCGGCCCAACGAAAGCCCCCAGACCCAAATGGATGGGGCTGTTTGGGGGCCCCTTGGGGCCCCTTCAGGCCAGCTAGGTCTTTGGGTCCTGGCTCCTTCGGTTTGGGAGCTGTTGCTGCAGTTGGGCATGTTGACCGGAGAGTGCTTCTCGGGCCGCGAACTGCAACCTTGCAGGTAGCTCCCAGGTTCCCGGCCCAACGAAAGCCCCCAGACCCAAATGGAGAGGGGCTGTTTGGGGGCCCCCTGGGGCCCCTTCAGGCCAGCTAGGTCTTTGGGTCCTGGCTCCTTCGGTTTGGGAGCTGTTGCTGCAGTTGGGCATGTTGGCCGGAGAGTGCTTCTCGGGCCGCGAACTGCAACCTTGCAGGTACCTCCCAGGTTCCCGGCCCAACGAAAGCCCCCAGACCCAAATGGAGAGGGGCTGCTTGGGGGCCCCCTGGGGCCCCTTCATGCCAGCTAGGTCTTTGGGTCCTGGCTCCTTCGGTTTGGGAGCTGTTTCTGCAGTTGGGCATGTTGACCGGAGAGTGCTTCTCGGGCTGCGAACTGAAACCTTGCAGGTACCTCCCAGGTTCCCGGCCCAAGGAAAGCATCCAGACCCACATGGAGAGGGGCTGCTTGTGGGCCCCCTGGGGCCCCTTCAGGCCAGCTAGGTCTTTGGGTCCTGGCTCCTTCGGTTTGGGAGCTGTTGCTGCAGTTGGGCATGTTGACCGGAGAGTGCTTCTCGGGCCGCGAACTGCAACCTTGCAGGTAGCTCCCAGGTTCCCGGCCCAACGAAAGCCCCCAGACCCAAATGGAGAGGGGCTTCTTGGGGGCCTCCTGGGGCCCCTTCAGGCCAGCTAGGTCTTTGGGTCCTGGCTCCTTCGGTTTGGGAGCTGTTGCTGCAGTTGGGCATGTTGGCCGGAGAGTGCTTCTCGGGCCGCGAACTGCAACCTGGCAGGTAGCTCCCAGGTTCCCGGCCCAACGAAAGCCCCCAGACCCAAATGGAGAGGGGCTGTTTGGGGGCCCCCTGGGGACCCTTCAGGCCAGCTAGGTCTTTGGGTCCTGGCTCCTTCGGTTTGGGAGCTGTTGCTGAACGTTGGACATGTTGGCCGGAGAGTGCTTCTCGGGCCGCGAACTGCAACCTTGCAGGTAGCTCCCAGGTTCCCGGCCCAACGAAAGCCCCCAGTCCCAAATTGAGAGGGGCTGCTTGGGGGCCCCCTGGGGGCCCTTCAGGTCAGCTAGGTCTTTGGGTCCTGGCTCCTTCGGTTTGGGAGCTGTTGCTGCAGTTGGGCATGTTGACCGGAGAGTGCTTCTCGGGCCGCGAACTGCAACCTTGCAGGTAGCTCCCAGGTTCCCGGCCCAACGAAAGCCCCCAGACCCAAATGGAGAGGGGCTGTTTGGGGGCCCCCTGGGGCCCCTTCAGGCCAGCTAGGTCTTTGGGTCCTGGCTCCTTCGGTTTGGGAGCTGTTGCTGCAGTTGGGCATGTTGGCCGGAGAGTGCTTCTCGGGCCGCGAACTGCAACCTGGCAGGTAGCTCCCAGGTTCCCGGCCCAACGAAAGCCCCCAGACCCAAATGGAGAGGGGCTGTTTGGGGGCCCCCTGGGGCCCCTTCAGGCCAGCTAGGTCTTTGGGTCCTGGCTCCTTCGGTTTGGGAGCTGTTTCTGCAGTTGGGCATGTTGGCCGGAGAGTGCTTCTCGGGCCGCGAACTGCAACCTTGTGGGTAGCTCCCAGATTCCCGGCCCAACGAAAGCCCCCAGACCCAAATGGAGAGGGGCTGCTTGGGGGCCCCCTGGGGACCCTTCAGGCCAGCTAGGTCTTTGGGTCCTGGCTCCTTCGGTTTGGGAGCTGTTGCTGGACGTTGGACATGTTGGCCGGAGAGTGCTTCTCGGGCCGCGAACTGCAACCTTGCAGGTAGCTCCCAGGTTCCCGGCCCAACGAAAGCCCCCAGTCCCAAATTGAGAGGGGCTGCTTGGGGGCCCCCTGGGGGCCCTTCAGGTCAGCTAGGTCTTTGGGTCCTGGCTCCTTCGGTTTGGGAGCTGTTGCTGCAGTTGGGCATGTTGGCCGGAGAGTGCTTCTCGGGCCGCGAACTGCAACCTTGCAGGTAGCTCCCAGGTTCCCCGCCCAACGAAAGCCCCCAGACCCAAAAGGAGAGGGGCTGCTTGGGGGCCCCCTAGGGGCCCTTCAGGCCAGCTAGGTCTTTGGGTCCTGGCTCCTTCGGTTTGGGAGCTGTTGCTGCAGTTGGACATGTTGACCGGAGAGTGCTTCTCGGGCCGCGAACTGCAACCTTGCAGGTAGCTCCCAGGTTCCCGGCCCAACGAAAGCCCCCAGACCCAAATGGAGAGGGGCTGCTTGGGGGCCCCCTGGGGGCCCTTCAGGCCAGCTAGGTCTTTGGGTCCTGGCTCCTTCGGTTTGGGAGCTGTTGCTGCAGTTGGGCATGTTGACCGGAGAGTGCTTCTCGGGCCACGAACTGCAACCTTGCAGGTACCTCCCAGATCCCCGGCCCAACGAAAGCCCCCAGACCCAAATGGAGAGGGGCTGCTTGGGGGCCCCCTGGGGCCCCTTCAGGCCAGCTAGGTCTTTGGGTCCTGGCTCCTTCGGTTTGGGAGCTGTTGCTGCAGTTGGGCAAGTTGGCCGGAGAGTGCTTCTCGGGCCGCGAACTGCAACCTTGCAGGTAGCTCCCAGGTTCCCGGCCCAACGAAAGCCCCCAGACCCAAATGGAGAGGGGCTGCTTGGGGGCCCCCTGGGGCCCCTTCAGTCCAGCTAGGTCTTTGGGTCCTGGCTCCTTCGCTTTGGGAGCTGTTGCTGCAGTTGGGCATGTTGACCGGAGAGTGCTTCTCGGGCCGCGAACTGCAACCTTGCAGGTAGCTCCCAGATCCCCGGCCCAACGAAAGCCCCCAGACCCAAATTGAGAGGGGCTGCTTGGTGGCCCCCTGGGGGCCCTTCAGGCCAGCTAGGTCTTTGGGTCCTGGCTCCTTCGGTTTGGGAGCTGTTGCTGCAGTTGGGCATGTTGGCCGGAGAGTGCTTCTCGGGCTGCGAACTGCAACCTTGAAGGTAGCTCCCAGGTTCCCGGCCCAACGAAAGCCCCCAGACCCAAATGGAGAGGGGCTGCTTGGGGGCCCCCTGGGGCCCCTTCAGGCCAGCTAGGTCTTTGGGTCCTGGCTCCTTCGGTTTGGGAGCTGTTACTGCAGTTGGGCATGTTGGCCAGAGAGTGCTTCTCGGGCCGCGAACTGCAACCTTGTGGGTAGCTCCCAGGTTCCCGGCCCAACGAAAGCCCCCAGACCCAAATGGAGAGGGGCTGCTTGGGGGCCCCCTGGGGACCCTTCAGGCCAGCTAAGTCTTTGGGTCCTGGCTCCTTCGGTTTGGGAGCTGTTGCTGCAGTTGGGCATGTTGGCCGGAGAGTGCTTCTCGGGCCGTGAACTGCAACCTTGCGGGTAGCTCCAAGGTTCCATGACCAAGGAAAGCCCCCAGACCCAAATGGAGAGGGGCTGCCTGGGGGCCCCGTGGGGACTCTTCAGGCCAGCTAGGTCTTTGGGTCCTGGCTCCTTCGGTTTGGGAGCTGTTGCTGGACGTTGGGCATGTTGGCCGGAGAGTGCTTCTCGGGCTGCGAACTGCAACCTTGCAGATACCTCCCATGTCCCAGGCCCAACGAAAGCCCCCAGACCCAAATGGAGAGGGGCTGCTTGGGGGCCCCCTGGGGCCCCTTCAGGCCAGCTAGGTCTTTGGGTCCTGGCTCCTTCGGTTTGGGAGCTGTTGCTGCAGTTGGGCATGTTGACCGGAGAGTGCTTCTCGGGCCGCGAACTGCAACCTGGCAGGTAGCTCCCAGGTTCCCGGCCCAACGAAAGCCCCCAGACCCAAATGGAGAGGGGCTGCTTGGGGGCCCCCTGGGGCCCCTTCAGGCCAGCTAGGTCTTTGGGTCCTGGCTCCTTCGGTTTGGGAGCTGTTGCTGGACGTTGGACATGTTGGCCGGAGAGTGCTTCTTGGGCCGTGAACTGCAACCTTGCGGGTAGCTCCAAGGTTCCATGACCAAGGAAAGCCCCCAGACCCAAATGGAGAGGGGCTGCCTGGGGGCCCCGTGGGGACTCTTCAGGCCAGCTAGGTCTTTGGGTCCTGGCTCCTTCGGTTTGGGAGCTGTTGCTGGACGTTGGGCATGTTGGCCGGAGAGTGCTTCTCGGGCTGCGAACTGCAACCGTGCAGGTACCTCCCAGGTCCCCGGCCCAACGAAAGCCCCCAGACCCAAATGGAGAGGGGCTGCTTGGGGGCCCCCTGGGGGCCCTTCAGGCCAGCTAGGTCTTTGGGTCCTGGCTCCTTCGGTTTGGGAGCTGTTGCTGCAGTTGGGCATGTTGGCCGGAGAGTGCTTCTCGGGCTGCGAACTGAAACCTTGCAGGTAGCTCCCATGTCCCCGGCCCAACGAAAGCCCCCAGA
Organism: Gallinula chloropus; assembly: GCF_964237585.1. NCBI lineage: Eukaryota > Metazoa > Chordata > Aves > Gruiformes > Rallidae > Gallinula > Gallinula chloropus. The sequence goes on along the minus strand of NC_140101.1, from coordinate 17,193,985 downwards.
CCCAAATTGAGAGGGACTGTTTGGGGCCACCCTGGGGGCCCTTCAGGCCAGCTAGGTCTTTGGGTCCTGGCTCCTTCGGTTTGGGAGCTGTTGCTGGACTTTGGGCATGTTGACCGGAGAGTGCTTATCGGGCCGCGAACTGCAACCTTGCAGGTACCTCCCAGGTTCCATGCCCAACGAAAGCCCCCAGACCCAAATGGAGAGGGGCTGTTTGGGGGCCCCCTGGGGCCCCTTCAGGCCAGCTAGGTCTTTGGGTCCTGGCTCCTTCGGTTTGGGAGCTGTTGCTGCAGTTGGGCATGTTGGCCGGAGAGTGCTTCTCGGGCCGCGAAGTGCAACCTTTCAGGCACTTCCCAGGTTCCCGGCCCAACGAAAGCCCCCAGACCCAAATTGAGAGGGGCTGCTTGGGGGCCCCCTGGGGCCCCTTCAGGCCAGCTAGGTCTTTGGGTCCTGGCTCCTTCGGTTTGGGAGCTGTTGCTGCAGTTGGGCATGTTGGCCGGAGACTGCTTCTCGGGCCGCGAACTGCAACCTGGCAGGTAGCTCCCAGGTTCCCGGCCCAACGAAAGCCCCCAGACCCAAATGGAGAGGGGCTGTTTGGGGGCCCCCTGGGGGCCCTTCAGGCCAGCTAGGTCTTTGGGTCCTGGCTCCTTCGGTTTGGGAGCTGTTGCTGCAGTTGGGCATGTTGGCCGGAGAGTGCTTCTCGGGCTGCGAACTGCAACCTTGAAGGTAGCTCCCAGGTTCCCGGCCCAACGAAAGCCCCCAGACCCAAATGGAGAGGGGCTGCTTGGGGGCCCCCTGGGGCCCCTTCAGGCCAGCTAGGTCTTTGGGTCCTGGCTCCTTCGGTTTGGGAGCTGTTACTGCAGTTGGGCATGTTGGCCAGAGAGTGCTTCTCGGGCCGCGAACTGCAACCTTGTGGGTACCTCCCAGGTTCCCGGCCCAACGAAAGCCCCCAGACCCAAATGGAGAGGGGCTGCTTGGGGGCCCCCTGGGGACCCTTCAGGCCAGCTAAGTCTTTGGGTCCTGGCTCCTTCGGTTTGGGAGCTGTTGCTGGACGTTGGACATGTTGGCCGGAGAGTGCTTCTCGGGCCGTGAACTGCAACCTTGCGGGTAGCTCCAAGGTTCCATGACCAAGGAAAGCCCCCAGACCCAAATGGAGAGGGGCTGCCTGGGGGCCCCGTGGGGACTCTTCAGGCCAGCTAGGTCTTTGGGTCCTGGCTCCTTCGGTTTGGGAGCTGTTGCTGGACGTTGGGCATGTTGGCCGGAGAGTGCTTCTCGGGCCGCGAAGTGCAACCTTTCAGGCACTTCCCAGGTTCCCGGCCCAACGAAAGCCCCCAGACCCAAATTGAGAGGGGCTGCTTGGGGGCCCCCTGGGGCCCCTTCAGGCCAGCTAGGTCTTTGGGTCCTGGCTCCTTCGGTTTGGGAGCTGTTGCTGCAGTTGGGCATGTTGGCCGGAGACTGCTTCTCGGGCCGCGAACTGCAACCTGGCAGGTAGCTCCCAGGTTCCCGGCCCAACGAAAGCCCCCAGACCCAAATGGAGAGGGGCTGTTTGGGGGCCCCCTGGGGGCCCTTCAGGCCAGCTAGGTCTTTGGGTCCTGGCTCCTTCGGTTTGGGAGCTGTTTCTGCAGTTGGGCATGTTAACCAGAGAGTGCTTCTCGGGCCGCGAACTGCAACCTTGCAGGTACCTCCCAGGTTCCCGGGCCAACGAAAGCCCCCAGACCCAAATTGAGAGGGGCTGCTTGGGGGCCCCCTGGGGCCCCTTCAGGCCAGCTAGGTCTTTGGGTCCTGGCTCCTTCGGTTTGGGAGCTGTTGCTGCAGTTGGGCATGTTGGCCGGAGAGTGCTTCTCGGGCCGCGAACCGCAACCATGCAGGTACCTCCCAGGTTCCCGTGCCAACGAAAGCCCCCAGACCCAAATTGAGAGGGGCTGCTTGGGGGCCCCCTGGGGCCCCTTCAGGCCAGCTAGGTCTTTGGGTCCTGGCTCCTTCGGTTTGGGAGCTGTTGCTGCAGTTGGGCATGTTGGCCGGAGAGTGCTTCTCGGGCCGCGAACTGCAACCTTGCAGGTAGCTCCCAGGTTCCCGGCCCAACGAAAGCCCCCAGACCCAAATGGAGAGGGGCTGTTTGGGGGCCCCTTGGGGCCCCTTCAGGCCAGCTAGGTCTTTGGGTCCTGGCTCCTTCGGTTTGGGAGCTGTTGCTGCAGTTGGGCATGTTGACCAGAGAGTGCTTCTCGGGCTGCGAACTGCAACCTTGCAGGTACCTCCCATGTCCCCGGCCCAACGAAAGCCCCCAGACCCAAATTGAGAGGGGCTGTTTGGGGCCACCCTGGGGGCCCTTCAGGCCAGCTAGGTCTTTGGGTCCTGGCTCCTTTGGTTTGGGAGCTGTTGCTGGACTTTGGGCATGTTGACCGGAGAGTGCTTATCGGGCCGCGAACTGCAACCTTGCAGGTACCTCCCAGGTTCCATGCCCAACGAAAGCCCCCAGACCCAAATGGAGAGGGGCTGTTTGGGGGCCCCCTGGGGCCCCTTCAGGCCAGCTAGGTCTTTGGGTCCTGGCTCCTTCGGTTTGGGAGCTGTTGCTGCAGTTGGGCATGTTGGCCGGAGAGTGATTCTCGGGCCGCGAAGTGCAACCTTTCAGGCACTTCCCAGGTTCCCGGCCCAACGAAAGCCCCCAGACCCAAATGGAGAGGGGCTGCTTGGGGGCCCCCTGGGGCCCCTTCAGGCCAGCTAGGTCTTTGGGTCCTGGCTCCTTCGGTTTGGGAGCTGTTGCTGCAGTTGGGCATGTTGGCCGGAGAGTGCTTCTCGGGCCGCGAACTGCAACCTGGCAGGTAGCTCCCAGATCCCCGGCCCAACGAAAGCCCCCAGACCCAAATGGAGAGGGGCTGCTTGGGGGCCCCCTGGGGGCCCTTCAGGCCAGCTAGGTCTTTGGGTCCTGGCTCCTTCGGTTTGGGAGCTGTTGCTGCAGTTGGGCATGTTGGCCGGAGAGTGCTTCTCGGGCCGCGAACTGCAACCTTGCAGGTACCTCCCAGGATCCCCGGGCCAACGAAAGCCCCCAGACCCAAATTGAGAGGGGCTGCTTGGGGGCCCCCTGGGGCCCCTTCAGGCCAGCTAGGTCTTTGGGTCCTGGCTCCTTCGGTTTGGGAGCTGTTGCTGCAGTTGGGCATGTTGACCGGAGAGTGCTTCTCGGGCCGCGAACCGCAACCATGCAGGTACCTCCCAGGTTCCCGGGCCAACGAAAGCCCCCAGACCCAAATTGAGAGGGGCTGCTTGGGGGCCCCCTGGGGCCCCTTCAGGCCAGCTAGGTCTTTGGGTCCTGGCTCCTTCGGTTTGGGAGCTGTTGCTGCAGTTGGGCATGTTGACCGGAGAGTGCTTCTCGGGCCGCGAACTGCAACCTTGCAGGTAGCTCCCAGGTTCCCGGCCCAACGAAAGCCCCCAGACCCAAATGGAGAGGGGCTGTTTGGGGGCCCCCTGGGGGCCCTTCAGGCCAGCTAGGTCTTTGGGTCCTGGCTCCTTCGGTTTGGGAGCTGTTGCTGCAGTTGGGCATGTTGGCCGGAGAGTGCTTCTCGGGCCGCGAACTGCAACCTTGCAGGTAGCTCCCAGGTTCCCGGCCCAACGAAAGCCCCCAGACCCAAATGGAGAGGGGCTGCTTGGGGGCCCCCTGGGGCCCCTTCAGGCCAGCTAGGTCTTTGGGTCCTGGCTCCTTCGGTTTGGGAGCTGTTGCTGCAGTTGGGCATGTTGGCCGGAGAGTGCTTCTCGGGCCGCGAACTACAACCATGCAGGTAGCTCCCAGGTTCCCGGCCCAACAAAAGCCCCCAGACCCAAATGGAGAGGGGCTGCTTGGGGGCCCCCTGGGGCCCCTTCAGGCCAGCTAGGTCTTTGGGTCCTGGCTCCTTCGGTTTGGGAGCTGTGTCTGCAGTTGGGCATGTTGACCGGAGAGTTCTTCTCGGGCTGCGAACTGCAACCTTGCAGGTACCTCCCAGGTTCCCGGCCCAACGAAAGCCCCCAGACCCAAATGGAGAGGGGCTGCTTGGGGGCCCCCTGGGGCCCCTTCAGGCCAGCTAGGTCTTTGGGTCCTGGCTCCTTCGGTTTGGGAGCTGTTGCTGCAGTTGGGCATGTTGGCCGGAGAGTGCTTCTCGGGCCGCGAACTGCAACCTTGCAGGTACCTCCCAGATCCCCGGCCCAACGAAAGCCCCCAGACCCAAATTGAGAGGGGCTGCTTGGTGGCCCCCTGGGGCCCCTTCAGGCCAGCTAGGTCTTTGGGTCCTGGCTCCTTCGGTTTGGGAGCTGTTGCTGCAGTTGCGCATGTTGGCCGGAGAGTGCTTCTCGGGCTGCGAACTGCAACCTTGCAGGTAGCTCCCAGGTTCCCGGCCCAACGAAAGCCCCCAGACCCAAATGGAGAGGGGCTGCTTGGGGGCCCCCTGGGGCGCCTTCAGGCCAGCTAGGTCTTTGGGTCCTGGCTCCTTCGGTTTGGGAGCTGTTGCTGCAGTTGGGCATGTTGGCCAGAGAGTGCTTCTCGGGCCGCGAACTGCAACCTTGTGGGTAGCTCCCAGGTTCCCGGCCCAACGAAAGCCCCCAGACCCAAATTGAGAGGGGCTGCTTGGTGGCCCCCTGGGGACCCTTCAGGCCAGCTAGGTCTTTGGGTCCTGGCTCCTTCGGTTTGGGAGCTGTTGCTGGACGTTGGACATGTTGGCCGGAGAGTGCTTCTCGGGCCGTGAACTGCAACCTTGCGGGTAGCTCCAAGGTTCCATGACCAAGGAAAGCCCCCAGACCCAAATGGAGAGGGGCTGCCTGGGGGCCCCGTGTCGACTCTTCAGGCCAGCTAGGTCTTTGGGTCCTGGCTCCTTCGGTTTGGGAGCTGTTGCTGGACGTTGGGCATGTTGGCCGGAGAGTGCTTCTCGGGCTGCGAACTGCAACCTTGCAGATACCTCCCATGTCCCAGGCCCAACGAAAGCCCCCAGACCCAAATTGAGAGGGGCTGTTTGGGGCCACCCTGGGGGCCCTTCAGGCCAGCTAGGTCTTTGGGTCCTGGCTCCTTCGGTTTGGGAGCTGTTGCTGGACGTTGGGCATGTTGGCCGGAGAGTGCTTCTCGGGCTGCGAACTGCAACCTTGCAGATACCTCCCATGTCCCAGGCCCAACGAAAGCCCCCAGACCCAAATGGAGAGGGGCTGCTTGGGGGCCCCCTGGGGGCCCTTCAGGCCAGCTAGGTCTTTGGGTCCTGGCTCCTTCGGTTTGGGAGCTGTTGCTGCAGTTGGGCATGTTGGCCGGAGAGTGCTTCTCGGGCCGTGAACTGCAACCTTACAGGTAGCTCCCAGGTTCCCGGCCCAACGAAAGCCCCCAGACCCAAATGGAGAGGGGCTGTTTGGGGGTCCCCTGGGGCCCCTTCAGGCCAGCTAGGTCTTTGGGTCCTGGCTCCTTCGGTTTGGGAGCTGTTGCTGCAGTTGGGCATGTTGACCAGAGAGTGCTTCTCGGGCCGCGAACTGCAACCTTGCAGGTACCTCCCATGTCCCCGGCCCAACGAAAGCCCCCAGACCCAAATTGAGAGGGGCTGTTTGGGGCCACCCTGGGGGCCCTTCAGGCCAGCTAGGTCTTTGGGTCCTGGCTCCTTCAGTTTGGGAGCTGTTGCTGGACGTTGGGCATGTTGACCGGAGAGTGCTTATCGGGCCGCGAACTGCAACCTTGCAGGTACCTCCCAGGTTCCCGGCCCAACGAAAGCCCCCAGACCCAAATGGAGAGGGGCTGTTTGGGGGCCCCCTGGGGCCCCTTCAGGCCAGCTAGGTCTTTGGGTCCTGGCTCCTTCGGTTTGGGAGCTGTTGCTGCAGTTGGGCATGTTGGCCGGAGAGTGCTTCTCGGGCCGCGAACCGCAACCTTGTGGGTAGCTCCCAGGTTCCCGGCCCAACGAAAGCCCCCAGACCCAAATGGAGAGGGGCTGCTTGGGGGCCCCCTGGGGACCCTTCAGGCCAGCTAGGTCTTTGGGTCCTGGCTCCTTCGGTTTGGGAGCTGTTGCTGGACGTTGGACATGTTGGCCGGAGAGTGCTTCTCGCGCCGTGAACTGCAACCTTGCGGGTAGCTCCAAGGTTCCATGACCAAGGAAAGCCCCCAGACCCAAATGGAGAGGGGCTGCCTGGGGGCCCCGTGGGGACTCTTCAGGCCAGCTAAGTCTTTGGGTCCTGGCTCCTTCGGTTTGGGAGCTGTTGCTGGACGTTGGGCATGTTGGCCGGAGAGTGCTTCTCGGGCTGCAAACTGCAACCTTGCAGATACCTCCCATGTCCCAGGCCCAACGAAAGCCCCCAGACCCAAATTGAGAGGGGCTGTTTGGGGCCACCCTGGGGGCCCTTCAGGCCAGCTAGGTCTTTGGGTCCTGGCTCCTTCGGTTTGGGAGCTGTTGCTGGACGTTGGGCATGTTGGCCGGAGAGTGCTTCTCGGGCTGCGAACTGCAACCTTGCAGATACCTCCCATGTCCCAGGCCCAACGAAAGCCCCCAGACCCAAATGGAGAGGGGCTGCTTGGGGGCCCCCTGGGGGCCCTTCAGGCCAGCTAGGTCTTTGGGTCCTGGCTCCTTCGGTTTGGGAGCTGTTACTGCAGTTGGGCATGTTGGCCGGAGAGTGCTTCTCGGGCCGTGAACTGCAACCTTGCAGGTAGCTCCCAGGTTCCCGGCCCAACGAAAGCCCCCAGACCCAAATGGAGAGGGGCTGTTTGGGGGTCCCCTGGGGCCCCTTCAGGCCAGCTAGGTCTTTGGGTCCTGGCTCCTTCGGTTTGGGAGCTGTTGCTGCAGTTGGGCATGTTGACCAGAGAGTGCTTCTCGGGCTGCGAACTGCAACCTTGCAGGTACCTCCCATGTCCCCGGCCCAACGAAAGCCCCCAGACCCAAATTGAGAGGGGCTGTTTGGGGCCACCCTGGGGGCCCTTCAGGCCAGCTAGGTCTTTGGGTCCTGGCTCCTTCGGTTTGGGAGCTGTTGCTGGACGTTGGGCATGTTGACCGGAGAGTGCTTATCGGGCCGCGAACTGCAACCTTGCAGGTACCTCCCAGGTTCCATGCCCAACGAAAGCCCCCAGACCCAAATGGAGAGGGGCTGTTTGGGGGCCCCCTGGGGCCCCTTCAGGCCAGCTAGGTCTTTGGGTCCTGGCTCCTTCGGTTTGGGAGCTGTTGCTGCAGTTGGGCATGTTGACCGGAGAGTGCTTCTCGGGCCGCGAAGTGCAACCTTTCAGGCACTTCCCAGGTTCCCGGCCCAACGAAAGCCCCCAGACCCAAATTGAGAGGGGCTGCTTGGGGGCCCCCTGGGGCCCCTTCAGGCCAGCTAGGTCTTTGGGTCCTGGCTCCTTCGGTTTGGGAGCTGTTGCTGCAGTTGGGCATGTTGACCGGAGAGTGCTTCTCGGGCCGCGAACTGCAACCTTGCAGGTACCTCCCAGATCCCCGGCCCAACGAAAGCCCCCAGACCCAAATGGAGAGGGGCTGCTTGGGGGCCCCCTGGGGCCCCTTCAGGCCAGCTAGGTCTTTGGGTCCTGGCTCCTTCGGTTTGGGAGCTGTTTCTGCAGTTGGGCATGTTGACCGGAGAGTGCTTCTCGGGCTGCGAACTGCAACCTTGCAGGTACCTCCCAGGTTCCCGGCCCAAGGAAAGCATCCAGACCCAAATGGAGAGGGGCTGCTTGTGGGCCCCTTGGGGCCCCTTCAGGCCAGCTAGGTCTTTGGGTCCTGGCTCCTTCGGTTTGGGAGCTGTTGCTGCAGTTGGGCATGTTGACCGGAGAGTGCTTCTCGGGCCGCGAACTGCAACCTTGCAGGTACCTCCCAGATCCCCGGCCCAACGCAAACCCCCAGACCCAAATTGAGAGGGGCTGCTTGGTGGCCCCCTGGGGGCCCTTCAGGCCAGCTAGGTCTTTGGGTCCTGGCTCCTTCGGTTTGGGAGCTGTTGCTGCATTTGGGCATGTTGGCCGGAGAGTGCTTCTCGGGCCGCGAACTGCAACCTGGCAGGTAGCTCCCAGGTTCCCGGCCCAACGAAAGCCCCCAGACCCAAATGGAGAGGGGCTGTTTGGGGGCCCCCTGGGGGCCCTTCAGGCCAGCTAGGTCTTTGGGTCCTGGCTCCTTCGGTTTGGGAGCTGTTGCTGCAGTTGGGCATGTTGACCGGAGAGTGCTTCTCGGGCCGCGAACTGCAACCTTGCAGGTAGCTCCCAGGTTCCCGGCCCAAGGAAAGCCCCCAGACCCAAATGGAGAGGGGCTGCTTGGGGGCCCACTGGGGGCCCTTCAGGCCAGCTAGGTCTTTGGGTCCTGGCTCCTTCGGTTTGGGAGCTGTTGCTGCAGTTGGGCATGTTGGCCGGAGAGTGCTTCTCGGGCCGCGAACTGCAACCTGGCAGGTAGCTCCCAGGTTCCCGGCCCAACGAAAGCATCCAGACCCACATGGAGAGGGGCTGCTTGTGGGCCCCTTGGGGCCCCTTCAGGCCAGCTAGGTCTTTGGGTCCTGGCTCCTTCGGTTTGGGAGCTGTTGCTGCAGTTGGGCATGTTGACCGGAGAGTGCTTCACGGGCCGCGAACTGCAACCTTGCAGGTACCTCCCAGATCCCCGGCCCAACGAAAGCCCCCAGACCCAAATTGAGAGGGGCTGCTTGGTGGCCTTCTGGGGGCCCTTCAGGCCAGCTAGGTCTTTGGGTCCTGGCTCCTTCGGTTTGGGAGCTGTTGCTGCAGTTGGGCATGTTGACCGGAGAGTGCTTCTCGGGCCGCGAACTGCAACCTTGCAGGTAGCTCCCAGGTTCCCTGGCCAACGAAAGCCCCCAGACCCAAATGGAGAGGGGCTGTTTGGGGGCCCCCTGGGGGCCCTTCAGGCCAGCTAGGTCTTTAGGTCCTGGCTCCTTCGGTTTGGGAGCTGTTGCTGCAGTTGGGCATGTTGACCGGAGAGTGCTTCTCGGGCTGCGAACTGCAACCTTGCAGGTACCTCCCAGGTTCCCGGCCCAACGAAAGCCCCCAGACCCAAATGGAGAGGGGCTGTTTGGGGGCCCCCTGGGGCCCCTTCAGGCCAGCTAGGTCTTTGGGTCCTGGCTCCTTCGGTTTGGGAGCTGTTGCTGCAGTTGGGCATGTTGGCCGGAGAGTGCTTCTCGGGCCGCGAACTGCAACCTTGCAGGTACCTCCCAGGTTCCCGGCCCAACGAAAGCCCCCAGACCCAAATGGAGAGGGGCTGTTTGGGGGCCCCCTGGGGCCCCTTCAGGCCAGCTAGGTCTTTGGGTCCTGGCTCCTTCGGTTTGGGAGCTGTTGCTGCAGTTGGGCATGTTGACCGGAGAGTGCTTTTCGGGACGCGAACTGCAACCTTGCAGGTACCTCCCAGATCCCCGGCCCAACGAAAGCCCCCAGACCCAAATTGAGAGGGGCTGCTTGGTGGCCCCCTGGGGGCCCTTCAGGCCAGCTAGGTCTTTGGGTCCTGGCTCCTTCGGTTTGGGAGCTGTTGCTGCAGTTGGGCATGTTGGCCGGAGAGTGCTTCTCGGGCTGCGAACTGCAACCTTGCAGGTACCTCCCAGGTTCCCGGCCCAACAAAAGCCACCAGACCCAAAATGAGAGGGGCTGCTTGGGGGCCCCCTGGGGGCCCTTCAGGCCAGCTAGGTCTTTGGGTCCTGGCTCCTTCAGTTTGGGAGCTGTTGCTGCAGTTGGGCATGTTGACCGGAGAGTGCTTCTCGGGCCGCGAACTGCAACCTTGCAGGTACCTCCCAGATCCCCGGCCCAACGAAAGCCCCCAGACCCAAATTGAGAGGGGCTGCTTGGGGGCCCCCTGGGGCCCCTTCAGGCCAGCTAGGTCTTTGGGTCCTGGCTCCTTCGGTTTGGGAGCTGTTGCTGCAGTTGGGCATGTTGGCCGGAGAGTGCTTCTCGGGCTGCGAACTGCAACCTTGCAGGTACCTCCCAGGTTCCCGGCCCAACGAAAGCCCCCAGACCCAAATTGAGAGGGGCTGCTTGGGGGCCCCCTGGGGCCCCTTCAGGCCAGCTAGGTCTTTGGGTCCTGGCTCCTTCGGTTTGGGAGCTGTTGCTGCAGTTGGGCATGTTGACCGGAGAGTGCTTCTCGGGCCGCGAACTGCAACCTTGCAGGTACCTCCCAGATCCCCGGCCCAACGAAAGCCCCCAGACCCAAATGGAGAGGGGCTGCTTGGGGGCCCCCTGGGGCCCCTTCAGGCCAGCTAGGTCTTTGGGTCCTGGCTCCTTCGGTTTGGGAGCTGTTGCTGCAGTTGGGCATGTTGGCCGGAGAGTGCTTCTCGGGCTGCGAACTGCAACCGTGCACGTACCACCCAGGTCCCCGGCCCAACGAAAGCCCCCAGACCCAAATGGAGAGGGGCTGCTTGGGGGCCCCCTGGGGCCCCTTCAGGCCAGCTAGGTCTTTGGGTCCTGGCTCCTTCGGTTTGGGAGCTGTTGCTGCAGTTGGGCATGTTGGCCGGAGAGTGCTTCTCGGGCCGCGAACTGCAACCTTGCGGGTAGCTCCCACATTCCCGGCCCAACGAAAGCCCCCAGACCCAAATGGAGAGGGGCTGCTTGGGGGCCCCCTGGGGACCCTTCAGGCCAGCTAGGTCTTTGGGTCCTGGCTCCTTCGGTTTGGGAGCTGTTGCTGGACGTTGGGCATGTTGGCCGGAGAGTGCTTCTCCGGCCGCGAATTGCAACCGTGCACGTACCTCCCAGGTTCCCGGCCCAAGGAAAGCATCCAGACCCACATGGAGAGGGGCTGCTTGGGGGCCCCTTGGGGCCCCTTCAGGCCAGCTAGGTCTTTGGGTCCTGGCTCCTTCGGTTTGGGAGCTGTTGCTGCAGTTGGGCATGTTGACCGGAGAGTGCTTCTCGGGCCGCGAACTGCAACCTTGCAGGTAGCTCCCAGGTTCCCGGCCCAACGAAAGCCCCCAGACCCAAATTGAGAGGGGCTGCTTGGTGGCCCCCTGGGGGCCCTTCAGGCCAGCTAGGTCTTTGGGTCCTGGCTCCTTCGGTTTGGGAGCTGTTCCTGCAGTTGGGCATGTTGGCCGGAGAGTGCTTCTCGGGCTGCGAACTGCAACCTTGCAGGTAGCTCCCAGGTTCCCGGCCCAACGAAAGCCCCCAGACCCAAAAGGAGAGGGGCTGTTTGGGGGCCCCCTGGGGCCCGTTCAGGCCAGCTAGGTCTTTGGGTCCTGGCTCCTTCGGTTTGGGAGCTGTTTCTGGATGTTGGGCATGTTGGCCGGAGAGTGCTTCTCGGGCCGCGAACTGCAACCTTGCAGGTACCTCCCAGGTTCCCGGCCCAACGAAAGCCCCCAGACCCAAATGGAGAGGGGCTGCTTGGTGGCCCCCTGGGGGCCCTTCAGGCCAGCTAGGTCTTTGGGTCCTGGCTCCTTTGGTTTGGGAGCTGTTGCTGCAGTTGGGCATGTTGACCGGAGAGTGCTTCTCGGGCCGCGAACTGCAACCTTGCAGGTACCTCCCAGATCCCCGGCCCAACGAAAGCCCCCAGACCCAAATGGAGAGGGGCTGCTTGGGGGCCCCCTGGGGCCCCTTCAGGCCAGCTAGGTCTTTGGGTCCTGGCTCCTTCGGTTTGGGAGCTGTTGCTGCAGTTGGGCATGTTGACCGGAGAGTGCTTCTCGGGCCGTGAACTGCAACCTTGCAGGTACCTCCCAGATCCCCGGCCCAACGAAAGCCCCCAGACCCAAATTGAGAGGGGCTGCTTGGGGGCCCCCTGGGGGCCCTTCAGGCCAGCTAGGTCTTTGGGTCCTGGCTCCTTCGCTTTGGGAGCTGTTGCTGCAGTTGGGCATGTTGGCCGGAGAGTGCTTCTCGGGCTGCGAACTGCAACCTTGCAGGTAGCTCCCAGGTTCCCGGCCCAACGAAAGCCCCCAGACCCAAATGGAGAGGGGCTGCTTGGGGGCCCCCTGGGGCCCCTTCAGGCCAGCTAGGTCTTTGGGTCCTGGCTCCTTCGGTTTGGGAGCTGTTGCTGCAGTTGGGCATGTTGGCCGGAGAGTGCTTCTCGGGCCGCGAACTGCAACCTTGCAGGTAGCTCCCAGGTTCCCGGCCCAACGAAAGCCCCCAGACCCAAATGGAGAGGGGCTGCTTGGGGGCCCCCTGGGGGCCCTTCAGGCCAGCTAGGTCTTTGGGTCCTGGCTCCTTCGGTTTGGGAGCTGTTGCTGCAGTTGGGCATGTTGGCCGGAGAGTGCTTCTCGGGCCGCGAACTGCAACCTTGCAGGTACCTCCCAGGTTCCCGGCCCAACGAAAGCCCCCAGACCCAAATTGAGAGGGGCTGCTTGGGGGCCCCCTGGGGCCCCTTCAGGCCAGCTAGGTCTTTGGGTCCTGGCTCCTTCGGTTTGGGAGCTGTGTCTGCAGTTGGGCATGTTAACCGGAGAGTGCTTCTCGGGCCGCGAACTGCAACCTTGCAGGTAGCTCCCAGGTTCCCGGCCCAACGAAAGCCCCCAGACCCAAATGGAGAGGGGCTGTTTGGGGGCCCCCTGGGGCCCCTTCAGGCCAGCTAGGTCTTTGGGTCCTGGCTCCTTCGGTTTGGGAGCTGTTGCTGCAGTTGGGCATGTTGGCCGGAGAGTGCTTCTCGGGCCGCGAACTGCAACCTTGCAGGTACCTCCCAGGTTCCCGGCCCAACGAAAGCCTCCAGACCCAAATGGAGAGGGGCTGTTTGGGGGCCCCCTGGGGCCCCTTCAGGCCAGCTAGGTCTTTGGGTCCTGGCTCCTTCGGTTTGGGAGCTGTTGCTGCAGTTGGGCATGTTGACCGGAGAGTGCTTTTCGGGACGCGAACTGCAACCTTGCAGGTACCTCCCAGATCCCGGCCCAACGAAAGCCCCCAGACCCAAATTGAGAGGGGCTGCTTGGTGGCCCCCTGGGGGCCCTTCAGGCCAGCTAGGTCTTTGGGTCCTGGCTCCTTCGGTTTGGGAGCTGTTGCTGCAGTTGGGCATGTTGGCCAGAGAGTGCTTCTCGGGCCGCGAACTGCAACCTTGCAGGTACCTCCCAGATTCCCGGCCCAACGAAAGCCCCCAGACCCAAATGGAGAGGGGCTGCTTGGGGGCCCCCTGGGGACCCTTCAGGCCAGCTAGGTCTTTGGGTCCTGGCTCCTTCGGTTTGGGAGCTGTTGCTGGACGTTGGACATGTTGGCCGGAGAGTGCTTCTCGGGCCGTGAACTGCAACCTTGCAGGTACCTCCCAGGTTCCCGGCCCAAGGAAAGCATCCAGACCCACATGGAGAGGGGCTGCTTGTGGGCCCCTTGGTGCCCCTTCAGGCCAGCTAGGTCTTTGGGTCCTGGCTCCTTCGGTTTGGGAGCTGTTACTGCAGTTGGGCATGTTGGCCGGAGAGTGCTTCTCGGGCTGCGAACTTCAACCTTGCAGGTACCTCCCAGATCCCCGGCCTAACGAAAGCCCCAAGACCCAAATTGAGAGGGGCTGTTTGGGGCCCCCCTGGGGGCCCTTCAGGCCAGCTATTTCTTTGGGTCCTGGCTCCTTCTGTTTGGGAGCTGTTGCTGGACGTTGGGCATGTTGACCGGAGAGTGCTTATCGGGCCGCGAACTGCAACCTTGCGGGTAGCTCAAAGGTTCCCGGCCCAACGAAAGCCCCCAGACCCAAATGGAGAGGGGCTGCCTGGGGGCCCCGTGGGGACTCTTCAGGCCAGCTAGGTCTTTGGGTCCTGGCTCCTTCGGTTTGGGAGCTGTTGCTGGACGTTGGGCATGTTGGCCGGAGAGTGCTTCTCGGGCTGCGAACTGCAACCTTGCAGATACCTCCCATGTCCCAGGCCCAACGAAAGCCCCCAGACCCAAATGGAGAGGGGCTGCTTGGGGGCCCCCTGGGGGCCCTTCAGGCCAGCTAGGTCTTTGGGTCCTGGCTCCTTCGGTTTGGGAGCTGTTGCTGCAGTTGGGCATGTTGGCCGGAGAGTGCTTCTCGGGCTGCGAACTGCAACCTTGCAGGAAGCTCCCAGGTTCCCGGCCCAACGAAAGCCCCCAGACCCAAATGGAGAGGGGCTGTTTGGGGGTCCCCTGGGGCCCCTTCAGGCCAGCTAGGTCTTTGGGTCCTGGATCCTTCGGTTTGGGAGCTGTTGCTGGACGTTGGGCATGTTGACCAGAGAGTGCTTCTCGGGCTACGAACTGCAACCTTGCAGGTACCTCCCATGTCCCCGGCCCAACGAAAGCCCCCAGACCCAAATTGAGAGGGGCTGTTTGGGGCCACCCTGGGGGCTCTTCAGGCCAGCTAGGTCTTTGGGTCCTGGCTCCTTCGGTTTGGGAGCTGTTGCTGGACGTTGTTCATGTTGACCGGAGAGTGCTTATCGGGCCGCGAACTGCAACCTTGCGGGTAGCTCCAAGGTTCCATGACCAAGGGAAGCCCCCAGACCCAAATGGAGAGGGGCTGCCTGGGTGCACCGTGGGGACTCTTCAGGCCAGCTAGGTCTTTGGGTCCTGGCTCCTTCGGTTTGGGAGCTGTTGCTGGACGTTGGGCATGTTGGCCGGAGAGTGCTTCTCGGGCTGCGAACTGCAACCTTGCAGATACCTCCCATGTCCCAGGCCCAACGAAAGCCCCCAGACCCAAATTGAGAGGGGCTGCTTGGGGGCCCCCTGGGGGCCCTTCAGGCCAGCTAGGTCTTTGGGTCCTGGCTCCTTCGGTTTGGGAGCTGTTGCTGGACTTTGGGCATGTTGACCGGAGAGTGCTTATCGGGCCGCGAACTGCAACCTTGCAGGTACCTCCCAGGTTCCATGCCCAACGAAAGCCCCCAGACCCAAATGGAGAGGGGCTGTTTGGGGGCCCCCTTGGGCCCCTTCAGGCCAGCTAGGTCTTTGGGTCCTGGCTCCTTCGGTTTGGGAGCTGTTGCTGCAGTTGGGCATGTTGGCCGGAGAGTGCTTCTCGGGCCGCGAAGTGCAACCTTTCAGGCACTTCTCAGGTTCCCGGCCCAACGAAAGCCCCCAGACCCAAATTGAGAGGGGCTGCTTGGGGGCCCCCTGGGGCCCCTTCAGGCCAGCTAGGTCTTTGGGTCCTGGCTCCTTCGGTTTGGGAGCTGTTGCTGCAGTTGGGCATGTTGGCCGGAGAGTGCTTCTCTGGCCGCGAACTGCAACCTTGCAAGTACCTCCCAGGTTCCCGGCCCAACGAAAGCCCCCAGACCCAAATGGAGAGGGGCTGCTTGGGGGCCCCCTGGGGGCCCTTCAGGCCAGCTAGGTCTTTGGGTCCTGGCTCCTTCGCTTTGGGAGCTGTTGCTGCAGTTGGGCATGTTGACCGGAGAGTGCTTATCGGGCCGCGAACTGCAACCTTGCAGGTAGCTCCCAGGTTCCCGGGCCAACGAAAGCCCCCAGACCCAAATTGAGAGGGGCTGCTTGGGGGCCCCTTGGGGACCCTTCAGGCCAGCTAGGTCTTTGGGTCCTGGCTCCTTCGGTTTGGGAGCTGTTGCTGCAGTTGGGCATGTTGGCCGGAGAGTGCTTCTCGGGCTGCGAACTGCAACCTTGCAGGTACCTCCCAGGTTCCCGGCCCAACGAAAGCCCCCAGACCCAAATGGAGAGGGGCTGCTTGGGGGCCCCCTGGGGCCCCTTCAGGCCAGCTAGGTCTTTGGGTCCTGGCTCCTTCGGTTTGGGAGCTGTTGCTGCAGTTGGGCATGTTGGCCGGAGAGTGCTTCTCGGGCCGCGAACTGCAACCTTGCAGGTAGCTCCCAGGTTCCCGGCCCAACGAAAGCCCCCAGACCCAAATGGAGAGGGGCTGCTTGGGGGCCCCCTGGGGGCCCTTCAGGCCAGCTAGGTCTTTGGGTCCTGGCTCCTTCGGTTTGGGAGCTGTTGCTGCAGTTGGGCATGTTGGCCGGAGAGTGCTTCTCGGGCCGCGAACTGCAACCTTGCAGGTACCTCCCAGGTTCCCGGCCCAACGAAAGCCCCCAGACCCAAATTGAGAGGGGCTGCTTGGTGGCCCCCTGGGGGCCCTTCAGGCCAGCTAGGTCTTTGGGTCCTGGCTCCTTCGGTTTGGGAGCTGTTGCTGCAGTTGGGCATGTTGGCCAGAGAGTGCTTCTCGGGCCGCGAACTGCAACCTTGCAGGTACCTCCCAGATTCCCGGCCCAACGAAAGCCCCCAGACCCAAATGGAGAGGGGCTGCTTGGGGGCCCCCTGGGGACCCTTCAGGCCAGCTAGGTCTTTGGGTCCTGGCTCCTTCGGTTTGGGAGCTGTTGCTGGACGTTGGACATGTTGGCCGGAGAGTGCTTCTCGGGCCGTGAACTGCAACCTTGCAGGTACCTCCCAGGTTCCCGGCCCAAGGAAAGCATCCAGACCCACATGGAGAGGGGCTGCTTGTGGGCCCCTTGGTGCCCCTTCAGGCCAGCTAGGTCTTTGGGTCCTGGCTCCTTCGGTTTGGGAGCTGTTACTGCAGTTGGGCATGTTGGCCGGAGAGTGCTTCTCGGGCTGCGAACTTCAACCTTGCAGGTACCTCCCAGATCCCCGGCCTAACGAAAGCCCCAAGACCCAAATTGAGAGGGGCTGTTTGGGGCCCCCCTGGGGGCCCTTCAGGCCAGCTATTTCTTTGGGTCCTGGCTCCTTCTGTTTGGGAGCTGTTGCTGGACGTTGGGCATGTTGACCGGAGAGTGCTTATCGGGCCGCGAACTGCAACCTTGCGGGTAGCTCAAAGGTTCCATGACCAAGGAAAGCCCCCAGACCCAAATGGAGAGGGGCTGCCTGGGGGCCCCGTGGGGACTCTTCAGGCCAGCTAGGTCTTTGGGTCCTGGCTCCTTCGGTTTGGGAGCTGTTGCTGGACGTTGGGCATGTTGGCCGGAGAGTGCTTCTCGGGCTGCGAACTGCAACCTTGCAGATACCTCCCATGTCCCAGGCCCAACGAAAGCCCCCAGACCCAAATGGAGAGGGGCTGCTTGGGGGCCCCCTGGGGGCCCTTCAGGCCAGCTAGGTCTTTGGGTCCTGGCTCCTTCGGTTTGGGAGCTGTTGCTGCAGTTGGGCATGTTGGCCGGAGAGTGCTTCTCGGGCTGCGAACTGCAACCTTGCAGGTACCTCCCAGGTTCCCGGCCCAACGAAAGCCCCCAGACCCAAATGGAGAGGGGCTGTTTGGGGGTCCCCTGGGGCCCCTTCAGGCCAGCTAGGTCTTTGGGTCCTGGATCCTTCGGTTTGGGAGCTGTTGCTGGACGTTGGGCATGTTGACCAGAGAGTGCTTCTCGGGCTACGAACTGCAACCTTGCAGGTACCTCCCATGTCCCCGGCCCAACGAAAGCCCCCAGACCCAAATTGAGAGGGGCTGTTTGGGGCCACCCTGGGGGCTCTTCAGGCCAGCTAGGTCTTTGGGTCCTGGCTCCTTCGGTTTGGGAGCTGTTGCTGGACGTTGTTCATGTTGACCGGAGAGTGCTTATCGGGCCGCGAACTGCAACCTTGCGGGTAGCTCCAAGGTTCCATGACCAAGGGAAGCCCCCAGACCCAAATGGAGAGGGGCTGCCTGGGTGCACCGTGGGGACTCTTCAGGCCAGCTAGGTCTTTGGGTCCTGGCTCCTTCGGTTTGGGAGCTGTTGCTGGACGTTGGGCATGTTGGCCGGAGAGTGCTTCTCGGGCTGCGAACTGCAACCTTGCAGATACCTCCCATGTCCCAGGCCCAACGAAAGCCCCCAGACCCAAATTGAGAGGGGCTGCTTGTGGGCCCCCTGGGGGCCCTTCAGGCCAGCTAGGTCTTTGGGTCCTGGCTCCTTCGGTTTGGGAGCTGTTGCTGGACTTTGGGCATGTTGACCGGAGAGTGCTTATCGGGCCGCGAACTGCAACCTTGCAGGTACCTCCCAGGTTCCATGCCCAACGAAAGCCCCCAGACCCAAATGGAGAGGGGCTGTTTGGGGGCCCCCTGGGGCCCCTTCAGGCCAGCTAGGTCTTTGGGTCCTGGCTCCTTCGGTTTGGGAGCTGTTGCTGCAGTTGGGCATGTTGGCCGGAGAGTGCTTCTCGGGCCGCGAAGTGCAACCTTTCAGGCACTTCTCAGGTTCCCGGCCCAACGAAAGCCCCCAGACCCAAATTGAGAGGGGCTGCTTGGGGGCCCCCTGGGGCCCCTTCAGGCCAGCTAGGTCTTTGGGTCCTGGCTCCTTCGGTTTGGGAGCTGTTGCTGCAGTTGGGCATGTTGGCCGGAGAGTGCTTCTCTGGCCGCGAACTGCAACCTTGCAAGTACCTCCCAGGTTCCCGGCCCAACGAAAGCCCCCAGACCCAAATGGAGAGGGGCTGCTTGGGGGCCCCCTGGGGGCCCTTCAGGCCAGCTAGGTCTTTGGGTCCTGGCTCCTTCGCTTTGGGAGCTGTTGCTGCAGTTGGGCATGTTGACCGGAGAGTGCTTATCGGGCCGCGAACTGCAACCTTGCAGGTAGCTCCCAGGTTCCCGGGCCAACGAAAGCCCCCAGACCCAAATTGAGAGGGGCTGCTTGGGGGCCCCTTGGGGACCCTTCAGGCCAGCTAGGTCTTTGGGTCCTGGCTCCTTCGGTTTGGGAGCTGTTGCTGCAGTTGGGCATGTTGGCCGGAGAGTGCTTCTCGGGCTGCGAACTGCAACCTTGCAGGTACCTCCCAGGTTCCCGGCCCAACGAAAGCCCCCAGACCCAAATGGAGAGGGGCTGCTTGGGGGCCCCCTGGGGCCCCTTCAGGCCAGCTAGGTCTTTGGGTCCTGGCTCCTTCGGTTTGGGAGCTGTTGCTGCAGTTGGGCATGTTGACCGGAGAGTGCTTCTCGGGCCGCGAACTGCAACCTTGCAGGTAGCTCCCAGGTTCCCGGCCCAACGAAAGCCCCCAGACCCAAATGGAGAGGGGCTGCTTGGGGGCCCCCTGGGGGCCCTTCAGGCCAGCTAGGTCTTTGGGTCCTGGCTCCTTCGGTTTGGGAGCTGTTGCTGCAGTTGGGCATGTTGGCCGGAGAGTGCTTCTCGGGCCGCGAACTGCAACCTTGCAGGTACCTCCCAGGTTCCCGGCCCAACGAAAGCCCCCAGACCCAAATTGAGAGGGGCTGCTTGGGGGCCCCCTGGGGCCCCTTCAGGCCAGCTAGGTCTTTGGGTCCTGGCTCCTTCGGTTTGGGAGCTGTTGCTGTAGTTGGGCATGTTGGCCGGAGAGTGCTTCTCGGGCCGCGAACTGCAACCTTGCAGGTAGCTCCCAGGTTCCCGGCCCAACGAAAGCCCCCAGACCCAAATGGAGAGGGGCTGTTTGGGGGCCCCCTGGGGCCCCTTCAGGCCAGCTAGGTCTTTGGGTCCTGGCTCCTTCGGTTTGGGAGCTGTTGCTGCAGTTGGGCATGTTGGCCGGAGAGTGCTTCTCGGGCCGCGAACTGCAACCTTGCAGGTAGCTCCCAGGTTCCCGGCCCAACGAAAGCCTCCAGACCCAAATGGAGAGGGGCTGTTTGGGGGCCCCCTGGGGCCCCTTCAGGCCAGCTAGGTCTTTGGGTCCTGGCTCCTTCGGTTTGGGAGCTGTTGCTGCAGTTGGGCATGTTGACCGGAGAGTGCTTTTCGGGACGCGAACTGCAACCTTGCAGGTACCTCCCAGATCCCGGCCCAAAGAAAGCCCCCAGACCCAAATTGAGAGGGGCTGCTTGGTGGCCCCCTGGGGGCCCTTCAGGCCAGCTAGGTCTTTGGGTCCTGGCTCCTTCGGTTTGGGAGCTGTTGCTGCAGTTGGGCATGTTGGCCAGAGAGTGCTTCTCGGGCCGCGAACTGCAACCTTGCAGGTACCTCCCAGATTCCCGGCCCAACGAAAGCCCCCAGACCCAAATGGAGAGGGGCTGCTTGGGGGCCCCCTGGGGACCCTTCAGGCCAGCTAGGTCTTTGGGTCCTGGCTCCTTCGGTTTGGGAGCTGTTGCTGGACGTTGGACATGTTGGCCGGAGAGTGCTTCTCGGGCCGTGAACTGCAACCTTGCAGGTACCTCCCAGGTTCCCGGCCCAAGGAAAGCATCCAGACCCACATGGAGAGGGGCTGCTTGTGGGCCCCTTGGTGCCCCTTCAGGCCAGCTAGGTCTTTGGGTCCTGGCTCCTTCGGTTTGGGAGCTGTTACTGCAGTTGGGCATGTTGGCCGGAGAGTGCTTCTCGGGCTGCGAACTTCAACCTTGCAGGTACCTCCCAGATCCCCGGCCTAACGAAAGCCCCAAGACCCAAATTGAGAGGGGCTGTTTGGGGCCCCCCTGGGGGCCCTTCAGGCCAGCTATTTCTTTGGGTCCTGGCTCCTTCTGTTTGGGAGCTGTTGCTGGACGTTGGGCATGTTGACCGGAGAGTGCTTATCGGGCTGCGAACTGCAACCTTGCGGGTAGCTCAAAGGTTCCATGACCAAGGAAAGCCCCCAGACCAAAATGGAGAGGGGCTGCCTGGGGGCCCCGTGGGGACTCTTCAGGCCAGCTAGGTCTTTGGGTCCTGGCTCCTTCGGTTTGGGAGCTGTTGCTGGACGTTGGGCATGTTGACCGGAGAGTGCTTCTCGGGCTGCGAACTGCAACCTTGCAGATACCTCCCATGTCCCAGGCCCAACGAAAGCCCCCAGACCCAAATGGAGAGGGGCTGCTTGGGGGCCCCCTGGGGGCCCTTCAGGCCAGCTAGGTCTTTGGGTCCTGGCTCCTTCGGTTTGGGAGCTGTTGCTGCAGTTGGGCATGTTGGCCGGAGAGTGCTTCTCGGGCTGCGAACTGCAACCTTGCAGGTAGCTCCCAGGTTCCCGGCCCAACGAAAGCCCCCAGACCCAAATGGAGAGGGGCTGTTTGGGGGTCCCCTGGGGCCCCTTCAGGCCAGCTAGGTCTTTGGGTCCTGGATCCTTCGGTTTGGGAGCTGTTGCTGGACGTTGGGCATGTTGACCAGAGAGTGCTTCTCGGGCTGCGAACTGCAACCTTGCAGGTACCTCCCATGTCCCCGGCCCAACGAAAGCCCCCAGACCCAAATGGAGAGGGGCTGTTTGGGGCCACCCTGGGGGCTCTTCAGGCCAGCTAGGTCTTTGGGTCCTGGCTCCTTCGGTTTGGGAGCTGTTGCTGGACGTTGTTCATGTTGACCGGAGAGTGCTTATCGGGCCGCGAACTGCAACCTTGCGGGTAGCTCCAAGGTTCCATGACCAAGGGAAGCCCCCAGACCCAAATGGAGAGGGGCTGCCTGGGGGCACCGTGGGGACTCTTCAGGCCAGCTAGGTCTTTGGGTCCTGGCTCCTTCGGTTTGGGAGCTGTTGCTGGACGTTGGGCATGTTGGCCGGAGAGTGCTTCTCGGGCTGCGAACTGCAACCTTGCAGATACCTCCCATGTCCCAGGCCCAACGAAAGCCCCCAGACCCAAATGGAGAGGGGCTGCTTGGGGGCCCCCTGGGGGCCCTTCAGGCCAGCTAGGTCTTTGGGTCCTGGCTCCTTCGGTTTGGGAGCTGTTGCTGGACTTTGGGCATGTTGACCGGAGAGTGCTTATCGGGCCGCGAACTGCAACCTTGCAGGTACCTCCCAGGTTCCATGCCCAACGAAAGCCCCCAGACCCAAATGGAGAGGGGCTGTTTGGGGGCCCCATGGGGCCCCTTCAGGCCAGCTAGGTCTTTGGGTCCTGGCTCCTTCGGTTTGGGAGCTGTTGCTGCAGTTGGGCATGTTGACCGGAGAGTGCTTCTCGGGCCGCGAAGTGCAACCTTTCAGGCACTTCTCAGGTTCCCGGCCCAACGAAAGCCCCCAGACCCAAATTGAGAGGGGCTGCTTGGGGGCCCCCTGGGGCCCCTTCAGGCCAGCTAGGTCTTTGGGTCCTGGCTCCTTCGGTTTGGGAGCTGTTGCTGCAGTTGGGCATGTTGGCCGGAGAGTGCTTCTCTGGCCGCGAACTGCAACCTTGCAGGTACCTCCCAGGTTCCCGGCCCAACGAAAGCCCCCAGACCCAAATGGAGAGGGGCTGCTTGGGGGCCCCCTGGGGGCGCTTCAGGCCAGCTAGGTCTTTGGGTCCTGGCTCCTTCGCTTTGGGAGCTGTTGCTGCAGTTGGGCATGTTGACCGGAGAGTGCTTATCGGGCCGCGAACTGCAACCTTGCAGGTAGCTCCCAGGTTCCCGGGCCAACGAAAGCCCCCAGACCCAAATTGAGAGGGGCTGCTTGGGGGCCCCCTGGGGCCCCTTCAGGCCAGCTAGGTCTTTGGGTCCTGGCTCCTTCGGTTTGGGAGCTGTTGCTGCAGTTGGGCATGTTGGCCGGAGAGTGCTTCTCGGGCCGCGAACTGCAACCTTGCAGGTACCTCCCAGGTTCCCGGCCCAACGAAAGCCCCCAGACCCAAATGGAGAGGGGCTGCTTGGGGGCCCCCTGGGGCCCCTTCAGGCCAGCTAGGTCTTTGGGTCCTGGCTCCTTCGGTTTGGGAGCTGTTGCTGCAGTTGGGCATGTTGGCCGGAGAGTGCTTCTCGGGCTGCGAACTGCAACCTTGCAGATACCTCCCATGTCCCAGGCCCAACGAAAGCCCCCAGACCCAAATGGAGAGGGGCTGCTTGGGGGCCCCCTGGGGGCCCTTCAGGCCAGCTAGGTCTTTGGGTCCTGGCTCCTTCGGTTTGGGAGCTGTTGCTGCAGTTGGGCATGTTGGCCGGAGAGTGCTTCTCGGGCTGCGAACTGCAACCTTGCAGGTAGCTCCCAGGTTCCCGGCCCAACGAAAGCCCCCAGACGCAAATGGAGAGGGGCTGTTTGGGGGTCCCCTGGGGCCCCTTCAGGCCAGCTAGGTCTTTGGGTCCTGGCTCCTTCGGTTTGGGAGCTGTAGCTGGACGTTGGGCATGTTGACCAGAGAGTGCTTCTCGGGCTGCGAACTGCAACCTTGCAGGTACCTCCAATGTCCCCGGCCCAACGAAAGCCCCCAGACCCAAATGGAGAGGGGTTGTTTGGGGCCACCCTGGGGGCCCTTCAGGCCAGCTAGGTCTTTGGGTCCTGGCTCCTTCGGTTTGGGAGCTGTTGCTGGACGTTGGGTATGTTGGCCGGAGAGTGCTTCTCGGGCTGCGAACTGCAACCTTGCAGATACCTCCCATGTCCCAGGCCCAACGAAAGCCCCCATACCCAAATGGAGATGGGCTGCTTGGGGGCCCCCTGGGGGCCCTTCATGCCAGCTAGGTCTTTGGGTCCTGGCTCCTTCGGTTTGGGAGCTGTTGCTGCAGTTGGGCATGTTGGCCGGAGAGTGCTTCTCGGGCCGTGAACTGCAACCTTGCAGGTACCTCCCAGATCCCCGGCCCAACGAAAGCCCCCAGACCCAAATGGAGAGGGGCTGTTTGGGGGCCCCCTGGGGCCCCTTCAGGCCAGCTAGGTCTTTGGGTCCTGGCTCCTTCGGTTTGGGAGCTGTTGCTGCAGTTGGGCATGTTGGCCGGAGAGTGCTTCTCGGGCTGCGAACTGCAACCTTGCAGGTACCTCCCAGGTTACCGGCCCAACGAAAGCCCCCAGACCCAAATGGAGAGGGGCTGCTTGGGGGCCCCCTGGGGGCGCTTCAGGCCAGCTAGGTCTTTGGGTCCTGGCTCCTTCGCTTTGGGAGCTGTTGCTGCAGTTGGGCATGTTGACCGGAGAGTGCTTATCGGGCCGCGAACTGCAACCTTGCAGGTAGCTCCCAGGTTCCCGGGCCAACGAAAGCCCCCAGACCCAAATTGAGAGGGGCTGCTTGGGGGCCCCCTGGGGCCCCTTCAGGCCAGCTAGGTCTTTGGGTCCTGGCTCCTTCGGTTTGGGAGCTGTTGCTGCAGTTGGGCATGTTGGCCGGAGAGTGCTTCTCGGGCCGCGAACTGCAACCTTGCAGGTACCTCCCAGGTTCCCGGCCCAACGAAAGCCCCCAGACCCAAATGGAGAGGGGCTGCTTGGGGGCCCCCTGGGGCCCCTTCAGGCCAGCTAGGTCTTTGGGTCCTGGCTCCTTCGGTTTGGGAGCTGTTGCTGCAGTTGGGCATGTTGGCCGGAGAGTGCTTCTCGGGCTGCGAACTGCAACCTTGCAGATACCTCCCATGTCCCAGGCCCAACGAAAGCCCCCAGACCCAAATGGAGAGGGGCTGCTTGGGGGCCCCCTGGGGGCCCTTCAGGCCAGCTAGGTCTTTGGGTCCTGGCTCCTTCGGTTTGGGAGCTGTTGCTGTAGTTGGGCATGTTGGCCGGAGAGTGCTTCTCGGGCCGCGAACTGCAACCTTGCAGGTAGCTCCCAGGTTCCCGGCCCAACGAAAGCCCCCAGACCCAAATGGAGAGGGGCTGTTTGGGGGCCCCCTGGGGCCCCTTCAGGCCAGCTAGGTCTTTGGGTCCTGGCTCCTTCGGTTTGGGAGCTGTTGCTGCAGTTGGGCATGTTGGCCGGAGAGTGCTTCTCGGGCCGCGAACTGCAACCTTGCAGGTAGCTCCCAGGTTCCCGGCCCAACGAAAGCCTCCAGACCCAAATGGAGAGGGGCTGTTTGGGGGCCCCCTGGGGCCCCTTCAGGCCAGCTAGGTCTTTGGGTCCTGGCTCCTTCGGTTTGGGAGCTGTTGCTGCAGTTGGGCATGTTGACCGGAGAGTGCTTTTCGGGACGCGAACTGCAACCTTGCAGGTACCTCCCAGATCCCGGCCCAAAGAAAGCCCCCAGACCCAAATTGAGAGGGGCTGCTTGGTGGCCCCCTGGGGGCCCTTCAGGCCAGCTAGGTCTTTGGGTCCTGGCTCCTTCGGTTTGGGAGCTGTTGCTGCAGTTGGGCATGTTGGCCAGAGAGTGCTTCTCGGGCCGCGAACTGCAACCTTGCAGGTACCTCCCAGATTCCCGGCCCAACGAAAGCCCCCAGACCCAAATGGAGAGGGGCTGCTTGGGGGCCCCCTGGGGACCCTTCAGGCCAGCTAGGTCTTTGGGTCCTGGCTCCTTCGGTTTGGGAGCTGTTGCTGGACGTTGGACATGTTGGCCGGAGAGTGCTTCTCGGGCCGTGAACTGCAACCTTGCAGGTACCTCCCAGGTTCCCGGCCCAAGGAAAGCATCCAGACCCACATGGAGAGGGGCTGCTTGTGGGCCCCTTGGTGCCCCTTCAGGCCAGCTAGGTCTTTGGGTCCTGGCTCCTTCGGTTTGGGAGCTGTTACTGCAGTTGGGCATGTTGGCCGGAGAGTGCTTCTCGGGCTGCGAACTTCAACCTTGCAGGTACCTCCCAGATCCCCGGCCTAACGAAAGCCCCAAGACCCAAATTGAGAGGGGCTGTTTGGGGCCCCCCTGGGGGCCCTTCAGGCCAGCTATTTCTTTGGGTCCTGGCTCCTTCTGTTTGGGAGCTGTTGCTGGACGTTGGGCATGTTGACCGGAGAGTGCTTATCGGGCTGCGAACTGCAACCTTGCGGGTAGCTCAAAGGTTCCATGACCAAGGAAAGCCCCCAGACCAAAATGGAGAGGGGCTGCCTGGGGGCCCCGTGGGGACTCTTCAGGCCAGCTAGGTCTTTGGGTCCTGGCTCCTTCGGTTTGGGAGCTGTTGCTGGACGTTGGGCATGTTGGCCGGAGAGTGCTTCTCGGGCTGCGAACTGCAACCTTGCAGATACCTCCCATGTCCCAGGCCCAACGAAAGCCCCCAGACCCAAATGGAGAGGGGCTGCTTGGGGGCCCCCTGGGGGCCCTTCAGGCCAGCTAGGTCTTTGGGTCCTGGCTCCTTCGGTTTGGGAGCTGTTGCTGCAGTTGGGCATGTTGGCCGGAGAGTGCTTCTCGGGCTGCGAACTGCAACCTTGCAGGTAGCTCCCAGGTTCCCGGCCCAACGAAAGCCCCCAGACCCAAATGGAGAGGGGCTGTTTGGGGGTCCCCTGGGGCCCCTTCAGGCCAGCTAGGTCTTTGGGTCCTGGATCCTTCGGTTTGGGAGCTGTTGCTGGACGTTGGGCATGTTGACCAGAGAGTGCTTCTCGGGCTGCGAACTGCAACCTTGCAGGTACCTCCCATGTCCCCGGCCCAACGAAAGCCCCCAGACCCAAATGGAGAGGGGCTGTTTGGGGCCACCCTGGGGGCTCTTCAGGCCAGCTAGGTCTTTGGGTCCTGGCTCCTTCGGTTTGGGAGCTGTTGCTGGACGTTGTTCATGTTGACCGGAGAGTGCTTATCGGGCCGCGAACTGCAACCTTGCGGGTAGCTCCAAGGTTCCATGACCAAGGGAAGCCCCCAGACCCAAATGGAGAGGGGCTGCCTGGGGGCACCGTGGGGACTCTTCAGGCCAGCTAGGTCTTTGGGTCCTGGCTCCTTCGGTTTGGGAGCTGTTGCTGGACGTTGGGCATGTTGGCCGGAGAGTGCTTCTCGGGCTGCGAACTGCAACCTTGCAGATACCTCCCATGTCCCAGGCCCAACGAAAGCCCCCAGACCCAAATGGAGAGGGGCTGCTTGGGGGCCCCCTGGGGGCCCTTCAGGCCAGCTAGGTCTTTGGGTCCTGGCTCCTTCGGTTTGGGAGCTGTTGCTGGACTTTGGGCATGTTGACCGGAGAGTGCTTATCGGGCCGCGAACTGCAACCTTGCAGGTACCTCCCAGGTTCCATGCCCAACGAAAGCCCC
Source organism: Gallinula chloropus (assembly GCF_964237585.1). Classification (NCBI taxonomy): domain Eukaryota; kingdom Metazoa; phylum Chordata; class Aves; order Gruiformes; family Rallidae; genus Gallinula; species Gallinula chloropus. The sequence continues at coordinate 17,167,727 of NC_140101.1, read as the reverse complement.
CAGACCCAAATGGAGAGGGGCTGTTTGGGGGCCCCATGGGGCCCCTTCAGGCCAGCTAGGTCTTTGGGTCCTGGCTCCTTCGGTTTGGGAGCTGTTGCTGCAGTTGGGCATGTTGACCGGAGAGTGCTTCTCGGGCCGCGAAGTGCAACCTTTCAGGCACTTCTCAGGTTCCCGGCCCAACGAAAGCCCCCAGACCCAAATTGAGAGGGGCTGCTTGGGGGCCCCCTGGGGCCCCTTCAGGCCAGCTAGGTCTTTGGGTCCTGGCTCCTTCGGTTTGGGAGCTGTTGCTGCAGTTGGGCATGTTGGCCGGAGAGTGCTTCTCTGGCCGCGAACTGCAACCTTGCAGGTACCTCCCAGGTTCCCGGCCCAACGAAAGCCCCCAGACCCAAATGGAGAGGGGCTGCTTGGGGGCCCCCTGGGGGCGCTTCAGGCCAGCTAGGTCTTTGGGTCCTGGCTCCTTCGCTTTGGGAGCTGTTGCTGCAGTTGGGCATGTTGACCGGAGAGTGCTTATCGGGCCGCGAACTGCAACCTTGCAGGTAGCTCCCAGGTTCCCGGGCCAACGAAAGCCCCCAGACCCAAATTGAGAGGGGCTGCTTGGGGGCCCCCTGGGGCCCCTTCAGGCCAGCTAGGTCTTTGGGTCCTGGCTCCTTCGGTTTGGGAGCTGTTGCTGCAGTTGGGCATGTTGGCCGGAGAGTGCTTCTCGGGCCGCGAACTGCAACCTTGCAGGTACCTCCCAGGTTCCCGGCCCAACGAAAGCCCCCAGACCCAAATGGAGAGGGGCTGCTTGGGGGCCCCCTGGGGCCCCTTCAGGCCAGCTAGGTCTTTGGGTCCTGGCTCCTTCGGTTTGGGAGCTGTTGCTGCAGTTGGGCATGTTGGCCGGAGAGTGCTTCTCGGGCTGCGAACTGCAACCTTGCAGATACCTCCCATGTCCCAGGCCCAACGAAAGCCCCCAGACCCAAATGGAGAGGGGCTGCTTGGGGGCCCCCTGGGGGCCCTTCAGGCCAGCTAGGTCTTTGGGTCCTGGCTCCTTCGGTTTGGGAGCTGTTGCTGCAGTTGGGCATGTTGGCCGGAGAGTGCTTCTCGGGCTGCGAACTGCAACCTTGCAGGTAGCTCCCAGGTTCCCGGCCCAAGAAAGCCCCCAGACGCAAATGGAGAGGGGCTGTTTGGGGGTCCCCTGGGGCCCCTTCAGGCCAGCTAGGTCTTTGGGTCCTGGCTCCTTCGGTTTGGGAGCTGTAGCTGGACGTTGGGCATGTTGACCAGAGAGTGCTTCTCGGGCTGCGAACTGCAACCTTGCAGGTACCTCCAATGTCCCCGGCCCAACGAAAGCCCCCAGACCCAAATGGAGAGGGGTTGTTTGGGGCCACCCTGGGGGCCCTTCTGGCCAGCTAGGTCTTTGGGTCCTGGCTCCTTCGGTTTGGGAGCTGTTGCTGGACGTTGGGCATGTTGGCCGGAGAGTGCTTCTCGGGCTGCGAACTGCAACCTTGCAGATACCTCCCATGTCCCAGGCCCAACGAAAGCCCCCATACCCAAATGGAGATGGGCTGCTTGGGGGCCCCCTGGGGGCCCTTCATGCCAGCTAGGTCTTTGGGTCCTGGCTCCTTCGGTTTGGGAGCTGTTGCTGCAGTTGGGCATGTTGGCCGGAGAGTGCTTCTCGGGCCGTGAACTGCAACCTTGCAGGTACCTCCCAGATCCCCGGCCCAACGAAAGCCCCCAGACCCAAATGGAGAGGGGCTGTTTGGGGGCCCCCTGGGGCCCCTTCAGGCCAGCTAGGTCTTTGGGTCCTGGCTCCTTCGGTTTGGGAGCTGTTGCTGCAGTTGGGCATGTTGGCCGGAGAGTGCTTCTCGGGCTGCGAACTGCAACCTTGCAGGTACCTCCCAGGTTACCGGCCCAACGAAAGCCCCCAGACCCAAATGGAGAGGGGCTGCTTGGGGGCCCCCTGGGGGCGCTTCAGGCCAGCTAGGTCTTTGGGTCCTGGCTCCTTCGCTTTGGGAGCTGTTGCTGGACGTTGGCCATGTTGACCGGAGAGTGCTTATCGGGCCGCGAACTGCAACCTTGCAGGTAGCTCCCAGGTTCCCGGGCCAACGAAAGCCCCCAGACCCAAATTGAGAGGGGCTGCTTGGGGGCCCCCTGGGGCCCCTTCAGGCCAGCTAGGTCTTTGGGTCCTGGCTCCTTCGGTTTGGGAGCTGTTGCTGCAGTTGGGCATGTTGGCCGGAGAGTGCTTCTCGGGCCGCGAACTGCAACCTTGCAGGTACCTCCCAGGTTCCCGGCCCAACGAAAGCCCCCAGACCCAAATGGAGAGGGGCTGCTTGGGGGCCCCCTGGGGCCCCTTCAGGCCAGCTAGGTCTTTGGGTCCTGGCTCCTTCGGTTTGGGAGCTGTTGCTGCAGTTGGGCATGTTGGCCGGAGAGTGCTTCTCGGGCTGCGAACTGCAACCTTGCAGATACCTCCCATGTCCCAGGCCCAACGAAAGCCCCCAGACCCAAATGGAGAGGGGCTGCTTGGGGGCCCCCTGGGGGCCCTTCAGGCCAGCTAGGTCTTTGGGTCCTGGCTCCTTCGGTTTGGGAGCTGTTGCTGCAGTTGGGCATGTTGGCCGGAGAGTGCTTATCGGGCTGCGAACTGCAACCTTGCAGGTAGCTCCCAGGTTCCCGGCCCAACGAAAGCCCCCAGACGCAAATGGAGAGGGGCTGTTTGGGGGTCCCCTGGGGCCCCTTCAGGCCAGCTAGGTCTTTGGGTCCTGGCTCCTTCGGTTTGGGAGCTGTTGCTGGACGTTGGGCATGTTGACCAGAGAGTGCTTCTCGGGCTGCGAACTGCAACCTTGCAGGTACCTCCCATGTCCCCGGCCCAACGAAAGCCCCCAGACCCAAATGGAGAGGGGTTGTTTGGGGCCACCCTGGGGGCCCTTCAGGCCAGCTAGGTCTTTGGGTCCTGGCTCCTTCGGTTTGGGAGCTGTTGCTGCAGTTGGGCATGTTGACCGGAGAGTGCTTCTCGGGCTGCGAACTGCAACCTTGCAGATACCTCCCATGTCCCAGGCCCAACGAAAGCCCCCATACCCAAATGGAGATGGGCTGCTTGGGGGCCCCCTGGGGGCCCTTCATGCCAGCTAGGTCTTTGGGTCCTGGCTCCTTCGGTTTGGGAGCTGTTGCTGCAGTTGGGCATGTTGGCCGGAGAGTGCTTCTCGGGCCGTGAACTGCAACCTTGCAGGTACCTCCCAGATCCCCGGCCCAACGAAAGCCCCCAGACCCAAATGGAGAGGGGCTGTTTGGGGGCCCCCTGGGGCCCCTTCAGGCCAGCTAGGTCTTTGGGTCCTGGCTCCTTCGGTTTGGGAGCTGTTGCTGCAGTTGGGCATGTTGGCCGGAGAGTGCTTCTCGGGCTGCGAACTGCAACCTTGCAGGTACCTCCCAGGTTACCGGCCCAACGAAAGCCCCCAGACCCAAATGGAGAGGGGCTGCTTGGGGGCCCCCTGGGGCCCCTTCAGGCCAGCTAGGTCTTTGGGTCCTGGCTCCTTCGGTTTGGGAGCTGTTCCTGCAGTTGGGCATGTTGACCGGAGAGTGCTTCTCGGGCTGCGAACTGAAACCTTGCAGGTAGCTCCCAGGTTCCCGGCCCAACGAAAGCCCCCAGACCCAAATGGAGAGGGGCTGCTTGGGGGCCCCCTGGGGGCCCTTCAGGCCAGCTAGGTCTTTGGGTCCTGGCTCCTTCGGTTTGGGAGCTGTTGCTGCAGTTGGGCATGTTGGCCGGAGAGTGCTTCTCGGGCCGTGAACTGCAACCTTGCAGGTACCTCCCAGGTTCCCGGCCCAACGAAAGCCCCCAGACCCAAATGGAGAGGGGCTGCTTGGTGGCCCCCTGGGGGCCCTTCAGGCCAGCTAGGTCTTTGGGTCCTGGCTCCTTTGGTTTGGGAGCTGTTGCTGCAGTTGGGCATGTTGACCGGAGAGTGCTTCTCGGGCCGCGAACTGCAACCTTGCAGGTACCTCCAGGTTCCCGGGCCAAGAAAGCCCCCAGACCCAAATTGAGAGGGGCTGCTTGGGGGCCCCCTGGGGCCCCTTCAGGCCAGCTAGGTCTTTGGGTCCTGGCTCCTTCGGTTTGGGAGCTGTTGCTGCAGTTGGGCATGTTGGCCGGAGAGTGCTTCTCGGGCCGCGAAGTGCAACCTTTCAGGCACTTCTCAGGTTCCCGGCCCAACGAAAGCCCCCAGACCCAAATTGAGAGGGGCTGCTTGGGGGCCCCCTGGGGCCCCTTCAGGCCAGCTAGGTCTTTGGGTCCTGGCTCCTTCGGTTTGGGAGCTGTTGCTGCAGTTGGGCATGTTGGCCGGAGAGTGCTTCTCTGGCCGCGAACTGCAACCTTGCAAGTACCTCCCAGGTTCCCGGCCCAACGAAAGCCCCCAGACCCAAATGGAGAGGGGCTGCTTGGGGGCCCCCTGGGGGCCCTTCAGGCCAGCTAGGTCTTTGGGTCCTGGCTCCTTCGCTTTGGGAGCTGTTGCTGCAGTTGGGCATGTTGACCGGAGAGTGCTTATCGGGCCGCGAACTGCAACCTTGCAGGTAGCTCCCAGGTTCCCGGGCCAACGAAAGCCCCCAGACCCAAATTGAGAGGGGCTGCTTGGGGGCCCCTTGGGGACCCTTCAGGCCAGCTAGGTCTTTGGGTCCTGGCTCCTTCGGTTTGGGAGCTGTTGCTGCAGTTGGGCATGTTGGCCGGAGAGTGCTTCTCGGGCTGCGAACTGCAACCTTGCAGGTACCTCCCAGGTTCCCGGCCCAACGAAAGCCCCCAGACCCAAATGGAGAGGGGCTGCTTGGGGGCCCCCTGGGGCCCCTTCAGGCCAGCTAGGTCTTTGGGTCCTGGCTCCTTCGGTTTGGGAGCTGTTGCTGCAGTTGGGCATGTTGGCCGGAGAGTGCTTCTCGGGCCGCGAACTGCAACCTTGCAGGTAGCTCCCAGGTTCCCGGCCCAACGAAAGCCCCCAGACCCAAATGGAGAGGGGCTGCTTGGGGGCCCCCTGGGGGCCCTTCAGGCCAGCTAGGTCTTTGGGTCCTGGCTCCTTCGGTTTGGGAGCTGTTGCTGCAGTTGGGCATGTTGGCCGGAGAGTGCTTCTCGGGCCGCGAACTGCAACCTTGCAGGTACCTCCCAGGTTCCCGGCCCAACGAAAGACCCCAGACCCAAATTGAGAGGGGCTGCTTGGTGGCCCCCTGGGGGCCCTTCAGGCCAGCTAGGTCTTTGGGTCCTGGCTCCTTCGGTTTGGGAGCTGTTGCTGCAGTTGGGCATGTTGGCCAGAGAGTGCTTCTCGGGCCGCGAACTGCAACCTTGCAGGTACCTCCCAGATTCCCGGCCCAACGAAAGCCCCCAGACCCAAATGGAGAGGGGCTGCTTGGGGGCCCCCTGGGGACCCTTCAGGCCAGCTAGGTCTTTGGGTCCTGGCTCCTTCGGTTTGGGAGCTGTTGCTGGACGTTGGACATGTTGGCCGGAGAGTGCTTCTCGGGCCGTGAACTGCAACCTTGCAGGTACCTCCCAGGTTCCCGGCCCAAGGAAAGCATCCAGACCCACATGGAGAGGGGCTGCTTGTGGGCCCCTTGGTGCCCCTTCAGGCCAGCTAGGTCTTTGGGTCCTGGCTCCTTCGGTTTGGGAGCTGTTACTGCAGTTGGGCATGTTGGCCGGAGAGTGCTTCTCGGGCTGCGAACTTCAACCTTGCAGGTACCTCCCAGATCCCCGGCCTAACGAAAGCCCCAAGACCCAAATTGAGAGGGGCTGTTTGGGGCCCCCCTGGGGGCCCTTCAGGCCAGCTATTTCTTTGGGTCCTGGCTCCTTCTGTTTGGGAGCTGTTGCTGGACGTTGGGCATGTTGACCGGAGAGTGCTTATCGGGCCGCGAACTGCAACCTTGCGGGTAGCTCAAAGGTTCCATGACCAAGGAAAGCCCCCAGACCCAAATGGAGAGGGGCTGCCTGGGGGCCCCGTGGGGACTCTTCAGGCCAGCTAGGTCTTTGGGTCCTGGCTCCTTCGGTTTGGGAGCTGTTGCTGGACGTTGGGCATGTTGGCCGGAGAGTGCTTCTCGGGCTGCGAACTGCAACCTTGCAGATACCTCCCATGTCCCAGGCCCAACGAAAGCCCCCAGACCCAAATGGAGAGGGGCTGCTTGGGGGCCCCCTGGGGGCCCTTCAGGCCAGCTAGGTCTTTGGGTCCTGGCTCCTTCGGTTTGGGAGCTGTTGCTGCAGTTGGGCATGTTGGCCGGAGAGTGCTTCTCGGGCTGCGAACTGCAACCTTGCAGGTACCTCCCAGGTTCCCGGCCCAACGAAAGCCCCCAGACCCAAATGGAGAGGGGCTGTTTGGGGGTCCCCTGGGGCCCCTTCAGGCCAGCTAGGTCTTTGGGTCCTGGATCCTTCGGTTTGGGAGCTGTTGCTGGACGTTGGGCATGTTGACCAGAGAGTGCTTCTCGGGCTACGAACTGCAACCTTGCAGGTACCTCCCATGTCCCCGGCCCAACGAAAGCCCCCAGACCCAAATTGAGAGGGGCTGTTTGGGGCCACCCTGGGGGCTCTTCAGGCCAGCTAGGTCTTTGGGTCCTGGCTCCTTCGGTTTGGGAGCTGTTGCTGGACGTTGTTCATGTTGACCGGAGAGTGCTTATCGGGCCGCGAACTGCAACCTTGCGGGTAGCTCCAAGGTTCCATGACCAAGGGAAGCCCCCAGACCCAAATGGAGAGGGGCTGCCTGGGTGCACCGTGGGGACTCTTCAGGCCAGCTAGGTCTTTGGGTCCTGGCTCCTTCGGTTTGGGAGCTGTTGCTGGACGTTGGGCATGTTGGCCGGAGAGTGCTTCTCGGGCTGCGAACTGCAACCTTGCAGATACCTCCCATGTCCCAGGCCCAACGAAAGCCCCCAGACCCAAATTGAGAGGGGCTGCTTGTGGGCCCCCTGGGGGCCCTTCAGGCCAGCTAGGTCTTTGGGTCCTGGCTCCTTCGGTTTGGGAGCTGTTGCTGGACTTTGGGCATGTTGACCGGAGAGTGCTTATCGGGCCGCGAACTGCAACCTTGCAGGTACCTCCCAGGTTCCATGCCCAACGAAAGCCCCCAGACCCAAATGGAGAGGGGCTGTTTGGGGGCCCCCTGGGGCCCCTTCAGGCCAGCTAGGTCTTTGGGTCCTGGCTCCTTCGGTTTGGGAGCTGTTGCTGCAGTTGGGCATGTTGGCCGGAGAGTGCTTCTCGGGCCGCGAAGTGCAACCTTTCAGGCACTTCTCAGGTTCCCGGCCCAACGAAAGCCCCCAGACCCAAATTGAGAGGGGCTGCTTGGGGGCCCCCTGGGGCCCCTTCAGGCCAGCTAGGTCTTTGGGTCCTGGCTCCTTCGCTTTGGGAGCTGTTGCTGCAGTTGGGCATGTTGGCCGGAGAGTGCTTCTCTGGCCGCGAACTGCAACCTTGCAAGTACCTCCCAGGTTCCCGGCCCAACGAAAGCCCCCAGACCCAAATGGAGAGGGGCTGCTTGGGGGCCCCCTGGGGGCCCTTCAGGCCAGCTAGGTCTTTGGGTCCTGGCTCCTTCGCTTTGGGAGCTGTTGCTGCAGTTGGGCATGTTGACCGGAGAGTGCTTATCGGGCCGCGAACTGCAACCTTGCAGGTAGCTCCCAGGTTCCCGGGCCAACGAAAGCCCCCAGACCCAAATTGAGAGGGGCTGCTTGGGGGCCCCTTGGGGACCCTTCAGGCCAGCTAGGTCTTTGGGTCCTGGCTCCTTCGGTTTGGGAGCTGTTGCTGCAGTTGGGCATGTTGGCCGGAGAGTGCTTCTCGGGCTGCGAACTGCAACCTTGCAGGTACCTCCCAGGTTCCCGGCCCAACGAAAGCCCCCAGACCCAAATGGAGAGGGGCTGCTTGGGGGCCCCCTGGGGCCCCTTCAGGCCAGCTAGGTCTTTGGGTCCTGGCTCCTTCGGTTTGGGAGCTGTTGCTGCAGTTGGGCATGTTGACCGGAGAGTGCTTCTCGGGCCGCGAACTGCAACCTTGCAGGTAGCTCCCAGGTTCCCGGCCCAACGAAAGCCCCCAGACCCAAATGGAGAGGGGCTGCTTGGGGGCCCCCTGGGGGCCCTTCAGGCCAGCTAGGTCTTTGGGTCCTGGCTCCTTCGGTTTGGGAGCTGTTGCTGCAGTTGGGCATGTTGGCCGGAGAGTGCTTCTCGGGCCGCGAACTGCAACCTTGCAGGTACCTCCCAGGTTCCCGGCCCAACGAAAGCCCCCAGACCCAAATTGAGAGGGGCTGCTTGGGGGCCCCCTGGGGCCCCTTCAGGCCAGCTAGGTCTTTGGGTCCTGGCTCCTTCGGTTTGGGAGCTGTTGCTGTAGTTGGGCATGTTGGCCGGAGAGTGCTTCTCGGGCCGCGAACTGCAACCTTGCAGGTAGCTCCCAGGTTCCCGGCCCAACGAAAGCCCCCAGACCCAAATGGAGAGGGGCTGTTTGGGGGCCCCCTGGGGCCCCTTCAGGCCAGCTAGGTCTTTGGGTCCTGGCTCCTTCGGTTTGGGAGCTGTTGCTGCAGTTGGGCATGTTGGCCGGAGAGTGCTTCTCGGGCCGCGAACTGCAACCTTGCAGGTAGCTCCCAGGTTCCCGGCCCAACGAAAGCCTCCAGACCCAAATGGAGAGGGGCTGTTTGGGGGCCCCCTGGGGCCCCTTCAGGCCAGCTAGGTCTTTGGGTCCTGGCTCCTTCGGTTTGGGAGCTGTTGCTGCAGTTGGGCATGTTGACCGGAGAGTGCTTTTCGGGACGCGAACTGCAACCTTGCAGGTACCTCCCAGATCCCGGCCCAAAGAAAGCCCCCAGACCCAAATTGAGAGGGGCTGCTTGGTGGCCCCCTGGGGGCCCTTCAGGCCAGCTAGGTCTTTGGGTCCTGGCTCCTTCGGTTTGGGAGCTGTTGCTGCAGTTGGGCATGTTGGCCAGAGAGTGCTTCTCGGGCCGCGAACTGCAACCTTGCAGGTACCTCCCAGATTCCCGGCCCAACGAAAGCCCCCAGACCCAAATGGAGAGGGGCTGCTTGGGGGCCCCCTGGGGACCCTTCAGGCCAGCTAGGTCTTTGGGTCCTGGCTCCTTCGGTTTGGGAGCTGTTGCTGGACGTTGGACATGTTGGCCGGAGAGTGCTTCTCGGGCCGTGAACTGCAACCTTGCAGGTACCTCCCAGGTTCCCGGCCCAAGGAAAGCATCCAGACCCACATGGAGAGGGGCTGCTTGTGGGCCCCTTGGTGCCCCTTCAGGCCAGCTAGGTCTTTGGGTCCTGGCTCCTTCGGTTTGGGAGCTGTTACTGCAGTTGGGCATGTTGGCCGGAGAGTGCTTCTCGGGCTGCGAACTTCAACCTTGCAGGTACCTCCCAGATCCCCGGCCTAACGAAAGCCCCAAGACCCAAATTGAGAGGGGCTGTTTGGGGCCCCCCTGGGGGCCCTTCAGGCCAGCTATTTCTTTGGGTCCTGGCTCCTTCTGTTTGGGAGCTGTTGCTGGACGTTGGGCATGTTGACCGGAGAGTGCTTATCGGGCTGCGAACTGCAACCTTGCGGGTAGCTCAAAGGTTCCATGACCAAGGAAAGCCCCCAGACCAAAATGGAGAGGGGCTGCCTGGGGGCCCCGTGGGGACTCTTCAGGCCAGCTAGGTCTTTGGGTCCTGGCTCCTTCGGTTTGGGAGCTGTTGCTGGACGTTGGGCATGTTGGCCGGAGAGTGCTTCTCGGGCTGCGAACTGCAACCTTGCAGATACCTCCCATGTCCCAGGCCCAACGAAAGCCCCCAGACCCAAATGGAGAGGGGCTGCTTGGGGGCCCCCTGGGGGCCCTTCAGGCCAGCTAGGTCTTTGGGTCCTGGCTCCTTCGGTTTGGGAGCTGTTGCTGCAGTTGGGCATGTTGGCCGGAGAGTGCTTCTCGGGCTGCGAACTGCAACCTTGCAGGTAGCTCCCAGGTTCCCGGCCCAACGAAAGCCCCCAGACCCAAATGGAGAGGGGCTGTTTGGGGGTCCCCTGGGGCCCCTTCAGGCCAGCTAGGTCTTTGGGTCCTGGATCCTTCGGTTTGGGAGCTGTTGCTGGACGTTGGGCATGTTGACCAGAGAGTGCTTCTCGGGCTGCGAACTGCAACCTTGCAGGTACCTCCCATGTCCCCGGCCCAACGAAAGCCCCCAGACCCAAATGGAGAGGGGCTGTTTGGGGCCACCCTGGGGGCTCTTCAGGCCAGCTAGGTCTTTGGGTCCTGGCTCCTTCGGTTTGGGAGCTGTTGCTGGACGTTGTTCATGTTGACCGGAGAGTGCTTATCGGGCCGCGAACTGCAACCTTGCGGGTAGCTCCAAGGTTCCATGACCAAGGGAAGCCCCCAGACCCAAATGGAGAGGGGCTGCCTGGGGGCACCGTGGGGACTCTTCAGGCCAGCTAGGTCTTTGGGTCCTGGCTCCTTCGGTTTGGGAGCTGTTGCTGGACGTTGGGCATGTTGGCCGGAGAGTGCTTCTCGGGCTGCGAACTGCAACCTTGCAGATACCTCCCATGTCCCAGGCCCAACGAAAGCCCCCAGACCCAAATGGAGAGGGGCTGCTTGGGGGCCCCCTGGGGGCCCTTCAGGCCAGCTAGGTCTTTGGGTCCTGGCTCCTTCGGTTTGGGAGCTGTTGCTGGACTTTGGGCATGTTGACCGGAGAGTGCTTATCGGGCCGCGAACTGCAACCTTGCAGGTACCTCCCAGGTTCCATGCCCAACGAAAGCCCCCAGACCCAAATGGAGAGGGGCTGTTTGGGGGCCCCATGGGGCCCCTTCAGGCCAGCTAGGTCTTTGGGTCCTGGCTCCTTCGGTTTGGGAGCTGTTGCTGCAGTTGGGCATGTTGACCGGAGAGTGCTTCTCGGGCCGCGAAGTGCAACCTTTCAGGCACTTCTCAGGTTCCCGGCCCAACGAAAGCCCCCAGACCCAAATTGAGAGGGGCTGCTTGGGGGCCCCCTGGGGCCCCTTCAGGCCAGCTAGGTCTTTGGGTCCTGGCTCCTTCGGTTTGGGAGCTGTTGCTGCAGTTGGGCATGTTGGCCGGAGAGTGCTTCTCTGGCCGCGAACTGCAACCTTGCAGGTACCTCCCAGGTTCCCGGCCCAACGAAAGCCCCCAGACCCAAATGGAGAGGGGCTGCTTGGGGGCCCCCTGGGGGCGCTTCAGGCCAGCTAGGTCTTTGGGTCCTGGCTCCTTCGCTTTGGGAGCTGTTGCTGCAGTTGGGCATGTTGACCGGAGAGTGCTTATCGGGCCGCGAACTGCAACCTTGCAGGTAGCTCCCAGGTTCCCGGGCCAACGAAAGCCCCCAGACCCAAATTGAGAGGGGCTGCTTGGGGGCCCCCTGGGGCCCCTTCAGGCCAGCTAGGTCTTTGGGTCCTGGCTCCTTCGGTTTGGGAGCTGTTGCTGCAGTTGGGCATGTTGGCCGGAGAGTGCTTCTCGGGCCGCGAACTGCAACCTTGCAGGTACCTCCCAGGTTCCCGGCCCAACGAAAGCCCCCAGACCCAAATGGAGAGGGGCTGCTTGGTGGCCCCCTGGGGCCCCTTCAGGCCAGCTAGGTCTTTGGGTCCTGGCTCCTTCGGTTTGGGAGCTGTTGCTGCAGTTGGGCATGTTGGCCGGAGAGTGCTTCTCGGGCTGCGAACTGCAACCTTGCAGATACCTCCCATGTCCCAGGCCCAACGAAAGCCCCCAGACCCAAATGGAGAGGGGCTGCTTGGGGGCCCCCTGGGGGCCCTTCAGGCCAGCTAGGTCTTTGGGTCCTGGCTCCTTCGGTTTGGGAGCTGTTGCTGCAGTTGGGCATGTTGGCCGGAGAGTGCTTCTCGGGCTGCGAACTGCAACCTTGCAGGTAGCTCCCAGGTTCCCGGCCCAACGAAAGCCCCCAGACGCAAATGGAGAGGGGCTGTTTGGGGGTCCCCTGGGGCCCCTTCAGGCCAGCTAGGTCTTTGGGTCCTGGCTCCTTCGGTTTGGGAGCTGTAGCTGGACGTTGGGCATGTTGACCAGAGAGTGCTTCTCGGGCTGCGAACTGCAACCTTGCAGGTACCTCCAATGTCCCCGGCCCAACGAAAGCCCCCAGACCCAAATGGAGAGGGGTTGTTTGGGGCCACCCTGGGGGCCCTTCAGGCCAGCTAGGTCTTTGGGTCCTGGCTCCTTCGGTTTGGGAGCTGTTGCTGGACGTTGGGCATGTTGGCCGGAGAGTGCTTCTCGGGCTGCGAACTGCAACCTTGCAGATACCTCCCATGTCCCAGGCCCAACGAAAGCCCCCATACCCAAATGGAGATGGGCTGCTTGGGGGCCCCCTGGGGGCCCTTCATGCCAGCTAGGTCTTTGGGTCCTGGCTCCTTCGGTTTGGGAGCTGTTGCTGCAGTTGGGCATGTTGGCCGGAGAGTGCTTCTCGGGCCGTGAACTGCAACCTTGCAGGTACCTCCCAGATCCCCGGCCCAACGAAAGCCCCCAGACCCAAATGGAGAGGGGCTGTTTGGGGGCCCCCTGGGGCCCCTTCAGGCCAGCTAGGTCTTTGGGTCCTGGCTCCTTCGGTTTGGGAGCTGTTGCTGCAGTTGGGCATGTTGGCCGGAGAGTGCTTCTCGGGCTGCAAACTGCAACCTTGCAGGTACCTCCCAGGTTACCGGCCCAACGAAAGTTCCCAGACCCAAATGGAGAGGGGCTGCTTGGGGGCCCCCTGGGGGCGCTTCAGGCCAGCTAGGTCTTTGGGTCCTGGCTCCTTCGCTTTGGGAGCTGTTGCTGCAGTTGGGCATGTTGACCGGAGAGTGCTTATCGGGCCGCGAACTGCAACCTTGCAGGTAGCTCCCAGGTTCCCGGGCCAACGAAAGCCCCCAGACCCAAATTGAGAGGGGCTGCTTGGGGGCCCCCTGGGGCCCCTTCAGGCCAGCTAGGTCTTTGGGTCCTGGCTCCTTCGGTTTGGGAGCTGTTGCTGCAGTTGGGCATGTTGGCCGGAGAGTGCTTCTCGGGCCGCGAACTGCAACCTTGCAGGTACCTCCCAGGTTCCCGGCCCAACGAAAGCCCCCAGACCCAAATGGAGAGGGGCTGCTTGGGGGCCCCCTGGGGCCCCTTCAGGCCAGCTAGGTCTTTGGGTCCTGGCTCCTTCGGTTTGGGAGCTGTTGCTGCAGTTGGGCATGTTGGCCGGAGAGTGCTTCTCGGGCTGCGAACTGCAACCTTGCAGATACCTCCCATGTCCCAGGCCCAACGAAAGCCCCCAGACCCAAATGGAGAGGGGCTGCTTGGGGGCCCCCTGGGGGCCCTTCAGGCCAGCTAGGTCTTTGGGTCCTGGCTCCTTCGGTTTGGGAGCTGTTGCTGTAGTTGGGCATGTTGGCCGGAGAGTGCTTCTCGGGCCGCGAACTGCAACCTTGCAGGTAGCTCCCAGGTTCCCGGCCCAACGAAAGCCCCCAGACCCAAATGGAGAGGGGCTGTTTGGGGGCCCCCTGGGGCCCCTTCAGGCCAGCTAGGTCTTTGGGTCCTGGCTCCTTCGGTTTGGGAGCTGTTGCTGCAGTTGGGCATGTTGGCCGGAGAGTGCTTCTCGGGCCGCGAACTGCAACCTTGCAGGTAGCTCCCAGGTTCCCGGCCCAACGAAAGCCTCCAGACCCAAATGGAGAGGGGCTGTTTGGGGGCCCCCTGGGGCCCCTTCAGGCCAGCTAGGTCTTTGGGTCCTGGCTCCTTCGGTTTGGGAGCTGTTGCTGCAGTTGGGCATGTTGACCGGAGAGTGCTTTTCGGGACGCGAACTGCAACCTTGCAGGATTCTCCCAGGTTCCCGGCCCAAAGAAAGCCCCCAGACCCAAATTGAGAGGGGCTGCTTGGTGGCCCCCTGGGGGCCCTTCAGGCCAGCTAGGTCTTTGGGTCCTGGCTCCTTCGGTTTGGGAGCTGTTGCTGCAGTTGGGCATGTTGGCCAGAGAGTGCTTCTCGGGCCGCGAACTGCAACCTTGCAGGTACCTCCCAGATTCCCGGCCCAACGAAAGCCCCCAGACCCAAATGGAGAGGGGCTGCTTGGGGGCCCCCTGGGGACCCTTCAGGCCAGCTAGGTCTTTGGGTCCTGGCTCCTTCGGTTTGGGAGCTGTTGCTGGACGTTGGACATGTTGGCCGGAGAGTGCTTCTCGGGCCGTGAACTGCAACCTTGCAGGTACCTCCCAGGTTCCCGGCCCAAGGAAAGCATCCAGACCCACATGGAGAGGGGCTGCTTGTGGGCCCCTTGGTGCCCCTTCAGGCCAGCTAGGTCTTTGGGTCCTGGCTCCTTCGGTTTGGGAGCTGTTACTGCAGTTGGGCATGTTGGCCGGAGAGTGCTTCTCGGGCTGCGAACTTCAACCTTGCAGGTACCTCCCAGATCCCCGGCCTAACGAAAGCCCCAAGACCCAAATAGAGAGGGGCTGTTTGGGGCCCCCCTGGGGGCCCTTCAGGCCAGCTATTTCTTTGGGTCCTGGCTCCTTCTGTTTGGGAGCTGTTGCTGGACGTTGGGCATGTTGACCGGAGAGTGCTTATCGGGCTGCGAACTGCAACCTTGCGGGTAGCTCAAAGGTTCCATGACCAAGGAAAGCCCCCAGACCAAAATGGAGAGGGGCTGCCTGGGGGCCCCGTGGGGACTCTTCAGGCCAGCTAGGTCTTTGGGTCCTGGCTCCTTCGGTTTGGGAGCTGTTGCTGGACGTTGGGCATGTTGGCCGGAGAGTGCTTCTCGGGCTGCGAACTGCAACCTTGCAGATACCTCCCATGTCCCAGGCCCAACGAAAGCCCCCAGACCCAAATGGAGAGGGGCTGCTTGGGGGCCCCCTGGGGGCCCTTCAGGCCAGCTAGGTCTTTGGGTCCTGGCTCCTTCGGTTTGGGAGCTGTTGCTGCAGTTGGGCATGTTGGCCGGAGAGTGCTTCTCGGGCTGCGAACTGCAACCTTGCAGGTAGCTCCCAGGTTCCCGGCCCAACGAAAGCCCCCAGACCCAAATGGAGAGGGGCTGTTTGGGGGTCCCCTGGGGCCCCTTCAGGCCAGCTAGGTCTTTGGGTCCTGGATCCTTCGGTTTGGGAGCTGTTGCTGGACGTTGGGCATGTTGACCAGAGAGTGCTTCTCGGGCTGCGAACTGCAACCTTGCAGGTACCTCCCATGTCCCCGGCCCAACGAAAGCCCCCAGACCCAAATGGAGAGGGGCTGTTTGGGGCCACCCTGGGGGCTCTTCAGGCCAGCTAGGTCTTTGGGTCCTGGCTCCTTCGGTTTGGGAGCTGTTGCTGGACGTTGTTCATGTTGACCGGAGAGTGCTTATCGGGCCGCGAACTGCAACCTTGCGGGTAGCTCCAAGGTTCCATGACCAAGGGAAGCCCCCAGACCCAAATGGAGAGGGGCTGCCTGGGGGCACCGTGGGGACTCTTCAGGCCAGCTAGGTCTTTGGGTCCTGGCTCCTTCGGTTTGGGAGCTGTTGCTGGACGTTGGGCATGTTGGCCGGAGAGTGCTTCTCGGGCTGCGAACTGCAACCTTGCAGATACCTCCCATGTCCCAGGCCCAACGAAAGCCCCCAGACCCAAATGGAGAGGGGCTGCTTGGGGGCCCCCTGGGGGCCCTTCAGGCCAGCTAGGTCTTTGGGTCCTGGCTCCTTCGGTTTGGGAGCTGTTGCTGGACTTTGGGCATGTTGACCGGAGAGTGCTTATCGGGCCGCGAACTGCAACCTTGCAGGTACCTCCCAGGTTCCATGCCCAACGAAAGCCCCCAGACCCAAATGGAGAGGGGCTGTTTGGGGGCCCCATGGGGCCCCTTCAGGCCAGCTAGGTCTTTGGGTCCTGGCTCCTTCGGTTTGGGAGCTGTTGCTGCAGTTGGGCATGTTGACCGGAGAGTGCTTCTCGGGCCGCGAAGTGCAACCTTTCAGGCACTTCTCAGGTTCCCGGCCCAACGAAAGCCCCCAGACCCAAATTGAGAGGGGCTGCTTGGGGGCCCCCTGGGGCCCCTTCAGGCCAGCTAGGTCTTTGGGTCCTGGCTCCTTCGGTTTGGGAGCTGTTGCTGCAGTTGGGCATGTTGGCCGGAGAGTGCTTCTCTGGCCGCGAACTGCAACCTTGCAGGTACCTCCCAGGTTCCCGGCCCAACGAAAGCCCCCAGACCCAAATGGAGAGGGGCTGCTTGGGGGCCCCCTGGGGGCGCTTCAGGCCAGCTAGGTCTTTGGGTCCTGGCTCCTTCGCTTTGGGAGCTGTTGCTGCAGTTGGGCATGTTGACCGGAGAGTGCTTATCGGGCCGCGAACTGCAACCTTGCAGGTAGCTCCCAGGTTCCCGGGCCAACGAAAGCCCCCAGACCCAAATTGAGAGGGGCTGCTTGGGGGCCCCCTGGGGCCCCTTCAGGCCAGCTAGGTCTTTGGGTCCTGGCTCCTTCGGTTTGGGAGCTGTTGCTGCAGTTGGGCATGTTGGCCGGAGAGTGCTTCTCGGGCCGCGAACTGCAACCTTGCAGGTACCTCCCAGGTTCCCGGCCCAACGAAAGCCCCCAGACCCAAATGGAGAGGGGCTGCTTGGGGGCCCCCTGGGGCCCCTTCAGGCCAGCTAGGTCTTTGGGTCCTGGCTCCTTCGGTTTGGGAGCTGTTGCTGCAGTTGGGCATGTTGGCCGGAGAGTGCTTCTCGGGCTGCGAACTGCAACCTTGCAGATACCTCCCATGTCCCAGGCCCAACGAAAGCCCCCAGACCCAAATGGAGAGGGGCTGCTTGGGGGCCCCCTGGGGGCCCTTCAGGCCAGCTAGGTCTTTGGGTCCTGGCTCCTTCGGTTTGGGAGCTGTTGCTGCAGTTGGGCATGTTGGCCGGAGAGTGCTTCTCGGGCTGCGAACTGCAACCTTGCAGGTAGCTCCCAGGTTCCCGGCCCAAGAAAGCCCCCAGACGCAAATGGAGAGGGGCTGTTTGGGGGTCCCCTGGGGCCCCTTCAGGCCAGCTAGGTCTTTGGGTCCTGGCTCCTTCGGTTTGGGAGCTGTAGCTGGACGTTGGGCATGTTGACCAGAGAGTGCTTCTCGGGCTGCGAACTGCAACCTTGCAGGTACCTCCAATGTCCCCGGCCCAACGAAAGCCCCCAGACCCAAATGGAGAGGGGTTGTTTGGGGCCCCCTGGGGGCCCTTCAGGCCAGCTAGGTCTTTGGGTCCTGGCTCCTTCGGTTTGGGAGCTGTTGCTGGACGTTGGGCATGTTGGCCGGAGAGTGCTTCTCGGGCTGCGAACTGCAACCTTGCAGATACCTCCCATGTCCCAGGCCCAACGAAAGCCCCCATACCCAAATGGAGATGGGCTGCTTGGGGGCCCCCTGGGGGCCCTTCATGCCAGCTAGGTCTTTGGGTCCTGGCTCCTTCGGTTTGGGAGCTGTTGCTGCAGTTGGGCATGTTGGCCGGAGAGTGCTTCTCGGGCCGTGAACTGCAACCTTGCAGGTACCTCCCAGATCCCCGGCCCAACGAAAGCCCCCAGACCCAAATGGAGAGGGGCTGTTTGGGGGCCCCCTGGGGCCCCTTCAGGCCAGCTAGGTCTTTGGGTCCTGGCTCCTTCGGTTTGGGAGCTGTTGCTGCAGTTGGGCATGTTGGCCGGAGAGTGCTTCTCGGGCTGCGAACTGCAACCTTGCAGGTTCCTCCCAGGTTACCGGCCCAACGAAAGCCCCCAGACCCAAATGGAGAGGGGCTGCTTGGGGGCCCCCTGGGGGCGCTTCAGGCCAGCTAGGTCTTTGGGTCCTGGCTCCTTCGCTTTGGGAGCTGTTGCTGCAGTTGGGCATGTTGACCGGAGAGTGCTTATCGGGCCGCGAACTGCAACCTTGCAGGTAGCTCCCAGGTTCCCGGGCCAACGAAAGCCCCCAGACCCAAATTGAGAGGGGCTGCTTGGGGGCCCCCTGGGGCCCCTTCAGGCCAGCTAGGTCTTTGGGTCCTGGCTCCTTCGGTTTGGGAGCTGTTGCTGCAGTTGGGCATGTTGGCCGGAGAGTGCTTCTCGGGCCGCGAACTGCAACCTTGCAGGTACCTCCCAGGTTCCCGGCCCAACGAAAGCCCCCAGACCCAAATGGAGAGGGGCTGCTTGGGGGCCCCCTGGGGCCCCTTCAGGCCAGCTAGGTCTTTGGGTCCTGGCTCCTTCGGTTTGGGAGCTGTTGCTGCAGTTGGGCATGTTGGCCGGAGAGTGCTTCTCGGGCTGCGAACTGCAACCTTGCAGATACCTCCCATGTCCCAGGCCCAACGAAAGCCCCCAGACCCAAATGGAGAGGGGCTGCTTGGGGGCCCCCTGGGGGCCCTTCAGGCCAGCTAGGTCTTTGGGTCCTGGCTCCTTCGGTTTGGGAGCTGTTGCTGCAGTTGGGCATGTTGGCCGGAGAGTGCTTATCGGGCTGCGAACTGCAACCTTGCAGGTAGCTCCCAGGTTCCCGGCCCAACGAAAGCCCCCAGACGCAAATGGAGAGGGGCTGTTTGGGGGTCCCCTGGGGCCCCTTCAGGCCAGCTAGGTCTTTGGGTCCTGGCTCCTTCGGTTTGGGAGCTGTTGCTGGACGTTGGGCATGTTGACCAGAGAGTGCTTCTCGGGCTGCGAACTGCAACCTTGCAGGTACCTCCCATGTCCCCGGCCCAACGAAAGCCCCCAGACCCAAATGGAGAGGGGTTGTTTGGGGCCACCCTGGGGGCCCTTCAGGCCAGCTAGGTCTTTGGGTCCTGGCTCCTTCGGTTTGGGAGCTGTTGCTGGACGTTGGGCATGTTGGCCGGAGAGTGCTTCTCGGGCTGCGAACTGCAACCTTGCAGATACCTCCCATGTCCCAGGCCCAACGAAAGCCCCCATACCCAAATGGAGATGGGCTGCTTGGGGGCCCCCTGGGGGCCCTTCATGCCAGCTAGGTCTTTGGGTCCTGGCTCCTTCGGTTTGGGAGCTGTTGCTGCAGTTGGGCATGTTGGCCGGAGAGTGCTTCTCGGGCCGTGAACTGCAACCTTGCAGGTACCTCCCAGATCCCCGGCCCAACGAAAGCCCCCAGACCCAAATGGAGAGGGGCTGTTTGGGGGCCCCCTGGGGCCCCTTCAGGCCAGCTAGGTCTTTGGGTCCTGGCTCCTTCGGTTTGGGAGCTGTTGCTGCAGTTGGGCATGTTGGCCGGAGAGTGCTTCTCGGGCTGCGAACTGCAACCTTGCAGGTACCTCCCAGGTTACCGGCCCAACGAAAGCCCCCAGACCCAAATGGAGAGGGGCTGCTTGGGGGCCCCCTGGGGCCCCTTCAGGCCAGCTAGGTCTTTGGGTCCTGGCTCCTTCGGTTTGGGAGCTGTTCCTGCAGTTGGGCATGTTGACCGGAGAGTGCTTCTCGGGCTGCGAACTGAAACCTTGCAGGTAGCTCCCAGGTTCCCGGCCCAACGAAAGCCCCCAGACCCAAATGGAGAGGGGCTGCTTGGGGGCCCCCTGGGGGCCCTTCAGGCCAGCTAGGTCTTTGGGTCCTGGCTCCTTCGGTTTGGGAGCTGTTGCTGCAGTTGGGCATGTTGGCCGGAGAGTGCTTCTCGGGCCGTGAACTGCAACCTTGCAGGTACCTCCCAGGTTCCCGGCCCAACGAAAGCCCCCAGACCCAAATGGAGAGGGGCTGCTTGGTGGCCCCCTGGGGGCCCTTCAGGCCAGCTAGGTCTTTGGGTCCTGGCTCCTTTGGTTTGGGAGCTGTTGCTGCAGTTGGGCATGTTGACCGGAGAGTGCTTCTCGGGCCGCGAACTGCAACCTTGCAGGTACCTCCAGGTTCCCGGGCCAAGAAAGCCCCCAGACCCAAATTGAGAGGGGCTGCTTGGGGGCCCCCTGGGGCCCCTTCAGGCCAGCTAGGTCTTTGGGTCCTGGCTCCTTCGGTTTGGGAGCTGTTGCTGCAGTTGGGCATGTTGGCCGGAGAGTGCTTCTCGGGCCGCGAACTGCAACCTTGCAGGTACCTCCCAGATCCCCGGCCCAACGAAAGCCCCCAGACCCAAATTGAGAGGGGCTGCTTGGTGGCCCCCTGGGGGCCCTTCAGGCCAGCTAGGTCTTTGGGTCCTGGCTCCTTCGGTTTGGGAGCTGTTGCTGCAGTTGGGCATGTTGGCCGGAGAGTGCTTCTCGGGCCGCGAACTGCAACCTTGCAGGTACCTCCCAGGTTCCCGGCCCAAAGAAAGCCCCCAGACCCAAATTGAGAGGGGCTGTTTGGGGGCCCCCTGGGGACACTTCAGGCCAGCTAGGTCTTTGGGTCCTGGCTCCTTCGGTTTGGGAGCTGTTGCTGCAGTTGGGCATGTTGGCCGGAGAGTGCTTCTCCGGCCGCGAACTGCAACCTTGCAGGTAGCTCCCAGGTTCCCGGCCCAAGGAAAGCATCCAGACCCACATCGAGAGGGGCTGCTTGGGGGCCCCTTGGGGCCCCTTCAGGCCAGCTAGGTCTTTGGGTCCTGGCTCCTTCGGTTTGGGAGCTGTTGCTGCAGTTGGGCATGTTGACCGGAGAGTGCTTCTCGGGCCGCGAACTGCAACCTTGCAGGTACCTCCCAGATCCCCGGCCCAACGAAAGCCCCCAGACCCAAATTGAGAGGGGCTGCTTGGTGGCCCCCTGGGGGCCCTTCAGGCCAGCTAGGTCTTTGGGTCCTGGCTCCTTCGGTTTGGGAGCTGTTCCTGCAGTTGGGCATGTTGGCCGGAGAGTGCTTCTCGGGCTGCGAACTGCCACCTTGCAGGTAGCTCCCAGGTTCCCGGCCCAACGAAAGCCCCCAGACCCAAATGGAGAGGGGCTGCTTGGGGGCCCCCTGGGGGCCCTTCAGGCCAGCTAGGTCTTTGGGTCCTGGCTCCTTTGGTTTGGGAGCTGTTGCTGCAGTTGGGCATGTTGGCCGGAGAGTGCTTCTCGGGCCGCGAACTGCAACCTTGCAGGTACCTCCCAGATCCCCGGCCCAACGAAAGCCCCCAGACCCAAATGGAGAGGGGCTGCTTGGGGGCCCCCTGGGGCCCCTTCAGGCCAGCTAGGTCTTTGGGTCCTGGCTCCTTCGGTTTGGGAGCTGTTGCTGCAGTTGCGCATGTTGACCGGAGAGTGATTCTCGGGCCGCGAACTGCAACCTTGCAGGTACCTCCCAGATCCCCGGCCCAACGAAAGCCCCCAGACCCAAATTGAGAGGGGCTGCTTGGTGGCCCCCTGGGGGCCCTTCAGGCCAGCTAGGTCTTTGGGTCCTGGCTCCTTCGGTTTGGGAGCTGTTTCTGGACTTTGGGCATGTTGACCGGAGAGTGCTTATCGGGCCGCGAACTGCAACCTTGCAGGTAGCTCCCAGGTTCCCGGCCCAACGAAAGCCCCCAGACCCAAATGGAGAGGGGCTGCTTGGGGGCCCCCTGGGGCCCCTTCAGGCCAGCTAGGTCTTTGGGTCCTGGCTCCTTCGGTTTGGGAGCTGTTTCTGCAGTTGGGCATGTTGACCGGAGAGTGCTTCTCGGGCTGCGAACTGCAACCTTGCAGGTAGCTCCCAGGTTCCCGGCCCAACGAAAGCCCCCAGACCCAAATGGAGAGGGGCTGCTTGGGGGCCCCCTGGGGCCCCTTCAGGCCAGCTAGGTCTTTGGGTCCTGGCTCCTTCGGTTTGGGAGCTGTTGCTGCAGTTGCGCATGTTGACCGGAGAGTGATTCTCGGGCCGCGAACTGCAACCTTGCAGGTACCTCCCAGATCCCCGGCCCAACGAAAGCCCCCAGACCCAAATTGAGAGGGGCTGCTTGGTGGCCCCCTGGGGGCCCTTCAGGCCAGCTAGGTCTTTGGGTCCTGGCTCCTTCGGTTTGGGAGCTGTTTCTGGACTTTGGGCATGTTGACCGGAGAGTGCTTATCGGGCCGCGAACTGCAACCTTGCAGGTAGCTCCCAGGTTCCCGGCCCAACGAAAGCCCCCAGACCCAAATGGAGAGGGGCTGCTTGGGGGCCCCCTGGGGCCCCTTCAGGCCAGCTAGGTCTTTGGGTCCTGGCTCCTTCGGTTTGGGAGCTGTTTCTGCAGTTGGGCATGTTGACCGGAGAGTGCTTCTCGGGCTGCGAACTGCAACCTTGCAGATACCTCCCAGGTTCCCGGCCCAACGAAAGCCCCCAGACCCAAATGGAGAGGGGCTGCTTGGGGGCCCCCTGGGGGCCCTTCAGGCCAGCTAGGTCTTTGGGTCCTGGCTCCTTCGGTTTGGGAGCTGTTGCTGCAGTTGGGCATGTTGGCCGGAGAGTGCTTCTCGGGCCGTGAACTGCAACCTTGCAGGTACCTCCCAGGTTCCCGGCCCAACGAAAGCCCCCAGACCCAAATGGAGAGGGGCTGCTTGGGGGCCCCCTGGGGGCCCTTCAGGCCAGCTAGGTCTTTGAGTCCTGGCTCCTTTGGTTTGGGAGCTGTTGCTGCAGTTGGACATATTGGCCGGAGAGTGCTTCTCGGGCCGCGAACTGCAACCTTGCAGGTACCTCCCAGGTTCCCGGCCCAACGAAAGCCCCCAGACCCAAATGGAGAGGGGCTGTTTGGGGGCCCCCTGGGGCCCCTTCAGGCCAGCTAGGTCTTTGGGTCCTGGCTCCTTCGGTTTGGGAGCTGTTGCTGCAGTTGGGCATGTTGGCCGGAGAGTGCTTCTCGGGCCGCGAACTGCAACCTTGCAGGTACCTCCCAGATCCCCGGCCCAACGAAAGCCCCCAGACCCAAATGGAGAGGGGCTGTTTGGGGGCCCCCTGGGGCCCCTTCAGGCCAGCTAGGTCTTTGGGTCCTGGCTCCTTCGGTTTGGGAGCTGTTGCTGCAGTTGGGCATGTTGGCCGGAGAGTGCTTCTCGGGCTGCGAACTGCAACCTTGCATGTACCTCCCAGGTTACCGGCCCAACGAAAGCCCCCAGACCCAAATGGAGAGGGGCTGCTTGGGGGCCCCCTGGGGCCCCTTCAGGCCAGCTAGGTCTTTCTGTCCTGGCTCCTTCGGTTTGGGAGCTGTTGCTGCAGTTGGGCATGTTGGCCGGAGAGTGCTTCTCGTGCCGCGAACTGCAAACTTGCAGGTACCTCCCAGGTTCCCGTCCCAACGAAAGCCCCCAGACCCAAATGGAGAGTGGCTGTTTGGGGGCCCCCTGGGGGCCCTTCAGGCCAGCTAGGTCTTTGGGTCCTGGCTCCTTCGGTTTGGGAGCTGTTGCTGCAGTTGGGCATGTTGACCGGAGAGTGCTTCTCGGGCCGCGAACTGCAACCTTGCAGGTACCTCCAGGTTCCCGGGCCAAGAAAGCCCCCAGACCCAAATTGAGAGGGGCTGCTTGGGGGCCCCCTGGGGCCCCTTCAGGCCAGCTAGGTCTTTGGGTCCTGGCTCCTTCGGTTTGGGAGCTGTTGCTGCAGTTGGGCATGTTGGCCGGAGAGTGCTTCTCGGGCCGCGAACTGCAACCTTGCAGGTACCTCCCAGATCCCTGGCCCAACGAAAGCCCCCAGACCCAAATTGAGAGGGGCTGCTTGGTGGCCCCCTGGGGGCCCTTCAGGCCAGCTAGGTCTTTGGGTCCTGGCTCCTTCGGTTTGGGAGCTGTTGCTGCAGTTGGGCATGTTGGCCGGAGAGTGCTTCTCGGGCTGCGAACTGCAACCTTGCAGGTACCTCCCAGGTTCCCGGCCCAACGAAAGCCCCCAGACCCAAATTGAGAGGGGCTGCTTGGGGGCCCCCTGGGGACACTTCAGGCCAGCTAGGTCTTTGGGTCCTGGCTCCTTCGGTTTGGGAGCTGTTGCTGCAGTTGGGCATGTTGGCCGGAGAGTGCTTCTCGGGCCGCGAACTGCAACCTTGCGGGTAGCTCCCACATTCCCGGCCAAACGAAAGCCCCCAGACCCAAATGGAGAGGGGCTGTTTGGGGGCCCCCTGGGGGCCCTTCAGGCCAGCTAGGTCTTTGGGTCCTGGCTCCTTCGGTTTGGGAGCTGTTGCTGGACGTTGGGCATGTTGGCCGGAGAGTGCTTCTCCGGCCGCGAACTGCAACCTTGCAGGTACCTCCCAGGTTCCCGGCCCAACGAAAGCCCCCAGACCCAAATGGAGAGGGGCTGTTTGGGGGCCCCCTGGGGCCCCTTCAGGCCAGCTAGGTCTTTGGGTCCTGGCTCCTTCGGTTTGGGAGCTGTTGCTGCAGTTGGGCATGTTGACCGGAGAGTGCTTCTCGGGCCGCGAACTGCAACCTTGCAGGTAGCTCCCAGATCCCCGGCCCAACGAAAGCCCCCAGACCCAAATTGAGAGGGGCTGCTTGGTGGCCCCCTGGGGGCCCTTCAGGCCAGCTAGGTCTTTGGGTCCTGGCTCCTTCGGTTTGGGAGCTGTTCCTGCAGTTGGGCATGTTGGCCGGAGAGTGCTTCTCGGGCTGCGAACTGCAACCTTGCAGGTACCTCCCAGGTTCCCCGGCCCAACGAAAGCCCCCAGACCCAAATTGAGAGGGGCTGCTTGGGGGCCCCCTGGGGCCCCTTCAGGCCAGCTAGGTCTTTGGGTCCTGGCTCCTTCGGTTTGGGAGCTGTTGCTGGACGTTGGGCATGTTGGCCGGAGAGTGCTTCTCGGGCCGCGAACTGCAACCTTGCAGGTAGCTCCCAGGTTCCCGGCCCAACGAAAGCCCCCAGACCCAAATGGAGAGGGGCTGTTTGGGGGCCCCCTGGGGGCCCTTCAGGCCAGCTAGGTCTTTGGGTCCTGGCTCCTTCGGTTTGGGAGCTGTTGCTGCAGTTGGGCATGTTGGCCGGAGAGTGCTTCTCGGGCTGCGAACTGCAACCTTGCATGTACCTCCCAGGTTACCGGCCCAACGAAAGCCCCCAGACCCAAATGGAGAGGGGCTGCTTGGGGGCCCCCTGGGGCCCCTTCAGGCCAGCTAGGTCTTTCTGTCCTGGCTCCTTCGGTTTGGGAGCTGTTGCTGCAGTTGGGCATGTTGGCCGGAGAGTGCTTCTCGTGTCGCGAACTGCAAACTTGCAGGTACCTCCCAGGTTCCCGTCCCAACGAAAGCCCCCAGACCCAAATGGAGAGTGGCTGTTTGGGGGCCCCCTGGGGGCCCTTCAGGCCAGCTAGGTCTTTGGGTCCTGGCTCCTTCGGTTTGGGAGCTGTTGCTGCAGTTGGGCATGTTGGCCGGAGAGTGCTTCTCGGGCCGCGAACTGCAACCTTGCAGGTACCTCCAGGTTCCCGGGCCAAGAAAGCCCCCAGACCCAAATTGAGAGGGGCTGCTTGGGGGCCCCCTGGGGCCCCTTCAGGCCAGCTAGGTCTTTGGGTCCTGGCTCCTTCGGTTTGGGAGCTGTTGCTGCAGTTGGGCATGTTGGCCGGAGAGTGCTTCTCGGGCCACGAACTGCAACCTTGCAGGTACCTCCCAGATCCCTGGCCCAACGAAAGCCCCCAGACCCAAATTGAGAGGGGCTGCTTGGTGGCCCCCTGGGGGCCCTTCAGGCCAGCTAGGTCTTTGGGTCCTGGCTCCTTCGGTTTGGGAGCTGTTGCTGCAGTTGGGCATGTTGGCCGGAGAGTGCTTCTCGGGCTGCGAACTGCAACCTTGCAGGTACCTCCCAGGTTCCCGGCCCAACGAAAGCCCCCAGACCCAAATTGAGAGGGGCTGCTTGGGGGCCCCCTGGGGACACTTCAGGCCAGCTAGGTCTTTGGGTCCTGGCTCCTTCGGTTTGGGAGCTGTTGCTGCAGTTGGGCATGTTGGCCGGAGAGTGCTTCTCGGGCCGCGAACTGCAACCTTGCGGGTAGCTCCCACATTCCCGGCCAAACGAAAGCCCCCAGACCCAAATGGAGAGGGGCTGTTTGGGGGCCCCCTGGGGGCCCTTCAGGCCAGCTAGGTCTTTGGGTCCTGGCTCCTTCGGTTTGGGAGCTGTTGCTGGACGTTGGGCATGTTGGCCGGAGAGTGCTTCTCCGGCCGCGAACTGCAACCTTGCAGGTACCTCCCAGGTTCCCGGCCCAACGAAAGCCCCCAGACCCAAATGGAGAGGGGCTGTTTGGGGGCCCCCTGGGGCCCCTTCAGGCCAGCTAGGTCTTTGGGTCCTGGCTCCTTCGGTTTGGGAGCTGTTGCTGCAGTTGGGCATGTTGACCGGAGAGTGCTTCTCGGGCCGCGAACTGCAACCTTGCAGGTAGCTCCCAGATCCCCGGCCCAACGAAAGCCCCCAGAACCAAATGGAGAGGGGCTGCTTGGTGGCCCCCTGGGGGCCCTTCAGGCCAGCTAGGTCTTTGGGTCCTGGCTCCTTCGGTTTGGGAGCTGTTCCTGCAGTTGGGCATGTTGGCCGGAGAGTGCTTCTCGGGCTGCGAACTGCAACCTTGCAGGTACCTCCCAGGTTCCCGGCCCAACGAAAGCCCCCAGACCCAAATGGAGAGGGGCTGCTTGGGGGCCCCCTGGGGCCCCTTCAGGCCAGCTAGGTCTTTGGGTCCTGGCTCCTTCGGTTTGGGAGCTGTTGCTGCAGTTGGGCATGTTGGCCGGAGAGTGCTTCTCGGGCTGCGAACTGCAACCTTGCATGTACGTCCCAGGTTACCGGCCCAACGAAAGCCCCCAGACCCAAATGGAGAGGGGCTGCTTGGGGGCCCCCTGGGGCCCCTTCAGGCCAGCTAGGTCTTTCTGTCCTGGCTCCTTCGGTTTGGGAGCTGTTGCTGCAGTTGGGCATGTTGGCCGGAGAGTGCTTCTCGTGCCGCGAACTGCAAACTTGCAGGTACCTCCCAGGTTCCCGTCCCAACGAAAGCCCCCAGACCCAAATGGAGAGTGGCTGTTTGGGGGCCCCCTGGGGGCCCTTCAGGCCAGCTAGGTCTTTGGGTCCTGGCTCCTTCGGTTTGGGAGCTGTTGCTGCAGTTGGGCATGTTGACCGGAGAGTGCTTCTCGGGCCGCGAACTGCAACCTTGCAGGTACCTCCAGGTTCCCGGGCCAAGAAAGCCCCCAGACCCAAATTGAGAGGGGCTGCTTGGGGGCCCCCTGGGGCCCCTTCAGGCCAGCTAGGTCTTTGGGTCCTGGCTCCTTCGGTTTGGGAGCTGTTGCTGCAGTTGGGCATGTTGGCCGGAGAGTGCTTCTCGGGCCGCGAACTGCAACCTTGCAGGTACCTCCCAGATCCCTGGCCCAACGAAAGCCCCCAGACCCAAATTGAGAGGGGCTGCTTGGTGGCCCCCTGGGGGCCCTTCAGGCCAGCTAGGTCTTTGGGTCCTGGCTCCTTCGGTTTGGGAGCTGTTGCTGCAGTTGGGCATGTTGGCCGGAGAGTGCTTCTCGGGCTGCGAACTGCAACCTTGCAGGTACCTCCCAGGTTCCCGGCCCAACGAAAGCCCCCAGACCCAAATTGAGAGGGGCTGCTTGGGGGCCCCCTGGGGACACTTCAGGCCAGCTAGGTCTTTGGGTCCTGGCTCCTTCGGTTTGGGAGCTGTTGCTGCAGTTGGGCATGTTGGCCGGAGAGTGCTTCTCGGGCCGCGAACTGCAACCTTGCGGGTAGCTCCCACATTCCCGGCCAAACGAAAGCCCCCAGACCCAAATGGAGAGGGGCTGTTTGGGGGCCCCCTGGGGGCCCTTCAGGCCAGCTAGGTCTTTGGGTCCTGGCTCCTTCGGTTTGGGAGCTGTTGCTGGACGTTGGGCATGTTGGCCGGAGAGTGCTTCTCCGGCCGCGAACTGCAACCTTGCAGGTACCTCCCAGGTTCCCGGCCCAACGAAAGCCCCCAGACCCAAATGGAGAGGGGCTGTTTGGGGGCCCCCTGGGGCCCCTTCAGGCCAGCTAGGTCTTTGGGTCCTGGCTCCTTCGGTTTGGGAGCTGTTGCTGCAGTTGGGCATGTTGACCGGAGAGTGCTTCTCGGGCCGCGAACTGCAACCTTGCAGGTAGCTCCCAGATCCCCGGCCCAACGAAAGCCCCCAGACCCAAATTGAGAGGGGCTGCTTGGTGGCCCCCTGGGGGCCCTTCAGGCCAGCTAGGTCTTTGGGTCCTGGCTCCTTCGGTTTGGGAGCTGTTCCTGCAGTTGGGCATGTTGGCCGGAGAGTGCTTCTCGGGCCGTGAACTGCAACCTTGCAGGTACCTCCCAGGTTCCCCGGCCCAACGAAAGCCCCCAGACCCAAATTGAGAGGGGCTGCTTGGGGGCCCCCTGGGGCCCCTTCAGGCCAGCTAGGTCTTTGGGTCCTGGCTCCTTCGGTTTGGGAGCTGTTGCTGGACGTTGGGCATGTTGGCCGGAGAGTGCTTCTCGGGCCGCGAACTGCAACCTTGCAGGTAGCTCCCAGGTTCCCGGCCCAACGAAAGCCCCCAGACCCAAATGGAGAGGGGCTGTTTGGGGGCCCCCTGGGGCCCCTTCAGGCCAGCTAGGTCTTTGGGTCCTGGCTCCTTCGGTTTGGGAGCTGTTGCTGCAGTTGGGCATGTTGGCCGGAGAGTGCTTCTCGGGCTGCGAACTGCAACCTTGCATGTACCTCCCAGGTTACCGGCCCAACGAAAGCCCCCAGACCCAAATGGAGAGGGGCTGCTTGGGGGCCCCCTGGGGCCCCTTCAGGCCAGCTAGGTCTTTCTGTCCTGGCTCCTTCGGTTTGGGAGCTGTTGCTGCAGTTGGGCATGTTGGCCGGAGAGTGCTTCTCGTGTCGCGAACTGCAAACTTGCAGGTACCTCCCAGGTTCCCGTCCCAACGAAAGCCCCCAGACCCAAATGGAGAGTGGCTGTTTGGGGGCCCCCTGGGGGCCCTTCAGGCCAGCTAGGTCTTTGGGTCCTGGCTCCTTCGGTTTGGGAGCTGTTGCTGCAGTTGGGCATGTTGACCGGAGAGTGCTTCTCGGGCCGCGAACTGCAACCTTGCAGGTACCTCCAGGTTCCCGGGCCAAGAAAGCCCCCAGACCCAAATTGAGAGGGGCTGCTTGGGGGCCCCCTGGGGCCCCTTCAGGCCAGCTAGGTCTTTGGGTCCTGGCTCCTTCGGTTTGGGAGCTGTTGCTGCAGTTGAGCATGTTGGCCGGAGAGTGCTTCTCGGGCCACGAACTGCAACCTTGCAGGTACCTCCCAGATCCCTGGCCCAACGAAAGCCCCCAGACCCAAATTGAGAGGGGCTGCTTGGTGGCCCCCTGGGGGCCCTTCAGGCCAGCTAGGTCTTTGGGTCCTGGCTCCTTCGGTTTGGGAGCTGTTGCTGCAGTTGGGCATGTTGGCCGGAGAGTGCTTCTCGGGCTGCGAACTGCAACCTTGCAGGTACCTCCCAGGTTCCCGGCCCAACGAAAGCCCCCAGACCCAAATTGAGAGGGGCTGCTTGGGGGCCCCCTGGGGACACTTCAGGCCAGCTAGGTCTTTGGGTCCTGGCTCCTTCGGTTTGGGAGCTGTTGCTGCAGTTGGGCATGTTGGCCGGAGAGTGCTTCTCGGGCCGCGAACTGCAACCTTGCGGGTAGCTCCCACATTCCCGGCCAAACGAAAGCCCCCAGACCCAAATGGAGAGGGGCTGTTTGGGGGCCCCCTGGGGGCCCTTCAGGCCAGCTAGGTCTTTGGGTCCTGGCTCCTTCGGTTTGGGAGCTGTTGCTGGACGTTGGGCATGTTGGCCGGAGAGTGCTTCTCCGGCCGCGAACTGCAACCTTGCAGGTACCTCCCAGGTTCCCGGCCCAACGAAAGCCCCCAGACCCAAATGGAGAGGGGCTGTTTGGGGGCCCCCTGGGGCCCCTTCAGGCCAGCTAGGTCTTTGGATCCTGGCTCCTTCGGTTTGGGAGCTGTTGCTGCAGTTGGGCATGTTGACCGGAGAGTGCTTCTCGGGCCGCGAACTGCAACCTTGCAGGTAGCTCCCAGATCCCCGGCCCAACGAAAGCCCCCAGAACCAAATGGAGAGGGGCTGCTTGGTGGCCCCCTGGGGGCCCTTCAGGCCAGCTAGGTCTTTGGGTCCTGGCTCCTTCGGTTTGGGAGCTGTTCCTGCAGTTGGGCATGTTGGCCGGAGAGTGCTTCTCGGGCTGCGAACTGCAACCTTGCAGGTACCTCCCAGGTTCCCGGCCCAACGAAAGCCCCCAGACCCAAATGGAGAGGGGCTGCTTGGGGGCCCCCTGGGGCCCCTTCAGGCCAGCTAGGTCTTTGGGTCCTGGCTCCTTCGGTTTGGGAGCTGTTGCTGGACGTTGGGCATGTTGGCCGGAGAGTGCTTCTCGGGCCGCGAACTGCAACCTTGCAGGTAGCTCCCAGGTTCCCGGCCCAACGAAAGCCCCCAGACCCAAATGGAGAGGGGCTGTTTGGGGGCCCCCTGGGGGCCCTTCAGGCCAGCTAGGTCTTTGGGTCCTGGCTCCTTCGGTTTGGGAGCTGTTGCTGCAGTTGGGCATGTTGGCCGGAGAGTGCTTCTCGGGCTGCGAACTGCAACCTTGCAGGTACCTCCCAGGTTACCGGCCCAACGAAAGCCCCCAGACCCAAATGGAGAGGGGCTGCTTGGGGGCCCCCTGGGGCCCCTTCAGGCCAGCTAGGTCTTTGGGTCCTGGCTCCTTCGGTTTGGGAGCTGTTGCTGCAGTTGTGCATGTTGGCCGGAGAGTGCTTCTCGTGCCGCGAACTGCAAACTTGCAGATACCTCCCAGGTTCCCGTCCCAACGAAAGCCCCCAGACCCAAATGGAGAGTGGCTGTTTGGGGGCCCCCTGGGGGCCCTTCAGGCCAGCTAGGTCTTTGGGTCCTGGCTCCTTCGGTTTGGGAGCTGTTGCTGCAGTTGGGCATGTTGACCGGAGAGTGCTTCTCGGGCCGCGAACTGCAACCTTGCAGGTACCTCCAGGTTCCCGGGCCAAGAAAGCCCCCAGACCCAAATTGAGAGGGGCTGCTTGGGGGCCCCCTGGGGGCCCTTCAGGCCAGCTAGGTCTTTGGGTCCTGGCTCCTTCGGTTTGGGAGCTGTTGCTGCATTTGAGTATGTTGGCCGGAGAGTGCTTCTCGGGCCGCGAACTGCAACCTTGCAGGTACCTCCCAGGTTCCCGGCCCAACGAAAGCCCCCAGACCCAAATGGAGAGGGGCTGCTTGGGGGCCCCCTGGGGCCCCTTCAGGCCAGCTAGGTCTTTGGGTCCTGGCTCCTTCGGTTTGGGAGCTGTTGCTGGACGTTGGGCATGTTGGCCGGAGAGTGCTTCTCGGGCTGCGAACTGCAACCTTGTGGGTAGCTCCCAGATTCCCGGCCCAACGAAAGCCCCCAGACCCAAATGGAGAGGGGCTGTTTGGGGGCCCCCTGGGGCCCCTTCAGGCCAGCTAGGTCTTTGGGTCCTGGCTCCTTCGGTTTGGGAGCTGTTGCTGCAGTTGGGCATGTTGGCCGGAGAGTGCTTCTCGGGCCGCGAACTGCAACCTTGCGGGTAGCTCCCACATTCCCGGCCAAACGAAAGCCCCCAGACCCAAATGGAGAGGGGCTGTTTGGGGGCCCCCTGGGGGCCCTTCAGGCCAGCTAGGTCTTTGGGTCCTGGCTCCTTCGGTTTGGGAGTTGTTGCTGCAGTTGGGCATGTTGACCGGAGAGTGCTTCTCGGGCCGCGAACTGCAACCTTGCAGGTACCTCCCAGATCCCCGGCCCAACGAAAGCCCACAGACCCAAATTGAGAGGGGCTGCTTGGTGGCCCCCTGGGGGCCCTTCAGGCCAGCTAGGTCTTTGGGTCCTGGCTCCTTCGGTTTGGGAGCTGTTCCTGCAGTTGGGCATGTTGGCCGGAGAGTGCTTCTCGGGCTGCGAACTGCAACCTTGCAGGTACCTCCCAGGTTCCCGGCCCAACGAAAGCCCCCAGACCCAAATTGAGAGGGGCTGCTTGGGGGCCCCCTGGGGGCCCTTCAGGCCAGCTAGGTCTTTGGGTCCTGGCTCCTTCGGTTTGGGAGCTGTTGCTGCAGTTGGGCATGTTGGCCGGAGAGTGCTTCTCGGGCTGCGAACTGCAACCTTGCAGGTACCTCCCAGATCCCCGGCCCAACGAAAGCCCCCAGACCCAAATGGAGAGGGGCTGCTTGGGGGCCCCCTGGGGCCCCTTCAGGCCAGCTAGGTCTTTGGGTCCTGGCTCCTTCGGTTTGGGAGCTGTTGCTGCAGTTGGGCATGTTGGCCGGAGAGTGCTTCTCGGGCCGTGAACTGCAACCTTGCAGGTACCTCCCAGGTTCCCGGCCCAACGAAAGCCCCCAGACCCAAATTGAGAGGGGCTGCTTGGGGGCCCCCTGGGGGCCCTTCAGGCCAGCTAGGTCTTTGGGTCCTGGCTCCTTCGGTTTGGGAGCTGTTCCTGCAGTTGGGCATGTTGGCCGGAGAGTGCTTCTCGGGCTGCGAACTGCCACCTTGCAGGTAGCTCCCAGGTTCCCGGCCCAACGAAAGCCCCCAGACCCAAATGGAGAGGGGCTGCTTGGGGGCCCCCTGGGGGCCCTTCAGGCCAGCTAGGTCTTTGGGTCCTGGCTCCTTTGGTTTGGGAGCTGTTGCTGCAGTTGGGCATGTTGGCCGGAGAGTGCTTCTCGGGCCGCGAACTGCAACCTTGCAGGTACCTCCCAGATCCCCGGCCCAACGAAAGCCCCCAGACCCAAATGGAGAGGGGCTGCTTGGGGGCCCCCTGGGGCCCCTTCAGGCCAGCTAGGTCTTTGGGTCCTGGCTCCTTCGGTTTGGGAGCTGTTGCTGCAGTTGGGCATGTTGACCGGAGAGTGCTTCTCGGGCCGCGAACTGCAACCTTGCAGGTACCTCCCAGATCCCCGGCCCAACGAAAGCCCCCAGACCCAAATGGAGAGGGGCTGCTTGGGGGCCCCCTGGGGCCCCTTCAGGCCAGCTAGGTCTTTGGGTCCTGGCTCCTTCGGTTTGGGAGCTGTTTCTGCAGTTGGGCATGTTGACCGGAGAGTGCTTCTCGGGCCGCGAACTGCAACCTTGCAGGAAGCTCCCAGGTTCCCGGCCCAACGAAAGCCCCCAGACCCAAATGGAGAGGGGCTGCTTGGGGGCCCCCTGGGGGCCCTTCAGGCCAGCTAGGTCTTTGAGTCCTGGCTCCTTTGGTTTGGGAGCTGTTGCTGCAGTTGGACATATTGGCCGGAGAGTGCTTCTCGGGCCGCGAACTGCAACCTTGCAGGTACCTCCCAGGTTCCCGGCCCAACGAAAGCCCCCAGACCCAAATGGAGAGGGGCTGTTTGGGGGACCCCTGGGGCCCCTTCAGGCCAGCTAGGTCTTTGGGTCCTGGCTCCTTCGGTTTGGGAGCTGTTGCTGCAGTTGGGCATGTTGGCCGGAGAGTGCTTCTCGGGCCGCGAACTGCAACCTTGCAGGTACCTCCCAGATCCCCGGCCCAACGAAAGCCCCCAGACCCAAATGGAGAGGGGCTGCTTAGGGGCCCCCTGGGGCACCTTCAGGCCAGCTAGGTCTTTGGGTCCTGGCTCCTTCGGTTTGGGAGCTGTTGCTGCAGTTGGGCATGTTGGCCGGAGAGTGCTTCTCGGGCCGCGAACTGCAACCTTGCGGGTAGCTCCCACATTCCCGGCCAAACGAAAGCCCCCAGACCCAAATGGAGAGGGGCTGTTTGGGGGCCCCCTGGGGGCCCTTCAGGCCAGCTAGGTCTTTGGGTCCTGGCTCCTTCGGTTTGGGAGCTGTTGCTGGACTTTGGGCATGTTGACCGGAGAGTGCTTATCGGGCCGCGAACTGCAACCTTGCAGGTAGCTCCCAGGTTCCCGGCCCAACGAAAGCCCCCAGACCCAAATTGAGAGGGGCTGCTTGGTGGCCCCCTGGGGGCCCTTCAGGCCAGCTAGGTCTTTGGGTCCTGGCTCCTTCGGTTTGGGAGCTGTTGCTGGACTTTGGGCATGTTGACCGGAGAGTGCTTATCGGGCCGCGAACTGCAACCTTGCAGGTAGCTCCCAGGTTCCCGGCCCAACGAAAGCCCCCAGACCCAAATGGAGAGGGGCTGCTTGGGGGCCCCCTGGGGCCCCTTCAGGCCAGCTAGGTCTTTGGGTCCTGGCTCCTTCGGTTTGGGAGCTGTTTCTGCAGTTGGGCATGTTGACCGGAGAGTGCTTCTCGGGCTGCGAACTGAAACCTTGCAGGTAGCTCCCAGGTTCCCGGCCCAACGAAAGCCCCCAGACCCAAATGGAGAGGGGCTGCTTGGGGGCCCCCTGGGGGCCCTTCAGGCCAGCTAGGTCTTTGGGTCCTGGCTCCTTCGGTTTGGGAGCTGTTGCTGCAGTTGGGCATGTTGGCCGGAGAGTGCTTCTCGGGCCGTGAACTGCAACCTTGCAGGTACCTCCCAGGTTCCCGGCCCAACGAAAGCCCCCAGACCCAAATGGAGAGGGGCTGCTTGGGGGCCCCCTGGGGGCCCTTCAGGCCAGCTAGGTCTTTGAGTCCTGGCTCCTTTGGTTTGGGAGCTGTTGCTGCAGTTGGACATATTGGCCGGAGAGTGCTTCTTGGGCCGCGAACTGCAACCTTGCAGGATTCTCCCAGGTTCCCGGCCCAACGAAAGCCCCCAGACCCAAATTGAGAGGGGCTGCTTGGTGGCCCCCTGGGGGCCCTTCAGGCCAGCTAGGTCTTTGGGTCCTGGCTCCTTCGGTTTGGGAGCTGTTCCTGCAGTTGGGCATGTTGGCCGGAGAGTGCTTCTCGGGCTGCGAACTGCCACCTTGCAGGTAGCTCCCAGGTTCCCGGCCCAACGAAAGCCCCCAGACCCAAATGGAGAGGGGCTGCTTGGGGGCCCCCTGGGGGCCCTTCAGGCCAGCTAGGTCTTTGGGTCCTGGCTCCTTTGGTTTGGGAGCTGTTGCTGCAGTTGGGCATGTTGGCCGGAGAGTGCTTCTCGGGCCGCGAACTGCAACCTTGCAGGTACCTCCCAGATCCCCGGCCCAACGAAAGCCCCCAGACCCAAATGGAGAGGGGCTGCTTGGGGGCCCCCTGGGGGCCCTTCAGGCCAGCTAGGTCTTTGGGTCCTGGCTCCTTCGGTTTGGGAGCTGTTCCTGCAGTTGGGCATGTTGACCGGAGAGTGCTTCTCGGGCCGCGAACTGCAACCTTGCAGGTACCTCCCAGATCCCCGGCCCAACGAAAGCCCCCAGACCCAAATTGAGAGGGGCTGCTTGGTGGCCCCCTGTGGGCCCTTCAGGCCAGCTAGGTCTTTGGGTCCTGGCTCCTTCGCTTTGGGAGCTGTTGCTGGACTTTGGGCATGTTGACCGGAGAGTGCTTATCGGGCCGCGAACTGCAACCTTGCAGGTAGCTCCCAGGTTCCCGGCCCAACGAAAGCCCCCAGACCCAAATGGAGAGGGGCTGCTTGGGGGCCCCCTGGGGCCCCTTCAGGCCAGCTAGGTCTTTGGGTCCTGGCTCCTTCGGTTTGGGAGCTGTTTCTGCAGTTGGGCATGTTGACCGGAGAGTGCTTCTCGGGCCGCGAACTGAAACCTTGCAGGTAGCTCCCAGGTTCCCGGCCCAACGAAAGCCCCCAGACCCAAATTGAGAGGGGCTGCTTGGGGGCCCCCTGGGGGCCCTTCAGGCCAGCTAGGTCTTTGGGTCCTGGCTCCTTCGGTTTGGGAGCTGTTGCTGCAGTTGGGCATGTTGGCCGGAGAGTGCTTCTCGGGCCGTGAACTGCAACCTTGCAGGTACCTCCCAGGTTCCCGGCCCATCGAAAGCCCCCAGACCCAAATGGAGAGGCGCTGCTTGGGGGCCCCCTGGGGGCCCTTCAGGCCAGCTAGGTCTTTGAGTCCTGGCTCCTTTGGTTTGGGAGCTGTTGCTGCAGTTGGACATATTGGCCGGAGAGTGCTTCTCGGGCCGCGAACTGCAACCTTGCAGGTACCTCCCAGGTTCCCGGCCCAACGAAAGCCCCCAGACCCAAATGGAGAGGGGCTGTTTGGGGGACCCCTGGGGCCCCTTCAGGCCAGCTAGGTCTTTGGGTCCTGGCTCCTTCGGTTTGGGAGCTGTTGCTGCAGTTGGGCATGTTGGCCGGAGAGTGCTTCTCGGGCCGCGAACTGCAACCTTGCAGGTACCTCCCAGATCCCCGGCCCAACGAAAGCCCCCAGACCCAAATGGAGAGGGGCTGCTTGGGGGCCCCCTGGGGCCCCTTCAGGCCAGCTAGGTCTTTGGGTCCTGGCTCCTTCGGTTTGGGAGCTGTTGCTGCAGTTGGGCATGTTGGCCGGAGAGTGCTTCTCGGGCCGCGAACTGCAACCTTGCATGTACCTCCCAGGTTACCGGCCCAACGAAAGCCCCCAGAACCAAATGGAGAGGGGCTGCTTGGGGGCCCCCTGGGGCCCCTTCAGGCCAGCTAGGTCTTTCTGTCCTGGCTCCTTCGGTTTGGGAGCTGTTGCTGCAGTTGGGCATGTTGGCCGGAGAGTGCTTCTCGTGCCGCGAACTGCAAACTTGCAGGTACCTCCCAGGTTCCCGTCCCAACGAAAGCCCCCAGACCCAAATGGAGAGGGGCTGTTTGGGGGCCCCCTGGGGGCCCTTCAGGCCAGCTAGGTCTTTGGGTCCTGGCTCCTTCGGTTTGGGAGCTGTTGCTGCAGTTGGGCATGTTGACCGGAGAGTGCTTCTCGGGCCGCGAACTGCAACCTTGCAGGTACCTCCCAGATCCCTGGCCCAACGAAAGCCCCCAGACCCAAATTGAGAGGGGCTGCTTGGTGGCCCCCTGGGGGCCCTTCAGGCCAGCTAGGTCTTTGGGTCCTGGCTCCTTCGGTTTGGGAGCTGTTGCTGCAGTTGGGCATGTTGGCCGGAGAGTGCTTCTCGGGCTGCGAACTGCAACCTTGCAGGTACCTCCCAGGTTCCCGGCCCAACGAAAGCCCCCAGACCCAAATTGAGAGGGGCTGTTTGGGGGCCCCATGGGGACACTTCAGGCCAGCTAGGTCTTTGGGTCCTGGCTCCTTCGGTTTGGGAGCTGTTGCTGCAGTTGGGCATGTTGACCGGAGAGTGCTTCTCGGGCCGCGAACTGCAACCTTGCAGGTACCTCCCAGATCCCCGGCCCAACGAAAGCCCCCAGACCCAAATGGAGAGGGGCTGCTTGGTGGCCCCCTGGGGGCCCTTCAGGCCAGCTAGGTCTTTGGGTCCTGGCTCCTTCGCTTTGGGAGCTGTTGCTGCATTTGAGTATGTTGGCCGGAGAGTGCTTCTCGGGCCGCGAACTGCAACCTTGCAGGTACCTCCCAGGTTCCCGGCCCAAATAAAGCCCCCAGACCCAAATGGAGAGGGGCTGCTTGGGGGCCCCCTGGGGGCCCTTCAGGCCAGCTAGGTCTTTGGGTCCTGGCTCCTTCGGTTTGGGAGCTGTTTCTGCAGTTGGGCATGTTGGCCGGAGAGTGCTTCTCGGGCCGCGAACTGCAACCTTGCAGGAAGCTCCCAGGTTCCCGGCCCAACGAAAGCCCTGAGACCCAAATGGAGAGGGGCTGTTTGGGGGCCCCCTGGGGCCCCTTCAGGCCAGCTAGGTCTTTGGGTCCTGGCTCCTTCGGTTTGGGAGCTGTTGCTGCAGTTGGGCATGTTGACCGGAGAGTGCTTCTCGGGCCGCGAACTGCAACCTTGCAGGTAGCTCCCAGATCCCCGGCCCAACGAAAGCCCCCAGACCCAAATTGAGAGGGGCTGCTTGGTGGCCCCCTGGGGCCCCTTCAGGCCAGCTAGGTCTTTGGGTCCTGGCTCCTTCGGTTTGGGAGCTGTTGCTGGACGTTGGGCATGTTGGCCGGAGAGTGCTTCTCGGGCCGCGAACTGCAACCTTGCAGGTAGCTCCCAGGTTCCCGGCCCAACGAAAGCCCCCAGACCCAAATGGAGAGGGGCTGCTTGGGGGCCCCCTGGGGGCCCTTCAGGCCAGCTAGGTCTTTGGGTCCTGGCTCCTTTGGTTTGGGAGCTGTTGCTGCAGTTGGGCATGTTGACCGGAGAGTGCTTCTCGGGCCGCGAACTGCAACCTTGCAGGTACCTCCCAGATCCCCGGCCCAACGAAAGCCCCCAGAACCAAATTGAGAGGGGCTGTTTGGGGGCCCCCTGGGGGCCCTTCAGGCCAGCTAGGTCTTTGGGTCCTGGCTCCTTCGGTTTGGGAGCTGTTGCTGCAGTTGGGCATGTTGGCCGGAGAGTGCTTCTCGGGCTGCGAACTGCAACCTTGCAGGTACCTCCCAGGTTACCGGCCCAACGAAAGCCCCCAGACCCAAATGGAGAGGGGCTGCTTGGGGGCCCCCTGGGGCCCCTTCAGGCCAGCTAGGTCTTTGGGTCCTGGCTCCTTCGGTTTGGGAGCTGTTGCTGCAGTTGGGCATGTTGACCGGAGAGTGCTTCTCGGGCCGCGAACTGCAACCTTGCGGGTACCTCCAGGTTCCCGGGCCTAGAAAGCCCCCAGACCCAAATTGAGAGGGGCTGCTTGGGGGCCCCCTGGGGCTCCTTCAGGCCAGCTAGGTCTTTGGGTCCTGGCTCCTTCGGTTTGGGAGCTGTTGCTGCAGTTGGGCATGTTGGCCGGAGAGTGCTTCTCGGGCCGCGAACTGCAACCTTGCAGGTACCTCCCAGATCCCCGGCCCAACGAAAGCCCCCAGACCCAAATTGAGAGGGGCTGCTTGGTGACCCCCTGGGGGCCCTTCAGGCCAGCTAGGTCTTTGGGTCCTGGCTCCTTCGGTTTGGGAGCTGTTGCTGCAGTTGGGCATGTTGGCCGGAGAGTGCTTCTCGGGCTGCGAACTGCAACCTTGCAGGTACCTCCCAGGTTCCCGGCCCAACGAAAGCCCCCAGACCCAAATTGAGAGGGGCTGTTTGGGGGCCCCCTGGGGCCCCTTCAGGCCAGCTAGGTCTTTGGGTCCTGGCTCCTTCGGTTTGGGAGCTGTTGCTGCATTTGAGTATGTTGGCCGGAGAGTGCTTCTCGGGCCGCGAACTGCAACCTTGCAGGTACCTCCCAGGTTCCCGGCCCAACGAAAGCCCCCAGACCCAAATGGAGAGGGGCTGCTTGGGGGCCCCCTGGGGCCCCTTCAGGCCAGCTAGGTCTTTGGGTCCTGGCTCCTTCGGTTTGGGAGCTGTTTCTTCAGTTGGGCATGTTGGCCGGAGAGTGCTTCTCGGGCTGCGAACTGCAACCTTGTGGGTAGCTCCCAGATTCCCGGCCCAACGAAAGCCCCCAGACCCAAATGGAGAGGGGCTGCTTGGGGGCCCCCTGGGGCCCCTTCAGGCCAGCTAGGTCTTTGGGTCCTGGCTCCTTCGGTTTGGGAGCTGTTGCTGCAGTTGGGCATGTTGGCCGGAGAGTGCTTCTCGGGCCGCGAACTGCAACCTTGCGGGTAGCTCCCACATTCCCGGCCCAACGAAAGCCCCCAGACCCAAATGGAGAGGGGCTGCTTGGGGGCCCCCTGGGGCCCCTTCAGGCCAGCTAGGTCTTTGGGTCCTGGCTCCTTCGGTTTGGGAGCTGTTCCTGCAGTTGGGCATGTTGGCCGGAGAGTGCTTCTCGGGCTGCGAACTGCAACCTTGCAGGTACCTCCCAGGTTCCCGGCCCAACGAAAGCCCCCAGACCCAAATTGAGAGGGGCTGCTTGGGGGCCCCCTGGGGGCCCTTCAGGCCAGCTAGGTCTTTGGGTCCTGGCTCCTTTGGTTTGGGAGCTGTTGCTGCAGTTGGGCATGTTGGCCGGAGAGTGCTTCTCGGGCCGCGAACTGCAACCTTGAAGGTACCTCCCAGATCCCCGGCCCAACGAAAGCCCCCAGACCCAAATGGAGAGGGGCTGCTTGGGGGCCCCCTGGGGCCCCTTCAGGCCAGCTAGGTCTTTGGGTCCTGGCTCCTTCGGTTTGGGAGCTGTTTCTGCAGTTGGGCATGTTGGCCGGAGAGTGCTTCTCGGGCTGCGAACTGCAACCTTGTGGGTAGCTCCCAGATTCCCGGCCCAACGAAAGCCCCCAGACCCAAATGGAGAGGGGCTGCTTGGGGGCCCCCTGGGGCCCCTTCAGGCCAGCTAGGTCTTTGGGTCCTGGCTCCTTCGGTTTGGGAGCTGTTGCTGCAGTTGGGCATGTTGGCCGGAGAGTGCTTCTCGGGCCGCGAACTGCAACCTTGCGGGTAGCTCCCACATTCCCGGCCAAACGAAAGCCCCCAGACCCAAATGGAGAGGGGCTGTTTGGGGGCCCCCTGGGGCCCCTTCAGGCCAGCTAGGTCTTTGGGTCCTGGCTCCTTCGGTTTGGGAGCTGTTGCTGCAGTTGGGCATGTTGACCGGAGAGTGCTTCTCGGGCCGCGAACTGCAACCTTGCAGGTAGCTCCCAGATCCCCGGCCCAACGAAAGCCCCCAGACCCAAATTGAGAGGGGCTGCTTGGTGGCCCCCTGGGGGCCCTTCAGGCCAGCTAGGTCTTTGGGTCCTGGCTCCTTCGGTTTGGGAGCTGTTCCTGCAGTTGGGCATGTTGGCCGGAGAGTGCTTCTCGGGCTGCGAACTGCAACCTTGCAGGTACCTCCCAGGTTCCCGGCCCAACGAAAGCCCCCAGACCCAAATTGAGAGGGGCTGCTTGGGGACCCCCTGGGGCCCCTTCAGGCCAGCTAGGTCTTTGGGTCCTGGCTCCTTCGGTTTGGGAGCTGTTGCTGGACGTTGGGCATGTTGGCCGGAGAGTGCTTCTCGGGCCGCGAACTGCAACCTTGCAGGTAGCTCCCAGGTTCCCGGCCCAACGAAAGCCCCCAGACCCAAATCGAGAGGGGCTGCTTGGGGGCCCCCTGGGGGCCCTTCAGGCCAGCTAGGTCTTTGGGTCCTGGCTCCTTCGGTTTGGGAGCTGTTGCTGCAGTTTGGCATGTTGACCGGAGAGTGCTTCTCGGGCCGCGAACTGCAACCTTGCAGGTACCTCCCAGATCCCCGGCCCAACGAAAGCCCCCAGACCCAAATTGAGAGGGGCTGTTTGGGGGCCCCCTGGGGGCCCTTCAGGCCAGCTAGGTCTTTGGGTCCTGGCTCCTTCGGTTTGGGAGCTGTTGCTGCAGTTGTGCATGTTGACCGGAGAGTGCTTCTCGGGCCGCGAACTGCAACCTTGCAGGTACCTCCAGGTTCCCGGGCCAAGAAAGCCCCCATACCCAAATTGAGAGGGGCTGCTTGGGGGCCCCCTGGGGGCCCTTCAGGCCAGCTAGGTCTTTGGGTCCTGGCTCCTTCGGTTTGGGAGCTGTTGCTGCAGTTGGGCATGTTGGCCGGAGAGTGCTTCTCGGGCCGCGAACTGCAACCTTGCAGGTACCTCCCAGATCCCCGGCCCAACGAAAGCCCCCAGACCCAAATTGAGAGGGGCTGCTTGGTGGCCCCCTGGGGGCCCTTCAGGCCAGCTAGGTCTTTGGGTCCTGGCTCCTTCGGTTTGGGAGCTGTTGCTGCAGTTGGGCATGTTGGCCGGAGAGTGCTTCTCGGGCTGCGAACTGCAACCTTGCAGGTACCTCCCAGATCCCCGGCCCAACGAAAGCCCCCAGACCCAAATTGAGAGGGGCTGTTTGGGGGCCCCCTGGGGCCCCTTCAGGCCAGCTAGGTCTTTGGGTCCTGGCTCCTTCGGTTTGGGAGCTGTTGCTGCATTTGAGTATGTTGGCCGGAGAGTGCTTCTCGGGCCGCGAACTGCAACCTTGCAGGTACCTCCCAGGTTCCCGGCCCAACGAAAGCCCCCAGACCCAAATGGAGAGAGGCTGTTTGGGGGCCCCCTGGGGCCCCTTCAGGCCAGCTAGGTCTTTGGGTCCTGGCTCCTTCGGTTTGGGAGCTGTTGCTGCATTTGAGTATGTTGGCCGGAGAGTGCTTCTCGGGCCGCGAACTGCAACCTTGCGGGTAGCTCCCACATTCCCGGCCCAACGAAAGCCCCCAGACCCAAATGGAGAGGGGCTGTTTGGGGGCCCCCTGGGGGCCCTTCAGGCCAGCTAGGTCTTTGGGTCCTGGCTCCTTCGGTTTGGGAGCTGTTGCTGGACGTTGGGCATGTTGGCAGGAGAGTGCTTCTCCGGCCGCGAACTGCAACCTTGCTGGTACCGCCCAGGTTCCCGGCCCAACGAAAGCCCCCAGACCCAAATGGAGAGGGGCTGTTTGGGGGCCCCCTGGGGGCCCTTCAGGCCAGCTAGGTCTTTGGGTCCTGGCTCCTTCGGTTTGGGAGCTGTTCCTGCAGTTGGGCATGTTGGCCGGAGAGTGCTTCTCGGGCTGCGAACTGCAACCTTGCAGGTAGCTCCCAGGTTCCCGGCCCAACGAAAGCCCCCAGACCCAAATTGAGAGGGGCTGCTTGGGGGCCCCCTGGGGGCCCTTCAGGCCAGCTAGGTCTTTGGGTCCTGGCTCCTTCGGTTTGGGAGCTGTTGCTGGACGTTGGGCATGTTGGCCGGAGAGTGCTTCTCGGGCCGCGAACTGCAACCTTGCAGGTAGCTCCCAGGTTCCCGGCCCAACGAAAGCCCCCAGACCCAAATGGAGAGGGGCTGCTTGGGGGCCCCCTGGGGGCCCTTCAGGCCAGCTAGGTCTTTGGGTCCTGGCTCCTTCGGTTTGGGAGCTGTTCCTGCAGTTGGGCATGTTGGCCGGAGAGTGCTTCTCGGGCTGCGAACTGCAACCTTGCAGGTACCTCCCAGGTTCCCGGCCCAACGAAAGCCCCCAGACCCAAATTGAGAGGGGCTGCTTGGGGGCCCCCTGGGGGCCCTTCAGGCCAGCTAGGTCTTTGGGTCCTGGCTCCTTTGGTTTGGGAGCTGTTGCTGCAGTTGGGCATGTTGGCCGGAGAGTGCTTCTCGGGCCGCGAACTGCAACCTTGCAGGTACCTCCCAGATCCCCGGCCCAACGAAAGCCCCCAGACCCAAATTGAGAGGGGCTGCTTGGGGGCCCCCTGGGGCCCCTTCAGGCCAGCTAGGTCTTTGGGTCCTGGCTCCTTCGGTTTGGGAGCTGTTTCTGCAGTTGGGCATGTTGGCCGGAGAGTGCTTCTCGGGCTGCGAACTGCAACCTTGTGGGTAGCTCCCAGATTCCCGGCCCAACGAAAGCCCCCAGACCCAAATGGAGAGGGGCTGCTTGGGGGCCCCCTGGGGCCCCTTCAGGCCAGCTAGGTCTTTGGGTCCTGGCTCCTTCGGTTTGGGAGCTGTTGCTGCAGTTGGGCATGTTGGCCGGAAAGTGCTTCTCGGGCCGCGAACTGCAACCTTGCGGGTAGCTCCCACATTCCCGGCCAAACGAAAGCCCCCAGACCCAAATGGAGAGGGGCTGTTTGTGGGCCCCCTGGGGGCCCTTCAGGCCAGCTAGGTCTTTGGGTCCTGGCTCCTTCGGTTTGGGAGCTGTTGCTGGACGTTGGGCATGTTGGCCGGAGAGTGCTTCTCCGGCCGCGAACTGCAACCTTGCAGGTACCTCCCAGGTTCCCGGCCCAACGAAAGCCCCCAGACCCAAATGGAGAGGGGCTGTTTGGGGGCCCCCTGGGGCCCCTTCAGGCCAGCTAGGTCTTTGGGTCCTGGCTCCTTCGGTTTGGGAGCTGTTGCTGCAGTTGGGCATGTTGGCCGGAGAGTGCTTCTCGGGCTGCGAACTGCAACCTTGCTGGTACCTCCCAGATCCCCGGCCCAACGAAAGCCCCCAGACCCAAATTGAGAGGGGCTGTTTGGGGGCCCCCTGGGGCCCCTTCAGGCCAGCTAGGTCTTTGGGTCCTGGCTCCTTCGGTTTGGGAGCTGTTGCTGGACGTTGGGCATGTTGGCCGGAGAGTGCTTCTCCGGCCGCGAACTGCAACCTT
The DNA here is from genome assembly GCF_964237585.1 of Gallinula chloropus. Taxonomy (NCBI): domain Eukaryota; kingdom Metazoa; phylum Chordata; class Aves; order Gruiformes; family Rallidae; genus Gallinula; species Gallinula chloropus. Next base: position 17,124,605 of record NC_140101.1, on the reverse strand, counting down.
GCTGGTACCGCCCAGGTTCCCGGCCCAACGAAAGCCCCCAGACCCAAATGGAGAGGGGCTGTTTGGGGGCCCCCTGGGGGCCCTTCAGGCCAGCTAGGTCTTTGGGTCCTGGCTCCTTCGGTTTGGGAGCTGTTGCTGCAGTTGGGCATGTTGACCGGAGAGTGCTTCTCGGGCCGCGAACTGCAACCTTGCAGGTAGCTCCCAGGTTCCCGGCCCAACGAAAGCCCCCAGACCCAAATGGAGAGGGGCTGCTTGGGGGCCCCCTGGGGGCCCTTCAGGCCAGCTAGGTCTTTGGGTCCTGGCTCCTTCGGTTTGGGAGCTGTTGCTGGACGTTGGGCATGTTGGCCGGAGAGTGCTTCTCGGGCCGCGAACTGCAACCTTGCAGGTAGCTCCCAGGTTCCCGGCCCAACGAAAGCCCCCAGACCCAAATGGAGAGGGGCTGCTTGGGGGCCCCCTGGGGGCCCTTCAGGCCAGCTAGGTCTTTGGGTCCTGGCTCCTTCGGTTTGGGAGCTGTTCCTGCAGTTGGGCATGTTGGCCGGAGAGTGCTTCTCGGGCCGCGAACTGCAACCTTGCTGGTACCGCCCAGGTTCCCGGCCCAACGAAAGCCCCCAGACCCAAATGGAGAGGGGCTGTTTGGGGGCCCCCTGGGGGCCCTTCAGGCCAGCTAGGTCTTTGGGTCCTGGCTCCTTCGGTTTGGGAGCTGTTGCTGCAGTTGGGCATGTTGACCGGAGAGTGCTTCTCGGGCCGCGAACTGCAACCTTGCAGGTAGCTCCCAGATCCCCGGCCCAACGAAAGCCCCCAGACCCAAATTGAGAGGGGCTGCTTGGTGGCCCCCTGGGGGCCCTTCAGGCCAGCTAGGTCTTTGGGTCCTGGCTCCTTCGGTTTGGGAGCTGTTCCTGCAGTTGGGCATGTTGGCCGGAGAGTGCTTCTCGGGCTGCGAACTGCAACCTTGCAGGTAGCTCCCAGGTTCCCGGCCCAACGAAAGCCCCCAGACCCAAATTGAGAGGGGCTGCTTGGGGGCCCCCTGGGGGCCCTTCAGGCCAGCTAGGTCTTTGGGTCCTGGCTCCTTCGGTTTGGGAGCTGTTGCTGGACGTTGGGCATGTTGGCCGGAGAGTGCTTCTCGGGCCGCGAACTGCAACCTTGCAGGTAGCTCCCAGGTTCCCGGCCCAACGAAAGCCCCCAGACCCAAATGGAGAGGGGCTGCTTGGGGGCCCCCTGGGGGCCCTTCAGGCCAGCTAGGTCTTTGGGTCCTGGCTCCTTCGGTTTGGGAGCTGTTCCTGCAGTTGGGCATGTTGGCCGGAGAGTGCTTCTCGGGCTGCGAACTGCAACCTTGCAGGTACCTCCCAGGTTCCCGGCCCAACGAAAGCCCCCAGACCCAAATTGAGAGGGGCTGCTTGGGGGCCCCCTGGGGGCCCTTCAGGCCAGCTAGGTCTTTGGGTCCTGGCTCCTTTGGTTTGGGAGCTGTTGCTGCAGTTGGGCATGTTGGCCGGAGAGTGCTTCTCGGGCCGCGAACTGCAACCTTGCAGGTACCTCCCAGATCCCCGGCCCAACGAAAGCCCCCAGACCCAAATTGAGAGGGGCTGCTTGGGGGCCCCCTGGGGCCCCTTCAGGCCAGCTAGGTCTTTGGGTCCTGGCTCCTTCGGTTTGGGAGCTGTTTCTGCAGTTGGGCATGTTGGCCGGAGAGTGCTTCTCGGGCTGCGAACTGCAACCTTGTGGGTAGCTCCCAGATTCCCGGCCCAACGAAAGCCCCCAGACCCAAATGGAGAGGGGCTGCTTGGGGGCCCCCTGGGGCCCCTTCAGGCCAGCTAGGTCTTTGGGTCCTGGCTCCTTCGGTTTGGGAGCTGTTGCTGCAGTTGGGCATGTTGGCCGGAGAGTGCTTCTCGGGCCGCGAACTGCAACCTTGCGGGTAGCTCCCACATTCCCGGCCAAACGAAAGCCCCCAGACCCAAATGGAGAGGGGCTGTTTGTGGGCCCCCTGGGGGCCCTTCAGGCCAGCTAGGTCTTTGGGTCTTGGCTCCTTCGGTTTGGGAGCTGTTGCTGGACGTTGGGCATGTTGGCCGGAGAGTGCTTCTCCGGCCGCGAACTGCAACCTTGCAGGTACCTCCCAGGTTCCCGGCCCAACGAAAGCCCCCAGACCCAAATGGAGAGGGGCTGTTTGGGGGCCCCCTGGGGCCCCTTCAGGCCAGCTAGGTCTTTGGGTCCTGGCTCCTTCGGTTTGGGAGCTGTTGCTGCAGTTGGGCATGTTGACCGGAGAGTGCTTCTCGGGCCGCGAACTGCAACCTTGCAGGTACCTCCCAGATCCCCGGCCCAACGAAAGCCCCCAGACCCAAATTGAGAGGGGCTGCTTGGTGGCCCCCTGGGGGCCCTTCAGGCCAGCTAGGTCTTTGGGTCCTGGCTCCTTCGGTTTGGGAGCTGTTCCTGCAGTTGGGCATGTTGGCCGGAGAGTGCTTCTCGGGCTGCGAACTGCAACCTTGCAGGTACCTCCCAGGTTCCCGGCCCAACGAAAGCCCCCAGACCCAAATTGAGAGGGGCTGCTTGGGGGCCCCCTGGGGCCCCTTCAGGCCAGCTAGGTCTTTGGGTCCTGGCTCCTTCGGTTTGGGAGCTGTTGCTGGACGTTGGGCATGTTGGCCGGAGAGTGCTTCTCGGGCCGCGAACTGCAACCTTGCAGGTAGCTCCCAGGTTCCCGGCCCAACGAAAGCCCCCAGACCCAAATCGAGAGGGGCTGCTTGGGGGCCCCCTGGGGGCCCTTCAGGCCAGCTAGGTCTTTGGGTCCTGGCTCCTTTGGTTTGGGAGCTGTTGCTGCAGTTTGGCATGTTGACCGGAGAGTGCTTCTCGGGCCGCGAACTGCAACCTTGCAGGTACCTCCCAGATCCCCGGCCCAACGAAAGCCCCCAGACCCAAATTGAGAGGGGCTGTTTGGGGGCCCCCTGGGGGCCCTTCAGGCCAGCTAGGTCTTTGGGTCCTGGCTCCTTCGGTTTGGGAGCTGTTGCTGCAGTTGGGCATGTTGGCCGGAGAGTGCTTCTCGGGCTGCGAACTGAAACCTTGCAGGTACCTCCCAGGTTACCGGCCCAACGAAAGCCCCCAGACCCAAATGGAGAGGGGCTGCTTGGGGGCCCCCTGGGGCCCCTTCAGGCCAGCTAGGTCTTTGGGTCCTGGCTCCTTCGGTTTGGGAGCTGTTGCTGCAGTTGGGCATGTTGGCCGGAGAGTGCTTCTCGTGCCGCGAACTGCAAACTTGCAGGTAGCTCCCAGGTTCCCGTCCCAACGAAAGCCCCCAGACCCAAATGGAGAGTGGCTGTTTGGGGGCCCCCTGGGGGCCCTTCAGGCCAGCTAGGTCTTTGGGTCCTGGCTCCTTCGGTTTGGGAGCTGTTGCTGCAGTTGGGCATGTTGACCGGAGAGTGCTTCTCGGGCCGCGAACTGCAACCTTGCAGGTACCTCCAGGTTCCCGGGCCAAGAAAGCCCCCATACCCAAATTGAGAGGGGCTGCTTGGGGGCCCCCTGGGGGCCCTTCAGGCCAGCTAGGTCTTTGGGTCCTGGCTCCTTCGGTTTGGGAGCTGTTGCTGCAGTTGTGCATGTTGGCCGGAGAGTGCTTCTCGGGCCGCGAACTGCAACCTTGCAGGTACCTCCCAGATCCCCGGCCCAACGAAAGCCCCCAGACCCAAATTGAGAGGGGCTGCTTGGTGGCCCCCTGGGGGCCCTTCAGGCCAGCTAGGTCTTTGGGTCCTGGCTCCTTCGGTTTGGGAGCTGTTGCTGCAGTTGGGCATGTTGGCCGGAGAGTGCTTCTCGGGCTGCGAACTGCAACCTTGCAGGTACCTCCCAGGTTCCCGGCCCAACGAAAGCCCCCAGACCCAAATTGAGAGGGGCTGTTTGGGGGCCCCCTGGGGCCCCTTCAGGCCAGCTAGGTCTTTGGGTCCTGGCTCCTTCGGTTTGGGAGCTGTTGCTGCATTTGAGTATGTTGGCCGGAGAGTGCTTCTCGGGCCGCGAACTGCAACCTTGCAGGTACCTCCCAGGTTCCCGGCCCAACGAAAGCCCCCAGACCCAAATGGAGAGGGGCTGCTTGGGGGCCCCCTGGGGCCCCTTCAGGCCAGCTAGGTCTTTGGGTCCTGGCTCCTTCGGTTTGGGAGCTGTTTCTGCAGTTGGGCATGTTGGCCGGAGAGTGCTTCTCGGGCTGCGAACTGCAACCTTGTGGGTAGCTCCCAGATTCCCGGCCCAACGAAAGCCCCCAGACCCAAATGGAGAGGGGCTGCTTGGGGGCCCCCTGGGGCCCCTTCAGGCCAGCTAGGTCTTTGGGTCCTGGCTCCTTCGGTTTGGGAGCTGTTGCTGCAGTTGGGCATGTTGGCCGGAGAGTGCTTCTCGGGCCGCGAACTGCAACCTTGCGGGTAGCTCCCACATTCCCGGCCAAACGAAAGCCCCCAGACCCAAATGGAGAGGGGCTGTTTGGGGGCCCCCTGGGGGCCCTTCAGGCCAGCTAGGTCTTTGGGTCCTGGCTCCTTCGGTTTGGGAGCTGTTGCTGGACGTTGGGCATGTTGGCCGGAGAGTGCTTCTCCGGCCGCGAACTGCAACCTTGCTGGTACCTCCCAGGTTCCCGGCCCAACGAAAGCCCCCAGACCCAAATGGAGAGGGGCTGCTTGGGGGCCCCCTGGGGGCCCTTCAGGCCAGCTAGGTCTTTGGGTCCTGGCTCCTTCGGTTTGGGAGCTGTTGCTGCAGTTGGGCATGTTGACCGGAGAGTGCTTCTCGGGCCGCGAACTGCAACCTTGCAGGTAGCTCCCAGATCCCCGGCCCAACGAAAGCCCCCAGACCCAAATTGAGAGGGGCTGCTTGGTGGCCCCCTGGGGGCCCTTCAGGCCAGCTAGGTCTTTGGGTCCTGGCTCCTTCGGTTTGGGAGCTGTTCCTGCAGTTGGGCATGTTGGCCGGAGAGTGCTTCTCGGGCTGCGAACTGCAACCTTGCAGGTACCTCCCAGGTTCCCGGCCCAACGAAAGCCCCCAGACCCAAATTGAGAGGGGCTGCTTGGGGGCCCCCTGGGGCCCGTTCTGGCCAGCTAGGTCTTTGGGTCCTGGCTCCTTCGGTTTGGGAGCTGTTGCTGGACGTTGGGCATGTTGGCCGGAGAGTGCTTCTCGGGCCGCGAACTGCAACCTTGCAGGTAGCTCCCAGGTTCCCGGCCCAACGAAAGCCCCCAGACCCAAATGGAGAGGGGCTGCTTGGGGGCCCCCTGGGGGCCCTTCAGGCCAGCTAGGTCTTTGGGTCCTGGCTCCTTCGGTTTGGGAGCTGTTGCTGCAGTTGGGCATGTTGACCGGAGAGTGCTTCTCGGGCCGCGAACTGCAACCTTGCAGGTACCTCCCAGATCCCCGGCCCAACGAAAGCCCCCAGACCCAAATTGAGAGGGGCTGCTTGGTGGCCCCCTGGGGGCCCTTCAGGCCAGCTAGGTCTTTGGGTCCTGGCTCCTTCGGTTTGGGAGCTGTTGCTGGACTTTGGGCATGTTGACCGGAGAGTGCTTCTCGGGCCGCGAACTGCAACCTTGCAGGTAGCTCCCAGGTTCCCGGCCCAACGAAAGCCCCCAGACCCAAATGGAGAGGGGCTGCTTGGGGGCCCCCTGGGGCCCCTTCAGGCCAGCTAGGTCTTTGGGTCCTGGCTCCTTCGGTTTGGGAGCTGTTTCTGCAGTTGGGCATGTTGACCGGAGAGTGCTTCTCGGGCTGAGAACTGAAACCTTGCAGGTAGCTCCCAGGTTCCCGGCCCAACGAAAGCCCCCAGACCCAAATGGAGAGGGGCTGCTTGGGGGCCCCCTGGGGGCCCTTCAGGCCAGCTAGGTCTTTGAGTCCTGGCTCCTTTGGTTTGGGAGCTGTTGCTGCAGTTGGACATATTGGCCGGAGAGTGCTTCTCGGGCCGCGAACTGCAACCTTGCAGGATTCTCCCAGGTTCCCGGCCCAACGAAAGCCCCCAGACCCAAATTGAGAGGGGCTGCTTGGTGGCCCCCTGGGGGCCCTTCAGGCCAGCTAGGTCTTTGGGTCCTGGCTCCTTCGGTTTGGGAGCTGTTCCTGCAGTTGGGCATGTTGGCCGGAGAGTGCTTCTCGGGCTGCGAACTGCCACCTTGCAGGTAGCTCCCAGGTTCCCGGCCCAACGAAAGCCCCCAGACCCAAATGGAGAGGGGCTGCTTGGGGGCCCCCTGGGGGCCCTTCAGGCCAGCTAGGTCTTTGGGTCCTGGCTACTTTGGTTTGGGAGTTGTTGCTGCAGTTGGGCATGTTGGCCGGAGAGTGCTTCTCGGGCCGCGAACTGCAACCTTGCAGGTACCTCCCAGATCCCCGGCCCAACGAAAGCCCCCAGACCCAAATGGAGAGGGGCTGCTTGGGGGCCCCCTGGGGCCCCTTCAGGCCAGCTAGGTCTTTGGGTCCTGGCTCCTTCGGTTTGGGAGCTGTTGCTGCAGTTGGGCATGTTGACCGGAGAGTGCTTCTCGGGCCGCGAACTGCAACCTTGCAGGTACCTCCCAGATCCCCGGCCCAACGAAAGCCCCCAGACCCAAATTGAGAGGGGCTGCTTGGTGGCCCCCTGGGGGCCCTTCAGGCCAGCTAGGTCTTTGGGTCCTGGCTCCTTCGGTTTGGGAGCTGTTGCTGGACTTTGGGCATGTTGACCGGAGAGTGCTTATCGGGCCGCGAACTGCAACCTTGCAGGTAGCTCCCAGGTTCCCGGCCCAACGAAAGCCCCCAGACCCAAATGGAGAGGGGCTGCTTGGGGGCCCCCTGGGGCCCCTTCAGGCCAGCTAGGTCTTTGGGTCCTGGCTCCTTCGGTTTGGGAGCTGTTTCTGCAGTTGGGCATGTTGACCGGAGAGTGCTTCTCGGGCTGCGAACTGAAACCTTGCAGGTAGCTCCCAGGTTCCCGGCCCAACGAAAGCCCCCAGACCAAAATGGAGAGGGGCTGCTTGGGGGCCCACTGGGGGCCCTTCAGGCCAGCTAGGTCTTTGGGTCCTGGCTCCTTCGGTTTGGGAGCTGTTGCTGCAGTTGGGCATGTTGACCGGAGAGTGCTTCTCGGGCCGCGAACTGCAACCTTGCAGGTACCTCCCAGATCCCCGGCCCAACGAAAGCCCCCAGACCCAAATTGAGAGGGGCTGCTTGGTGGCCCCCTGTGGGCCCTTCAGGCCAGCTAGGTCTTTGGGTCCTGGCTCCTTCGGTTTGGGAGCTGTTTCTGGACTTTGGGCATGTTGACCGGAGATTGCTTATCGGGCCGCGAACTGCAACCTTGCAGGTAGCTCCCAGGTTCCCGGCCCAACGAAAGCCCCCAGACCCAAATGGAGAGGGGCTGCTTGGGGGCCCCCTGGGGCCCCTTCAGGCCAGCTAGGTCTTTGGGTCCTGGCTCCTTCGGTTTGGGAGCTGTTTCTGCAGTTGGGCATGTTGACCGGAGAGTGCTTCTCGGGCTGCGAACTGAAACCTTGCAGGTAGCTCCCAGGTTCCCGGCCCAACGAAAGCCCCCAGACCCAAATGGAGAGGGGCTGCTTGGGGGCCCCCTGGGGGCCCTTCAGACCAGCTAGGTCTTTGGGTCCTGGCTCCTTCGGTTTGGGAGCTGTTGCTGCAGTTGGGCATGTTGGCCGGAGAGTGCTTCTCGGGCCGTGAACTGCAACCTTGCAGGTACCTCCCAGGTTCCCGGCCCAACGAAAGCCCCCAGACCCAAATGGAGAGGGGCTGCTTGGGGGCACCCTGGGGGCCCTTCAGGCCAGCTAGGTCTTTGAGTCCTGGCTCCTTTGGTTTGGGAGCTGTTGCTGCAGTTGGACATATTGGCCGGAGAGTGCTTCTCGGGCCGCGAACTGCAACCTTGCAGGTACCTCCCAGGTTCCCGGCCCAACGAAAGCCCCCAGACCCAAATGGAGAGGGGCTGTTTGGGGGACCCCTGGGGCCCCTTCAGGCCAGCTAGGTCTTTGGGTCCTGGCTCCTTCGGTTTGGGAGCTGTTGCTGCAGTTGGGCATGTTGGCCGGAGAGTGCTTCTCGGGCCGCGAACTGCAACCTTGCAGGTACCTCCCAGATCCCCGGCCCAACGAAAGCCCCCAGACCCAAATGGAGAGGGGCTGCTTGGGGGCCCCCTGGGGCCCCTTCAGGCCAGCTAGGTCTTTGGGTCCTGGCTCCTTCGGTTTGGGAGCTGTTGCTGCAGTTGGGCATGTTGGCCGGAGAGTGCTTCTCGGGCTGCGAACTGCAACCTTGCATGTACCTCCCAGGTTACCGGCCCAACGAAAGCCCCCAGACCCAAATGGAGAGGGGCTGCTTGGGGGCCCCCTGGGGCCCCTTCAGGCCAGCTAGGTCTTTCTGTCCTGGCTCCTTCGGTTTGGGAGCTGTTGCTGCAGTTGGGCATGTTGGCCGGAGAGTGCTTCTCGTGCCGCGAACTGCAAACTTGCAGGTACCTCCCAGGTTCCCGTCCCAACGAAAGCCCCCAGACCCAAATGGAGAGGGGCTGTTTGGGGGCCCCCTGGGGGCCCTTCAGGCCAGCTAGGTCTTTGGGTCCTGGCTCCTTTGGTTTGGGAGCTGTTGCTGCAGTTGGGCATGTTGACCGGAGAGTGCTTCTCGGGCCGCGAACTGCAACCTTGCAGGTTCCTCCAGGTTCCCGGGCCAAGAAAGCCCCCAGACCCAAATTGAGAGGGGCTGCTTGGGGGCCCCCTGGGGCCCCTTCAGGCCAGCTAGGTCTTTGGGTCCTGGCTCCTTCGGTTTGGGAGCTGTTGCTGCAGTTGGGCATGTTGGCCGGAGAGTGCTTCTCGGGCCGCGAACTGCAACCTTGCAGGTACCTCCCAGATCCCTGGCCCAACGAAAGCCCCCAGACCCAAATTGAGAGGGGCTGCTTGGTGGCCCCCTGGGGGCCCTTCAGGCCAGCTAGGTCTTTGGGTCCTGGCTCCTTCGGTTTGGGAGCTGTTGCTGCAGTTGGGCATGTTGGCCGGAGAGTGCTTCTCGGGCTGCGAACTGCAACCTTGCACGTACCTCCCAGGTTCCCGGCCCAACGAAAGCCCCCAGACCCAAATGGAGAGGGGCTGTTTGGGGGCCCCTTGGGGACACTTCAGGCCAGCTAGGTCTTTGGGTCCTGGCTCCTTCGGTTTGGGAGCTGTTGCTGCATTTGAGTATGTTGGCCGGAGAGTGCTTCTCGGGCCGCGAACTGCAACCTTGCAGGTAGCTCCCAGGTTCCCGGCCCAACGAAAGCCCCCAGACCCAAATGGAGAGGGGCTGCTTGGGGGCCCCCTGGGGGCCCTTCAGGCCAGCTAGGTCTTTGGGTCCTGGCTCCTTCGGTTTGGGAGCTGTTGCTGCAGTTGGGCATGTTGGCCGGAGAGTGCTTCTCCGGCCGCGAACTGCAACCTTGCAGGTACCTCCCAGGTTCCCGGCCCAACGAAAGCCCCCAGACCCAAATGGAGAGGGGCTGTTTGGGGGCCCCCTGGGGCCCCTTCAGGCCAGCTAGGTCTTTGGGTCCTGGCTCCTTCGGTTTGGGAGCTGTTGCTGCAGTTGGGCATGTTGACCGGAGAGTGCTTCTCGGGCCGCGAACTGCAACCTTGCAGGTAGCTCCCAGATCCCCGGCCCAACGAAAGCCCCCAGACCCAAATTGAGAGGGGCTGCTTGGTGGCCCCCTGGGGCCCCTTCAGGCCAGCTAGGTCTTTGGGTCCTGGCTCCTTCGGTTTGGGAGCTGTTGCTGGACGTTGGGCATGTTGGCCGGAGAGTGCTTCTCGGGCCGCGAACTGCAACCTTGCAGGTAGCTCCCAGGTTCCCGGCCCAACGAAAGCCCCCAGACCCAAATGGAGAGGGGCTGCTTGGGGGCCCCCTGGGGGCCCTTCAGGCCAGCTAGGTCTTTGGGTCCTGGCTCCTTTGGTTTGGGAGCTGTTGCTGCAGTTGGGCATGTTGACCAGAGAGTGCTTCTCGGGCCGCGAACTGCAACCTTGCAGGTACCTCCCAGATCCCCGGCCCAACGAAAGCCCCCAGAACCAAATTGAGAGGGGCTGTTTGGGGGCCCCCTGGGGGCCCTTCAGGCCAGCTAGGTCTTTGGGTCCTGGCTCCTTCGGTTTGGGAGCTGTTGCTGCAGTTGGGCATGTTGACTGGAGAGTGATTCTCGGGCCGCGAACTGCAACCTTGCAGGTACCTCCAGGTTCCCGGGCCAAGAAAGCCCCCAGACCCAAATTGAGAGGGTCTGCTTGGGGGCCCCCTGGGGCCCCTTCAGGCCAGCTAGGTCTTTGGGTCCTGGCTCCTTCGGTTTGGGAGCTGTTGCTGCAGTTGGGCATGTTGGCCGGAGAGTGCTTCTCGGGCCGCGAACTGCAACCTTGCAGGTACCTCCAGGTTCCCGGGCCTAGAAAGCCCCCAGACCCAAATTGAGAGGGGCTGCTTGGGGGCCCCCTGGGGCTCCTTCAGGCCAGCTAGGTCTTTGGGTCCTGGCTCCTTCGGTTTGGGAGCTGTTGCTGCAGTTGGGCATGTTGGCCGGAGAGTGCTTCTCGGGCCGCGAACTGACACCTTGCAGGTACCTCCCAGATCCCCGGCCCAACGAAAGCCCCCAGACCCAAATTGAGAGGGGCTGCTTGGTGGCCCCCTGGGGGCCCTTCAGGCCAGCTAGGTCTTTGGGTCCTGGCTCCTTCGGTTTGGGAGCTGTTTCTGGACTTTGGGCATGTTGACCGGAGAGTGCTTATCGGGCCGCGAACTGCAACCTTGCAGGTAGCTCCCAGGTTCCCGGCCCAACGAAAGCCCCCAGACCCAAATGGAGAGGGGCTGCTTGGGGGCCCCCTGGGGCCCCTTCAGGCCAGCTAGGTCTTTGGGTCCTGGCTCCTTCGGTTTGGGAGCTGTTTCTGCAGTTGGGCATGTTGACCGGAGAGTGCTTCTCGGGCTGCGAACTGCAACCTTGCAGATACCTCCCAGGTTCCCGGCCCAACGAAAGCCCCCAGACCCAAATGGAGAGGGGCTGCTTGGGGGCCCCCTGGGGGCCCTTCAGGCCAGCTAGGTCTTTGGGTCCTGGCTCCTTCGGTTTGGGAGCTGTTGCTGCAGTTGGGCATGTTGGCCGGAGAGTGCTTCTCGGGCCGTGAACTGCAACCTTGCAGGTACCTCCCAGGTTCCCGGCCCAACGAAAGCCCCCAGACCCAAATGGAGAGGGGCTGCTTGGGGGCCCCCTGGGGGCCCTTCAGGCCAGCTAGGTCTTTGAGTCCTGGCTCCTTTGGTTTGGGAGCTGTTGCTGCAGTTGGACATATTGGCCGGAGAGTGCTTCTCGGGCCGCGAACTGCAACCTTGCAGGTACCTCCCAGGTTCCCGGCCCAACGAAATCCCCCAGACCCAAATGGAGAGGGGCTGTTTGGGGGCCCCCTGGGGCCCCTTCAGGCCAGCTAGGTCTTTGGGTCCTGGCTCCTTCGGTTTGGGAGCTGTTGCTGCAGTTGGGCATGTTGGCCGGAGAGTGCTTCTCGGGCCGCGAACTGCAACCTTGCAGGTACCTCCCAGATCCCCGGCCCAACGAAAGCCCCCAGACCCAAATGGAGAGGGGCTGTTTGGGGGCCCCCTGGGGCCCCTTCAGGCCAGCTAGGTCTTTGGGTCCTGGCTCCTTCGGTTTGGGAGCTGTTGCTGCAGTTGGGCATGTTGGCCGGAGAGTGCTTCTCGGGCTGCGAACTGCAACCTTGCATGTACCTCCCAGGTTACCGGCCCAACGAAAGCCCCCAGACCCAAATGGAGAGGGTCTGCTTGGGGGCCCCCTGGGGCCCCTTCAGGCCAGCTAGGTCTTTCTGTCCTGGCTCCTTCGGTTTGGGAGCTGTTGCTGCAGTTGGGCATGTTGGCCGGAGAGTGCTTCTCGTGCCGCGAACTGCAAACTTGCAGGTACCTCCCAGGTTCCCGTCCCAACGAAAGCCCCCAGACCCAAATGGAGAGTGGCTGTTTGGGGGCCCCCTGGGGGCCCTTCAGGCCAGCTAGGTCTTTGGGTCCTGGCTCCTTCGGTTTGGGAGCTGTTGCTGCAGTTGGGCATGTTGACCGGAGAGTGCTTCTCGGGCCGCGAACTGCAACCTTGCAGGTACCTCCAGGTTCCCGGGCCAAGAAAGCCCCCAGACCCAAATTGAGAGGGGCTGCTTGGGGGCCCCCTGGGGCTCCTTCAGGCCAGCTAGGTCTTTGGGTCCTGGCTCCTTCGGTTTGGGAGCTGTTGCTGCAGTTGGGCATGTTGACCGGAGAGTGCTTCTCGGGCCGCGAACTGCAACCTTGCAGGTACCTCCAGGTTCCCGGGCCTAGAAAGCCCCCAGACCCAAATGGAGAGGGGCTGCTTGGGGGCCCCCTGGGGCTCCTTCAGGCCAGCTAGGTCTTTGGGTCCTGGCTCCTTCGGTTTGGGAGCTGTTGCTGCAGTTGGGCATGTTGGCCGGAGAGTGCTTCTCGGGCCGCGAACTGCAACCTTGCAGGTAGCTCCCAGATCCCCGGCCCAACGAAAGCCCCCAGACCCAAATTGAGAGGGGCTGCTTGGGGGCCCCCTGGGGGCCCTTCAGGCCAGCTAGGTCTTTGGGTCCTGGCTCCTTCGGTTTGGGAGCTGTTTCTGGACTTTGGGCATGTTGACCGGAGAGTGCTTATCGGGCCGCGAACTGCAACCTTGCAGGTACCTCCCAGGTTCCCGGCCCAACGAAAGCCCCCAGACCCAAATGGAGAGGGGCTGCTTGGGGGCCCCCTGGGGCCCCTTCAGGCCAGCTAGGTCTTTGGGTCCTGGCTCCTTCGGTTTGGGAGCTGTTTCTGCAGTTGGGCATGTTGACCGGAGAGTGCTTCTCGGGCTGCGAACTGCAACCTTGCAGATACCTCCCAGGTTCCCGGCCCAACGAAAGCCCCCAGACCCAAATGGAGAGGGGCTGCTTGGGGGCCCCCTGGGGGCCCTTCAGGCCAGCTAGGTCTTTGGGTCCTGGCTCCTTCGGTTTGGGAGCTGTTGCTGCAGTTGGGCATGTTGGCCGGAGAGTGCTTCTCGGGCCGTGAACTGCAACCTTGCAGGTACCTCCCAGGTTCCCGGCCCAACGAAAGCCCCCAGACCCAAATGGAGAGGGGCTGCTTGGGGGCCCCCTGGGGGCCCTTCAGGCCAGCTAGGTCTTTGAGTCCTGGCTCCTTTGGTTTGGGAGCTGTTGCTGCAGTTGGATATATTGGCCGGAGAGTGCTTCTCGGGCCGCGAACTGCAACCTTGCAGGTACCTCCCAGGTTCCCGGCCCAACGAAAGCCCCCAGACCCAAATGGAGAGGGGCTGTTTGGGGGCCCCCTGGGGCCCCTTCAGGCCAGCTAGGTCTTTGGGTCCTGGCTCCTTCGGTTTGGGAGCTGTTGCTGCAGTTGGGCATGTTGGCCGGAGAGTGCTTCTCGGGCCGCGAACTGCAACCTTGCAGGTACCTCCCAGATCCCCGGCCCAACGAAAGCCCCCAGACCCAAATGGAGAGGGGCTGTTTGGGGGCCCCCTGGGGCCCCTTCAGGCCAGCTAGGTCTTTGGGTCCTGGCTCCTTCGGTTTGGGAGCTGTTGCTGCAGTTGGGCATGTTGGCCGGAGAGTGCTTCTCGGGCTGCGAACTGCAACCTTGCATGTACCTCCCAGGTTACCGGCCCAACGAAAGCCCCCAGACCCAAATGGAGAGGGTCTGCTTGGGGGCCCCCTGGGGCCCCTTCAGGCCAGCTAGGTCTTTCTGTCCTGGCTCCTTCGGTTTGGGAGCTGTTGCTGCAGTTGGGCATGTTGGCCGGAGAGTGCTTCTCGTGCCGCGAACTGCAAACTTGCAGGTACCTCCCAGGTTCCCGTCCCAACGAAAGCCCCCAGACCCAAATGGAGAGTGGCTGTTTGGGGGCCCCCTGGGGGCCCTTCAGGCCAGCTAGGTCTTTGGGTCCTGGCTCCTTCGCTTTGGGAGCTGTTGCTGCAGTTGGGCATGTTGACCGGAGAGTGCTTCTCGGGCCGCGAACTGCAACCTTGCAGGTACCTCCAGGTTCCCGGGCCAAGAAAGCCCCCAGACCCAAATTGAGAGGGGCTGCTTGGGGGCCCCCTGGGGCCCCTTCAGGCCAGCTAGGTCTTTGGGTCCTGGCTCCTTCGGTTTGGGAGCTGTTGCTGCAGTTGGGCATGTTGGCCGGAGAGTGCTTCTCGGGCCGCGAACTGCAACCTTGCAGGTACCTCCCAGATCCCTGGCCCAACGAAAGCCCCCAGACCCAAATTGAGAGGGGCTGCTTGGTGGCCCCCTGGGGGCCCTTCAGGCCAGCTAGGTCTTTGGGTCCTGGCTCCTTCGGTTTGGGAGCTGTTGCTGCAGTTGGGCATGTTGGCCGGAGAGTGCTTCTCGGGCTGCGAACTGCAACCTTGCAGGTACCTCCCAGGTTCCCGGCCCAACGAAAGCCCCCAGACCCAAATTGAGAGGGGCTGCTTGGGGGCCCCCTGGGGACACTTCAGGCCAGCTAGGTCTTTGGGTCCTGGCTCCTTCGGTTTGGGAGCTGTTGCTGCAGTTGGGCATGTTGGCCGGAGAGTGCTTCTCGGGCCGCGAACTGCAACCTTGCGGGTAGCTCCCACATTCCCGGCCAAACGAAAGCCCCCAGACCCAAATGGAGAGGGGCTGTTTGGGGGCCCCCTGGGGCCCATTCAGGCCAGCTAGGTCTTTGGGTCCTGGCTCCTTCGGTTTGGGAGCTGTTGCTGGACGTTGGGCATGTTGGCCGGAGAGTGCTTCTCCGGCCGCGAACTGCAACCTTGCAGGTACCTCCCAGGTTCCCGGCCCAACGAAAGCCCCCAGACCCAAATGGAGAGGGGCTGTTTGGGGGCCCCCTGGGGCCCCTTCAGGCCAGCTAGGTCTTTGGGTCCTGGCTCCTTCGGTTTGGGAGCTGTTGCTGCAGTTGGGCATGTTGACCGGAGAGTGCTTCTCGGGCCGCGAACTGCAACCTTGCAGGTAGCTCCCAGATCCCCGGCCCAACGAAAGCCCCCAGACCCAAATTGAGAGGGGCTGCTTGGTGGCCCCCTGGGGGCCCTTCAGGCCAGCTAGGTCTTTGGGTCCTGGCTCCTTCGGTTTGGGAGCTGTTCCTGCAGTTCGGCATGTTGGCCGGAGAGTGCTTCTCGGGCTGCGAACTGCAACCTTGCAGGTACCTCCCAGGTTCCCGGCCCAACGAAAGCCCCCAGACCCAAATTGAGAGGGGCTGCTTGGGGGCCCCCTGGGGCCCCTTCAGGCCAGCTAGGTCTTTGGGTCCTGGCTCCTTCGGTTTGGGAGCTGTTGCTGGACGTTGGGCATGTTGGCCGGAGAGTGCTTCTCGGGCCGCGAACTGCAACCTTGCAGGTAGCTCCCAGATCCCCGGCCCAACGAAAGCCCCCAGACCCAAATTGAGAGGGGCTGCTTGGTGGCCCCCTGGGGGCCCTTCAGGCCAGCTAGGTCTTTGGGTCCTGGCTCCTTTGGTTTGGGAGCTGTTGCTGCAGTTGGGCATGTTGACCGGAGAGTGCTTCTCGGGCTGCGAACTGCAACCTTGCAGGTACCTCCCAGATCCCCGGCCCAACGAAAGCCCCCAGACCCAAATTGAGAGGGGCTGCTTGGGGGCCCCCTGGGGCCCCTTCAGGCCAGCTAGGTCTTTGGGTCCTGGCTCCTTCGGTTTGGGAGCTGTTGCTGGACGTTGGGCATGTTGGCCGGAGAGTGCTTCTCGGGCCGCGAACTGCAACCTTGCAGGTACCTCCCAGGTTCCCGGCCCAACGAAAGCCCCCAGACCCAAATTGAGAGGGGCTGCTTGGGGGCCCCCTGGGGCCCCTTCAGGCCAGCTAGGTCTTTGGGTCCTGGCTCCTTCGGTTTGGGAGCTGTTGCTGGACGTTGGGCATGTTGGCCGGAGAGTGCTTCTCGGGCCGCGAACTGCAACCTTGCAGGTAGCTCCCAGGTTCCCGGCCCAACGAAAGCCCCCAGACCCAAATGGAGAGGGGCTGTTTGGGGGCCCCCTGGGGGCCCTTCAGGCCAGCTAGGTCTTTGGGTCCTGGCTCCTTTGGTTTGGGAGCTGTTGCTGCAGTTGGGCATGTTGACCGGAGAGTGCTTCTCGGGCCGCGAACTGCAACCTTGCAGGTACCTCCCAGATCCCCGGCCCAACGAAAGCCCCCAGACCCAAATTGAGAGAGGCTGCTTGGGGGCCCCCTGGGGGCCCTTCAGGCCAGCTAGGTCTTTGGGTCCTGGCTCCTTCGGTTTGGGAGCTGTTGCTGCAGTTGGGCATGTTGGCCGGAGAGTGCTTCTCGGGCTGCGAACTGCAACCTTGCAGGTACCTCCCAGGTTACCGGCCCAACGAAAGCCCCCAGACCCAAATGGAGAGGGGCTGCTTGGGGGCCCCCTGGGGCCCCTTCAGGCCAGCTAGGTCTTTGGGTCCTGGCTCCTTCGGTTTGGGAGCTGTTGCTGCAGTTGTGCATGTTGGCCGGAGAGTGCTTCTCGTGCCGCGAACTGCAAACTTGCAGGTACCTCCCAGGTTCCCGTCCCAACGAAAGCCCCCAGACCCAAATGGAGAGTGGCTGTTTGGGGGCCCCCTGGGGGCCCTTCAGGCCAGCTAGGTCTTTGGGTCCTGGCTCCTTCGGTTTGGGAGCTGTTGCTGCAGTTGGGCATGTTGACCGGAGAGTGCTTCTCGGGCCGCGAACTGCAACCTTGCAGGTACCTCCAGGTTCCCGGGCCAAGAAAGCCCCCAGACCCAAATTGAGAGGGGCTGCTTGGGGGCCCCCTGGGGGCCCTTCAGGCCAGCTAGGTCTTTGGGTCCTGGCTCCTTCGGTTTGGGAGCTGTTGCTGCAGTTGGGCATGTTGGCCGGAGAGTGCTTCTCGGGCCGCGAACTGCAACCTTGCAGGTACCTCCCAGATCCCCGGCCCAACGAAAGCCCCCAGACCCAAATTGAGAGGGGCTGCTTGGTGGCCCCCTGGGGGCCCTTCAGGCCAGCTAGGTCTTTGGGTCCTGGCTCCTTCGGTTTGGGAGCTGTTGCTGCAGTTGGGCATGTTGGCCGGAGAGTGCTTCTCGGGCTGCGAACTGCAACCTTGCAGGTACCTCCCAGGTTCCCGGCCCAACGAAAGCCCCCAGACCCAAATTGAGAGGGGCTGTTTGGGGGCCCCCTGGGGCCCCTTCAGGCCAGCTAGGTCTTTGGGTCCTGGCTCCTTCGGTTTGGGAGCTGTTGCTGCATTTGAGTATGTTGGCCGGAGAGTGCTTCTCGGGCCGCGAACTGCAACCTTGCAGGTACCTCCCAGGTTCCCGGCCCAACGAAAGCCCCCAGACCCAAATGGAGAGGGGCTGCTTGGGGGCCCCCTGGGGCCCCTTCAGGCCAGCTAGGTCTTTGGGTCCTGGCTCCTTCGGTTTGGGAGCTGTTGCTGGACGTTGGGCATGTTGGCCGGAGAGTGCTTCTCGGGCTGCGAACTGCAACCTTTTGGGTAGCTCCCAGATTCCCGGCCCAACGAAAGCCCCCAGACCCAAATGGAGAGGGGCTGCTTGGGGGCCCCCTGGGGCCCCTTCAGGCCAGCTAGGTCTTTGGGTCCTGGCTCCTTCGGTTTGGGAGCTGTTGCTGCAGTTGGGCATGTTGGCCGGAGAGTGCTTCTCGGGCCGCGAACTGCAACCTTGCGGGTAGCTCCCACATTCCCGGCCAAACGAAAGCCCCCAGACCCAAATGGAGAGGGGCTGTTTGTGGGCCCCCTGGGGGCCCTTCAGGCCAGCTAGGTCTTTGGGTCCTGGCTCCTTCGGTTTGGGAGCTGTTGCTGCAGTTGGGCATGTTGACCGGAGAGTGCTTCTCGGGCCGCGAACTGCAACCTTGCAGGTACCTCCCAGATCCCCGGCCCAACGAAAGCCCCCAGACCCAAATTGAGAGGGGCTGCTTGGTGGCCCCCTGGGGGCCCTTCAGGCCAGCTAGGTCTTTGGGTCCTGGCTCCTTCGGTTTGGGAGCTGTTGCTGCAGTTGGGCATGTTGGCCGGAGAGTGCTTCTCGGGCTGCGAACTGCAACCTTGCAGGTACCTCCCAGGTTCCCGGCCCAACGAAAGCCCCCAGACCCAAATTGAGAGGGGCTGCTTGGGGGCCCCCTGGGGCCCGTTCAGGCCAGCTAGGTCTTTGGGTCCTGGCTCCTTCGGTTTGGGAGCTGTTGCTGGACGTTGGGCATGTTGGCCGGAGAGTGCTTCTCGGGCCGCGAACTGCAACCTTGCAGGTAGCTCCCAGGTTCCCGGCCCAACGAAAGCCCCCAGACCCAAATGGAGAGGGGCTGCTTGGGGGCCCCCTGGGGGCCCTTCAGGCCAGCTAGGTCTTTGGGTCCTGGCTCCTTCGGTTTGGGAGCTGTTGCTGCAGTTGGGCATGTTGGCCGGAGAGTGCTTCTCGGGCTGCGAACTGCAACCTTGCAGGTAGCTCCCAGGTTCCCGGCCCAACGAAAGCCCCCAGACCGATATTGAGAGGGGCTGCTTGGGGGCCCCCTGGGGGCCCTTCAGGCCAGCTAGGTCTTTGGGTCCTGGCTCCTTTGGTTTGGGAGCTGTTGCTGCAGTTGGGCATGTTGGCCGGAGAGTGCTTCTCGGGCCGCGAACTGCAACCTTGCAGGTACCTCCCAGATCCCCGGCCCAACGAAAGCCCCCAGACCCAAATGGAGAGGGGCTGCTTGGGGGCCCCCTGGGGCCCCTTCAGGCCAGCTAGGTCTTTGGGTCCTGGCTCCTTCGGTTTGGGAGCTGTTGCTGCAGTTGGGCATGTTGGCCGGAGAGTGCTTCTCGGGCCGTGAACTGCAACCTTGCAGGTAGCTCCCAGGTTCCCGGCCCAACGAAAGCCCCCAGACCCAAATTGAGAGGGGCTGCTTGGTGGCCCCCTGGGGGCCCTTCAGGCCAGCTAGGTCTTTGGGTCCTGGCTCCTTCGGTTTGGGAGCTGTTGCTGCAGTTGGGCATGTTGGCCGGAGAGTGCTTCTCGGGCTGCGAACTGCCACCTTGCAGGTAGCTCCCAGGTTCCCGGCCCAACGAAAGCCCCCAGACCCAAATGGAGAGGGGCTGCTTGGGGGCCCCCTGGGGGCCCTTCAGGCCAGCTAGGTCTTTGGGTCCTGGCTCCTTTGGTTTGGGAGCTGTTGCTGCAGTTGGGCATGTTGGCCGGAGAGTGCTTCTCGGGCCGCGAACTGCAACCTTGCAGGTACCTCCCAGATCCCCGGCCCAACGAAAGCCCCCAGACCCAAATGGAGAGGGGCTGCTTGGGGGCCCCCTGGGGCCCCTTCAGGCCAGCTAGGTCTTTGGGTCCTGGCTCCTTCGGTTTGGGAGCTGTTGCTGCAGTTGGGCATGTTGACCGGAGAGTGCTTCTCGGGCCGCGAACTGCAACCTTGCAGGTACCTCCCAGATCCCCGGCCCAACGAAAGCCCCCAGACCCAAATGGAGAGGGGCTGCTTGGGGGCCCCCTGGGGCCCCTTCAGGCCAGCTAGGTCTTTGGGTCCTGGCTCCTTCGGTTTGGGAGCTGTTTCTGCAGTTGGGCATGTTGACCGGAGAGTGCTTCTCGGGCCGCGAACTGCAACCTTGCAGGAAGCTCCCAGGTTCCCGGCCCAACGAAAGCCCCCAGACCCAAATGGAGAGGGGCTGCTTGGGGGCCCCCTGGGGGCCCTTCAGGCCAGCTAGGTCTTTGGGTCCTGGCTCCTTCGGTTTGGGAGCTGTTGCTGCAGTTGGGCATGTTGGCCGGAGAGTGCTTCTCGGGCCGTGAACTGCAACCTTGCAGGTACCTCCCAGGTTCCCGGCCCAACGAAAGCCCCCAGACCCAAATGGAGAGGGGCTGCTTGGGGGCCCCCTGGGGGCCCTTCAGGCCAGCTAGGTCTTTGAGTCCTGGCTCCTTTGGTTTGGGAGCTGTTGCTGCAGTTGGACATATTGGCCGGAGAGTGCTTCTCGGGCCGCGAACTGCAACCTTGCAGGTACCTCCCAGGTTCCCGGCCCAACGAAAGCCCCCAGACCCAAATGGAGAGGGGCTGTTTGGGGGACCCCTGGGGCCCCTTCAGGCCAGCTAGGTCTTTGGGTCCTGGCTCCTTCGGTTTGGGAGCTGTTGCTGCAGTTGGGCATGTTGGCCGGAGAGTGCTTCTCGGGCCGCGAACTGCAACCTTGCAGGTACCTCCCAGATCCCCGGCCCAACGAAAGCCCCCAGACCCAAATTGAGAGAGGCTGCTTGGGGGCCCCCTGGGGGCCCTTCAGGCCAGCTAGGTCTTTGGGTCCTGGCTCCTTCGGTTTGGGAGCTGTTGCTGCAGTTGGGCATGTTGGCCGGAGAGTGCTTCTCGGGCTGCGAACTGCAACCTTGCAGGTACCTCCCAGGTTACCGGCCCAACGAAAGCCCCCAGACCCAAATGGAGAGGGGCTGCTTGGGGGCCCCCTGGGGCCCCTTCAGGCCAGCTAGGTCTTTGGGTCCTGGCTCCTTCGGTTTGGGAGCTGTTGCTGCAGTTGTGCATGTTGGCCGGAGAGTGCTTCTCGTGCCGCGAACTGCAAACTTGCAGGTACCTCCCAGGTTCCCGTCCCAACGAAAGCCCCCAGACCCAAATGGAGAGTGGCTGTTTGGGGGCCCCCTGGGGGCCCTTCAGGCCAGCTAGGTCTTTGGGTCCTGGCTCCTTCGGTTTGGGAGCTGTTGCTGCAGTTGGGCATGTTGACCGGAGAGTGCTTCTCGGGCCGCGAACTGCAACCTTGCAGGTACCTCCAGGTTCCCGGGCCAAGAAAGCCCCCAGACCCAAATTGAGAGGGGCTGCTTGGGGGCCCCCTGGGGGCCCTTCAGGCCAGCTAGGTCTTTGGGTCCTGGCTCCTTCGGTTTGGGAGCTGTTGCTGCAGTTGGGCATGTTGGCCGGAGAGTGCTTCTCGGGCCGCGAACTGCAACCTTGCAGGTACCTCCCAGATCCCCGGCCCAACGAAAGCCCCCAGACCCAAATTGAGAGGGGCTGCTTGGTGGCCCCCTGGGGGCCCTTCAGGCCAGCTAGGTCTTTGGGTCCTGGCTCCTTCGGTTTGGGAGCTGTTGCTGCAGTTGGGCATGTTGGCCGGAGAGTGCTTCTCGGGCTGCGAACTGCAACCTTGCAGGTACCTCCCAGGTTCCCGGCCCAACGAAAGCCCCCAGACCCAAATTGAGAGGGGCTGTTTGGGGGCCCCCTGGGGCCCCTTCAGGCCAGCTAGGTCTTTGGGTCCTGGCTCCTTCGGTTTGGGAGCTGTTGCTGCATTTGAGTATGTTGGCCGGAGAGTGCTTCTCGGGCCGCGAACTGCAACCTTGCAGGTACCTCCCAGGTTCCCGGCCCAACGAAAGCCCCCAGACCCAAATGGAGAGGGGCTGCTTGGGGGCCCCCTGGGGCCCCTTCAGGCCAGCTAGGTCTTTGGGTCCTGGCTCCTTCGGTTTGGGAGCTGTTGCTGGACGTTGGGCATGTTGGCCGGAGAGTGCTTCTCGGGCTGCGAACTGCAACCTTTTGGGTAGCTCCCAGATTCCCGGCCCAACGAAAGCCCCCAGACCCAAATGGAGAGGGGCTGCTTGGGGGCCCCCTGGGGCCCCTTCAGGCCAGCTAGGTCTTTGGGTCCTGGCTCCTTCGGTTTGGGAGCTGTTGCTGCAGTTGGGCATATTGGCCGGAGAGTGCTTCTCGGGCCGCGAACTGCAACCTTGCGGGTAGCTCCCACATTCCCGGCCAAACGAAAGCCCCCAGACCCAAATGGAGAGGGGCTGTTTGTGGGCCCCCTGGGGGCCCTTCAGGCCAGCTAGGTCTTTGGGTCCTGGCTCCTTCGGTTTGGGAGCTGTTGCTGCAGTTGGGCATGTTGACCGGAGAGTGCTTCTCGGGCCGCGAACTGCAACCTTGCAGGTACCTCCCAGATCCCCGGCCCAACGAAAGCCCCCAGACCCAAATTGAGAGGGGCTGCTTGGTGGCCCCCTGGGGGCCCTTCAGGCCAGCTAGGTCTTTGGGTCCTGGCTCCTTCGGTTTGGGAGCTGTTGCTGCAGTTGGGCATGTTGGCCGGAGAGTGCTTCTCGGGCTGCGAACTGCAACCTTGCAGGTACCTCCCAGGTTCCCGGCCCAACGAAAGCCCCCAGACCCAAATTGAGAGGGGCTGCTTGGGGGCCCCCTGGGGCCCGTTCAGGCCAGCTAGGTCTTTGGGTCCTGGCTCCTTCGGTTTGGGAGCTGTTGCTGGACGTTGGGCATGTTGGCCGGAGAGTGCTTCTCGGGCCGCGAACTGCAACCTTGCAGGTAGCTCCCAGGTTCCCGGCCCAACGAAAGCCCCCAGACCCAAATGGAGAGGGGCTGCTTGGGGGCCCCCTGGGGGCCCTTCAGGCCAGCTAGGTCTTTGGGTCCTGGCTCCTTCGGTTTGGGAGCTGTTGCTGCAGTTGGGCATGTTGGCCGGAGAGTGCTTCTCGGGCTGCGAACTGCAACCTTGCAGGTAGCTCCCAGGTTCCCGGCCCAACGAAAGCCCCCAGACCGATATTGAGAGGGGCTGCTTGGGGGCCCCCTGGGGGCCCTTCAGGCCAGCTAGGTCTTTGGGTCCTGGCTCCTTTGGTTTGGGAGCTGTTGCTGCAGTTGGGCATGTTGGCCGGAGAGTGCTTCTCGGGCCGCGAACTGCAACCTTGCAGGTACCTCCCAGATCCCCGGCCCAACGAAAGCCCCCAGACCCAAATGGAGAGGGGCTGCTTGGGGGCCCCCTGGGGCCCCTTCAGGCCAGCTAGGTCTTTGGGTCCTGGCTCCTTCGGTTTGGGAGCTGTTGCTGCAGTTGGGCATGTTGGCCGGAGAGTGCTTCTCGGGCCGTGAACTGCAACCTTGCAGGTAGCTCCCAGGTTCCCGGCCCAACGAAAGCCCCCAGACCCAAATTGAGAGGGGCTGCTTGGTGGCCCCCTGGGGGCCCTTCAGGCCAGCTAGGTCTTTGGGTCCTGGCTCCTTCGGTTTGGGAGCTGTTGCTGCAGTTGGGCATGTTGGCCGGAGAGTGCTTCTCGGGCTGCGAACTGCCACCTTGCAGGTAGCTCCCAGGTTCCCGGCCCAACGAAAGCCCCCAGACCCAAATGGAGAGGGGCTGCTTGGGGGCCCCCTGGGGGCCCTTCAGGCCAGCTAGGTCTTTGGGTCCTGGCTCCTTTGGTTTGGGAGCTGTTGCTGCAGTTGGGCATGTTGGCCGGAGAGTGCTTCTCGGGCCGCGAACTGCAACCTTGCAGGTACCTCCCAGATCCCCGGCCCAACGAAAGCCCCCAGACCCAAATGGAGAGGGGCTGCTTGGGGGCCCCCTGGGGCCCCTTCAGGCCAGCTAGGTCTTTGGGTCCTGGCTCCTTCGGTTTGGGAGCTGTTGCTGCAGTTGGGCATGTTGACCGGAGAGTGCTTCTCGGGCCGCGAACTGCAACCTTGCAGGTACCTCCCAGATCCCCGGCCCAACGAAAGCCCCCAGACCCAAATGGAGAGGGGCTGCTTGGGGGCCCCCTGGGGCCCCTTCAGGCCAGCTAGGTCTTTGGGTCCTGGCTCCTTCGGTTTGGGAGCTGTTTCTGCAGTTGGGCATGTTGACCGGAGAGTGCTTCTCGGGCCGCGAACTGCAACCTTGCAGGAAGCTCCCAGGTTCCCGGCCCAACGAAAGCCCCCAGACCCAAATGGAGAGGGGCTGCTTGGGGGCCCCCTGGGGGCCCTTCAGGCCAGCTAGGTCTTTGGGTCCTGGCTCCTTCGGTTTGGGAGCTGTTGCTGCAGTTGGGCATGTTGGCCGGAGAGTGCTTCTCGGGCCGTGAACTGCAACCTTGCAGGTACCTCCCAGGTTCCCGGCCCAACGAAAGCCCCCAGACCCAAATGGAGAGGGGCTGCTTGGGGGCCCCCTGGGGGCCCTTCAGGCCAGCTAGGTCTTTGAGTCCTGGCTCCTTTGGTTTGGGAGCTGTTGCTGCAGTTGGACATATTGGCCGGAGAGTGCTTCTCGGGCCGCGAACTGCAACCTTGCAGGTACCTCCCAGGTTCCCGGCCCAACGAAAGCCCCCAGACCCAAATGGAGAGGGGCTGTTTGGGGGACCCCTGGGGCCCCTTCAGGCCAGCTAGGTCTTTGGGTCCTGGCTCCTTCGGTTTGGGAGCTGTTGCTGCAGTTGGGCATGTTGGCCGGAGAGTGCTTCTCGGGCCGCGAACTGCAACCTTGCGGGTAGCTCCCACATTCCCGGCCAAACGAAAGCCCCCAGACCCAAATGGAGAGGGGCTGTTTGGGGGCCCCCTGGGGGCCCTTCAGGCCAGCTAGGTCTTTGGGTCCTGGCTCCTTCGGTTTGGGAGCTGTTGCTGCAGTTGGGCATGTTGACCGGAGAGTGCTTCTCGGGCCGCGAACTGCAACCTTGCAGGTAGCTCCCAGATCCCCGGCCCAACGAAAGCCCCCAGACCCAAATTGAGAGGGGCTGCTTGGTGGCCCCCTGGGGGCCCTTCAGGCCAGCTAGGTCTTTGGGTCCTGGCTCCTTCGGTTTGGGAGCTGTTCCTGCAGTTGGGCATGTTGGCCGGAGAGTGCTTCTCGGGCTGCGAACTGCAACCTTGCAGGTACCTCCCAGGTTCCCGGCCCAACGAAAGCCCCCAGACCCAAATTGAGAGGGGCTGCTTGGGGGCCCCCTGGGGCCCGTTCAGGCCAGCTAGGTCTTTGGGTCCTGGCTCCTTCGGTTTGGGAGCTGTTGCTGGACGTTGGGCATGTTGGCCGGAGAGTGCTTCTCGGGCCGCGAACTGCAACCTTGCAGGTACCTCCCAGATCCCCGGCCCAACGAAAGCCCCCAGACCCAAATTGAGAGGGGCTGCTTGGTGGCCCCCTGGGGGCCCTTCAGGCCAGCTAGGTCTTTGGGTCCTGGCTCCTTCGGTTTGGGAGCTGTTGCTGGACTTTGGGCATGTTGACCGGAGAGTGCTTATCGGGCCGCGAACTGCAACCTTGCAGGTAGCTCCCAGGTTCCCGGCCCAACGAAAGCCCCCAGACCCAAATGGAGAGGGGCTGCTTGGGGGCCCCCTGGGGCCCCTTCAGGCCAGCTAGGTCTTTGGGTCCTGGCTCCTTCGGTTTGGGAGCTGTTTCTGCAGTTGGGCATGTTGACCGGAGAGTGCTTCTCGGGCTGCGAACTGAAACCTTGCAGGTAGCTCCCAGGTTCCCGGCCCAACGAAAGCCCCCAGACCCAAATGGAGAGGGGCTGCTTGGGGGCCCCCTGGGGGCCCTTCAGGCCAGCTAGGTCTTTGGGTCCTGGCTCCTTCGGTTTGGGAGCTGTTGCTGCAGTTGGGCATGTTGGCCGGAGAGTGCTTCTCGGGCCGTGAACTGCAACCTTGCAGGTACCTCCCAGGTTCCCGGCCCAACGAAAGCCCCCAGACCCAAATGGAGAGGGGCTGCTTGGGGGCCCCCTGGGGGCCCTTCAGGCCAGCTAGGTCTTTGAGTCCTGGCTCCTTTGGTTTGGGAGCTGTTGCTGCAGTTGGACATATTGGCCGGAGAGTGCTTCTCGGGCCGCGAACTGCAACCTTGCAGGATTCTCCCAGGTTCCCGGCCCAACGAAAGCCCCCAGACCCAAATTGAGAGGGGCTGCTTGGTGGCCCCCTGGGGGCCCTTCAGGCCAGCTAGGTCTTTGGGTCCTGGCTCCTTCGGTTTGGGAGCTGTTCCTGCAGTTGGGCATGTTGGCCGGAGAGTGCTTCTCGGGCTGCGAACTGCCACCTTGCAGGTAGCTCCCAGGTTCCCGGCCCAACGAAAGCCCCCAGACCCAAATGGAGAGGGGCTGCTTGGGGGCCCCCTGGGGGCCCTTCAGGCCAGCTAGGTCTTTGGGTCCTGGCTCCTTTGGTTTGGGAGCTGTTGCTGCAGTTGGGCATGTTGGCCGGAGAGTGCTTCTCGGGCCGCGAACTGCAACCTTGCAGGTACCTCCCAGATCCCCGGCCCAACGAAAGCCCCCAGACCCAAATGGAGAGGGGCTGCTTGGGGGCCCCCTGGGGCCCCTTCAGGCCAGCTAGGTCTTTGGGTCCTGGCTCCTTCGGTTTGGGAGCTGTTGCTGCAGTTGGGCATGTTGACCGGAGAGAGCTTCTCGGGCCGCGAACTGCAACCTTGCAGGTACCTCCCAGATCCCCGGCCCAACGAAAGCCCCCAGACCCAAATTGAGAGGGGCTGCTTGGTGGCCCCCTGTGGGCCCTTCAGGCCAGCTAGGTCTTTGGGTCCTGGCTCCTTCGGTTTGGGAGCTGTTGCTGGACTTTGGGCATGTTGACCGGAGAGTGCTTATCGGGCCGCGAACTGCAACCTTGCAGGTAGCTCCCAGGTTCCCGGCCCAACGAAAGCCCCCAGACCCAAATGGAGAGGGGCTGCTTGGGGGCCCCCTGGGGCCCCTTCAGGCCAGCTAGGTCTTTGGGTCCTGGCTCATTCGGTTTGGGAGCTGTTTCTGCAGTTGGGCATGTTGACCGGAGAGTGCTTCTCGGGCCGCGAACTAAAACCTTGCAGGTAGCTCCCAGGTTCCCGGCCCAACGAAAGCCCCCAGACCCAAATGGAGAGGGGCTGCTTGGGGGCCCCCTGGGGGCCCTTCAGACCAGCTAGGTCTTTGGGTCCTGGCTCCTTCGGTTTGGGAGCTGTTGCTGCAGTTGGGCATGTTGGCCGGAGAGTGCTTCTCGGGCCGTGAACTGCAACCTTGCAGGTACCTCCCAGGTTCCCGGCCCAACGAAAGCCCCCAGACCCAAATGGAGAGGGGCTGCTTGGGGGCCCCCTGGGGGCCCTTCAGGCCAGCTAGGTCTTTGAGTCCTGGCTCCTTTGGTTTGGGAGCTGTTGCTGCAGTTGGACATATTGGCCGGAGAGTGCTTCTCGGGCCGCGAACTGCAACCTTGCAGGTACCTCCCAGGTTCCCGGCCCAACGAAAGCCCCCAGACCCAAATGGAGAGGGGCTGTTTGGGGGACCCCTGGGGCCCCTTCAGGCCAGCTAGGTCTTTGGGTCCTGGCTCCTTCGGTTTGGGAGCTGTTCCTGCAGTTGGGCATGTTGGCCGGAGAGTGCTTCTCGGGCCGCGAACTGCAACCTTGCAGGTACCTCCCAGATCCCCGGCCCAACGAAAGCCCCCAGACCCAAATGGAGAGGGGCTGCTTGGGGGCCCCCTGGGGCCCCTTCAGGCCAGCTAGGTCTTTGGGTCCTGGCTCCTTCGGTTTGGGAGCTGTTGCTGCAGTTGGGCATGTTGGCCGGAGAGTGCTTCTCGGGCTGCGAACTGCAACCTTGCATGTACCTCCCAGGTTACCGGCCCAACGAAAGCCCCCAGACCCAAATGGAGAGGGGCTGCTTGGGGGCCCCCTGGGGACCCTTCAGGCCAGCTAGGTCTTTCTGTCCTGGCTCCTTCGGTTTGGGAGCTGTTGCTGCAGTTGGGCATGTTGGCCGGAGAGTGCTTCTCGTGCCGCGAACTGCAAACTTGCAGGTACCTCCCAGGTTCCCGTCCCAACGAAAGCCCCCAGACCCAAATGGAGAGGGGCTGTTTGGGGGCCCCCTGGGGGCCCTTCAGGCCAGCTAGGTCTTTGGGTCCTGGCTCCTTCGGTTTGGGAGCTGTTGCTGCAGTTGGGCATGTTGACCGGAGAGTGCTTCTCGGGCCGCGAACTGCAACCTTGCAGGTACCTCCCAGATCCCCGGCCCAACGAAAGCCCCCAGACCCAAATTGAGAGGGGCTGCTTGGTGGCCCCCTGGGGGCCCTTCAGGCCAGCTAGGTCTTTGGGTCCTGGCTCCTTCGCTTTGGGAGCTGTTGCTGCATTTGAGTATGTTGGCCGGAGAGTGCTTCTCGGGCCGCGAACTGCAACCTTGCAGGTACCTCCCAGGTTCCCGGCCCAACGAAAGCCCCCAGACCCAAATGGAGAGGGGCTGCTTGGGGGCCCCCTGGGGGCCCTTCAGGCCAGCTAGGTCTTTGGGTCCTGGCTCCTTCGGTTTGGGAGCTGTTGCTGCAGTTGAGCATGTTGGCCGGAGAGTGCTTCTCCGGCCGCGAACTGCAACCTTGCAGGTACCTCCCAGGTTCCCGGCCCAACGAAAGCCCCCAGACCCAAATGGAGAGGGGCTGTTTGGGGGCCCCCTGGGGCCCCTTCAGGCCAGCTAGGTCTTTGGGTCCTGGCTCCTTCGGTTTGGGAGCTGTTGCTGCAGTTGGGCATGTTGACCGGAGAGTGCTTCTCGGGCCGCGAACTGCAACCTTGCAGGTAGCTCCCAGGTTCCCGGCCCAACGAAAGCCCCCAGACCCAAATTGAGAGGGGCTGCTTGGTGGCCCCCTGGGGCCCCTTCAGGCCAGCTAGGTCTTTGGGTCCTGGCTCCTTCGGTTTGGGAGCTGTTGCTGCAGTTGGGCATGTTGGCCGGAGAGTGCTTCTCGGGCTGCGAACTGCAACCTTGCAGGTACCTCCCAGGTTCCCGGCCCAACGAAAGCCCCCAGACCCAAATTGAGAGGGGCTGTTTGGGGGCCCCCTGGGGACACTTCAGGCCAGCTAGGTCTTTGGGTCCTGGCTCCTTCGGTTTGGGAGCTGTTGCTGCAGTTGGGCATGTTGACCGGAGAGTGCTTCTCGGGCCGCGAACTGCAACCTTGCAGGTACCTCCCAGGTTCCCGGCCCAACGAAAGCCCCCAGACCCAAATGGAGAGGGGCTGCTTGGGGGCCCCCTGGGGGCCCTTCAGGCCAGCTAGGTCTTTGGGTCCTGGCTCCTTCGGTTTGGGAGCTGTTGCTGCAGTTGAGCATGTTGGCCGGAGAGTGCTTCTCCGGCCGCGAACTGCAACCTTGCAGGTACCTCCCAGGTTCCCGGCCCAACGAAAGCCCCCAGACCCAAATGGAGAGGGGCTGTTTGGGGGCCCCCTGGGGCCCCTTCAGGCCAGCTAGGTCTTTGGGTCCTGGCTCCTTCGGTTTGGGAGCTGTTGCTGCAGTTGGGCATGTTGACCGGAGAGTGCTTCTCGGGCCGCGAACTGCAACCTTGCAGGTAGCTCCCAGATCCCCGGCCCAACGAAAGCCCCCAGACCCAAATTGAGAGGGGCTGCTTGGTGGCCCCCTGGGGCCCCTTCAGGCCAGCTAGGTCTTTGGGTCCTGGCTCCTTCGGTTTGGGAGCTGTTGCTGGACGTTGGGCATGTTGGCCGGAGAGTGCTTCTCGGGCCGCGAACTGCAACCTTGCAGGTAGCTCCCAGGTTCCCGGCCCAACGAAAGCCCCCAGACCCAAATGGAGAGGGGCTGCTTGGGGGCCCCCTGGGGGCCCTTCAGGCCAGCTAGGTCTTTGGGTCCTGGCTCCTTTGGTTTGGGAGCTGTTGCTGCAGTTGGGCATGTTGACCGGAGAGTGCTTCTCGGGCCGCGAACTGCAACCTTGCAGGTACCTCCCAGATCCCCGGCCCAACGAAAGCCCCCAGAACCAAATTGAGAGGGGCTGTTTGGGGGCCCCCTGGGGGCCCTTCAGGCCAGCTAGGTCTTTGGGTCCTGGCTCCTTCGGTTTGGGAGCTGTTGCTGCAGTTGGGCATGTTGGCCGGAGAGTGCTTCTCGGGCTGCGAACTGCAACCTTGCAGGTACCTCCCAGGTTCCCGGCCCAACGAAAGCCCCCAGACCCAAATTGAGAGGGGCTGTTTGGGGGCCCCCTGGGGCCCCTTCAGGCCAGCTAGGTCTTTGGGTCCTGGCTCCTTCGGTTTGGGAGCTGTTGCTGCATTTGAGTATGTTGGCCGGAGAGTGCTTCTCGGGCCGCGAACTGCAACCTTGCAGGTACCTCCCAGGTTCCCGGCCCAACGAAAGCCCCCAGACCCAAATGGAGGGGGCTGCTTGGGGGCCCCCTGGGGCCCCTTCAGGCCAGCTAGGTCTTTGGGTCCTGGCTCCTTCGGTTTGGGAGCTGTTGCTTCAGTTGGGCATGTTGGCCGGAGAGTGCTTCTCGGGCTGCGAACTGCAACCTTGTGGGTAGCTCCCAGATTCCCGGCCCAACGAAAGCCCCCAGACCCAAATGGAGAGGGGCTGCTTGGGGGCCCCCTGGGGCCCCTTCAGGCCAGCTAGGTCTTTGGGTCCTGGCTCCTTCGGTTTGGGAGCTGTTGCTGCAGTTGGGCATGTTGGCCGGAGAGTGCTTCTCGGGCCGCGAACTGCAACCTTGCGGGTAGCTCCCACATTCCCGGCCCAACGAAAGCCCCCAGACCCAAATGGAGAGGGGCTGCTTGGGGGCCCCCTGGGGGCCCTTCAGGCCAGCTAGGTCTTTGGGTCCTGGCTCCTTCGGTTTGGGAGCTGTTCCTGCAGTTGGGCATGTTGGCCGGAGAGTGCTTCTCGGGCTGCGAACTGCAACCTTGCAGGTACCTCCCAGGTTCCCGGCCCAACGAAAGCCCCCAGACCCAAATTGAGAGGGGCTGCTTGGGGGCCCCCTGGGGGCCCTTCAGGCCAGCTAGGTCTTTGGGTCCTGGCTCCTTTGGTTTGGGAGCTGTTGCTGCAGTTGGGCATGTTGGCCGGAGAGTGCTTCTCGGGCCGCGAACTGCAACCTTGAAGGTACCTCCCAGATCCCCGGCCCAACGAAAGCCCCCAGACCCAAATGGAGAGGGGCTGCTTGGGGGCCCCCTGGGGCCCCTTCAGGCCAGCTAGGTCTTTGGGTCCTGGCTCCTTCGGTTTGGGAGCTGTTGCTGCAGTTGGGCATGTTGACCGGAGAGTGCTTCTCGGGCCGCGAACTGCAACCTTGCAGGTAGCTCCCAGATCCCCGGCCCAACGAAAGCCCCCAGACCCAAATTGAGAGGGGCTGCTTGGTGGCCCCCTGGGGGCCCTTCAGGCCAGCTAGGTCTTTGAGTCCTGGCTCCTTCGGTTTGGGAGCTGTTCCTGCAGTTGGGCATGTTGGCCGGAGAGTGCTTCTCGGGCTGCGAACTGCAACCTTGCAGGTACCTCCCAGGTTCCCGGCCCAACGAAAGCCCCCAGACCCAAATGGAGAGGGGCTGCTTGGGGGCCCCCTGGGGCCCCTTCAGGCCAGCTAGGTCTTTGGGTCCTGGCTCCTTCGGTTTGGGAGCTGTTGCTGGACGTTGGGCATGTTGGCCGGAGAGTGCTTCTCGGGCCGCGAACTGCAACCTTGCAGGTAGCTCCCAGGTTCCCGGCCCAACGAAAGCCCCCAGACCCAAATGGAGAGGGGCTGCTTGGGGGCCCCCTGGGGGCCCTTCAGGCCAGCTAGGTCTTTGGGTCCTGGCTCCTTTGGTTTGGGAGCTGTTGCTGCAGTTTGGCATGTTGACCGGAGAGTGCTTCTCGGGCCGCGAACTGCAACCTTGCAGGTACCTCCCAGATCCCCGGCCCAACGAAAGCCCCCAGACCCAAATTGAGAGGGGCTGTTTGGGGGCCCCCTGGGGGCCCTTCAGGCCAGCTAGGTCTTTGGGTCCTGGCTCCTTCGGTTTGGGAGCTGTTGCTGCAGTTGGGCATGTTGGCCGGAGAGTGCTTCTCGGGCTGCGAACTGAAACCTTGCAGGTACCTCCCAGGTTACCGGCCCAACGAAAGCCCCCAGACCCAAATGGAGAGGGGCTGCTTGGGGGCCCCCTGGGGCCCCTTCAGGCCAGCTAGGTCTTTGGGTCCTGGCTCCTTCGGTTTGGGAGCTGTTGCTGCAGTTGGGCATGTTGGCCGGAGAGTGCTTCTCGTGCCGCGAACTGCAAACTTGCAGGTAGCTCCCAGGTTCCCGTCCCAACGAAAGCCCCCAGACCCAAATGGAGAGTGGCTGTTTGGGGGCCCCCTGGGGGCCCTTCAGGCCAGCTAGGTCTTTGGGTCCTGGCTCCTTCGGTTTGGGAGCTGTTGCTGCAGTTGGGCATGTTGACCGGAGAGTGCTTCTCGGGCCGCGAACTGCAACCTTGCAGGTAGCTCCCAGATCCCCGGCCCAACGAAAGCCCCCAGACCCAAATTGAGAGGGGCTGCTTGGTGGCCCCCTGGGGGCCCTTCAGGCCAGCTAGGTCTTTGGGTCCTGGCTCCTTCGGTTTGGGAGCTGTTCCTGCAGTTGGGCATGTTGGCCGGAGAGTGCTTCTCGGGCTGCGAACTGCAACCTTGCAGGTACCTCCCAGGTTCCCGGCCCAACGAAAGCCCCCAGACCCAAATTGAGAGGGGCTGCTTGGGGGCCCCCTGGGGCCCGTTCAGGCCAGCTAGGTCTTTGGGTCCTGGCTCCTTCGGTTTGGGAGCTGTTGCTGGACGTTGGGCATGTTGGCCGGAGAGTGCTTCTCGGGCCGCGAACTGCAACCTTGCAGGTACCTCCCAGATCCCCGGCCCAACGAAAGCCCCCAGACCCAAATTGAGAGGGGCTGCTTGGTGGCCCCCTGGGGGCCCTTCAGGCCAGCTAGGTCTTTGGGTCCTGGCTCCTTCGGTTTGGGAGCTGTTGCTGGACTTTGGACATGTTGACCGGAGAGTGCTTATCGGGCCGCGAACTGCAACCTTGCAGGTAGCTCCCAGGTTCCCGGCCCAACGAAAGCCCCCAGACCCAAATGGAGAGGGGCTGCTTGGGGGCCCCCTGGGGCCCCTTCAGGCCAGCTAGGTCTTTGGGTCCTGGCTCCTTCGGTTTGGGAGCTGTTTCTGCAGTTGGGCATGTTGACCGGAGAGTGCTTCTCGGGCTGCGAACTGAAACCTTGCAGGTAGCTCCCAGGTTCCCGGCCCAACGAAAGCCCCCAGACCCAAATGGAGAGGGGCTGCTTGGGGGCCCCCTGGGGGCCCTTCAGGCCAGCTAGGTCTTTGGGTCCTGGCTCCTTCGGTTTGGGAGCTGTTGCTGCAGTTGGGCATGTTGGCCGGAGAGTGCTTCTCGGGCCGTGAACTGCAACCTTGCAGGTACCTCCCAGGTTCCCGGCCCAACGAAAGCCCCCAGACCCAAATGGAGAGGGGCTGCTTGGGGGCCCCCTGGGGGCCCTTCAGGCCAGCTAGGTCTTTGAGTCCTGGCTCCTTTGGTTTGGGAGCTGTTGCTGCAGTTGGACATATTGGCCGGAGAGTGCTTCTCGGGCCGCGAACTGCAACCTTGCAGGATTCTCCCAGGTTCCCGGCCCAACGAAAGCCCCCAGACCCAAATTGAGAGGGGCTGCTTGGTGGCCCCCTGGGGGCCCTTCAGGCCAGCTAGGTCTTTGGGTCCTGGCTCCTTCGGTTTGGGAGCTGTTCCTGCAGTTGGGCATGTTGGCCGGAGAGTGCTTCTCGGGCTGCGAACTGCCACCTTGCAGGTAGCTCCCAGGTTCCCGGCCCAACGAAAGCCCCCAGACCCAAATGGAGAGGGGCTGCTTGGGGGCCCCCTGGGGGCCCTTCAGGCCAGCTAGGTCTTTGGGTCCTGGCTCCTTTGGTTTGGGAGCTGTTGCTGCAGTTGGGCATGTTGGCCGGAGAGTGCTTCTCGGGCCGCGAACTGCAACCTTGCAGGTACCTCCCAGATCCCCGGCCCAACGAAAGCCCCCAGACCCAAATGGAGAGGGGCTGCTTGGGGGCCCCCTGGGGCCCCTTCAGGCCAGCTAGGTCTTTGGGTCCTGGCTCCTTCGGTTTGGGAGCTGTTGCTGCAGTTGGGCATGTTGACCGGAGAGAGCTTCTCGGGCCGCGAACTGCAACCTTGCAGGTACCTCCCAGATCCCCGGCCCAACGAAAGCCCCCAGACCCAAATGGAGAGGGGCTGCTTGGGGGCCCCCTGGGGCCCCTTCAGGCCAGCTAGGTCTTTGGGTCCTGGCTCATTCGGTTTGGGAGCTGTTGCTGGACTTTGGGCATGTTGACCGGAGAGTGCTTATCGGGCCGCGAACTGCAACCTTGCAGGTAGCTCCCAGGTTCCCGGCCCAACGAAAGCCCCCAGACCCAAATGGAGAGGGGCTGCTTGGGGGCCCCCTGGGGCCCCTTCAGGCCAGCTAGGTCTTTGGGTCCTGGCTCATTCGGTTTGGGAGCTGTTTCTGCAGTTGGGCATGTTGACCGGAGAGTGCTTCTCGGGCCGCGAACTAAAACCTTGCAGGTAGCTCCCAGGTTCCCGGCCCAACGAAAGCCCCCAGACCCAAATGGAGAGGGGCTGCTTGGGGGCCCCCTGGGGGCCCTTCAGACCAGCTAGGTCTTTGGGTCCTGGCTCCTTCGGTTTGGGAGCTGTTGCTGCAGTTGGGCATGTTGGCCGGAGAGTGCTTCTCGGGCCGTGAACTGCAACCTTGCAGGTACCTCCCAGGTTCCCGGCCCAACGAAAGCCCCCAGACCCAAATGGAGAGGGGCTGCTTGGGGGCCCCCTGGGGGCCCTTCAGGCCAGCTAGGTCTTTGAGTCCTGGCTCCTTTGGTTTGGGAGCTGTTGCTGCAGTTGGACATATTGGCCGGAGAGTGCTTCTCGGGCCGCGAACTGCAACCTTGCAGGTACCTCCCAGGTTCCCGGCCCAACGAAAGCCCCCAGACCCAAATGGAGAGGGGCTGTTTGGGGGACCCCTGGGGCCCCTTCAGGCCAGCTAGGTCTTTGGGTCCTGGCTCCTTCGGTTTGGGAGCTGTTCCTGCAGTTGGGCATGTTGGCCGGAGAGTGCTTCTCGGGCCGCGAACTGCAACCTTGCAGGTACCTCCCAGATCCCCGGCCCAACGAAAGCCCCCAGACCCAAATGGAGAGGGGCTGCTTGGGGGCCCCCTGGGGCCCCTTCAGGCCAGCTAGGTCTTTGGGTCCTGGCTCCTTCGGTTTGGGAGCTGTTGCTGCAGTTGGGCATGTTGGCCGGAGAGTGCTTCTCGGGCTGCGAACTGCAACCTTGCATGTACCTCCCAGGTTACCGGCCCAACGAAAGCCCCCAGACCCAAATGGAGAGGGGCTGCTTGGGGGCCCCCTGGGGACCCTTCAGGCCAGCTAGGTCTTTCTGTCCTGGCTCCTTCGGTTTGGGAGCTGTTGCTGCAGTTGGGCATGTTGGCCGGAGAGTGCTTCTCGTGCCGCGAACTGCAAACTTGCAGGTACCTCCCAGGTTCCCGTCCCAACGAAAGCCCCCAGACCCAAATGGAGAGGGGCTGTTTGGGGGCCCCCTGGGGGCCCTTCAGGCCAGCTAGGTCTTTGGGTCCTGGCTCCTTCGGTTTGGGAGCTGTTGCTGCAGTTGGGCATGTTGACCGGAGAGTGCTTCTCGGGCCGCGAACTGCAACCTTGCAGGTACCTCCCAGATCCCCGGCCCAACGAAAGCCCCCAGACCCAAATTGAGAGGGGCTGCTTGGTGGCCCCCTGGGGGCCCTTCAGGCCAGCTAGGTCTTTGGGTCCTGGCTCCTTCGGTTTGGGAGCTGTTGCTGCATTTGAGTATGTTGGCCGGAGAGTGCTTCTCGGGCCGCGAACTGCAACCTTGCAGGTACCTCCCAGGTTCCCGGCCCAACGAAAGCCCCCAGACCCAAATGGAGAGGGGCTGCTTGGGGGCCCCCTGGGGGCCCTTCAGGCCAGCTAGGTCTTTGGGTCCTGGCTCCTTCGGTTTGGGAGCTGTTGCTGCAGTTGAGCATGTTGGCCGGAGAGTGCTTCTCCGGCCGCGAACTGCAACCTTGCAGGTACCTCCCAGGTTCCCGGCCCAACGAAAGCCCCCAGACCCAAATGGAGAGGGGCTGTTTGGGGGCCCCCTGGGGCCCCTTCAGGCCAGCTAGGTCTTTGGGTCCTGGCTCCTTCGGTTTGGGAGCTGTTGCTGCAGTTGGGCATGTTGACCGGAGAGTGCTTCTCGGGCCGCGAACTGCAACCTTGCAGGTAGCTCCCAGGTTCCCGGCCCAACGAAAGCCCCCAGACCCAAATTGAGAGGGGCTGCTTGGTGGCCCCCTGGGGCCCCTTCAGGCCAGCTAGGTCTTTGGGTCCTGGCTCCTTCGGTTTGGGAGCTGTTGCTGCAGTTGGGCATGTTGGCCGGAGAGTGCTTCTCGGGCTGCGAACTGCAACCTTGCAGGTACCTCCCAGGTTCCCGGCCCAACGAAAGCCCCCAGACCCAAATTGAGAGGGGCTGTTTGGGGGCCCCCTGGGGACACTTCAGGCCAGCTAGGTCTTTGGTCCTGCTCCTTCGGTTTGGGAGCTTTTGCTGCAGTTGGGCATGTTGACCGGAGAGTGCTTCTCGGGCCGCGAACTGCAACCTTGCAGGTACCTCCCAGGTTCCCGGCCCAACGAAAGCCCCCAGACCCAATGGAGAGGGGCTGCTTGGGGGCCCCCTGGGGCCCTTCAGGCCAGCTAGGTCTTTGGGTCCTGGCTCCTTCGGTTTGGGAGCTGTTGCTGCAGTTGAGCATGTTGGCCGGAGAGTGCTTCTCCGGCCGCGAACTGCAACCTTGCAGGTACCTCCCAGGTTCCGGCCCAACGAAAGCCCCCAGACCCAAATGGAGAGGGGCTGTTTGGGGGCCCCCTGGGGCCCCTTCAGGCCAGCTAGGTCTTTGGGTCCTGGCTCCTTCGGTTTGGGAGCTGTTGCTGCAGTTGGGCATGTTGACCGGAGAGTGCTTCTCGGGCCGCGAACTGCAACCTTGCAGGTAGCTCCCAGATCCCGGCCCAACGAAAGCCCCCAGACCCAAATTGAGAGGGGCTGCTTGGTGGCCCCCTGGGCCCTTCAGGCCAGCTAGGTCTTTGGGTCCTGGCTCCTTCGGTTTGGGAGCTGTTGCTGGACGTTGGGCATGTTGGCCGGAGAGTGCTTCTCGGGCCGCGAACTGCAACCTTGCAGGTAGCTCCAAGGTTCCCGGCCCAACGAAAGCCCCCAGACCCAAATGGAGAGGGCTGCTTGGGGGCCCCTGGGGGCCCTTCAGGCCAGCTAGGTCTTTGGGTCCTGGCTCCTTTGGTTTGGGAGCTGTTGCTGCAGTTGGGCATGTTGACCGGAGAGTGCTTCTCGGGCCGCGAACTGCAACCTTGCAGGTACCTCCCAGATCCCCGGCCCAACGAAAGCCCCCAGAACCAAATTGAGAGGGGCTGTTTGGGGGCCCCCTGGGGGCCCTTCAGGCCAGCTAGGTCTTTGGGTCCTGGCTCCTTCGGTTTGGGAGCTGTTGCTGCAGTTGGGCATGTTGGCCGGAGAGTGCTTCTCGGGCTGCGAACTGCAACCTTGCAGGTACCTCCCAGGTTCCCGGCCCAACGAAAGCCCCCAGACCCAAATTGAGAGGGGCTGTTTGGGGGCCCCCTGGGGCCCCTTCAGGCCAGCTAGGTCTTTGGGTCCTGGCTCCTTCGGTTTGGGAGCTGTTGCTGCATTTGAGTATGTTGGCCGGAGAGTGCTTCTCGGGCCGCGAACTGCAACCTTGCAGGTACCTCCCAGGTTCCCGGCCCAACGAAAGCCCCCAGACCCAAATGGAGAGGGGCTGCTTGGGGGCCCCCTGGGGCCCCTTCAGGCCAGCTAGGTCTTTGGGTCCTGGCTCCTTCGGTTTGGGAGCTGTTGCTTCAGTTGGGCATGTTGGCCGGAGAGTGCTTCTCGGGCTGCGAACTGCAACCTTGTGGGTAGCTCCCAGATTCCCGGCCCAACGAAAGCCCCCAGACCCAAATGGAGAGGGGCTGCTTGGGGGCCCCCTGGGGCCCCTTCAGGCCAGCTAGGTCTTTGGGTCCTGGCTCCTTCGGTTTGGGAGCTGTTGCTGCAGTTGGGCATGTTGGCCGGAGAGTGCTTCTCGGGCCGCGAACTGCAACCTTGCGGGTAGCTCCCACATTCCCGGCCCAACGAAAGCCCCCAGACCCAAATGGAGAGGGGCTGCTTGGGGGCCCCCTGGGGGCCCTTCAGGCCAGCTAGGTCTTTGGGTCCTGGCTCCTTCGGTTTGGGAGCTGTTCCTGCAGTTGGGCATGTTGGCCGGAGAGTCCGGAGAGTGCTTCTCGGGCTGCGAACTGCAACCTTGCAGGTACCTCCCAGGTTCCCGGCCCAACGAAAGCCCCCAGACCCAAATTGAGAGGGGCTGCTTGGGGGCCCCCTGGGGGCCCTTCAGGCCAGCTAGGTCTTTGGGTCCTGGCTCCTTTGGTTTGGGAGCTGTTGCTGCAGTTGGGCATGTTGGCCGGAGAGTGCTTCTCGGGCCGCGAACTGCAACCTTGAAGGTACCTCCCAGATCCCCGGCCCAACGAAAGCCCCCAGACCCAAATGGAGAGGGGCTGCTTGGGGGCCCCCTGGGGCCCCTTCAGGCCAGCTAGGTCTTTGGGTCCTGGCTCCTTCGGTTTGGGAGCTGTTGCTGCAGTTGGGCATGTTGACCGGAGAGTGCTTCTCGGGCCGCGAACTGCAACCTTGCAGGTAGCTCCCAGATCCCCGGCCCAACGAAAGCCCCCAGACCCAAATTGAGAGGGGCTGCTTGGTGGCCCCCTGGGGGCCCTTCAGGCCAGCTAGGTCTTTGAGTCCTGGCTCCTTCGGTTTGGGAGCTGTTCCTGCAGTTGGGCATGTTGGCCGGAGAGTGCTTCTCGGGCTGCGAACTGCAACCTTGCAGGTACCTCCCAGGTTCCCGGCCCAACGAAAGCCCCCAGACCCAAATGGAGAGGGGCTGCTTGGGGGCCCCCTGGGGCCCCTTCAGGCCAGCTAGGTCTTTGGGTCCTGGCTCCTTCGGTTTGGGAGCTGTTGCTGGACGTTGGGCATGTTGGCCGGAGAGTGCTTCTCGGGCCGCGAACTGCAACCTTGCAGGTAGCTCCCAGGTTCCCGGCCCAACGAAAGCCCCCAGACCCAAATGGAGAGGGGCTGCTTGGGGGCCCCCTGGGGGCCCTTCAGGCCAGCTAGGTCTTTGGGTCCTGGCTCCTTTGGTTTGGGAGCTGTTGCTGCAGTTTGGCATGTTGACCGGAGAGTGCTTCTCGGGCCGCGAACTGCAACCTTGCAGGTACCTCCCAGATCCCCGGCCCAACGAAAGCCCCCAGACCCAAATTGAGAGGGGCTGTTTGGGGGCCCCCTGGGGGCCCTTCAGGCCAGCTAGGTCTTTGGGTCCTGGCTCCTTCGGTTTGGGAGCTGTTGCTGCAGTTGGGCATGTTGGCCGGAGAGTGCTTCTCGGGCTGCGAACTGAAACCTTGCAGGTACCTCCCAGGTTACCGGCCCAACGAAAGCCCCCAGACCCAAATGGAGAGGGGCTGCTTGGGGGCCCCCTGGGGCCCCTTCAGGCCAGCTAGGTCTTTGGGTCCTGGCTCCTTCGGTTTGGGAGCTGTTGCTGCAGTTGGGCATGTTGGCCGGAGAGTGCTTCTCGTGCCGCGAACTGCAAACTTGCAGGTAGCTCCCAGGTTCCCGTCCCAACGAAAGCCCCCAGACCCAAATGGAGAGTGGCTGTTTGGGGGCCCCCTGGGGGCCCTTCAGGCCAGCTAGGTCTTTGGGTCCTGGCTCCTTCGGTTTGGGAGCTGTTGCTGCAGTTGGGCATGTTGACCGGAGAGTGCTTCTCGGGCCGCGAACTGCAACCTTGCAGGTACCTCCAGGTTCCCGGGCCAAGAAAGCCCCCATACCCAAATTGAGAGGGGCTGCTTGGGGGCCCCCTGGGGGCCCTTCAGGCCAGCTAGGTCTTTGGGTCCTGGCTCCTTCGGTTTGGGAGCTGTTGCTGCAGTTGGGCATGTTGGCCGGAGAGTGCTTCTCGGGCCGCGAACTGCAACCTTGCAGGTACCTCCCAGATCCCCGGCCCAACGAAAGCCCCCAGACCCAAATTGAGAGGGGCTGCTTGGTGGCCCCCTGGGGGCCCTTCAGGCCAGCTAGGTCTTTGGGTCCTGGCTCCTTCGGTTTGGGAGCTGTTGCTGCAGTTGGGCATGTTGGCCGGAGAGTGCTTCTCGGGCTGCGAACTGCAACCTTGCAGGTACCTCCCAGATCCCCGGCCCAACGAAAGCCCCCAGACCCAAATTGAGAGGGGCTGTTTGGGGGCCCCCTGGGGCCCCTTCAGGCCAGCTAGGTCTTTGGGTCCTGGCTCCTTCGGTTTGGGAGCTGTTGCTGCATTTGAGTATGTTGGCCGGAGAGTGCTTCTCGGGCCGCGAACTGCAACCTTGCAGGTACCTCCCAGGTTCCCGGCCCAACGAAAGCCCCCAGACCCAAATGGAGAGGGGCTGTTTGGGGGCCCCCTGGGGCCCCTTCAGGCCAGCTAGGTCTTTGGGTCCTGGCTCCTTCGGTTTGGGAGCTGTTGCTGCATTTGAGTATGTTGGCCGGAGAGTGCTTCTCGGGCCGCGAACTGCAACCTTGCAGGTACCTCCCAGGTTCCCGGCCCAACGAAAGCCCCCAGACCCAAATGGAGAGGGGCTGCTTGGGGGCCCCCTGGGGCCCCTTCAGGCCAGCTAGGTCTTTGGGTCCTGGCTCCTTCGGTTTGGGAGCTGTTTCTTCAGTTGGGCATGTTGGCCGGAGAGTGCTTCTCGGGCTGCGAACTGCAACCTTGTGGGTAGCTCCCAGATTCCCGGCTCAACGAAAGCCCCCAGACCCAAATGGAGAGGGGCTGCTTGGGGGCCCCCTGGGGCCCCTTCAGGCCAGCTAGGTCTTTGGGTCCTGGCTCCTTCGGTTTGGGAGCTGTTGCTGCAGTTGGGCATGTTGGCCGGAGAGTGCTTCTCGGGCCGCGAACTGCAACCTTGCGGGTAGCTCCCACATTCCCGGCCCAACGAAAGCCCCCAGACCCAAATGGAGAGGGGCTGTTTGGGGGCCCCCTGGGGGCCCTTCAGGCCAGCTAGGTCTTTGGGTCCTGGCTCCTTCGGTTTGGGAGCTGTTGCTGGACGTTGGGCATGTTGGCCGGAGAGTGCTTCTCCGGCCGCGAACTGCAACCTTGCTGGTACCGCCCAGGTTCCCGGCCCAACGAAAGCCCCCAGACCCAAATGGAGAGGGGCTGTTTGGGGGCCCCCTGGGGGCCCTTCAGGCCAGCTAGGTCTTTGGGTCCTGGCTCCTTCGGTTTGGGAGCTGTTGCTGCAGTTGGGCATGTTGACCGGAGAGTGCTTCTCGGGCCGCGAACTGCAACCTTGCAGGTAGCTCCCAGATCCCCGGCCCAACGAAAGCCCCCAGACCCAAATTGAGAGGGGCTGCTTGGTGGCCCCCTGGGGGCCCTTCAGGCCAGCTAGGTCTTTGGGTCCTGGCTCCTTCGGTTTGGGAGCTGTTCCTGCAGTTGGGCATGTTGGCCGGAGAGTGCTTCTCGGGCTGCGAACTGCAACCTTGCAGGTACCTCCCAGGTTCCCGGCCCAACGAAAGCCCCCAGACCCAAATTGAGAGGGGCTGCTTGGGGGCCCCCTGGGGCCCCTTCAGGCCAGCTAGGTCTTTGGGTCCTGGCTCCTTCGGTTTGGGAGCTGTTGCTGGACGTTGGGCATGTTGGCCGGAGAGTGCTTCTCGGGCCGCGAACTGCAACCTTGCAGGTACCTCCCAGGTTCCCGGCCCAACGAAAGCCCCCAGACCCAAATGGAGAGGGGCTGCTTGGGGGCCCCCTGGGGGCCCTTCAGGCCAGCTAGGTCTTTGGGTCCTGGCTCCTTCGGTTTGGGAGCTGTTCCTGCAGTTGGGCATGTTGGCCGGAGAGTGCTTCTCGGGCTGCGAACTGCAACCTTGCAGGTACCTCCCAGGTTCCCGGCCCAACGAAAGCCCCCAGACCCAAATTGAGAGGGGCTGCTTGGGGGCCCCCTGGGGGCCCTTCAGGCCAGCTAGGTCTTTGGGTCCTGGCTCCTTTGGTTTGGGAGCTGTTGCTGCAGTTGGGCATGTTGGCCGGAGAGTGCTTCTCGGGCCGCGAACTGCAACCTTGCAGGTACCTCCCAGATCCCCGGCCCAACGAAAGCCCCCAGACCCAAATTGAGAGGGGCTGCTTGGGGGCCCCCTGGGGCCCCTTCAGGCCAGCTAGGTCTTTGGGTCCTGGCTCCTTCGGTTTGGGAGCTGTTTCTGCAGTTGGGCATGTTGGCCGGAGAGTGCTTCTCGGGCTGCGAACTGCAACCTTGTGGGTAGCTCCCAGATTCCCGGCCCAACGAAAGCCCCCAGACCCAAATGGAGAGGGGCTGCTTGGGGGCCCCCTGGGGCCCCTTCAGGCCAGCTAGGTCTTTGGGTCCTGGCTCCTTCGGTTTGGGAGCTGTTGCTGCAGTTGGGCATGTTGGCCGGAGAGTGCTTCTCGGGCCGCGAACTGCAACCTTGCGGGTAGCTCCCACATTCCCGGCCAAACGAAAGCCCCCACACCCAAATGGAGAGGGGCTGTTTGTGGGCCCCCTGGGGGCCCTTCAGGCCAGCTAGGTCTTTGGGTCCTGGCTCCTTCGGTTTGGGAGCTGTTGCTGGACGTTGGGCATGTTGGCCGGAGAGTGCTTCTCCGGCCGCGAACTGCAACCTTGCAGGTACCTCCCAGGTTCCCGGCCCAACGAAAGCCCCCAGACCCAAATGGAGAGGGGCTGTTTGGGGGCCCCCTGGGGCCCCTTCAGGCCAGCTAGGTCTTTGGGTCCTGGCTCCTTCGGTTTGGGAGCTGTTGCTGCAGTTGGGCATGTTGACCGGAGAGTGCTTCTCGGGCCGCGAACTGCAACCTTGCAGGTACCTCCCAGATCCCCGGCCCAACGAAAGCCCCCAGACCCAAATTGAGAGGGGCTGCTTGGTGGCCCCCTGGGGGCCCTTCAGGCCAGCTAGGTCTTTGGGTCCTGGCTCCTTCGGTTTGGGAGCTGTTCCTGCAGTTGGGCATGTTGGCCGGAGAGTGCTTCTCGGGCTGCGAACTGCAACCTTGCAGGTACCTCCCAGGTTCCCGGCCCAACGAAAGCCCCCAGACCCAAATTGAGAGGGGCTGCTTGGGGGCCCCCTGGGGCCCCTTCAGGCCAGCTAGGTCTTTGGGTCCTGGCTCCTTCGGTTTGGGAGCTGTTGCTGGACGTTGGGCATGTTGGCCGGAGAGTGCTTCTCGGGCCG
Organism: Gallinula chloropus; assembly: GCF_964237585.1. NCBI lineage: Eukaryota > Metazoa > Chordata > Aves > Gruiformes > Rallidae > Gallinula > Gallinula chloropus. The sequence continues at coordinate 17,082,237 of NC_140101.1, read as the reverse complement.
CGAACTGCAACCTTGCAGGTAGCTCCCAGGTTCCCGGCCCAACGAAAGCCCCCAGACCCAAATCGAGAGGGGCTGCTTGGGGGCCCCCTGGGGGCCCTTCAGGCCAGCTAGGTCTTTGGGTCCTGGCTCCTTTGGTTTGGGAGCTGTTGCTGCAGTTTGGCATGTTGACCGGAGAGTGCTTCTCGGGCCGCGAACTGCAACCTTGCAGGTACCTCCCAGATCCCCGGCCCAACGAAAGCCCCCAGACCCAAATTGAGAGGGGCTGTTTGGGGGCCCCCTGGGGGCCCTTCAGGCCAGCTAGGTCTTTGGGTCCTGGCTCCTTCGGTTTGGGAGCTGTTGCTGCAGTTGGGCATGTTGGCCGGAGAGTGCTTCTCGGGCTGCGAACTGAAACCTTGCAGGTACCTCCCAGGTTACCGGCCCAACGAAAGCCCCCAGACCCAAATGGAGAGGGGCTGCTTGGGGGCCCCCTGGGGCCCCTTCAGGCCAGCTAGGTCTTTGGGTCCTGGCTCCTTCGGTTTGGGAGCTGTTGCTGCAGTTGGGCATGTTGGCCGGAGAGTGCTTCTCGTGCCGCGAACTGCAAACTTGCAGGTAGCTCCCAGGTTCCCGTCCCAACGAAAGCCCCCAGACCCAAATGGAGAGGGGCTGTTTGGGGGCCCCCTGGGGGCCCTTCAGGCCAGCTAGGTCTTTGGGTCCTGGCTCCTTCGGTTTGGGAGCTGTTGCTGCAGTTGGGCATGTTGACCGGAGAGTGCTTCTCGGGCCGCGAACTGCAACCTTGCAGGTACTTCCAGGTTCCCGGGCCAAGAAAGCCCCCATACCCAAATTGAGAGGGGCTGCTTGGGGGCCCCCTGGGGGCCCTTCAGGCCAGCTAGGTCTTTGGGTCCTGGCTCCTTCGGTTTGGGAGCTGTTGCTGCAGTTGGGCATGTTGGCCGGAGAGTGCTTCTCGGGCCGCGAACTGCAACCTTGCAGGTACCTCCCAGATCCCCGGCCCAACGAAAGCCCCCAGACCCAAATTGAGAGGGGCTGTTTGGGGCCACCCTGGGGGCCCTTCAGGCCAGCTAGGTCTTTGGGTCCTGGCTCCTTCGGTTTGGGAGCTGTTGCTGCAGTTGGGCATGTTGGCCGGAGAGTGCTTCTCGGGCCGCGAACTGCAACCTTGCAGGTACCTCCCAGATCCCCGGCCCAACGAAAGCCCCCAGACCCAAATTGAGAGGGGCTGTTTGGGGCCACCCTGGGGGCCCTTCAGGCCAGCTAGGTCTTTGGGTCCTGGCTCCTTCGGTTTGGGAGCTGTTGCTGCAGTTGGGCATGTTGGCCGGAGAGTGCTTCTCGGGCCGCGAACTGCAACCTTGCAGGTACCTCCCAGATCCCCGGCCCAACGAAAGCCCCCAGACCCAAATTGAGAGGGGCTGTTTGGGGCCACCCTGGGGGCCCTTCAGGCCAGCTAGGTCTTTGGGTCCTGGCTCCTTCGGTTTGGGAGCTGTTGCTGCAGTTGGGCATGTTGGCCGGAGAGTGCTTCTCGGGCTGCGAACTGCAACCTTGCAGGTACCTCCCAGGTTACCGGCCCAACGAAAGCCCCCAGACCCAAATTGAGAGGGGCTGTTTGGGGGCCCCCTGGGGCCCCTTCAGGCCAGCTAGGTCTTTGGGTCCTGGCTCCTTCGGTTTGGGAGCTGTTGCTGCATTTGAGTATGTTGGCCGGAGAGTGCTTCTCGGGCCGCGAATTGCAACCTTGCAGGTACCTCCCAGGTTCCCGGCCCAACGAAAGCCCCCAGACCCAAATGGAGAGGGGCTGCTTGGGGGCCCCCTGGGGCCCCTTCAGGCCAGCTAGGTCTTTGGGTCCTGGCTCCTTCGGTTTGGGAGCTGTTTCTGCAGTTGGGCATGTTGGCCGGAGAGTGCTTCTCGGGCTGCGAACTGCAACCTTGTGGGTAGCTCCCAGATTCCCGGCCCAACGAAAGCCCCCAGACCCAAATGGAGAGGGGCTGCTTGGGGGCCCCCTGGGGCCCCTTCAGGCCAGCTAGGTCTTTGGGTCCTGGCTCCTTCGGTTTGGGAGCTGTTGCTGCAGTTGGGCATGTTGGCCGGAGAGTGCTTCTCGGGCCGCGAACTGCAACCTTGCGGGTAGCTCCCACATTCCCGGCCAAACGAAAGCCCCCAGACCCAAATGGAGAGGGGCTGTTTGGGGGCCCCCTGGGGGCCCTTCAGGCCAGCTAGGTCTTTGGGTCCTGGCTCCTTCGGTTTGGGAGCTGTTGCTGGACGTTGGGCATGTTGGCCGGAGAGTGCTTCTCCGGCCGCGAACTGCAACCTTGCTGGTACCTCCCAGGTTCCCGGCCCAACGAAAGCCCCCAGACCCAAATGGAGAGGGGCTGTTTGGGGGCCCCCTGGGGGCCCTTCAGGCCAGCTAGGTCTTTGGGTCCTGGCTCCTTCGGTTTGGGAGCTGTTGCTGCAGTTGGGCATGTTGACCGGAGAGTGCTTCTCGGGCCGCGAACTGCAACCTTGCAGGTAGCTCCCAGATCCCCGGCCCAACGAAAGCCCCCAGACCCAAATTGAGAGGGGCTGCTTGGTGGCCCCCTGGGGGCCCTTCAGGCCAGCTAGGTCTTTGGGTCCTGGCTCCTTCGGTTTGGGAGCTGTTCCTGCAGTTGGGCATGTTGGCCGGAGAGTGCTTCTCGGGCTGCGAACTGCAACCTTGCAGGTACCTCCCAGGTTCCCGGCCCAACGAAAGCCCCCAGACCCAAATTGAGAGGGGCTGCTTGGGGGCCCCCTGGGGCCCGTTCTGGCCAGCTAGGTCTTTGGGTCCTGGCTCCTTCGGTTTGGGAGCTGTTGCTGGACGTTGGGCATGTTGGCCGGAGAGTGCTTCTCGGGCCGCGAACTGCAACCTTGCAGGTAGCTCCCAGGTTCCCGGCCCAACGAAAGCCCCCAGACCCAAATGGAGAGGGGCTGCTTGGGGGCCCCCTGGGGGCCCTTCAGTCCAGCTAGGTCTTTGGGTCCTGGCTCCTTCGGTTTGGGAGCTGTTCCTGCAGTTGGGCATGTTGGCCGGAGAGTGCTTCTCGGGCCGCGAACTGCAACCTTGCAGGTACCTCCCAGATCCCCGGCCCAACGAAAGCCCCCAGACCCAAATTGAGAGGGGCTGCTTGGTGGCCCCCTGGGGGCCCTTCAGGCCAGCTAGGTCTTTGGGTCCTGGCTCCTTCGGTTTGGGAGCTGTTGCTGCAGTTGGGCATGTTGGCCGGAGAGTGCTTCTCGGGCTGCGAACTGCAACCTTGCAGGTACCTCCCAGGTTCCCGGCCCAACGAAAGCCCCCAGACCCAAATTGAGAGGGGCTGTTTGGGGGCCCCCTGGGGCCCCTTCAGGCCAGCTAGGTCTTTGGGTCCTGGCTCCTTCGGTTTGGGAGCTGTTGCTGCATTTGAGTATGTTGGCCGGAGAGTGCTTCTCGGGCCGCGAACTGCAACCTTGCAGGTACCTCCCAGGTTCCCGGCCCAACGAAAGCCCCCAGACCCAAATGGAGAGGGGCTGCTTGGGGGCCCCCTGGGGCCCCTTCAGGCCAGCTAGGTCTTTGGGTCCTGGCTCCTTCGGTTTGGGAGCTGTTTCTGCAGTTGGGCATGTTGGCCGGAGAGTGCTTCTCGGGCTGCGAACTGCAACCTTGTGGGTAGCTCCCAGATTCCCGGCCCAACGAAAGCCCCCAGACCCAAATGGAGAGGGGCTGCTTGGGGGCCCCCTGGGGCCCCTTCAGGCCAGCTAGGTCTTTGGGTCCTGGCTCCTTCGGTTTGGGAGCTGTTGCTGCAGTTGGGCATGTTGACCGGAGAGTGCTTCTCGGGCCGCGAACTGCAACCTTGCAGGTAGCTCCCAGATCCCCGGCCCAACGAAAGCCCCCAGACCCAAATTGAGAGGGGCTGCTTGGTGGCCCCCTGGGGGCCCTTCAGGCCAGCTAGGTCTTTGGGTCCTGGCTCCTTCGGTTTGGGAGCTGTTGCTGGACTTTGGGCATGTTGACCGGAGAGTGCTTATCGGGCCGCGAACTGCAACCTTGCAGGTAGCTCCCAGGTTCCCGGCCCAACGAAAGCCCCCAGACCCAAATGGAGAGGGGCTGCTTGGGGGCCCCCTGGGGCCCCTTCAGGCCAGCTAGGTCTTTGGGTCCTGGCTCCTTCGGTTTGGGAGCTGTTTCTGCAGTTGGGCATGTTGACCGGAGAGTGCTTCTCGGGCTGCGAACGGAAACCTTGCAGGTAGCTCCCAGGTTCCCGGCCCAACGAAAGCCCCCAGACCCAAATGGAGAGGGGCTGCTTGGGGGCCCCCTGGGGGCCCTTCAGGCCAGCTAGGTCTTTGGGTCCTGGCTCCTTCGGTTTGGGAGCTGTTGCTGCAGTTGGGCATGTTGGCCGGAGAGTGCTTCTCGGGCCGTGAACTGCAACCTTGCAGGTACCTCCCAGGTTCCCGGCCCAACGAAAGCCCCCAGACCCAAATGGAGAGGGGCTGCTTGGGGGCCCCCTGGGGGCCCTTCAGGCCAGCTAGGTCTTTGAGTCCTGGCTCCTTTGGTTTGGGAGCTGTTGCTGCAGTTGGACATATTGGCCGGAGAGTGCTTCTCGGGCCGCGAACTGCAACCTTGCAGGATTCTCCCAGGTTCCCGGCCCAACGAAAGCCCCCAGACCCAAATTGAGAGGGGCTGCTTGGTGGCCCCCTGGGGGCCCTTCAGGCCAGCTAGGTCTTTGGGTCCTGGCTCCTTCGGTTTGGGAGCTGTTCCTGCAGTTGGGCATGTTGGCCGGAGAGTGCTTCTCGGGCTGCGAACTGCCACCTTGCAGGTAGCTCCCAGGTTCCCGGCCCAACGAAAGCCCCCAGACCCAAATGGAGAGGGGCTGCTTGGGGGCCCCCTGGGGCCCCTTCATGCCAGCTAGGTCTTTGGGTCCTGGCTCCTTCGGTTTGGGAGCTGTTCCTGCAGTTGGGCATGTTGGCCGGAGAGTGCTTCTCGGGCTGCGAACTGCCACCTTGCAGGTAGCTCCCAGGTTCCCGGCCCAACGAAAGCCCCCAGACCCAAATGGAGAGGGGCTGCTTGGGGGCCCCCTGGGGGCCCTTCAGGCCAGCTAGGTCTTTGGGTCCTGGCTCCTTTGGTTTGGGAGCTGTTGCTGCAGTTGGGCATGTTGGCCGGAGAGTGCTTCTCGGGCCGCGAACTGCAACCTTGCAGGTACCTCCCAGATCCCCGGCCCAACGAAAGCCCCCAGACCCAAATTGAGAGGGGCTGCTTGGGGGCCCCCTGGGGCCCCTTCAGGCCAGCTAGGTCTTTGGGTCCTGGCTCCTTCGGTTTGGGAGCTGTTGCTGCAGTTGGGCATGTTGACCGGAGAGTGCTTCTCGGGCCGCGAACTGCAACCTTGCAGGTACCTCCCAGATCCCCGGCCCAACGAAAGCCCCCAGACCCAAATTGAGAGGGGCTGCTTGGTGGCCCCCTGTGGGCCCTTCAGGCCAGCTAGGTCTTTGGGTCCTGGCTCCTTCGGTTTGGGAGCTGTTTCTGGACTTTGGGCATGTTGACCGGAGAGTGCTTATCGGGCCGCGAACTGCAACCTTGCAGGTAGCTCCCAGGTTCCATGCCCAACGAAAGCCCCCAGACCCAAATGGAGAGGGGCTGCTTGGGGGCCCCCTGGGGCCCCTTCAGGCCAGCTAGGTCTTTGGGTCCTGGCTCCTTCGGTTTGGGAGCTGTTTCTGCAGTTGGGCATGTTGGCCGGAGAGTGCTTCTCGGGCTGCGAACTGAAACCTTGCAGGTAGCTCCCAGGTTCCCGGCCCAACGAAAGCCCCCAGACCCAAATGGAGAGGGGCTGCTTGGGGGCCCCCTGGGGGCCCTTCAGACCAGCTAGGTCTTTGGGTCCTGGCTCCTTCGGTTTGGGAGCTGTTGCTGCAGTTGGGCATGTTGGCCGGAGAGTGCTTCTCGGGCCGTGAACTGCAACCTTGCAGGTACCTCCCAGGTTCCCGGCCCAACGAAAGCCCCCAGACCCAAATGGAGAGGGGCTGCTTGGGGGCCCCCTGGGGGCCCTTCAGGCCAGCTAGGTCTTTGAGTCCTGGCTCCTTTGGTTTGGGAGCTGTTGCTGCAGTTGGACATATTGGCCGGAGAGTGCTTCTCGGGCCGCGAACTGCAACCTTGCAGGTACCTCCCAGGTTCCCGGCCCAACGAAAGCCCCCAGACCCAAATGGAGAGGGGCTGTTTGGGGGACCCCTGGGGCCCCTTCAGGCCAGCTAGGTCTTTGGGTCCTGGCTCCTTCGGTTTGGGAGCTGTTGCTGCAGTTGGGCATGTTGGCCGGAGAGTGCTTCTCGGGCCGCGAACTGCAACCTTGCAGGTACCTCCCAGATCCCCGGCCCAACGAAAGCCCCCAGACCCAAATGGAGAGGGGCTGCTTGGGGGCCCCCTGGGGCCCCTTCAGGCCAGCTAGGTCTTTCTGTCCTGGCTCCTTCGGTTTGGGAGCTGTTGCTGCAGTTGGGCATGTTGGCCGGAGAGTGCTTCTCGTGCCGCGAACTGCAAACTTGCAGGTACCTCCCAGGTTCCCGTCCCAACGAAAGCCCCCAGACCCAAATGGAGAGGGGCTGTTTGGGGGCCCCCTGGGGGCCCTTCAGGCCAGCTAGGTCTTTGGGTCCTGGCTCCTTCGGTTTGGGAGCTGTTTCTGCAGTTGGGCATGTTGACCGGAGAGTGCTTCTCGGGCCGCGAACTGCAACCTTGCAGGTACCTCCAGGTTCCCGGGCCAAGAAAGCCCCCAGACCCAAATTGAGAGGGGCTGCTTGGGGGCCCCCTGGGGCCCCTTCAGGCCAGCTAGGTCTTTGGATCCTGGCTCCTTCGGTTTGGGAGCTGTTGCTGCAGTTGGGCATGTTGGCCGGAGAGTGCTTCTCGGGCCGCGAACTGCAACCTTGCAGGTACCTCCCAGATCCCTGGCCCAACGAAAGCCCCCAGACCCAAATTGAGAGGGGCTGCTTGGTGGCCCCCTGGGGGCCCTTCAGGCCAGCTAGGTCTTTGGGTCCTGGCTCCTTCGGTTTGGGAGCTGTTGCTGCAGTTGTGCATGTTGGCCGGAGAGTGCTTCTCGGGCTGCGAACTGCAACCTTGCATGTACCTCCCAGGTTCCCGGCCCAACGAAAGCCCCCAGACCCAAATGGAGAGGGGCTGTTTGGGGGCCCCCTGGGGACACTTCAGGCCAGCTAGGTCTTTGGGTCCTGGCTCCTTCGGTTTGGGATCTGTTGCTGCATTTGAGTATGTTGGCCGGAGAGTGCTTCTCGGGCCGCGAACTGCAACCTTGCAGGTAGCTCCCAGGTTCCCGGCCCAACGAAAGCCCCCAGACCCAAATGGAGAGGGGCTGCTTGGGGGCCCCCTGGGGGCCCTTCAGGCCAGCTAGGTCTTTGGGTCCTGGCTCCTTCGGTTTGGGAGCTGTTGCTGCAGTTGGGCATGTTGGCCGGAGAGTGCTTCTCCGGCCGCGAACTGCAACCTTGCAGGTACCTCCCAGGTTCCCGGCCCAACGAAAGCCCCCAGACCCAAATGGAGAGGGGCTGTTTGGGGGCCCCCTGGGGCCCCTTCAGGCCAGCTAGGTCTTTGGGTCCTGGCTCCTTCGGTTTGGGAGCTGTTGCTGCAGTTGGGCATGTTGACCGGAGAGTGCTTCTCGGGCCGCGAACTGCAACCTTGCAGGTACCTCCAGGTTCCCGGGCCTAGAGAGCCCCCAGACCCAAATTGAGAGGGGCTGCTTGGGGGCCCCCTGGGGCTCCTTCAGGCCAGCTAGGTCTTTGGGTCCTGGCTCCTTCGGTTTGGGAGCTGTTGCTGCAGTTGGGCATGTTGGCCGGAGAGTGCTTCTCGGGCCGCGAACTGCAACCTTGCAGGTACCTCCCAGATCCCCGGCCCAACGAAAGCCCCCAGACCCAAATTGAGAGGGGCTGCTTGGTGGCCCCCTGGGGGCCCTTCAGGCCAGCTAGGTCTTTGGGTCCTGGCTCCTTCGGTTTGGGAGCTGTTGCTGCAGTTGGGCATGTTGGCCGTAGAGTGCTTCTCGGGCCGCGAACTGCAACCTTGCAGGTACCTCCCAGGTTCCCGGCCCAACGAAAGCCCCCAGACCCAAATGGAGAGGGGCTGTTTGGGGGCCCCCTGGGGCCCCTTCAGGCCAGCTAGGTCTTTGGGTCCTGGCTCCTTCGGTTTGGGAGCTGTTTCTTCAGTTGGGCATGTTGGCCGGAGAGTGCTTCTCGGGCTGCGAACTGCAACCTTGTGGGTAGCTCCCAGATTCCCGGCCCAACGAAAGCCCCCAGACCCAAATGGAGAGGGGCTGCTTGGGGGCCCCCTGGGGCCCCTTCAGGCCAGCTAGGTCTTTGGGTCCTGGCTCCTTCGGTTTGGGAGCTGTTGCTGCAGTTGGGCATGTTGGCCGGAGAGTGCTTCTCGGGCCGCGAACTGCAACCTTGCGGGTAGCTCCCACATTCCCGGCCCAACGAAAGCCCCCAGACCCAAATGGAGAGGGGCTGTTTGGGGGCCCCCTGGGGGCCCTTCAGGCCAGCTAGGTCTTTGGGTCCTGGCTCCTTCGGTTTGGGAGCTGTTACTGCAGTTGGGCATGTTGGCCGGAGAGTGCTTCTCCGGCCGCGAACTGCAACCTTGCTGGTACCGCCCAGGTTCCCGGCCCAAGGGAAGCCCCCAGACCCAAATGGAGAGGGGCTGTTTGGGGGCCCCCTGGGGGCCCTTCAGGCCAGCTAGGTCTTTGGGTCCTGGCTCCTTCGGTTTGGGAGCTGTTGCTGCAGTTGGGCATGTTGGCCGGAGAGTGCTTCTCGGGCTGCGAACTGCAACCTTGCAGGTACCTCCCAGGTTCCCGGCCCAACGAAAGCCCCCAGACCCAAATTGAGAGGGGCTGCTTGGGGGCCCCCTGGGGCCCGTTCAGGCCAGCTAGGTCTTTGGGTCCTGGCTCCTTCGGTTTGGGAGCTGTTGCTGGACGTTGGGCATGTTGGCCGGAGAGTGCTTCTCGGGCCGCGAACTGCAACCTTGCAGGTAGCTCCCAGGTTCCCGGCCCAACGAAAGCCCCCAGACCCAAATGGAGAGGGGCTGCTTGGGGGCCCCCTGGGGGCCCTTCAGGCCAGCTAGGTCTTTGGGTCCTGGCTCCTTCGGTTTGGGAGCTGTTCCTGCAGTTGGGCATGTTGGCCGGAGAGTGCTTCTCGGGCTGCGAACTGCAACCTTGCAGGTACCTCCCAGGTTCCCGGCCCAACGAAAGCCCCCAGACCCAAATTGAGAGGGGCTGCTTGGGGGCCCCCTGGGGCCCCTTCAGGCCAGCTAGGTCTTTGGGTCCTGGCTCCTTCGGTTTGGGAGCTGTTGCTGGACGTTGGGCATGTTGGCCGGAGAGTGCTTCTCGGGCCGCGAACTGCAACCTTGCAGGTAGCTCCCAGGTTCCCGGCCCAACGAAAGCCCCCAGACCCAAATGGAGAGGGGCTGCTTGGGGGCCCCCTGGGGGCCCTTCAGGCCAGCTAGGTCTTTGGGTCCTGGCTCCTTCGGTTTGGGAGCTGTTCCTGCAGTTGGGCATGTTGGCCGGAGAGTGCTTCTCGGGCTGCGAACTGCAACCTTGCAGGTACCTCCCAGGTTCCCGGCCCAACGAAAGCCCCCAGACCCAAATTGAGAGGGGCTGCTTGGGGGCCCCCTGGGGGCCCTTCAGGCCAGCTAGGTCTTTGGGTCCTGGCTCCTTTGGTTTGGGAGCTGTTGCTGCAGTTGGGCATGTTGGCCGGAGAGTGCTTCTCGGGCCGCGAACTGCAACCTTGCAGGTACCTCCCAGATCCCCGGCCCAACGAAAGCCCCCAGACCCAAATTGAGAGGGGCTGCTTGGGGGCCCCCTGGGGCCCCTTCAGGCCAGCTAGGTCTTTGGGTCCTGGCTCCTTCGGTTTGGGAGCTGTTTCTGCAGTTGGGCATGTTGGCCGGAGAGTGCTTCTCGGGCTGCGAACTGCAACCTTGTGGGTAGCTCCCAGATTCCCGGCCAAACGAAAGCCCCCAGGCCCAAATGGAGAGGGGCTGCTTGGGGGCCCCCTGGGGCCCCTTCAGGCCAGCTAGGTCTTTGGGTCCTGGCTCCTTCGGTTTGGGAGCTGTTGCTGCAGTTGGGCATGTTGGCCGGAGAGTGCTTCTCGGGCCGCGAACTGCAACCTTGCGGGTAGCTCCCACATTCCCGGCCAAACGAAAGCCCCCAGACCCAAATGGAGAGGGGCTGTTTGTGGGCCCCCTGGGGGCCCTTCAGGCCAGCTAGGTCTTTGGGTCCTGGCTCCTTCGGTTTGGGAGCTGTTGCTGGACGTTGGGCATGTTGGCCGGAGAGTGCTTCTCCGGCCGCGAACTGCAACCTTGCAGGTACCTCCCAGGTTCCCGGCCCAACGAAAGCCCCCAGACCCAAATGGAGAGGGGCTGTTTGGGGGCCCCCTGGGGCCCCTTCAGGCCAGCTAGGTCTTTGGGTCCTGGCTCCTTCGGTTTGGGAGCTGTTGCTGCAGTTGGGCATGTTGACCGGAGAGTGCTTCTCGGGCCGCGAACTGCAACCTTGCAGGTAGCTCCCAGATCCCCGGCCCAACGAAAGCCCCCAGACCCAAATTGAGAGGGGCTGCTTGGTGGCCCCCTGGGGGCCCTTCAGGCCAGCTAGGTCTTTGGGTCCTGGCTCCTTCGGTTTGGGAGCTGTTGCTGCATTTGAGTATGTTGGCCGGAGAGTGCTTCTCGGGCTGCGAACTGCAACCTTGCAGGTACCTCCCAGGTTCCCGGCCCAACGAAAGCCCCCAGACCCAAATTGAGAGGGGCTGCTTGGGGGCCCCCTGGGGCCCCTTCAGGCCAGCTAGGTCTTTGGGTCCTGGCTCCTTCGGTTTGGGAGCTGTTGCTGGACGTTGGGCATGTTGGCCGGAGAGTGCTTCTCGGGCCGCGAACTGCAACCTTGCAGGTAGCTCCCAGGTTCCCGGCCCAACGAAAGCCCCCAGACCCAAATCGAGAGGGGCTGCTTGGGGGCCCCCTGGGGGCCCTTCAGGCCAGCTAGGTCTTTGGGTCCTGGCTCCTTTGGTTTGGGAGCTGTTGCTGCAGTTTGGCATGTTGGCCGGAGAGTGCTTCTCGGGCCGCGAACTGCAACCTTGCAGGTACCTCCCAGATCCCCGGCCCAACGAAAGCCCCCAGACCCAAATTGAGAGGGGCTGTTTGGGGGCCCCCTGGGGGCCCTTCAGGCCAGCTAGGTCTTTGGGTCCTGGCTCCTTCGGTTTGGGAGCTGTTGCTGCAGTTGGGCATGTTGGCCGGAGAGTGGTTCTCGGGCTGCGAACTGAAACCTTGCAGGTACCTCCCAGGTTACCGGCCCAACGAAAGCCCCCAGACCCAAATGGAGAGGGGCTGCTTGGGGGCCCCCTGGGGCCCCTTCAGGCCAGCTAGGTCTTTGGGTCCTGGCTCCTTCGGTTTGGGAGCTGTTGCTGCAGTTGGGCATGTTGGCCGGAGAATGCTTCTCGTGCCGCGAACTGCAAACTTGCAGGTACCTCCCAGGTTCCCGTCCCAACGAAAGCCCCCAGACCCAAATTGAGAGGGGCTGCTTGGGGGCCCCCTGGGGCCCGTTCTGGCCAGCTAGGTCTTTGGGTCCTGGCTCCTTCGGTTTGGGAGCTGTTGCTGGACGTTGGGCATGTTGGCCGGAGAGTGCTTCTCGGGCCGCGAACTGCAACCTTGCAGGTAGCTCCCAGGTTCCCGGCCCAACGAAAGCCCCCAGACCCAAATGGAGAGGGGCTGCTTGGGGGCCCCCTGGGGGCCCTTCAGGCCAGCTAGGTCTTTGGGTCCTGGCTCCTTCGGTTTGGGAGCTGTTCCTGCAGTTGGGCATGTTGGCCGGAGAGTGCTTCTCGGGCCGCGAACTGCAACCTTGCAGGTACCTCCCAGATCCCCGGCCCAACGAAAGCCCCCAGACCCAAATTGAGAGGGGCTGCTTGGTGGCCCCCTGGGGGCCCTTCAGGCCAGCTAGGTCTTTGGGTCCTGGCTCCTTCGGTTTGGGAGCTGTTGCTGCAGTTGGGCATGTTGGCCGGAGAGTGCTTCTCGGGCTGCGAACTGCAACCTTGCAGGTACCTCCCAGGTTCCCGGCCCAACGAAAGCCCCCAGACCCAAATTCAGAGGGGCTGTTTGGGGGCCCCCTGGGGCCCCTTCAGGCCAGCTAGGTCTTTGGGTCCTGGCTCCTTCGGTTTGGGAGCTGTTGCTGCATTTGAGTATGTTGGCCGGAGAGTGCTTCTCGGGCCGCGAACTGCAACCTTGCAGGTACCTCCCAGGTTCCCGGCCCAACGAAAGCCCCCAGACCCAAATGGAGAGGGGCTGCTTGGGGGCCCCCTGGGGCCCCTTCAGGCCAGCTAGGTCTTTGGGTCCTGGCTCCTTCGGTTTGGGAGCTGTTGCTGCAGTTGGGCATGTTGGCCGGAGAGTGCTTCTCGGGCTGCGAACTGCAACCTTGTGGGTAGCTCCCAGATTCCCGGCCCAACGAAAGCCCCCAGACCCAAATGGAGAGGGGCTGCTTGGGGGCCCCCTGGGGCCCCTTCAGGCCAGCTAGGTCTTTGGGTCCTGGCTCCTTCGGTTTGGGAGCTGTTGCTGCAGTTGGGCATGTTGGCCGGAGAGTGCTTCTCGGGCCGCGAACTGCAACCTTGCGGGTAGCTCCCACATTCCCGGCCAAACGAAAGCCCCCAGACCCAAATGGAGAGGGGCTGTTTGGGGGCCCCCTGGGGGCCCTTCAGGCCAGCTAGGTCTTTGGGTCCTGGCTCCTTCGGTTTGGGAGCTGTTGCTGCAGTTGGGCATGTTGGCCGGAGAGTGCTTCTCCGGCCGCGAACTGCAACCTTGCTGGTACCTCCCAGGTTCCCGGCCCAACGAAAGCCCCCAGACCCAAATGGAGAGGGGCTGTTTGGGGGCCCCCTGGGGGCCCTTCAGGCCAGCTAGGTCTTTGGGTCCTGGCTCCTTCGGTTTGGGAGCTGTTGCTGCAGTTGGGCATGTTGACCGGAGAGTGCTTCTCGGGCCGCGAACTGCAACCTTGCAGGTAGCTCCCAGATCCCCGGCCCAACGAAAGCCCCCAGACCCAAATTGAGAGGGGCTGCTTGGGGGCCCCCTGGGGGCCCTTCAGGCCAGCTAGGTCTTTGGGTCCTGGCTCCTTCGGTTTGGGAGCTGTTCCTGCAGTTGGGCATGTTGGCCGGAGAGTGCTTCTCGGGCTGCGAACTGCAACTTTGCAGGTACCTCCCAGGTTCCCGGCCCAACGAAAGCCCCCAGACCCAAATTGAGAGGGGCTGCTTGGGGGCCCCCTGGGGCCCGTTCAGGCCAGCTAGGTCTTTGGGTCCTGGCTCCTTCGGTTTGGGAGCTGTTGCTGGACGTTGGGCATGTTGGCCGGAGAGTGCTTCTCGGGCCGCGAACTGCAACCTTGCAGGTAGCTCCCAGGTTCCCGGCCCAACGAAAGCCCCCAGACCCAAATGGAGAGGGGCTGTTTGGGGGCCCCCTGGGGCCCCTTCAGGCCAGCTAGGTCTTTGGGTCCTGGCTCCTTCGGTTTGGGAGCTGTTGCTGCAGTTGGGCATGTTGGCCGGAGAGTGCTTCTCGGGCTGCGAACTGCAACCTTGCAGGTACCTCCCAGATCCCCGGCCCAACGAAAGCCCCCAGACCCAAATGGAGAGGGGCTGCTTGGGGGCCCCCTGGGGCCCCTTCAGGCCAGCTAGGTCTTTGGGTCCTGGCTCCTTCGGTTTGGGAGCTGTTGCTGCAGTTGGGCATGTTGGCCGGAGAGTGCTTCTCGGGCTGCGAACTGCAACCTTGCATGTACCTCCCAGGTTACCGGCCCAACGAAAGCCCCCAGACCCAAATGGAGAGGGGCTGCTTGGGGGCCCCCTGGGGCCCCTTCAGGCCAGCTAGGTCTTTGGGTCCTGGCTCCTTCGGTTTGGGAGCTGTTGCTGCAGTTGGGCATGTTGGCCGGAGAGTGCTTCTCGTGCCGTGAACTGCAAACTCGCAGGTACCTCCCAGGTTCCCGTCTCAACGAAAGCCCCCAGACCCAAATGGAGAGTGGCTGTTTGGGGGCCCCCTGGGGGCCCTTCAGGCCAGCTAGGTCTTTGGGTCCTGGCTCCTTCGGTTTGGGAGCTGTTGCTGGACGTTGGGCATGTTGGCCGGAGAGTGCTTCTCGGGCCGCGAACTGCAACCTTGCAGGTAGCTCCCAGGTTCCCGGCCCAACGAAAGCCCCCAGACCCAAATCGAGAGGGGCTGCTTGGGGGCCCCCTGGGGGCCCGTTCTGGCCAGCTAGGTCTTTGGGTCCTGGCTCCTTTGGTTTGGGAGCTGTTGCTGCAGTTTGGCATGTTGGCCGGAGAGTGCTTCTCGGGCCGCGAACTGCAACCTTGCAGGTACCTCCCAGATCCCCGGCCCAACGAAAGCCCCCAGACCCAAATTGAGAGGGGCAGTTTGGGGGCCCCCTGGGGGCCCTTCAGGCCAGCTAGGTCTTTGGGTCCTGGCTCCTTCGGTTTGGGAGCTGTTGCTGCAGTTGGGCATGTTGGCCGGAGAGTGCTTCTCGGGCTGCGAACTGAAACCTTGCAGGTACCTCCCAGGTTACCGGCCCAACGAAAGCCCCCAGACCCAAATGGAGAGGGGCTGCTTGGGGGCCCCCTGGGGCCCCTTCAGGCCAGCTAGGTCTTTGGGTCCTGGCTCCTTCGGTTTGGGAGCTGTTGCTGCAGTTGGGCATGTTGGCCGGAGAATGCTTCTCGTGCCGCGAACTGCAAACTTGCAGGTACCTCCCAGGTTCCCGTCCCAACGAAAGCCCCCAGACCCAAATTGAGAGGGGCTGCTTGGGGGCCCCCTGGGGCCCGTTCTGGCCAGCTAGGTCTTTGGGTCCTGGCTCCTTCGGTTTGGGAGCTGTTGCTGGACGTTGGGCATGTTGGCCGGAGAGTGCTTCTCGGGCCGCGAACTGCAACCTTGCAGGTAGCTCCCAGGTTCCCGGCCCAACGAAAGCCCCCAGACCCAAATGGAGAGGGGCTGCTTGGGGGCCCCCTGGGGGCCCTTCAGGCCAGCTAGGTCTTTGGGTCCTGGCTCCTTCGGTTTGGGAGCTGTTCCTGCAGTTGGGCATGTTGGCCGGAGAGTGCTTCTCGGGCCGCGAACTGCAACCTTGCAGGTACCTCCCAGATCCCCGGCCCAACGAAAGCCCCCAGACCCAAATTGAGAGGGGCTGCTTGGTGGCCCCCTGGGGGCCCTTCAGGCCAGCTAGGTCTTTGGGTCCTGGCTCCTTCGGTTTGGGAGCTGTTGCTGCAGTTGGGCATGTTGGCCGGAGAGTGCTTCTCGGGCTGCGAACTGCAACCTTGCAGGTACCTCCCAGGTTCCCGGCCCAACGAAAGCCCCCAGACCCAAATTGAGAGGGGCTGTTTGGGGGCCCCCTGGGGCCCCTTCAGGCCAGCTAGGTCTTTGGGTCCTGGCTCCTTCGGTTTGGGAGCTGTTGCTGCATTTGAGTATGTTGGCCGGAGAGTGCTTCTCGGGCCGCGAACTGCAACCTTGCAGGTACCTCCCAGGTTCCCGGCCCAACGAAAGCCCCCAGACCCAAATGGAGAGGGGCTGCTTGGGGGCCCCCTGGGGCCCCTTCAGGCCAGCTAGGTCTTTGGGTCCTGGCTCCTTCGGTTTGGGAGCTGTTCCTGCAGTTGGGCATGTTGGCCGGAGAGTGCTTCTCGGGCTGCGAACTGCAACCTTGCAGGTACCTCCCAGGTTACCGGCCCAACGAAAGCCCCCAGACCCAAATGGAGAGGGGCTGCTTGGGGGCCCCCTGGGGCCCCTTCAGGCCAGCTAGGTCTTTGGGTCCTGGCTCCTTCGGTTTGGGAGCTGTTGCTGCAGTTGGGCATGTTGGCCGGAGAATGCTTCTCGTGCCGCGAACTGCAAACTTGCAGGTACCTCCCAGGTTCCCGTCCCAACGAAAGCCCCCAGACCCAAATTGAGAGGGGCTGCTTGGGGGCCCCCTGGGGCCCGTTCTGGCCAGCTAGGTCTTTGGGTCCTGGCTCCTTCGGTTTGGGAGCTGTTGCTGGACGTTGGGCATGTTGGCCGGAGAGTGCTTCTCGGGCCGCGAACTGCAACCTTGCAGGTAGCTCCCAGGTTCCCGGCCCAACGAAAGCCCCCAGACCCAAATGGAGAGGGGCTGCTTGGGGGCCCCCTGGGGGCCCTTCAGGCCAGCTAGGTCTTTGGGTCCTGGCTCCTTCGGTTTGGGAGCTGTTCCTGCAGTTGGGCATGTTGGCCGGAGAGTGCTTCTCGGGCCGCGAACTGCAACCTTGCAGGTACCTCCCAGATCCCCGGCCCAACGAAAGCCCCCAGACCCAAATTGAGAGGGGCTGCTTGGTGGCCCCCTGGGGGCCCTTCAGGCCAGCTAGGTCTTTGGGTCCTGGCTCCTTCGGTTTGGGAGCTGTTGCTGCAGTTGGGCATGTTGGCCGGAGAGTGCTTCTCGGGCTGCGAACTGCAACCTTGCAGGTACCTCCCAGGTTCCCGGCCCAACGAAAGCCCCCAGACCCAAATTCAGAGGGGCTGTTTGGGGGCCCCCTGGGGCCCCTTCAGGCCAGCTAGGTCTTTGGGTCCTGGCTCCTTCGGTTTGGGAGCTGTTGCTGCATTTGAGTATGTTGGCCGGAGAGTGCTTCTCGGGCCGCGAACTGCAACCTTGCAGGTACCTCCCAGGTTCCCGGCCCAACGAAAGCCCCCAGACCCAAATGGAGAGGGGCTGCTTGGGGGCCCCCTGGGGCCCCTTCAGGCCAGCTAGGTCTTTGGGTCCTGGCTCCTTCGGTTTGGGAGCTGTTGCTGCAGTTGGGCATGTTGGCCGGAGAGTGCTTCTCGGGCTGCGAACTGCAACCTTGTGGGTAGCTCCCAGATTCCCGGCCCAACGAAAGCCCCCAGACCCAAATGGAGAGGGGCTGCTTGGGGGCCCCCTGGGGCCCCTTCAGGCCAGCTAGGTCTTTGGGTCCTGGCTCCTTCGGTTTGGGAGCTGTTGCTGCAGTTGGGCATGTTGGCCGGAGAGTGCTTCTCGGGCCGCGAACTGCAACCTTGCGGGTAGCTCCCACATTCCCGGCCAAACGAAAGCCCCCAGACCCAAATGGAGAGGGGCTGTTTGGGGGCCCCCTGGGGGCCCTTCAGGCCAGCTAGGTCTTTGGGTCCTGGCTCCTTCGGTTTGGGAGCTGTTGCTGCAGTTGGGCATGTTGGCCGGAGAGTGCTTCTCGGGCCGCGAACTGCAACCTTGCGGGTAGCTCCCAGGTTCCATGACCAATGAAAGCCCCCAGACCCAAATTGAGAGGGGCTGCTTGGGGGCCCCCTGGGGCCCCTTCAGGCCAGCTAGGTCTTTGCGTCCTGGCTCCTTCGGTTTGGGAGCTGTTGCTGCAGTTGGGCATGTTGGCCGGAGAGTGCTTCTCGGGCCGCGAACTGCAACCTTGCAGGTAGCTCCCAGGTTCCCGGCCCAACGAAAGCCCCCAGACCCAAATGGAGAGGGGCTGCTTGGGGGCCCCCTGGGGCCCCTTCAGGCCAGCTAGGTCTTTGGGTCCTGGCTCCTTCGGTTTGGGAGCTGTTGCTGCAGTTGGGCATGTTGACCAGAGAGTGCTTCTCGGGCCGCGAACTGCAACCTTGCAGGTAGCTCCCAGGTTCCCGGCCCAACGAAAGCCCCCAGAACCAAATGGAGAGGGGCTGCTTGGGGGCCCCCTGTGGACCCTTCAGGCCAGCTGGGTCTTTGGGTCCTGGCTCCTTCGGTTTGGGAGCTGTTGCTGGACGTTGGGCATGTTGGCCGGAGAGTGCTTCTCGGGCTGTGAACTGCAACCTTGCAGGTACCTCCCAGGTTCCCGGCCCAAGGAAAGCATCCAGACCCACATGGAGAGGGGCTGCTTGTGGGCCCCTTGGGGCCCCTTCAGGCCAGCTAGGTCTTTGGGTCCTGGCTCCTTCGGTTTGGGAGCTGTTACTGCAGTTGGGCATGTTGGCCGGAGAGTGCTTCTCGGGCTGCGAACTGCAACCTTGCAGGTACCTCCCAGATCCACGGCCTAACGAAAGCCCCAAGACCCAAATTGAGAGGGGCTGTTTGGGGCCCCCCTGGGGGCCCTTCAGGCCAGCTAGGTCTTTGGGTCCTGGCTCCTTCGGTTTGGGAGCTGTTGCTGCAGTTGGGCATGTTGGCCGGAGAGTGCTTCTCGGGCCGCGAACTGCAACCTTGCAGGTAGCTCCCAGGTTCGTGGCCCAACGAAAGCCCCCAGACCCAAATGGAGAGGGGCTGTTTGGGGGCCCCCTGGGGCCCCTTCAGGCCAGCTAGGTCTTTGGGTCCTGGCTCCTTCGGTTTGGGAGCTGTTGCTGCAGTTGGGCATGTTGGCCGGAGAGTGCTTCTCGGGCCGCGAACTGCAACCTTGCGGGTAGCTCCCAGGTTCCATGACCAACGAAAGCCCCCAGACCAAAATTGAGAGGGGCTGCTTGGTGGCCCCCTGGGGGCCCTTCAGGCCAGCTAGGTCTTTGGGTCCTGGCTCCTTCGGTTTGGGAGCTGTTGCTGCAGTTGGGCATGTTGGCCGGAGAGTGCTTCTCGGGCCGCGAACTGCAACCTTGCAGGTAGCTCCCAGGTTCCCGGCCCAAGGAAAGCCCCCAGACCCAAATGGAGAGGGGCTGCTTGGGGGCCCCCTGGGGCCCCTTCAGGCCAGCTAGGTCTTTGGGTCCTGGCTCCTTCGGTTTGGGAGCTGTTGCTGGACGTTTGGCATGTTGACCGGAGAGTGCTTCTCGGGCTGCGAACTGCAACCTTGCAGGTACCTCCCAGGTTCCATGCCCAACGAAAGCCCCCAGACCCAAATGGAGAGGGACTGCTTGGGGGCCCCCTGGGGCCCCTTCAGGCCAGCTAGGTCTTTGGGTCCTGGCTCCTTCGGTTTTGGAGCTGTTGCTGCAGTTGGGCATTTTGGCCGGAGAGTGCTTCTTGGGCTGAGAACTGCAACCTTGCAGGTAGCTCCCAGGTTCCCGGCCCAACGAAAGCCCCCAGAACCAAATGGAGAGGGGCTGCTTGGGGGCCCCCTGGGGACACTTCAGGCCAGCTAGGTCTTTGGGTCCTGGCTCCTTCGGTTTGGGAGCTGTTGCTGGACGTTGGGCATGTTGGCCGGAGAGTGCTTCTCGGGCTGCGAACTGCAACCTTGCAGGTACCTCCCAGGTTCCCGGCCCAAGGAAAGCATCCAGACCCACATGGAGAGGGGCTGCTTGTGGGCCCCTTGGTGCCCCTTCAGGCCAGCTAGGTCTTTGGGTCCTGGCTCCTTCGGTTTGGGAGCTGTTGCTGGACGTTGGGCATGTTGACCGGAGAGTGCTTCTCGGGCTGCGAACTGCAACCTTGCAGGTACCTCCCATGTCCCCGGCCCAACGAAAGCCCCCAGAACAAAATTGGGAGGGGCTGCTTGGGGGCCCCCTGGGGGCCCTTCAGGCCAGCTAGGTCTTTGGGTCCTGGCTCCTTCGGTTTGGGAGCTGTTGCTGCAGTTGGGCATGTTGACCGGAGAGTGCTTCTCGGGCCGTGAACTGCAACCTTGCAGGTAGCTCCCAGGTTCCCGGGCCAACGAAAGCCCCCAGACCCAAATGGAGAGGGGCTGTTTGGGGGCCCCCTGGGGCCCCTTCAGGCCAGCTAGGTCTTTGGGTCCTGGCTCCTTCGGTTTGGGAGCTGTTGCTGCAGTTGTGCATGTTGGCCGGAGAGTGCTTCTCGGGCCGCGAACTGCAACCTTGCAGGTAGCTCCCAGGTTCCCGGCCCAAAGAAAGCCCCCAGACCCAAATGGAGAGGGGCTGCTTGGGGGCCCCTTGGGGCCCCTTCAGGCCAGCTAGGTCTTTGGGTCCTGGCTCCTTCGGTTTGGGAGCTGTTGCTGGACGTTTGGCATGTTGACCGGAGAGTGCTTCTCGGGCTGCGAACTGCAACCTTGCAGGTACCTCCCATGTCCCCGGCCCAACGAAAGCCCCCAGACCAAAATTGGGAGGGGCTGCTTGGGGGCCCCCTGGGGGCCCTTCAGGCCAGCTAGGTCTTTGGGTCCTGGCTCCTTCGGTTTGGGAGCTGTTGCTGCAGTTGGGCATGTTGACCGGAGAGTGCTTCTCGGGCCGCGAACTGCAACCTTGCAGGTAGCTCCCAGGTTCCATGCCCAACGAAAGCCCCCAGACCAAAATTGAGAGGGGCTGCTTGGGGGCCCCTGGGGGCCCTTCAGGCCAGCTAGGTCTTTGGGTCCTGGCTCCTTCGGTTTGGGAGCTGTTGCTGCAGTTGGGCATGTTGGCCGGAGAGTGCTTCTCGGGCCGCGAACTGCAACCTTGCAGGTACCTCCCAGGTTCCCGGCCCAAGGAAAGCCCCCAGACCCAAATGGAGAGGGGCTGTTTGGGGGCCCCCTGGGGCCCCTTCAGGCCAGCTAGGTCTTTGGGTCCTGGCTCCTTCGGTTTGGGAGCTGTTGCTGGACGTTGGGCATGTTGGCGGGAGAGTGCTTCTCGGGCCGTGAACTGCAACCTTGCAGGTAGCTCCCAGGTTCCCGGCCAAAGGAAAGCACCCAGACCCAAATGGAGAGGGGCTGCTTGGGGGCCCCTTGGGGCCCCTTCAGGCCAGCTAGGTCTTTGGGTCCTGGCTCCTTCGGTTTGGGAGCTGTTGCTGCAGTTGGGCATGTTGGCCGGAGAGTGCTTCTCGGGCCGCGAACTGCAACCTTTTAGGCACTTCCCAGGATCCCGGCCCAACGAAAGCCCCCAGACCAAAATTGAGAGGTGCTGCTTGTGGGCCCCCGCGGACCCTCCAGGCCAGCTCTTTCTTTGGGTCCTGGCTCCTTCGGTTTGGGAGCTGTTGCTGCGGTTGGGCATGTTGGCCGGAGAGTGCTTCTCGGGCCGTGAACTGCAACCTTGCAGGTACCTCCCAGGTTCCCGGGCCAACGAAAGCCCCCAGACCCAAATTGAGAGGGGCTGTTTGGGGGCCCCCTGGGGGCCCTTCAGGCCAGCTAGGTCTTTGGGTCCTGGCTCCTTCGGTTTGGGAGCTGTTGCTGCAGTTGGGCATGTTGGCCGGAGAGTGCTTCTCGGGCTGCGAACTGCAACCTTGCAGGTACCTCCCATGTCGCCGGCCCAACGAAAGCCCCCAGACCAAAATTGGGAGGGGCTGCTTGGGGGCCCCCTGGGGGCCCTTCAGGCCAGCTAGGTCTTTGGGTCCTGGCTCCTTCGCTTTGGGAGCTGTTGCTGCAGTTGGGCATGTTGACCGGAGAGTGCTTCTCGGGCCGCGAACTGCAACCTTGCAGGTAGCTCCCAGGTTCCCGGCCCAACGAAAGACCCCAGACCCAAATGGAGAGGGGCTGTTTGGGGGACCCCTGGGGCCCCTTCAGGCCAGCTAGGTCTTTGGGTCCTGGCTCCTTCGGTTTGGGAGCTGTTGCTGCAGTTGGGCATGTTGACCGGAGAGTGCTTCTCGGGCCGTGTACTGCAACCTTGCAGGTACCTCCCAGGTTCCCGGGCCAACGAAAGCCACCAGAACCAAATGGAGAGGGGCTGTTTGGGGGCCCCCTGGGGCCCCTTCAGGCCAGCTAGGTCTTTGGGTCCTGGCTCCTTCGGTTTGGGAGCTGTTGCTGCAGTTGGGCATGTTGGCCGGAGAGTGCTTCTCGGGCCGCGAACTGCAACCTTGCAGGTAGCTCCCAGGTTCCTGGCCCAACGAAAGCCCCCAGACCCAAATGGAGAGGGGCTGTTTGGGGGCCCCCTGGGGGCCCTTCAGGCCAGCTAGGTCTTTGGGTCCTGGCTCCTTCGGTTTGGGAGCTGTTGCTGCAGTTGGGCATGTTGGCCGGAGAGTGCTTCTCGGGCCGCGAACTGCAACCTTGCAGGTAGCTCCCAGGTTCCATGACCAACGAAAGCCCCCAGACCCAAATGGAGAGGGGCTGTTTGGGGGCCCCCTGGGGCCCCTTCAGGCCAGCTAGGTCTTTGGGTCCTGGCTCCTTCGGTTTGGGAGCTGTTGCTGCAGTTGGGCATGTTGGCCGGAGAGTGCTTCTCGGGCCGCGAACTGCAACCTTGCAGGTAGCTCCCAGGTTCCTGGCCCAACGAAAGCCCCCAGACCCAAATGGAGAGGGGCTGTTTGGGGGCCCCCTGGGGGCCCTTCAGGCCAGCTAGGTCTTTGGGTCCTGGCTCCTTCGGTTTGGGAGCTGTTGCTGCAGTTGGGCATGTTGGCCGGAGAGTGCTTCTCGGGCCGCGAACTGCAACCTTGCAGGTAGCTCCCAGGTTCCATGACCAACGAAAGCCCCCAGACCCAAATGGAGAGGGGCTGCTTGGTGGACCCCTGGGGGCCCTTCAGGCCAGCTAGGTCTTTGGGTCCTGGCTCCTTCGGTTTGGGAGCTGTTGCTGCAGTTGGGCATGTTGGCCGGAGAGTGCTTCTCGGGCCGCGAACTGCAACCTTGCAGGTACCTCCCAGGTCCCCGGCCCAACGAAAGCCCCCAGACCCAAATGGAGAGGGGCTGCTTGGGGGCCCCCTGGGGACCCTTCAGGCCAGCTAGGTCTTTGGGTCCTGGCTCCTTCGGTTTGGGAGCTGTTGCTGGACGTTGGGCATGTTGGCCGGAGAGTGCTTCTCGGGCCGCGAACTGCAACCTTGCAGGTACCTCCCAGGTCCCAGGCCCAACGAAAGCCCCCAGACACAAATTGAGAGGGGCTGCTTTGGGGCCCCCTGGGGCCCCTTCATGCCAGCTAGGTCTTTAGGTCCTGGCTCCTTCGGTTTGGGAGCTGTTGCTGGACGTTGGGCATGTTGGCCGGAGAGTGCTTCTTGGGCTGAGAACTGCAACCTTGCAGGTACCTCACAGATCCCCGGCCCAACGAAAGCCCCCAGACCAAAATTGGGAGGGGCTGCTTGGGTGCCCCCTGGGGCCCCTTCAGGCCAGCTAGGTCTTTGGGTCCTGGCTCCTTCGCTTTGGGAGCTGTTGCTGCAGTTGGGCATGTTGACCGGAGAGTGCTTCTCGGGCCGCGAACTGCAACCTTGCAGGTACCTCCCAGGTTCCCGGCCCAAAGAAAGCCCCCAGACCCAAATGGAGAGGGGCTGCTTGGGGGCCCCCTGGGGCCCCTTCAGGCCAGCTAGGTCTTTGGGTCCTGGCTCCTTCGGTTTGGGAGCTGTTGCTGGACGTTTGGCATGTTGACCGGAGAGTGCTTCTCGGGCTGCGAACTGCAACCTTGCAGGTACCTCCCATGTCCCCGGCCCAACGAAAGCCCCCAGACCAAAATTGGGAGGGGCTGCTTAGGGGCCCCCTGGGGGCCCTTCAGGCCAGCTAGGTCTTTGGGTCCTGGCTCCTTCGGTTTGGGAGCTGTTGCTGCAGTTGGGCATGTTGACCGGAGAGTGCTTCTCGGGCCGCGAACTGCAACCTTGCAGGTAGCTCCCAGGTTCCCGGCCCAACGAAAGCCCCCAGACCAAAATTGAGAGGGGCTGCTTGGGGGCCCCTGGGGGCCCTTCAGGCCAGCTAGGTCTTTGGGTCCTGGCTCCTTCGGTTTGGGAGCTGTTGCTGCAGTTGGGCATGTTGGCCGGAGAGTGCTTCTCGGGCCGCGAACTGCAACCTTGCAGGTACCTCCCAGGTTCCCGGCCCAAGGAAAGCCCCCAGACCCAAATGGAGAGGGGCTGTTTGGGGGCCCCCTGGGGCCCCTTCAGGCCAGCTAGGTCTTTGGGTCCTGGCTCCTTCGGTTTGGGAGCTGTTGCTGGACGTTGGGCATGTTGGCGGGAGAGTGCTTCTCGGGCCGTGAACTGCAACCTTGCAGGTAGCTCCCAGGTTCCCGGCCAAAGGAAAGCACCCAGACCCAAATGGAGAGGGGCTGCTTGGGGGCCCCTTGGGGCCCCTTCAGGCCAGCTAGGTCTTTGGGTCCTGGCTCCTTCGGTTTGGGAGCTGTTGCTGCAGTTGGGCATGTTGGCCGGAGAGTGCTTCTCGGGCCGCGAACTGCAACCTTTTAGGCACTTCCAAGGTTCCCGGCCCAACGAAAGCCCCCAGACCAAAATTGAGAGGTGCTGCTTGTGGGCCCCCGCGGACCCTCCAGGCCAGCTCTTTCTTTGGGTCCTGGCTCCTTCGGTTTGGGAGCTGTTGCTGCGGTTGGGCATGTTGGCCGGAGAGTGCTTCTCGGGCCGTGAACTGCAACCTTGCAGGTACCTCCCAGGTTCCCGGGCCAACGAAAGCCCCCAGACCCAAATTGAGAGGGGCTGTTTGGGGGCCCCCTGGGGGCCCTTCAGGCCAGCTAGGTCTTTGGGTCCTGGCTCCTTCGGTTTGGGAGCTGTTGCTGCAGTTGGGCATGTTGGCCGGAGAGTGCTTCTCGGGCTGCGAACTGCAACCTTGCAGGTACCTCCCATGTCGCCGGCCCAACGAAAGCCCCCAGACCAAAATTGGGAGGGGCTGCTTGGGGGCCCCCTGGGGGCCCTTCAGGCCAGCTAGGTCTTTGGGTCCTGGCTCCTTCGGTTTGGGAGCTGTTGCTGCAGTTGGGCATGTTGGCCGGAGAGTGCTTCTCGGGCCGCGAACTGCAACCTTGCAGGTAGCTCCCAGGTTCCATGCCCAACGAAAGCCCCCAGACCCAAATGGAGAGGGGCTGTTTGGGGGACCCCTGGGGCCCCTTCAGGCCAGCTAGGTCTTTGGGTCCTGGCTCCTTCGGTTTGGGAGCTGTTGCTGCAGTTGGGCATGTTGACCGGAGAGTGCTTCTCGGGCCGTGTACTGCAACCTTGCAGGTACCTCCCAGGTTCCCGGGCCAACGAAAGCCACCAGAACCAAATGGAGAGGGGCTGTTTGGGGGCCCCCTGGGGCCCCTTCAGGCCAGCTAGGTCTTTGGGTCCTGGCTCCTTCGGTTTGGGAGCTGTTGCTGCAGTTGGGCATGTTGGCCGGAGAGTGCTTCTCGGGCCGCGAACTGCAACCTTGCAGGTACCTCCCAGGTCCCCGGCCCAACGAAAGCCCCCAGACCCAAATGGAGAGGGGCTGCTTGGGGGCCCCCTGGGGCCCCTTCAGGCCAGCTAGGTCTTTGGGTCCTGGCTCCTTCGGTTTGGGAGCTGTTGCTGCAGTTGGGCATGTTGGCCGGAGAGTGCTTCTCGGGCCGCGAACTGCAACCTTGCGGGTAGCTCCCAGGTTCCATGACCAACGAAAGCCCCCAGACCAAAATTGAGAGGGGCTGCTTGGTGGCCCCCTGGGGGCCCTTCAGGCCAGCTAGGTCTTTGGGTCCTGGCTCCTTCGGTTTGGGAGCTGTTGCTGCAGTTGGGCATGTTGGCCGGAGAGTGCTTCTCGGGCTGCGAACTGCAACCTTGCAGGTACCTCCCAGGTTCCATGCCCAACGAAAGCCCCCAGACCCAAATGGAGAGGGACTGCTTGGGGGCCCCCTGGGGCCCCTTCAGGCCAGCTAGGTCTTTGGGTCCTGGCTCCTTCGGTTTTGGAGCTGTTGCTGCAGTTGGGCATTTTGGCCGGAGAGTGCTTCTTGGGCTGAGAACTGCAACCTTGCAGGTAGCTCCCAGGTTCCCGGCCCAACGAAAGCCCCCAGAACCAAATGGAGAGGGGCTGCTTGGGGGCCCCCTGGGGACACTTCAGGCCAGCTAGGTCTTTGGGTCCTGGCTCCTTCGGTTTGGGAGCTGTTGCTGGACGTTGGGCATGTTGGCCGGAGAGTGCTTCTCGGGCTGCGAACTGCAACCTTGCAGGTACCTCCCAGGTTCCCGGCCCAAGGAAAGCATCCAGACCCACATGGAGAGGGGCTGCTTGTGGGCCCCTTGGTGCCCCTTCAGGCCAGCTAGGTCTTTGGGTCCTGGCTCCTTCGGTTTGGGAGCTGTTGCTGGACGTTGGGCATGTTGACCGGAGAGTGCTTCTCGGGCTGCGAACTGCAACCTTGCAGGTACCTCCCATGTCCCCGGCCCAACGAAAGCCCCCAGAACAAAATTGGGAGGGGCTGCTTGGGGGCCCCCTGGGGGCCCTTCAGGCCAGCTAGGTCTTTGGGTCCTGGCTCCTTCGGTTTGGGAGCTGTTGCTGCAGTTGGGCATGTTGACCGGAGAGTGCTTCTCGGGCCGTGAACTGCAACCTTGCAGGTAGCTCCCAGGTTCCCGGGCCAACGAAAGCCCCCAGACCCAAATGGAGAGGGGCTGTTTGGGGGCCCCCTGGGGCCCCTTCAGGCCAGCTAGGTCTTTGGGTCCTGGCTCCTTCGGTTTGGGAGCTGTTGCTGCAGTTGTGCATGTTGGCCGGAGAGTGCTTCTCGGGCCGCGAACTGCAACCTTGCAGGTAGCTCCCAGGTTCCCGGCCCAAAGAAAGCCCCCAGACCCAAATGGAGAGGGGCTGCTTGGGGGCCCCTTGGGGCCCCTTCAGGCCAGCTAGGTCTTTGGGTCCTGGCTCCTTCGGTTTGGGAGCTGTTGCTGGACGTTTGGCATGTTGACCGGAGAGTGCTTCTCGGGCTGCGAACTGCAACCTTGCAGGTACCTCCCATGTCCCCGGCCCAACGAAAGCCCCCAGACCAAAATTGGGAGGGGCTGCTTGGGGGCCCCCTGGGGGCCCTTCAGGCCAGCTAGGTCTTTGGGTCCTGGCTCCTTCGGTTTGGGAGCTGTTGCTGCAGTTGGGCATGTTGACCGGAGAGTGCTTCTCGGGCCGCGAACTGCAACCTTGCAGGTAGCTCCCAGGTTCCATGCCCAACGAAAGCCCCCAGACCAAAATTGAGAGGGGCTGCTTGGGGGCCCCTGGGGGCCCTTCAGGCCAGCTAGGTCTTTGGGTCCTGGCTCCTTCGGTTTGGGAGCTGTTGCTGCAGTTGGGCATGTTGGCCGGAGAGTGCTTCTCGGGCCGCGAACTGCAACCTTGCAGGTACCTCCCAGGTTCCCGGCCCAAGGAAAGCCCCCAGACCCAAATGGAGAGGGGCTGTTTGGGGGCCCCCTGGGGCCCCTTCAGGCCAGCTAGGTCTTTGGGTCCTGGCTCCTTCGGTTTGGGAGCTGTTGCTGGACGTTGGGCATGTTGGCGGGAGAGTGCTTCTCGGGCCGTGAACTGCAACCTTGCAGGTAGCTCCCAGGTTCCCGGCCAAAGGAAAGCACCCAGACCCAAATGGAGAGGGGCTGCTTGGGGGCCCCTTGGGGCCCCTTCAGGCCAGCTAGGTCTTTGGGTCCTGGCTCCTTCGGTTTGGGAGCTGTTGCTGCAGTTGGGCATGTTGGCCGGAGAGTGCTTCTCGGGCCGCGAACTGCAACCTTTTAGGCACTTCCCAGGATCCCGGCCCAACGAAAGCCCCCAGACCAAAATTGAGAGGTGCTGCTTGTGGGCCCCCGCGGACCCTCCAGGCCAGCTCTTTCTTTGGGTCCTGGCTCCTTCGGTTTGGGAGCTGTTGCTGCGGTTGGGCATGTTGGCCGGAGAGTGCTTCTCGGGCCGTGAACTGCAACCTTGCAGGTACCTCCCAGGTTCCCGGGCCAACGAAAGCCCCCAGACCCAAATTGAGAGGGGCTGTTTGGGGGCCCCCTGGGGGCCCTTCAGGCCAGCTAGGTCTTTGGGTCCTGGCTCCTTCGGTTTGGGAGCTGTTGCTGCAGTTGGGCATGTTGGCCGGAGAGTGCTTCTCGGGCTGCGAACTGCAACCTTGCAGGTACCTCCCATGTCGCCGGCCCAACGAAAGCCCCCAGACCAAAATTGGGAGGGGCTGCTTGGGGGCCCCCTGGGGGCCCTTCAGGCCAGCTAGGTCTTTGGGTCCTGGCTCCTTCGCTTTGGGAGCTGTTGCTGCAGTTGGGCATGTTGACCGGAGAGTGCTTCTCGGGCCGCGAACTGCAACCTTGCAGGTAGCTCCCAGGTTCCCGGCCCAACGAAAGACCCCAGACCCAAATGGAGAGGGGCTGTTTGGGGGACCCCTGGGGCCCCTTCAGGCCAGCTAGGTCTTTGGGTCCTGGCTCCTTCGGTTTGGGAGCTGTTGCTGCAGTTGGGCATGTTGACCGGAGAGTGCTTCTCGGGCCGTGTACTGCAACCTTGCAGGTACCTCCCAGGTTCCCGGGCCAACGAAAGCCACCAGAACCAAATGGAGAGGGGCTGTTTGGGGGCCCCCTGGGGCCCCTTCAGGCCAGCTAGGTCTTTGGGTCCTGGCTCCTTCGGTTTGGGAGCTGTTGCTGCAGTTGGGCATGTTGGCCGGAGAGTGCTTCTCGGGCCGCGAACTGCAACCTTGCAGGTAGCTCCCAGGTTCCTGGCCCAACGAAAGCCCCCAGACCCAAATGGAGAGGGGCTGTTTGGGGGCCCCCTGGGGGCCCTTCAGGCCAGCTAGGTCTTTGGGTCCTGGCTCCTTCGGTTTGGGAGCTGTTGCTGCAGTTGGGCATGTTGGCCGGAGAGTGCTTCTCGGGCCGCGAACTGCAACCTTGCAGGTAGCTCCCAGGTTCCATGACCAACGAAAGCCCCCAGACCCAAATGGAGAGGGGCTGTTTGGGGGCCCCCTGGGGCCCCTTCAGGCCAGCTAGGTCTTTGGGTCCTGGCTCCTTCGGTTTGGGAGCTGTTGCTGCAGTTGGGCATGTTGGCCGGAGAGTGCTTCTCGGGCCGCGAACTGCAACCTTGCAGGTAGCTCCCAGGTTCCTGGCCCAACGAAAGCCCCCAGACCCAAATGGAGAGGGGCTGTTTGGGGGCCCCCTGGGGGCCCTTCAGGCCAGCTAGGTCTTTGGGTCCTGGCTCCTTCGGTTTGGGAGCTGTTGCTGCAGTTGGGCATGTTGGCCGGAGAGTGCTTCTCGGGCCGCGAACTGCAACCTTGCAGGTAGCTCCCAGGTTCCATGACCAACGAAAGCCCCCAGACCCAAATGGAGAGGGGCTGCTTGGTGGACCCCTGGGGGCCCTTCAGGCCAGCTAGGTCTTTGGGTCCTGGCTCCTTCGGTTTGGGAGCTGTTGCTGCAGTTGGGCATGTTGGCCGGAGAGTGCTTCTCGGGCCGCGAACTGCAACCTTGCAGGTACCTCCCAGGTCCCCGGCCCAACGAAAGCCCCCAGACCCAAATGGAGAGGGGCTGCTTGGGGGCCCCCTGGGGACCCTTCAGGCCAGCTAGGTCTTTGGGTCCTGGCTCCTTCGGTTTGGGAGCTGTTGCTGGACGTTGGGCATGTTGGCCGGAGAGTGCTTCTCGGGCCGCGAACTGCAACCTTGCAGGTACCTCCCAGGTCCCAGGCCCAACGAAAGCCCCCAGACACAAATTGAGAGGGGCTGCTTTGGGGCCCCCTGGGGGCCCTTCATGCCAGCTAGGTCTTTAGGTCCTGGCTCCTTCGGTTTGGGAGCTGTTGCTGGACGTTGGGCATGTTGGCCGGAGAGTGCTTCTTGGGCTGAGAACTGCAACCTTGCAGGTACCTCACAGATCCCCGGCCCAACGAAAGCCCCCAGACCAAAATTGGGAGGGGCTGCTTGGGTGCCCCCTGGGGCCCCTTCAGGCCAGCTAGGTCTTTGGGTCCTGGCTCCTTCGCTTTGGGAGCTGTTGCTGCAGTTGGGCATGTTGACCGGAGAGTGCTTCTCGGGCCGCGAACTGCAACCTTGCAGGTACCTCCCAGGTTCCCGGCCCAAAGAAAGCCCCCAGACCCAAATGGAGAGGGGCTGCTTGGGGGCCCCCTGGGGCCCCTTCAGGCCAGCTAGGTCTTTGGGTCCTGGCTCCTTCGGTTTGGGAGCTGTTGCTGGACGTTTGGCATGTTGACCGGAGAGTGCTTCTCGGGCTGCGAACTGCAACCTTGCAGGTACCTCCCATGTCCCCGGCCCAACGAAAGCCCCCAGACCAAAATTGGGAGGGGCTGCTTAGGGGCCCCCTGGGGGCCCTTCAGGCCAGCTAGGTCTTTGGGTCCTGGCTCCTTCGGTTTGGGAGCTGTTGCTGCAGTTGGGCATGTTGACCGGAGAGTGCTTCTCGGGCCGCGAACTGCAACCTTGCAGGTAGCTCCCAGGTTCCCGGCCCAACGAAAGCCCCCAGACCAAAATTGAGAGGGGCTGCTTGGGGGCCCCTGGGGGCCCTTCAGGCCAGCTAGGTCTTTGGGTCCTGGCTCCTTCGGTTTGGGAGCTGTTGCTGCAGTTGGGCATGTTGGCCGGAGAGTGCTTCTCGGGCCGCGAACTGCAACCTTGCAGGTACCTCCCAGGTTCCCGGCCCAAGGAAAGCCCCCAGACCCAAATGGAGAGGGGCTGTTTGGGGGCCCCCTGGGGCCCCTTCAGGCCAGCTAGGTCTTTGGGTCCTGGCTCCTTCGGTTTGGGAGCTGTTGCTGGACGTTGGGCATGTTGGCGGGAGAGTGCTTCTCGGGCCGTGAACTGCAACCTTGCAGGTAGCTCCCAGGTTCCCGGCCAAAGGAAAGCACCCAGACCCAAATGGAGAGGGGCTGCTTGGGGGCCCCTTGGGGCCCCTTCAGGCCAGCTAGGTCTTTGGGTCCTGGCTCCTTCGGTTTGGGAGCTGTTGCTGCAGTTGGGCATGTTGGCCGGAGAGTGCTTCTCGGGCCGCGAACTGCAACCTTTTAGGCACTTCCAAGGTTCCCGGCCCAACGAAAGCCCCCAGACCAAAATTGAGAGGTGCTGCTTGTGGGCCCCCGCGGACCCTCCAGGCCAGCTCTTTCTTTGGGTCCTGGCTCCTTCGGTTTGGGAGCTGTTGCTGCGGTTGGGCATGTTGGCCGGAGAGTGCTTCTCGGGCCGTGAACTGCAACCTTGCAGGTACCTCCCAGGTTCCCGGGCCAACGAAAGCCCCCAGACCCAAATTGAGAGGGGCTGTTTGGGGGCCCCCTGGGGGCCCTTCAGGCCAGCTAGGTCTTTGGGTCCTGGCTCCTTCGGTTTGGGAGCTGTTGCTGCAGTTGGGCATGTTGGCCGGAGAGTGCTTCTCGGGCTGCGAACTGCAACCTTGCAGGTACCTCCCATGTCGCCGGCCCAACGAAAGCCCCCAGACCAAAATTGGGAGGGGCTGCTTGGGGGCCCCCTGGGGGCCCTTCAGGCCAGCTAGGTCTTTGGGTCCTGGCTCCTTCGGTTTGGGAGCTGTTGCTGCAGTTGGGCATGTTGGCCGGAGAGTGCTTCTCGGGCCGCGAACTGCAACCTTGCAGGTAGCTCCCAGGTTCCATGCCCAACGAAAGCCCCCAGACCCAAATGGAGAGGGGCTGTTTGGGGGACCCCTGGGGCCCCTTCAGGCCAGCTAGGTCTTTGGGTCCTGGCTCCTTCGGTTTGGGAGCTGTTGCTGCAGTTGGGCATGTTGACCGGAGAGTGCTTCTCGGGCCGTGTACTGCAACCTTGCAGGTACCTCCCAGGTTCCCGGGCCAACGAAAGCCACCAGAACCAAATGGAGAGGGGCTGTTTGGGGGCCCCCTGGGGCCCCTTCAGGCCAGCTAGGTCTTTGGGTCCTGGCTCCTTCGGTTTGGGAGCTGTTGCTGCAGTTGGGCATGTTGGCCGGAGAGTGCTTCTCGGGCCGCGAACTGCAACCTTGCAGGTACCTCCCAGGTCCCCGGCCCAACGAAAGCCCCCAGACCCAAATGGAGAGGGGCTGCTTGGGGGCCCCCTGGGGACCCTTCAGGCCAGCTAGGTCTTTGGGTCCTGGCTCCTTCGGTTTGGGAGCTGTTGCTGGACGTTGGGCATGTTGGCCGGAGAGTGCTTCTCGGGCCGCGAACTGCAACCTTGCAGGTACCTCCCAGGTCCCAGGCCCAACGAAAGCCCCCAGACACAAATTGAGAGGGGCTGCTTGGGGGCCCCCTGGGGCCCCTTCATGCCAGCTAGGTCTTTAGGTCCTGGCTCCTTCGGTTTGGGAGCTGTTGCTGGACGTTGGGCATGTTGGCCGGAGAGTGCTTCTTGGGCTGAGAACTGCAACCTTGCAGGTAGCTCCCAGGTCCCAGGCCCAAAGAAAGCCCCCAGATCCAAATTGAGAGGGACTGCTTGGGGGCCCCCTGGGGGCCCTTCAGGCCAGCTAGGTCTTTGGGTGCTGGCTCCTTCGGTTTGGGAGCTGTTGCTGCAGTTGGGCATGTTGGCCGGAGAGTGCTTCTCGGGCCGTGAACTGCAACCTTGCAGGTACCTCACAGATCCCCGGCCCAACGAAAGCCCCCAGACCAAAATTGGGAGGGGCTGCTTGGGTGCCCCCTGGGGCCCCTTCAGGCCAGCTAGGTCTTTGGGTCCTGGCTCCTTCGCTTTGGGAGCTGTTGCTGCAGTTGGGCATGTTGACCGGAGAGTGCTTCTCGGGCCGCGAACTGCAACCTTGCAGGTACCTCCCAGGTTCCCGGGCCAACGAAAGCCCCCAGACCCAAATGGAGAGGGGCTGCTTGGGGGCCCCCTGGGGCCCCTTCAGGCCAGCTAGGTCTTTGGGTCCTGGCTCCTTCGGTTTGGGAGCTGTTGCTGCAGTTGGGCATGTTGACCGGAGAGTGCTTCTCGGGCTGCGAACTGCAAACTTGCAGGTACCTCCCAGATCCCCGGCCCAACGAAAGCCCCCAGACCCAAATGGAGAGGGGCTGCTTGGGGGCCCCCTGGGGGCCCTTCAGGCCAGCTAGGTCTTTGGGTCCTGGCTCCTTCGGTTTGGGAGCTGTTGCTGCAGTTGGGCATGTTGGCCGGAGAGTGCTTCTCGGGCCGCGAACTGCAACCTTGCAGGTACCTCCCAGGTTCCCGGACCAACGAAAGCCCCCAGACCCAAATGGAGAGGGGCTGCTTGGGGGCCCCCTGGGGCCCCTTCAGGCCAGCTAGGTCTTTGGGTCCTGGCTCCTTCGGTTTGGGAGCTGTTGCTGCAGTTGGGCATGTTGGCCGGAGAGTGCTTCTCGGGCCGCGAACTGCAACCTTGCAGGTAGCTCCCAGGTTCCCGGCCCAACGAAAGCCCCCAGACCCAAATGGAGAGGGGCTGTTTGGGGGCCCCCTGGGGCCCCTTCAGGCCAGCTAGTTCTTTGGGTCCTGGCTCCTTCGGTTTGGGAGCTGTTACTGCAGTTGGGCATGTTGGCCGGAGAGTGCTTCTCGGGCTGCGAACTTCAACCTTTCAGGTACCTCCCAGATCCCCGGCCTAACGAAAGCCCCAAGACCCAAAATGAGAGGGGCTGCTTGGGGGTCCCCTGGGGGCCCTTCAGGCCAGCTAGGTCTTTGGGTCCTGGCTCCTTCGGTTTGGGAGCTGTTGCTGGACGTTGGGCATGTTGACCGGAGAGTGCTTATCGGGCCGCGAACTGCAACCTTGCAGGTACCTCCCATGTCCCAGGCCCAACGAAAGCCCCCAGACCCAAATGGAGAGGGGCTGTTTGGGGGCGCCCTGGGGCCCCTTCAGGCCAGCTAGGTCTTTGGGTCCTGGCTCCTTCGGTTTGGGAGCTGTTTCTGGACGTTGGGCATGTTGGCGGGAGAGTGCTTCTCGGGCCGTGAACTGCAACCTTGCAGGTAGCTCCCAGGTTCCCGGCCCAAGGAAAGCACCCAGACCCAAATGGAGAGGGGCTGCTTGGGGGCCCCTTGGGGCCCCTTCAGGCCAGCTAGGTCTTTGGGTCCTGGCTCCTTCGGTTTGGGAGCTGTTGCTGCAGTTGGGCATGTTGGCCGGAGAGTGCTTCTCGGGCCGCGAACTGCAACCTTTTAGGCACTTCCCAGGTTCCCGGCCCAACGAAAGCCCCCAGACCAAAATTGAGAGGGGCTGCTTGTGGGCCCCCGCGGACCCTCCAGGCCAGCTCTTTCTTTGGGTCCTGGCTCCTTCGGTTTGGGAGCTGTTGCTGCGGTTGGGCATGTTGGCCGGAGAGTGCTTCTCGGGCCGTGAACTGCAACCTTGCAGGTAGCTCCCATGTTCCCGGGCCAACGAAAGCCCCCAGACCCAAATTGAGAGGGGCTGTTTGGGGGCCCCCTGGGGCCCCTTCAGGCCAGCTAGGTCTTTGGGTCCTGGCTCCTTCGGTTTGGGAGCTGTTGCTGGACGTTGGGCATGTTGACCGGAGAGTGCTTCTCGGGCTGCGAACTGCAACCTTGCAGGTACCTCCCATGTCCCCGGCCCAACGAAAGCCCCCAGACCAAAATTGGGAGGGGCTGCTTGGGGGCCCCCTGGGGGCCCTTCAGGCCAGCTAGGTCTTTGGGTCCTGGCTCCTTCGGTTTGGGAGCTGTTGCTGCAGTTGTGCATGTTGGCCGGAGAGTGCTTCTCGGGCCGCGAACTGCAAACTTGCAGGTAGCTCCCAGGTTCCCGGCCCAACGAAAGCCCCCAGACCCAAATGGAGAGGGGCTGTTTGGGGGCCCCCTGGGGCCCCTTCAGGCCAGCTAGGTCTTTGGGTCCTGGCTCCTTCGGTTTGGGAGCTGTTGCTGCAGTTGGGCATGTTGGCCGGAGAGTGCTTCTCGGGCCGTGAACTGCAACCTTGCAGGTACCTCCCAGGTTCCCGGGCCAACGAAAGCCCCCAGACCCAAATGGAGAGGGGCTGCTTGGGGGCCCCCTGGGGCCCCTTCAGGCCAGCTAGGTCTTTGGGTCCTGGCTCCTTCGGTTTGGGAGCTGTTGCTGCAGTTGGGCATGTTGGCCGGAGAGTGCTTCTCGGGCCGCGAACTGCAACCTTGCAGGTAGCTCCCAGGTTCCCGGCCCAAGGAAAGCCCCCAGACCCAAATGGAGAGGGGCTGTTTGGGGGCCCCCTGGGGGCCCTTCATGCCAGCTAGGTCTTTGGGTCCTGGCTCCTTCGGTTTGGGAGCTGTTGCTGGACGTTTCGCATGTTGACCGGAGAGTGCTTCTCGGGCTGCGAACTGCAACCTTGCAGGTACCTCCCATGTCCCCGGCCCAACGAAAGCCCCCAGACCAAAATTGGGAGGGGCTGCTTGGGGGCCCCCTGGGGGCCCTTCAGGCCAGCTAGGTCTTTGGGTCCTGGCTCCTTCGCTTTGGGAGCTGTTGCTGCAGTTGGGCATGTTGATCGGAGAGAGATTCTCGGGCCGCGAACTGCAACCTTGCAGGTAGCTCCCAGGTTCCTGGCCCAACGAAAGCCCCCAGACCCAAATGGAGAGGGGCTGTTTGGGGGCCCCCTGGGGGCCCTTCAGGCCAGCTAGGTCTTTGGGTCCTGGCTCCTTCGGTTTGGGAGCTGTTGCTGCAGTTGGGCATGTTGGCCGGAGAGTGCTTCTCGGGCCGCGAACTGCAACCTTGCAGGTACCTCCCAGATCCCCGGCCCAACGAAAGCCCCCAGACCCAAATGGAGAGGGGCTGCTTGGGGGCCCCCTGGGGGCCCTTCAGGCCAGCTAGGTCTTTGGGTCCTGGCTCCTTCGGTTTGGGAGCTGTTGCTGCAGTTGGGCATGTTGACCGGAGAGTGCATCTCGGGCCGCGAACTGCAACCTTGCAGGTACCTCCCAGGTTCCCGGACCAACGAAAGCCCCCAGACCCAAATGGAGAGGGGCTGCTTGGGGGCCCCCTGGGGACCCTTCAGGCCAGCTAGGTCTTTGGGTCCTGGCTCCTTCGGTTTGGGAGCTGTTGCTGCAGTTGGGCATGTTGGCCGGAGAGTGCTTCTCGGGCCGCGAACTGCAACCTTGCAGGTAGCTCCCAGGTTCCCGGCCCAACGAAAGCCCCCAGACCCAAATGGAGAGGGGCTGTTTGGGGGCCCCCTGGGGCCCCTTCAGGCCAGCTAGGTCTTTGGGTCCTGGCTCCTTCGGTTTGGGAGCTGTTGCTGCAGTTGGGCATGTTGGCCGGAGAGTGCTTCTCGGGCTGCGAACTTCAACCTTTCAGGTACCTCCCAGATCCCCGGCCTAACGAAAGCCCCAAGACCCAAAATGAGAGGGGCTGCTTGGGGGTCCCCTGGGGGCCCTTCAGGCCAGCTAGGTCTTTGGGTCCTGGCTCCTTCGGTTTGGGAGCTGTTGCTGGACGTTGGGCATGTTGACCGGAGAGTGCTTATCGGGCCGCGAACTGCAAACTTGCAGGTACCTCCCAGGTTCCATGCCCAACGAAAGCCCCCAGACCCAAATGGAGAGGGGCTGTTTGGGGGCGCCCTGGGGCCCCTTCAGGCCAGCTAGGTCTTTGGGTCCTGGCTCCTTCGGTTTGGGAGCTGTTTCTGGACGTTGGGCATGTTGGCGGGAGAGTGCTTCTCGGGCCGTGAACTGCAACCTTGCAGGTAGCTCCCAGGTTCCCGGCCCAAGGAAAGCACCCAGACCCAAATGGAGAGGGGCTGCTTGGGGGCCCCTTGGGGCCCCTTCAGGCCAGCTAGGTCTTTGGGTCCTGGCTCCTTCGGTTTGGGAGCTCTTGCTGCAGTTGGGCATGTTGGCCGGAGAGTGCTTCTCGGGCCGCGAACTGCAACCTTTTAGGCACTTCCCAGGTTCCCGGCCCAACGAAAGCCCCCAGAACAAAATTGAGAGGGGCTGCTTGTGGGCCCCCGCGGACCCTCCAGGCCAGCTCTTTCTTTGGGTCCTGGCTCCTTCGGTTTGGGAGCTGTTGCTGCGGTTGGGCATGTTGGCCGGAGAGTGCTTCTCGGGCCGCGAACTGCAACCTTGCAGGTAGCTCCCAGGTTCCCGGCCCAACGAAAGCCCCCAGACCCAAATGGAGAGGGGCTGTTTGGGGGCCCCCTGGGGCCCCTTCAGGCCAGCTAGGTCTTTGGGTCCTGGCTCCTTCGGTTTGGGAGCTGTTACTGCAGTTGGGCATGTTGGCCGGAGAGTGCTTCTCGGGCTGCGAACTTCAACCTTTCAGGTACCTCCCAGATCCCCGGCCTAACGAAAGCCCCAAGACCCAAAATGAGAGGGGCTGCTTGGGGGTCCCCTGGGGGCCCTTCAGGCCAGCTAGGTCTTTGGGTCCTGGCTCCTTCGGTTTGGGAGCTGTTGCTGGACGTTGGGCATGTTGACCGGAGAGTGCTTATCGGGCCGCGAACTGCAACATTGCAGGTAGCTCCCAGGTTCCTGGCCCAACGAAAGCCCCCAGACCCAAATGGAGAGGGGCTGTTTGGGGGCCCCCTTGGGGCCCTTCAGGCCAGCTAGGTCTTTGGGTCCTGGCTCCTTCGGTTTGGGAGCTGTTGCTGCAGTTGGGCATGTTGGCCGGAGAGTGCTTCTCGGGCCGCGAACTGCAAACTTGCGGGTACCTCCCAGGTTCCATGACCAACGAAAGCCCCCAGACCCAAATGGAGAGGGGCTGCTTGGTGGACCCCTGGGGGCCCTTCAGGCCAGCTAGGTCTTTGGGTCCTGGCTCCTTCGGTTTGGGAGCTGTTGCTGCAGTTGGGCATGTTGGCCGGAGAGTGCTTCTCGGGCCGCGAACTGCAACCTTGCAGGTAGCTCCCAGGTTCCCGGCCCAACGAAAGCCCCCAGACCCAAATGGAGAGGGGCTGCTTGGGGGCCCCCTGGGGCCCCTTCAGGCCAGCTAGGTCTTTGGGTCCTGGCTCCTTCGTTTTGGGAGCTGTTGCTGCAGTTGGGCATGTTGGCCGGAGAGTGCTTATCGGGCTGCGAACTGCAACCTTGCAGGTACCTCCCAGGTTCCCGGCCCAACGAAAGCCCCCAGACCCAAATGGAGAGGGGCTGCTTGGGGGCCCCCTGGGGACCCTTCAGGCCAGCTAGGTCTTTGGGTCCTGGCTCCTTCGGTTTGGGAGCTGTTGCTGCAGTTGGGCATGTTGGCCGGAGAGTGCTTCTCGGGTCGCGAACTGCAAACTTGCGGGTACCTCCCAGGTTCCATGACCAACGAAAGCCCCCAGACCCAAATGGAGAGGGGCTGCTTGGTGGACCCCTGGGGGCCCTTCAGGCCAGCTAGGTCTTTGGGTCCTGGCTCCTTCGCTTTGGGAGCTGTTGCTGCAGTTGGGCATGTTGGCCGGAGAGTGCTTCTCGGGCCGCGAACTGCAACCTTGCAGGTAGCTCCCAGGTTCCCGGCCCAACGAAAGCCCCCAGACCCAAATGGAGAGGGGCTGCTTGGGGGCCCCCTGGGGCCCCTTCAGGCCAGCTAGGTCTTTGGGTCCTGGCTCCTTCGTTTTGGGAGCTGTTGCTGCAGTTGGGCATGTTGGCCGGAGAGTGCTTATCGGGCTGCGAACTGCAACCTTGCAGGTACCTCCCATGTCCCCGGCCCAACGAAAGCCCCCAGACCCAAATGGAGAGGGGCTGCTTGGGGGCCCCCTGGGGACCCTTCAGGCCAGCTAGGTCTTTGGGTCCTGGCTCCTTCGGTTTGGGAGCTGTTGCTGCAGTTGGGCATGTTGGCCGGAGAGTGCTTCTCGGGCCGCGAACTGCAACCTTGCAGGTAGCTCCCAGGTTCCCGGCCCAACGAAAGCCCCCAGAACCAAATGGAGAGGGGCTGCTTGGGGGCCCCCTGGGGCCCCTTCAGGCCAGCTAGGTCTTTGGGTCCTGGCTCCTTCGGTTTGGGAGCTGTTGCTGGACGTTGGGCATGTTGGCCGGAGAGTGCTTCTCGGGCTGTGAACTGCAACCTTGCAGGTACCTCCCAGGTTCCCGGCCCAAGGAAAGCATCCAGACCCACATGGAGAGGGGCTGCTTGTGGGCCCCTTGGGGCCCCTTCAGGCCAGCTAGGTCTTTGGGTCCTGGCTCCTTCGGTTTGGGAGCTGTTACTGCAGTTGGGCATGTTGGCCGGAGAGTGCTTCTCGGGCTGCGAACTGCAACCTTGCAGGTACCTCCCAGATCCCCGGCCTAACGAAAGCCCCAAGACCCAAATGGAGAGGGGCTGCTTGGGGGCCCCCTGGGGACCCTTCAGGCCAGCTAGGTCTTTGGGTCCTGGCTCCTTCGGTTTGGGAGCTGTTGCTGCAGTTGGGCATGTTGGCCGGAGAGTGCTTCTCGGGCCGCGAACTGCAAACTTGCGGGTACCTCCCAGGTTCCATGACCAACGAAAGCCCCCAGACCCAAATGGAGAGGGGCTGCTTGGTGGACCCCTGGGGGCCCTTCAGGCCAGCTAGGTCTTTGGGTCCTGGCTCCTTCGCTTTGGGAGCTGTTGCTGCAGTTGGGCATGTTGGCCGGAGAGTGCTTCTCGGGCCGCGAACTGCAACCTTGCAGGTAGCTCCCAGGTTCCCGGCCCAACGAAAGCCCCCAGACCCAAATGGAGAGGGGCTGCTTGGGGGCCCCCTGGGGACCCTTCAGGCCAGCTAGGTCTTTGGGTCCTGGCTCCTTCGTTTTGGGAGCTGTTGCTGCAGTTGGGCATGTTGGCCGGAGAGTGCTTATCGGGCTGCGAACTGCAACCTTGCAGGTACCTCCCATGTCCCCGGCCCAACGAAAGCCCCCAGACCCAAATGGAGAGGGGCTGCTTGGGGGCCCCCTGGGGACCCTTCAGGCCAGCTAGGTCTTTGGGTCCTGGCTCCTTCGGTTTGGGAGCTGTTGCTGCAGTTGGGCATGTTGGCCGGAGAGTGCTTCTCGGGCCGCGAACTGCAACCTTGCAGGTAGCTCCCAGGTTCCCGGCCCAACGAAAGCCCCCAGAACCAAATGGAGAGGGGCTGCTTGGGGGCCCCCTGGGGACCCTTCAGGCCAGCTAGGTCTTTGGGTCCTGGCTCCTTCGGTTTGGGAGCTGTTGCTGGACGTTGGGCATGTTGGCCGGAGAGTGCTTCTCGGGCTGTGAACTGCAACCTTGCAGGTACCTCCCAGTTTCCCGGCCCAAGGAAAGCATCCAGACCCACATGGAGAGGGGCTGCTTGTGGGCCCCTTGGGGCCCCTTCAGGCCAGCTAGGTCTTTGGGTCCTGGCTCCTTCGGTTTGGGAGCTGTTACTGCAGTTGGGCATGTTGGCCGGAGAGTGCTTCTCGGGCTGCGAACTTCAACCTTTCAGGTACCTCCCAGGTTCCCGGCCCAACGAAAGCCCCCAGACCCAAATGGAGAGGGGCTGTTTGGGGCCCCCCTGGGGGCCCTTCATGCCAGCTAGGTCTTTGGGTCCTGGCTCCTTCGGTTTGGGAGCTGTTGCTGCAGTTGGGCATGTTGGCCGGAGAGTGCTTCTCGGGCCGCGAACTGCAACCTTGCGGGTACCTCCCAGGTTCCATGACCAACGAAAGCCCCCAGACCCAAATGGAGAGGGGCTGCTTGGTGGACCCCTGGGGGCCCTTCAGGCCAGCTAGGTCTTTGGGTCCTGGCTCCTTCGGT
This sequence comes from Gallinula chloropus, assembly GCF_964237585.1. Classification (NCBI taxonomy): domain Eukaryota; kingdom Metazoa; phylum Chordata; class Aves; order Gruiformes; family Rallidae; genus Gallinula; species Gallinula chloropus. The sequence goes on along the minus strand of NC_140101.1, from coordinate 17,042,554 downwards.
TTGGGAGCTGTTGCTGCAGTTGGGCATGTTGGCCGGAGAGTGCTTCTCGGGCCGCGAACTGCAACCTTGCAGGTAGCTCCCAGGTTCCCGGCCCAACGAAAGCCCCCAGACCCAAATGGAGAGGGGCTGCTTGGGGGCCCCCTGGGGCCCCTTCAGGCCAGCTAGGTCTTTGGGTCCTGGCTCCTTCGGTTTGGGAGCTGTTGCTGCAGTTGGGCATGTTGACCGGAGAGTGCTTCTCGGGCTGCGAACTGCAACCTTGCAGGTACCTCCCAGGTCCCCGGCCCAACGAAAGCCCCCAGACCAAAATGGAGAGGGGCTGCTTGGGGGCCCCCTGGGGACCCTTCAGGCCAGCTAGGTCTTTGGGTCCTGGCTCCTTCGGTTTGGGAGCTGTTGCTGCAGTTGGGCATGTTGGCCGGAGAGTGCTTCTCGGGCCGCGAACTGCAACCTTGCAGGTAGCTCCCAGGTTCCCGGCCCAACGAAAGCCCCCAGAACCAAATGGAGAGGGGCTGCTTGGGGGCCCCCTGGGGCCCCTTCAGGCCAGCTAGGTCTTTGGGTCCTGGCTCCTTCGGTTTGGGAGCTGTTGCTGGACGTTGGGCATGTTGGCCGGAGAGTGCTTCTCGGGCTGTGAACTGCAACCTTGCAGGTACCTCCCAGGTTCCCGGCCCAAGGAAAGCATCCAGACCCACATGGAGAGGGGCTGCTTGTGGGCCCCTTGGGGCCCCTTCAGGCCAGCTAGGTCTTTGGGTCCTGGCTCCTTCGGTTTGGGAGCTGTTACTGCAGTTGGGCATGTTGGCCGGAGAGTGCTTCTCGGGCTGCGAACTGCAACCTTGCAGGTACCTCCCAGATCCCCGGCCTAACGAAAGCCCCAAGACCCAAATGGAGAGGGGCTGTTTGGGGCCCCCCTGGGGGCCCTTCAGGCCAGCTAGGTCTTTGGGTCCTGGCTCCTTCGGTTTGGGAGCTGTTGCTGGACGTTGGGCATGTTGGCCGGAGAGTGCTTCTCGGGCCGCGAACTGCAACCTTGCAGGTACCTCCCAGGTCCCAGGCCCAACGAAAGCCCCCAGACCCAAATTGAGAGGGGCTGTTTGGGGGCCCCCTGGGGGCCCTTCAGGCCAGCTAGGTCTTTAGGTCCTGGCTCCTTCGGTTTGGGAGCTGTTGCTGGACGTTGGGCATGTTGGCCGGAGAGTGCTTCTCGGGCCGTGAACTGCAACCTTGCAGGTAGCTCCCAGGTCCCAGGCCCAAAGAAAGCCCCCAGACCAAAATTGAGAGGGGCTGCTTGGGGGCCCCCTGGGGACACTTCAGGCCAGCTAGGTCTTTGGGTCCTGGCTCCTTCGCTTTGGGAGCTGTTGCTGCAGTTGGGCATGTTGGCCGGAGAGTGCTTCTCGGGCCGCGAACTGCAACCTTGCAGGTACCTCCCAGGTTCCCGGCCCAACGAAAGCCCCCAGACCCAAATGGAGAGGGGCTGTTTGGGGGCCCCCTGGGGACCCTTCAGGCCAGCTAGGTCTTTGGGTCCTTGCTCCTTCGGTTTGGGAGCTGTTGCTGCAGTTGGGCATGTTGACCGGAGAGTGCTTCTCGGGCCGCGAACTGCAACCTTGCAGGTAGCTCCCAGGTTCCCGGCCCAACGAAAGCCCCCAGACCCAAATTGAGAGGGGCTGCTTGGGGGCCCCCTGGGGCCCCTTCAGGCCAGCTAGGTCTTTGGGTCCTGGCTCCTTCGGTTTGGGAGCTGTTGCTGCAGTTGGGCATGTTGACCGGAGAGTGCTTCTCGGGCTGCGAACTGCAAACTTGCAGGTACCTCCCAGATCCCCGGCCCAACGAAAGCCCCCAGACCCAAATGGAGAGGGGCTGCTTGGGGGCCCCCTGGGGGCCCTTCAGGCCAGCTAGGTCTTTGGGTCCTGGCTCCTTCGGTTTGGGAGCTGTTGCTGCAGTTGGGCATGTTGGCCGGAGAGTGCTTCTCGGGCCGCGAACTGCAACCTTGCAGGTACCTCCCAGGTTCCATGCCCAACGAAAGCCCCCAGACCTAAATGGAGAGGGGCTGTTTGGGGGCCCCCTGGGGCCCCTTCAGGCCAGCTAGGTCTTTGGGTCCTGGCTCCTTCGGTTTGGGAGCTGTTGCTGGACGTTGGACATGTTGGCCGGAGAGTTCTTCTCGGGCCGTGAACTGCAACCTTGCAGGTAGCTCCCAGGTTCCCGGCCCAAGGAAAGCCCCCAGACCCAAATGGAGAGGGGCTGCTTGGGGGCCCCTTGGGGCCCCTTCAGGCCAGCTAGGTCTTTGGGTCCTGGCTCCTTCGGTTTGGGAGCTGTTGCTGCAGTTGGGCATGTTGATCGGAGAGAGCTTCTCGGGCCGCGAACTGCAACCTTGCAGGTACCTCCCAGGTTCCCGGACCAACGAAAGCCCCCAGACCCAAATGGAGAGGGGCTGCTTGGGGGCCCCCTGGGGCCCCTTCAGGCCAGCTAGGTCTTTGGGTCCTGGCTCCTTCGGTTTGGGAGCTGTTGCTGCAGTTGGGCATGTTGGCCGGAGAGTGCTTCTCGGGCCGCGAACTGCAACCTTGCAGGTAGCTCCCAGGTTCCCGGCCCAACGAAAGCCCCCAGACCCAAATGGAGAGGGGCTGTTTGGGGGCCCCCTGGGGCCCCTTCAGGCCAGCTAGGTCTTTGGGTCCTGGCTCCTTCGGTTTGGGAGCTGTTACTGCAGTTGGGCATGTTGGCCAGAGAGTGCTTCTCGGGCTGCGAACTTCAACCTTTCAGGTACCTCCCAGATCCTCGGCCTAACGAAAGCCCCAAGACCCAAAATGAGAGGGGCTGCTTGGGGGCCCCCTGGGGGCCCTTCAGGCCAGCTAGGTCTTTGGGTCCTGGCTCCTTCGGTTTGGGAGCTGTTGCTGCAGTTGGGCATGTTGGCCGGAGAGTGCTTCTCGGGCCGCGAACTGCAACCTTGCGGGTACCTCCCAGGTTCCATGACCAACGAAAGCCCCCAGACCCAAATGGAGAGGGGCTGCTTGGTGGACCCCTGGGGGCCCTTCAGGCCAGCTAGGTCTTTGGGTCCTGGCTCCTTCGGTTTGGGAGCTGTTACTGCAGTTGGGCATGTTGGCCGGAGAGTGCTTCTCGGGCTGCGAACTTCAACCTTTCAGGTACCTCCCAGATCCCCGGCCTAACGAAAGCCCCAAGACTCAAAATGAGAGGGGCTGCTTGGGGGTCCCCTGGGGGCCCTTCAGGCCAGCTAGGTCTTTGGGTCCTGGCTCCTTCGGTTTGGGAGCTGTTGCTGGACGTTGGGCATGTTGACCGGAGAGTGCTTATCGGGCCGCGAACTGCAACCTTGCAGGTAGCTCCCAGGTTCCTGGCCCAACGAAAGCCCCCAGACCCAAATGGAGAGGGGCTGTTTGGGGGCCCCCTGGGGCCCTTCAGGCCAGCTAGGTCTTTGGGTCCTGGCTCCTTCGGTTTGGGAGCTGTTGCTGCAGTTGGGCATGTTGGCCGGAGAGTGCTTCTCGGGCCGCGAACTGCAACCTTGCGGGTACCTCCCAGGTTCCATGACCAACGAAAGCCCCCAGACCCAAATGGAGAGGGGCTGCTTGGTGGACCCCTGGGGGCCCTTCAGGCCAGCTAGGTCTTTGGGTCCTGGCTCCTTCGGTTTGGGAGCTGTTGCTGCAGTTGGGCATGTTGGCCGGAGAGTGCTTCTCGGGCCGCGAACTGCAACCTTGCAGGTAGCTCCCAGGTTCCCGGCCCAACGAAACCCCCAGACCCAAATGGAGAGGGGCTGCTTGGGGGCCCCCTGGGGCCCCTTCAGGCCAGCTAGGTCTTTGGGTCCTGGCTCCTTCGGTTTGGGAGCTGTTGCTGCAGTTGGGCATGTTGGCCGGAGAGTGCTTATCGGGCTGCGAACTGCAACCTTGCAGGTACCTCCCAGGTCCCCGGCCCAACGAAAGCCCCCAGACCCAAATGGAGAGGGGCTGCTTGGGGGCCCCCTGGGGACCCTTCAGGCCAGCTAGGTCTTTGGGTCCTGGCTCCTTCGGTTTGGGAGCTGTTGCTGCAGTTGGGCATGTTGGCCGGAGAGTGCTTCTCGGGCCGCGAACTGCAACCTTGCAGGTAGCTCCCAGGTTCCCGGCCCAACGAAAGCCCCCAGACCCAAATGGAGAGGGGCTGCTTGGGGGCCCCCTGGGGACCCTTCAGGCCAGCTAGGTCTTTGGGTCCTGGCTCCTTCGGTTTGGGAGCTGTTGCTGGACGTTGGGCATGTTGGCCGGAGAGTGCTTCTCGGGCTGTGAACTGCAACCTTGCAGGTACCTCCCAGTTTCCCGGCCCAAGGAAAGCATCCAGACCCACATGGAGAGGGGCTGCTTGTGGGCCCCTTTGGGCCCCTTCAGGCCAGCTAGGTCTTTGGGTCCTGGCTCCTTCGGTTTGGGAGCTGTTACTGCAGTTGTGCATGTTGACCGGAGAGTGCTTCTCGGGCCGCGAACTGCAACCTTGCAGGTAGCTCCCAGGTTCCCGGCCCAACGAAAGCCCCCAGACCCAAATTGAGAGGGGCTGCTTGGGGGCCCCCTGGGGGCCCTTCAGGCCAGCTAGGTCTTTGGGTCCTGGCTCCTTCGGTTTGGGAGCTGTTGCTGCAGTTGGGCATGTTGACCGGAGAGTGCTTCTCGGGCTGCGAACTGCAACCTTGCAGGTACCTCCCAGATCCCCGGCCCAACGAAAGCCCCCAGACCCAAATGGAGAGGGGCTGCTTGGGGGCCCCCTGGGGGCCCTTCAGGCCAGCTAGGTCTTTGGGTCCTGGCTCCTTCGGTTTGGGAGCTGTTGCTGCAGTTGGGCATGTTGGCCGGAGAATGCTTCTCGGGCCGCGAACTGCAACCTTGCAGGTACCTCCCAGGTTCCATGCCCAACGAAAGCCCCCAGACCTAAATGGAGAGGGGCTGTTTGGGGGCCCCCTGGGGCCCCTTCAGGCCAGCTAGGTCTTTGGGTCCTGGCTCCTTCGGTTTGGGAGCTGTTGCTGGACGTTGGACATGTTGGCCGGAGAGTTCTTCTCGGGCCGTGAACTGCAACCTTGCAGGTAGCTCCCAGGTTCCCGGCCCAAGGAAAGCCCCCAGACCCAAATGGAGAGGGGCTGCTTGGGGGCCCCTTGGGGCCCCTTCAGGCCAGCTAGGTCTTTGGGTCCTGGCTCCTTCGCTTTGGGAGCTGTTGCTGCAGTTGGGCATGTTGATCGGAGAGAGCTTCTCGGGCCGCGAACTGCAACCTTGCAGGTACCTCCCAGGTTCCCGGACCAACGAAAGCCCCCAGACCCAAATGGAGAGGGGCTGCTTGGGGGCCCCCTGGGGCCCCTTCAGGCCAGCTAGGTCTTTGGGTCCTGGCTCCTTCGGTTTGGGAGCTGTTGCTGCAGTTGGGCATGTTGGCCGGAGAGTGCTTCTCGGGCCGCGAACTGCAACCTTGCAGGTAGCTCCCAGGTTCCCGGCCCAACGAAAGCCCCCAGACCCAAATGGAGAGGGGCTGTTTGGGGGCCCCCTGGGGGCCCTTCAGGCCAGCTAGGTCTTTGGGTCCTGGCTCCTTCGGTTTGGGAGCTGTTGCTGCAGTTGGGCATGTTGGCCGGAGAGTGCTTCTCGGGCCGCGAACTGCAACCTTGCGGGTACCTCCCAGGTTCCATGACCAACGAAAGCCCCCAGACCCAAATGGAGAGGGGCTGCTTGGTGGACCCCTGGGGGCCCTTCAGGCCAGCTAGGTCTTTGGGTCCTGGCTCCTTCGGTTTGGGAGCTGTTACTGCAGTTGGGCATGTTGGCCGGAGAGTGCTTCTCGGGCTGCGAACTTCAACCTTTCAGGTACCTCCCAGATCCCCGGCCTAACGAAAGCCCCAAGACCCAAAATGAGAGGGGCTGCTTGGGGGTCCCCTGGGGGCACTTCAGACCAGCTAGGTCTTTGGGTCCTGGCTCCTTCGGTTTGGGAGCTGTTGCTGGACGTTGGGCATGTTGACCGGAGAGTGCTTATAGGGCCGCGAACTGCAACCTTGCAGGTAGCTCCCAGGTTCCTGGCCCAACGAAAGCCCCCAGACCCAAATGGAGAGGGGCTGTTTGGGGGCCCCCTTGGGGCCCTTCAGGCCAGCTAGGTCTTTGGGTCCTGGCTCCTTCGCTTTGGGAGCTGTTGCTGCAGTTGGGCATGTTGGCCGGAGAGTGCTTCTCGGGCCGCGAACTGCAACCTTGCGGGTACCTCCCAGGTTCCATGACCAACGAAAGCCCCCAGACCCAAATGGAGAGGGGCTGCTTGGTGGACCCCTGGGGGCCCTTCAGGCCAGCTAGGTCTTTGGGTCCTGGCTCCTTCGGTTTGGGAGCTGTTGCTGCAGTTGGGCATGTTGGCCGGAGAGTGCTTCTCGGGCCGCGAACTGCAACCTTGCAGGTAGCTCCCAGGTTCCCGGCCCAACGAAAGCCCCCAGACCCAAATGGAGAGGGGCTGCTTGGGGGCCCCCTGGGGCCCCTTCAGGCCAGCTAGGTCTTTGGGTCCTGGCTCCTTCGGTTTGGGAGCTGTTGCTGCAGTTGGGCATGTTGGCCGGAGAGTGCTTCTCGGGCCGCGAACTGCAACCTTGCAGGTAGCTCCCAGGTTCCCGGCCCAACGAAAGCCCCCGAACCAAATGGAGAGGGGCTGCTTGGGGGCCCCCTGGGGACCCTTCAGGCCAGCTAGGTCTTTGGGTCCTGGCTCCTTCGGTTTGGGAGCTGTTGCTGGACGTTGGGCATGTTGGCCGGAGAGTGCTTCTCGGGCTGTGAACTGCAACCTTGCAGGTACCTCCCAGTTTCCCGGCCCAAGGAAAGCATCCAGACCCACATGGAGAGGGGCTGCTTGGGGGCCCCTTGGGGCCCCTTCAGGCCAGCTAGGTCTTTGAGTCCTGGCTCCTTCGGTTTGGGAGCTGTTACTGCAGTTGGGCATGTTGGCCGGAGAGTGCTTCTCGGGCTGCGAACTTCAACCTTTCAGGTACCTCCCAGGTTCCCGGCCCAACGAAAGCCCCCAGACCCAAATGGAGAGGGGCTGTTTGGGGCCCCCCTGGGGGCCCTTCAGGCCAGCTAGGTCTTTGGGTCCTGGCTCCTTCGGTTTGGGAGCTGTTGCTGCAGTTGGGCATGTTGGCCGGAGAGTGCTTCTCGGGCCGCGAACTGCAACCTTGCGGGTACCTCCCAGGTTCCATGACCAACGAAAGCCCCCAGACCCAAATGGAGAGGGGCTGCTTGGTGGACCCCTGGGGGCCCTTCAGGCCAGCTAGGTCTTTGGGTCCTGGCTCCTTCGGTTTGGGAGCTGTTGCTGGACGTTGGGCATGTTGGCCGGAGAGTGCTTCTCGGGCCGCGAACTGCAACCTTGCAGGTAGCTCCCAGGTTCCCGGCCCAACGAAAGCCCCCAGACCCAAATGGAGAGGGGCTGCTTGGGGGCCCCCTGGGGCCCCTTCAGGCCAGCTAGGTCTTTGGGTCCTGGCTCCTTCGGTTTGGGAGCTGTTGCTGCAGTTGGGCATGTTGACCGGAGAGTGCTTCTCGGGCTGCGAACTGCAACCTTGCAGGTACCTCCCAGGTCCCCGGCCCAACGAAAGCCCCCAGACCCAAATGGAGAGGGGCTGCTTGGGGGCCCCCTGGGGCCCCTTCAGGCCAGCTAGGTCTTTGGGTCCTGGCTCCTTCGGTTTGGGAGCTGTTGCTGCAGTTGGGCATGTTGGCCGGAGAGTGCTTCTCGGGCTGCGAACTGCAACCTTGCAGGTACCTCCCAGGTTCCCGGCCCAACGAAAGCCCCCAGAACCAAATGGAGAGGGGCTGCTTGGGGGCCCCCTGGGGCCCCTTCAGGCCAGCTAGGTCTTTGGGTCCTGGCTCCTTCGGTTTGGGAGCTGTTGCTGGACGTTGGGCATGTTGGCCGGAGAGTGCTTCTCGGGCTGTGAACTGTAACCTTGCAGGTACCTCCCAGGTTCCCGGCCCAAGGAAAGCATCCAGACCCACATGGAGAGGGGCTGCTTGTGGGCCCCTTGGGGCCCCTTCAGGCCAGCTAGGTCTTTGGGTCCTGGCTCCTTCGGTTTGGGAGCTGTTACTGCAGTTGGGCATGTTGGCCGGAGAGTGCTTCTCGGGCCGCGAACTGCAACCTTGCAGGTACCTCCCAGATCCCCGGCCTAACGAAAGCCCCAAGACCCAAAATGAGAGGGGCTGCTTGGGGGTCCCCTGGGGGCACTTCAGACCAGCTAGGTCTTTGGGTCCTGGCTCCTTCGGTTTGGGAGCTGTTGCTGGACGTTGGGCATGTTGGCCGGAGAGTGCTTCTCGGGCTGTGAACTGCAACCTTGCAGGTACCTCCCAGGTTCCCGGCCCAAGGAAAGCATCCAGACCCACATGGAGAGGGGCTGCTTGGGGGCCCCTTGGGGCCCCTTCAGGCCAGCTAGGTCTTTGGGTCCTGGCTCCTTCGGTTTGGGAGCTGTTACTGCAGTTGGGCATGTTGGCCGGAGAGTGCTTCTCGGGCTGCGAACTTCAACCTTTCAGGTACCTCCCAGGTTCCCGGCCCAACGAAAGCCCCCAGACCCAAATGGAGAGGGGCTGTTTGGGGCCCCCCTGGGGGCCCTTCAGGCCAGCTAGGTCTTTGGGTCCTGGCTCCTTCGGTTTGGGAGCTGTTGCTGCAGTTGGGCATGTTGGCCGGAGAGTGCTTCTCGGGCCGCGAACTGCAACCTTGCGGGTACCTCCCAGGTTCCATGACCAACGAAAGCCCCCAGACCCAAATGGAGAGGGGCTGCTTGGTGGACCCCTGGGGGCCCTTCAGGCCAGCTAGGTCTTTGGGTCCTGGCTCCTTCGGTTTGGGAGCTGTTGCTGGACGTTGGGCATGTTGGCCGGAGAGTGCTTCTCGGGCCGCGAACTGCAACCTTGCAGGTAGCTCCCAGGTTCCCGGCCCAACGAAAGCCCCCAGACCCAAATGGAGAGGGGCTGCTTGGGGGCCCCCTGGGGCCCCTTCAGGCCAGCTAGGTCTTTGGGTCCTGGCTCCTTCGGTTTGGGAGCTGTTGCTGCAGTTGGGCATGTTGACCGGAGAGTGCTTCTCGGGCTGCGAACTGCAACCTTGCAGGTACCTCCCAGGTCCCCGGCCCAACGAAAGCCCCCAGACCCAAATGGAGAGGGGCTGTTTGGGGGCCCCCTGGGGGCCCCTTCAGGCCAGCTAGGTCTTTGGGTCCTGGCTCCTTCGGTTTGGGAGCTGTTGCTGCAGTTGGGCATGTTGGCCGGAGAGTGCTTCTCGGGCTGCGAACTGCAACCTTGCAGGTAGCTCCCAGGTTCCCGGCCCAACGAAAGCCCCCAGAACCAAATGGAGAGGGGCTGCTTGGGGGCCCCCTGGGGCCCCTGCAGGCCAGCTAGGTCTTTGGGTCCTGGCTCCTTCGGTTTGGGAGCTGTTGCTGGACGTTGGGCATGTTGGCCGGAGAGTGCTTCTCGGGCTGTGAACTGTAACCTTGCAGGTACCTCCCAGGTTCCCGGCCCAAGGAAAGCATCCAGACCCACATGGAGAGGGGCTGCTTGTGGGCCCCTTGGGGCCCCTTCAGGCCAGCTAGGTCTTTGGGTCCTGGCTCCTTCGGTTTGGGAGCTGTTACTGCAGTTGGGCATGTTGGCCGGAGAGTGCTTCTCGGGCTGCGAACTTCAACCTTTCAGGTACCTCCCAGATCCCCGGCCTAACGAAAGCCCCAAGACCCAAAATGAGAGGGGCTGCTTGGGGGTCCCCTGGGGGCACTTCAGACCAGCTAGGTCTTTGGGTCCTGGCTCCTTCGGTTTGGGAGCTGTTGCTGGACGTTGGGCATGTTGACCGGAGAGTGCTTATCGGGCCGCGAACTGCAACCTTGCAGGTAGCTCCCAGGTTCCTGGCCCAACGAAAGCCCCCAGACCCAAATGGAGAGGGGCTGTTTGGGGGCCCCCTTGGGGCCCTTCAGGCCAGCTAGGTCTTTGGGTCCTGGCTCCTTCGCTTTGGGAGCTGTTGCTGCAGTTGGGCATGTTGGCCGGAGAGTGCTTCTCGGGCCGCGAACTGCAACCTTGCGGGTACCTCCCAGGTTCCATGACCAACGAAAGCCCCCAGACCCAAATGGAGAGGGGCTGCTTGGTGGACCCCTGGGGGCCCTTCAGGCCAGCTAGGTCTTTGGGTCCTGGCTCCTTCGGTTTGGGAGCTGTTGCTGCAGTTGGGCATGTTGGCCGGAGAGTGCTTCTCGGGCCGCGAACTGCAACCTTGCAGGTAGCTCCCAGGTTCCCGGCCCAACGAAAGCCCCCAGACCCAAATGGAGAGGGGCTGCTTGGGGGCCCCCTGGGGCCCCTTCAGGCCAGCTAGGTCTTTGGGTCCTGGCTCCTTCGGTTTGGGAGCTGTTGCTGCAGTTGGGCATGTTGGCCGGAGAGTGCTTATCGGGCTGCGAACTGCAACCTTGCAGGTACCTCCCAGGTCCCCGGCCCAACGAAAGCCCCCAGACCCAAATGGAGAGGGGCTGCTTGGGGGCCCCCTGGGGACCCTTCAGGCCAGCTAGGTCTTTGGGTCCTGGCTCCTTCGGTTTGGGAGCTGTTGCTGCAGTTGGGCATGTTGGCCGGAGAGTGCTTCTCGGGCCGCGAACTGCAACCTTGCAGGTAGCTCCCAGGTTCCCGGCCCAACGAAAGCCCCCGAACCAAATGGAGAGGGGCTGCTTGGGGGCCCCCTGGGGACCCTTCAGGCCAGCTAGGTCTTTGGGTCCTGGCTCCTTCGGTTTGGGAGCTGTTGCTGGACGTTGGGCATGTTGGCCGGAGAGTGCTTCTCGGGCTGTGAACTGCAACCTTGCAGGTACCTCCCAGTTTCCCGGCCCAAGGAAAGCATCCAGACCCACATGGAGAGGGGCTGCTTGTGGGCCCCTTGGGGCCCCTTCAGGCCAGCTAGGTCTTTGGGTCCTGGCTCCTTCGGTTTGGGAGCTGTTACTGCAGTTGGGCATGTTGGCCGGAGAGTGCTTCTCGGGCTGCGAACTTCAACCTTTCAGGTACCTCCCAGGTTCCCGGCCCAACGAAAGCCCCCAGACCCAAATGGAGAGGGGCTGTTTGGGGCCCCCCTGGGGGCCCTTCAGGCCAGCTAGGTCTTTGGGTCCTGGCTCCTTCGGTTTGGGAGCTGTTGCTGCAGTTGGGCATGTTGGCCGGAGAGTGCTTCTCGGGCCGCGAACTGCAACCTTGCGGGTACCTCCCAGGTTCCATGACCAACGAAAGCCCCCAGACCCAAATGGAGAGGGGCTGCTTGGTGGACCCCTGGGGGCCCTTCAGGCCAGCTAGGTCTTTGGGTCCTGGCTCCTTCGGTTTGGGAGCTGTTGCTGGACGTTGGGCATGTTGGCCGGAGAGTGCTTCTCGGGCCGCGAACTGCAACCTTGCAGGTAGCTCCCAGGTTCCCGGCCCAACGAAAGCCCCCAGACCCAAATGGAGAGGGGCTGCTTGGGGGCCCCCTGGGGCCCCTTCAGGCCAGCTAGGTCTTTGGGTCCTGGCTCCTTCGGTTTGGGAGCTGTTGCTGCAGTTGGGCATGTTGACCGGAGAGTGCTTCTCGGGCTGCGAACTGCAACCTTGCAGGTACCTCCCAGGTCCCCGGCCCAACGAAAGCCCCCAGACCCAAATGGAGAGGGGCTGCTTGGGGGCCCCCTGGGGCCCCTTCATGCCAGCTAGGTCTTTGGGTCCTGGCTCCTTCGGTTTGGGAGCTGTTGCTGCAGTTGGGCATGTTGGCCGGAGAGTGCTTCTCGGGCTGCGAACTGCAACCTTGCAGGTAGCTCCCAGGTTCCCGGCCCAACGAAAGCCCCCAGAACCAAATGGAGAGGGGCTGCTTGGGGGCCCCCTGGGGCCCCTTCAGGCCAGCTAGGTCTTTGGGTCCTGGCTCCTTCGGTTTGGGAGCTGTTGCTGGACGTTGGGCATGTTGGCCGGAGAGTGCTTCTCGGGCTGTGAACTGTAACCTTGCAGGTACCTCCCAGGTTCCCGGCCCAAGGAAAGCATCCAGACCCACATGGAGAGGGGCTGCTTGTGGGCCCCTTGGGGCCCCTTCAGGCCAGCTAGGTCTTTGGGTCCTGGCTCCTTCGGTTTGGGAGCTGTTACTGCAGTTGGGCATGTTGGCCGGAGAGTGCTTCTCGGGCTGCGAACTTCAACCTTTCAGGTACCTCCCAGATCACCGGCCTAACGAAAGCCCCAAGACCCAAAATGAGAGGGGCTGCTTGGGGGTCCCCTGGGGGCCCTTCAGGCCAGCTAGGTCTTTGGGTCCTGGCTCCTTCGGTTTGGGAGCTGTTACTGGACGTTGGGCATGTTGACCGGAGAGTGCTTCTCGGGCCGCGAACTGCAACCTTGCAGGTACCTCCCAGGTTCCATGCCCAACGAAAGCCCCCAGACCCAAATGGAGAGGGGCTGTTTGGGGGCCCCCTGGGCCCCCTTCAGGCCAAGTTGGTCTTTGGGTCCTGGCTCCTTCGGTTTGGGAGCTGTTTCTGGACGTTGGGCATGTTGGCGGGAGAGTGCTTCTCGGGCCGTGAACTGCAACCTTGCAGGTAGCTCCCAGGTTCCCGGCCCAAGGAAAGCCCCCAGACCCAAATGGAGAGGGGCTGCTTGGGGGCCCCTTGGGGCCCCTTCAGGCCAGCTAGGTCTTTGGGTCCTGGCTCCTTCGGTTTGGGAGCTGTTGCTGCAGTTGGGCATGTTGGCCGGAGAGTGCTTCTCGGGCCGCGAACTGCAACCTTTTAGGCACTTCCCAGGTTCCCGGCCCAACGAAAGCCCCCAGACCAAAATTGAGAGGGGCTGCTTGTGGGCCCCCGCGGACCCTCCAGGCCAGCTCTTTCTTTGGGTCCTGGCTCCTTCGGTTTGGGAGCTGTTGCTGCGGTTGGGCATGTTGGCCGGAGAGTGCTTCTCGGGCCGTGAACTGCAACCTTGCAGGTACCTCCCATGTTCCCGGGCCAACGAAAGCCCCCAGACCCAAATTGAGAGGGGCTGTTTGGGGGCCCCCTGGGGCCCCTTCAGGCCAGCTAGGTCTTTGGGTCCTGGCTCCTTCGGTTTGGGAGCTGTTGCTGGAAGTTGGGCATGTTGACCGGAGAGTGCTTCTCGGGCTGCGAACTGCAACCTTGCAGGTACCTCCCATGTCCCCGGCCCAACGAAAGCCCCCAGACCAAAATTGGGAGGGGCTGCTTGGGGGCCCCCTGGGGGCCCTTCAGGCCAGCTAGGTCTTTGGGTCCTGGCTCCTTCGGTTTGGGAGCTGTTGCTGCAGTTGGGCATGTTGGCCGGAGAGTGCTTCTCGGCCGCGAACTGCAACCTTGCAGGTAGCTCCCAGGTTCCCGGCCCAACGAAAGCCCCCAGACCCAAATGGAGAGGGGCTGTTTGGGGGCCCCCTGGGGCCCCTTCAGGCCAGCTAGGTCTTTGGGTCCTGGCTCCTTCGGTTTGGGAGCTGTTGCTGCAGTTGGGCATGTTGACCGGAGAGTGCTTCTCGGGCCGTGAACTGCAACCTTGCAGGTACCTCCCAGGTTCCCGGGCCCAACGAAAGCCCCCAGACCCAAATGGAGAGGGGCTGCTTGGGGGCCCCCTGGGGCCCCTTCAGGCCAGCTAGGTCTTTGGGTCCTGGCTCCTTCGGTTTGGGAGCTGTTGCTGGACGTTTCGCATGTTGACCGGAGAGTGCTTCTCGGGCTGCGAACTGCAACCTTGCAGGTACCTCCCATGTCCCCGGCCCAACGAAAGCCCCCAGACCAAAATTGGGAGGGGCTGCTTGGGGGCCCCCTGGGGGCCCTTCAGGCCAGCTAGGTCTTTGGGTCCTGGCTCCTTCGGTTTGGGAGCTGTTGCTGCAGTTGGGCATGTTGGCCGGAGAGTGCTTCTCGGGCCGCGAACTGCAACCTTGCAGGTACCTCCCAGGTCCCAGGCCCAACGAAAGCCCCCAGACCCAAATGGAGAGGGGCTGTTTGGGGGCCCCCTGGGGGCCCCTTCAGGCCAGCTAGGTCTTTGGGTCCTGGCTCCTTCGGTTTGGGAGCTGTTGCTGCAGTTGGGCATGTTGACAGGAGAGTGCTTCTCGGGCCGTGAACTGCAACCTTGCAGGTACCTCCCAGGTTCCCGGGCCATCGAAAGCCCCCAGACCCAAATGGAGAGGGGCTGCTTGGGGGCCCCCTGGGGCCCCTTCAGGCCAGCTAGGTCTTTGGGTCCTGGCTCCTTCGGTTTGGGAGCTGTTGCTGCAGTTGGGCATGTTGGCCGGAGAGTGCTTCTCGGGCCGCGAACTGCAACCTTGCAGGTAGCTCCCAGGTTCCCGGCCCAACGAAAGCCCCCAGACCCAAATGGAGAGGGGCTGGTTGGTGGGCCCCTGGGGGCCCTTCAGGCCAGCTAGGTCTTTGGGTCCTGGCTCCTTCGGTTTGGGAGCTGTTGCTGCAGTTGGGCATGTTGGCCGGAGAGTGCTTCTCGGGCTTCGAACTGCAACCTTGCAGGTACCTCCCAGGTTCCCGGCCCAACGAAAGCCCCCAGACCCAAATGGAGAGGGGCTGCTTGGGGGCCCCCTGGGGCCCCTTCAGGCCAGCTAGGTCTTTGGGTCCTGGCTCCTTCGGTTTGGGAGCTGTTGCTGCAGTTGGTCATGTTGGCCGGAGAGTGCTTCTCGGGCTGCGAACTGCAATCTTGCAGGTACCTCCCAGGTCCCCGGCCCAACGAAAGCCCCCAGACCCAAATGGAGAGGGGCTGTTTGGGGGCCCCCTGGGGCCCCTTCAGGCCAGCTAGGTCTTTGGGTCCTGGCTCCTTCGGTTTGGGAGCTGTTGCTGCAGTTGGGCATGTTGGCCGGAGAGTGCTTCTCGGGCCGCGAACTGCAACCTTGTGGGTAGCTCCCAGATTCTCGGCCCAACGAAAGCCCCCAGAACCAAATGGGGAGGGGCTGCTTGGGGCCCCCTGGGGACCCTTCAGGCCAGCTAGGTCTTTGGGTCCTGGCTCCTTCGGTTTGGGAGCTGTTGCTGGACGTTGGGCATGTTGGCCGGAGAGTGCTTCTCGGGCCGCGAACTGCAATCTTGCAGGTAGCTTCCAGGTCCCAGGCCCAAAGAAAGCCCCCAGATCCAAATTGAGAGGGACTGCTTGGGGGCCCCCTGGGGGCCCTTCAGGCCAGCTAGGTCTTTGGGTCCTGGCTCCTTCGGTTTGGGAGCTGTTGCTGCAGTTGGGCATGTTGGCCGGAGAGTGCTTCTCGGGCCGTGAACTGCAACCTTGCAGGTACCTCCCAGATCCCCGGCCCAACGAAAGCCCCCAGACCAAAATTGAGAGGGGCTGCTTGGGGGCCCCCTGGGGCCCCTTCAGGCCAGCTAGGTCTTTGGGTCCTGGCTCCTTCGGTTTGGGAGCTGTTGCTGCAGTTGGGCATGTTGACCGGAGAGTGCTTCTCGGGCCGCGAACTGCAACCTTGCAGGTAGCTCCCAGGTTCCCGGCCCAACGAAAGCCCCCAGACCCAAATGGAGAGGGGCTGTTTGGGGGCCCCCTGGGGGCCCTTCAGGCCAGCTAGGTCTTTGGGTCCTGGCTCCTTCGGTTTGGGAGCTGTTGCTGCAGTTGGGCATGTTGACCTGAGAGTGCTTCTCGGGCCGCGAACTGCAACCTTGCAGGTACCTCCCAGATCCCCGGCCCAACGAAAGCCCCCAGACCCAAATTGAGAGGGGCTGCTTGGGGGCCCCCTGGGGGCCCTTCAGGCCAGCTAGGTCTTTGGGTCCTGGCTCCTTCGGTTTGGGAGCTGTTTCTGCAGTTGGGCATGTTGGCCGGAGAGTGCTTCTCGGGCCGCGAACTGCAACCTTGCAGGTAGCTCCCAGGTTCCCAGCCCAACGAAAGCCCCCAGACCCAAATGGAGAGGGGCTGCTTGGGGGCCCCCTGGGGCCCCTTCAGGCCAGCTAGGTCTTTGGGTCCTGGCTCCTTCGGTTTGGGAGCTGTTGCTGCAGTTGGGCATGTTGGCCGGAGAGTGCTTCTCGGGCCGCGAACTGCAACCTTGCAGGTAGCTCCCAGGTTCCATGACCAACGAAAGCCCCCAGACCCAAATGGAGAGGGGCTGTTTGGGGGCCCCCTGGGGCCCCTTCAGGCCAGCTAGGTCTTTGGGTCCTGGCTCCTTCGGTTTGGGAGCTGTTACTGCAGTTGGGCATGTTGGCCGGAGAGTGCTTCTCGGGCTGCGAACTTCAACCCTTCAGGTACCTCCCAGATCCCCGGCCTAACGAAAGCCCCAAGACCCAAAATGAGAGGGGCTGCTTGGGGGTCCCCTGGGGGCCCTTCAGGCCAGCTAGGTCTTTGGGTCCTGGCTCCTTCGCTTTGGGAGCTGTTGCTGGACGTTGGGCATGTTGACCGGAGAGTGCTTATCGGGCCGCGAACTGCAACCTTGCAGGTACCTCCCAGTTTCCATGCCCAACGAAAGCCCCCAGACCCAAATTGAGAGGGGCTGTTTGGGGGCCCCCTGGGGCCCCTTCAGGCCAGCTAGGTCTTTGGGTCCTGGCTCCTTCGGTTTGGGAGCTGTTGCTGGACGTTGGGCATGTTGGCCGGAGAGTGCTTCTCGGGCCGCGAACTGCAATCTTGCAGGTAGCTTCCAGGTCCCAGGCCCAAAGAAAGCCCCCAGATCCAAATTGAGAGGGACTGCTTGGGGGCCCCCTGGGGGCCCTTCAGGCCAGCTAGGTCTTTGGGTCCTGGCTCCTTCGGTTTGGGAGCTGTTGCTGCAGTTGGGCATGTTGGCCGGAGAGTGCTTCTCGGGCCGTGAACTGCAACCTTGCAGGTACCTCCCAGATCCCCGGCCCAACGAAAGCCCCCAGACCAAAATTGAGAGGGGCTGCTTGGGGGCCCCCTGGGGCCCCTTCAGGCCAGCTAGGTCTTTGGGTCCTGGCTCCTTCGGTTTGGGAGCTGTTGCTGCAGTTGGGCATGTTGACCGGAGAGTGCTTCTCGGGCCGCGAACTGCAACCTTGCAGGTAGCTCCCAGGTTCCCGGCCCAACGAAAGCCCCCAGACCCAAATGGAGAGGGGCTGTTTGGGGGCCCCCTGGGGGCCCTTCAGGCCAGCTAGGTCTTTGGGTCCTGGCTCCTTCGGTTTGGGAGCTGTTGCTGCAGTTGGGCATGTTGACCTGAGAGTGCTTCTCGGGCCGCGAACTGCAACCTTGCAGGTACCTCCCAGATCCCCGGCCCAACGAAAGCCCCCAGACCCAAATTGAGAGGGGCTGCTTGGGGGCCCCCTGGGGGCCCTTCAGGCCAGCTAGGTCTTTGGGTCCTGGCTCCTTCGGTTTGGGAGCTGTTTCTGCAGTTGGGCATGTTGGCCGGAGAGTGCTTCTCGGGCCGCGAACTGCAACCTTGCAGGTAGCTCCCAGGTTCCCAGCCCAACGAAAGCCCCCAGACCCAAATGGAGAGGGGCTGCTTGGGGGCCCCCTGGGGCCCCTTCAGGCCAGCTAGGTCTTTGGGTCCTGGCTCCTTCGGTTTGGGAGCTGTTGCTGCAGTTGGGCATGTTGGCCGGAGAGTGCTTCTCGGGCCGCGAACTGCAACCTTGCAGGTAGCTCCCAGGTTCCATGACCAACGAAAGCCCCCAGACCCAAATGGAGAGGGGCTGTTTGGGGGCCCCCTGGGGCCCCTTCAGGCCAGCTAGGTCTTTGGGTCCTGGCTCCTTCGGTTTGGGAGCTGTTACTGCAGTTGGGCATGTTGGCCGGAGAGTGCTTCTCGGGCTGCGAACTTCAACCCTTCAGGTACCTCCCAGATCCCCGGCCTAACGAAAGCCCCAAGACCCAAAATGAGAGGGGCTGCTTGGGGGTCCCCTGGGGGCCCTTCAGGCCAGCTAGGTCTTTGGGTCCTGGCTCCTTCGGTTTGGGAGCTGTTGCTGGACGTTGGGCATGTTGACCGGAGAGTGCTTATCGGGCCGCGAACTGCAACCTTGCAGGTACCTCCCAGTTTCCATGCCCAACGAAAGCCCCCAGACCCAAATTGAGAGGGGCTGTTTGGGGGCCCCCTGGGGCCCCTTCAGGCCAGCTAGGTCTTTGGGTCCTGGCTCCTTCGGTTTGGGAGCTGTTTCTGGACGTTGGGCATGTTGGCGGGAGAGTGCTTCTCGGGCCGTGAACTGCAACCTTGCAGGTACCTCCCAGGTTCCCGGGCCAACGAAAGCCCCCAGACCCAAATGGAGAGGGGCTGCTTGGGGGCCCCCTGGGGGCCCTTCAGGCCAGCTAGGTCTTTGGGTCCTGGCTCCTTCGGTTTGGGAGCTGTTGCTGCAGTTGGGCATGTTGGCCGGAGAGTGCTTCTCGGGCCGCGAACTGCAACCTTGCAGGTAGCTCCCAGGTTCCCGGCCCAAAGAAAGCCCCCAGACCCAAATGGAGAGGGGCTGTTTGGGGGCCCCCTGGGGGCCCTTCATGCCAGCTAGGTCGTTGGGTCCTGGCTCCTTCGGTTTGGGAGCTGTTGCTGGACGTTTGGCATGTTGACCGGAGAGTGCTTCTCGGGCTGCGAACTGCAACCTTGCAGGTATCTCCCAGGTTCCCGGCGCAACGAAAGCCCCCAGACCCAAATGGAGAGGGGCTGGTTGGTGGCCCCCTGGGGGCCCTTCAGGCCAGCTAGGTCTTTGGGTCCTGGCTCCTTCGGTTTGGGAGCTTTTGCTGCAGTTGGGCATGTTGGCCGGAGAGTGCTTCTCGGGCCGCGAACTGCAACCTTGCAGGTACCTCCCAGGTTCCCGGGCCAACGAAAGCCCCCAGACCCAAATGGAGAGGGGCTGCTTGGGGGCCCCCTGGGGCCCCTTCAGGCCAGCTAGGTCTTTGGGTCCTGGCTCCTTCGGTTTGGGAGCTGTTGCTGCAGTTGGGCATGTTGACCGGAGAGTGCTTCTCGGGCTGCGAACTGCAACCTTGCAGGTACCTCCCAGGTTCCCGGCCCAACGAAAGCCCCCAGACCCAAATGGAGAGGGGCTGTTTGGGGGCCCCCTGGGGCCCCTTCAGGCCAGCTAGGTCTTTGGGTCCTGGCTCCTTCGGTTTGGGAGCTGTTGCTGCAGTTGGGCATGTTGGCCGGAGAGTGCTTCTCGGGCCGCGAACTGCAACCTTGCGGGTAGCTCCCAGATTCTCGGCCCAACGAAAGCCCCCAGAACCAAATGGAGAGGGGCTGCTTGGGGCCCCCTGGGGCCCTTCAGGCCAGCTAGGTCTTTGGGTCCTGGCTCCTTCGGTTTGGGAGCTGTTGCTGCAGTTGGGCATGTTGACCTGAGAGTGCTTCTCGGGCCGCGAACTGCAACCTTGCGGGTAGCTCCCAGGTTCCAGGCCCAACGAAAGCCCCCAGACCCAAATGGAGAGGGGCTGCTTGGGGTCCCCAGGGGACCCTTCAGGCCAGCTAGGTCTTTGGGTCCTGGCTCCTTCGGTTTGGGAGCTGTTGCTGGACGTTGGGCATGTTGGCCGGAGAGTGCTTCTCGGGCCGTGAACTGCAACCTTGCAGGTACCTCCCAGGTTCCCGGCCCAAGGAAAGCATCCAGACCCACATGGAGAGGGGCTGCTTGTGGGCCCCTTGGGGCCCCTTCAGGCCAGCTAGGTCTTTGGGTCCTGGCTCCTTCGGTTTGGGAGCTGTTACTGCAGTTGGGCATGTTGGCCGGAGAGTGCTTCTCGGGCTGCGAACTTCAACCTTTCAGGTACCTCCCAGATCCCCGGCCTAACGAAAGCCCCAAGACCCAAATTGAGAGGGGCTGCTTGGGGGTCCCCTGGGGGCCCTTCAGGCCAGCTAGGTCTTTGGGTCCTGGCTCCTTCGGTTTGGGAGCTGTTGCTGGACGTTGGGCATGTTGACCGGAGAGTGCTTATCGGGCCGCGAACTGCAACCTTGCAGGTACCTCCCAGTTTCCATGCCCAACGAAAGCACCCAGACCCAAATGGAGAGGGGCTGTTTGGGGGCCCCCTGGGGCCCCTTCAGGCCAGCTAGGTCTTTGGGTCCTGGCTCCTTCGGTTTGGGAGCTGTTTCTGGACGTTGGGCATGTTGGCGGGAGATTGCTTCTCGGGCCGTGAACTGCAACCTTGCAGGTAGCTCCCAGGTTCCCGGCCCAAGGAAAGCACCCAGACCCAAATGGAGAGGGGCTGCTTGGGGGCCCCTTGGGGCCCCTTCAGGCCAGCTAGGTCTTTGGGTCCTGGCTCCTTCGGTTTGGGAGCTGTTGCTGCAGTTGGGCATGTTGGCCGGAGAGTGCTTCTCGGGCCGCGAACTGCAACCTTTTAGGCACTTCCCAGGTTCCCGGCCCAACGAAAGCCCCAAGACCAAAATTGAGAGGGGCTGTTTGGGGGCCCCCTGGGGGCCCTTCAGGCCAGCTAGGTCTTTGGGTCCTGGCTCCTTCGGTTTGGGAGCTGTTGCTGGACGTTGGGCATGTTGACCCGAGAGTGCTTCTCGGGCTGCGAACTGCAACCTTGCAGGTACCTCCCATGTCCCCGGCCCAACGAAAGCCCCCAGACCAAAATTGGGAGGGGCTGCTTGGGGGCCCCCTGGGGGCCCTTCAGGCCAGCTAGGTCTTTGGGTCCTGGCTCCTTCGGTTTGGGAGCTGTTGCTGCAGTTGGGCATGTTGGCCGGAGAGTGCTTCTCGGGCCGCGAACTGCAACCTTGCAGGTACCTCCCAGGTTCCCGGCCCAACGAAAGCCCCCAGACCCAAATGGAGAGGGGCTGTTTGGGGGCCCCCTGGGGCCCCTTCAGGCCAGCTAGGTCTTTGGGTCCTGGCTCCTTCGGTTTGGGAGCTGTTGCTGCAGTTGGGCATGTTGACCGGAGAGTGCTTCTCGGGCCGTGAACTGCAACCTTGCAGGTAGCTCCCAGGTTCCTGGCCCAACGAAAGCCCCCAGACCCAAATGGAGAGGGGCTGTTTGGGGGCCCCCTGGGGGCCCCTTCAGGCCAGCTACGTCTTTGGGTCCTGGCTCCTTCGGTTTTGGAGCTGTTGCTGCAGTTGGGCATGTTGGCCGGAGAGTGCTTCTCGGGCCGCGAACTGCAACCTTGCGGGTAGCTCCCAGGTTCCATGACCAACGAAAGCCCCCAGACCCAAATGGAGAGGGGCTGCTTGGTGGCCCCCTGGGGGCCCTTCAGGCCAGCTAGGTCTTTGGGTCCTGGCTCCTTCGGTTTGGGAGCTGTTGCTGCAGTTGGGCATGTTGGCCGGAGAGTGCTTCTCGGGCCGCGAACTGCAACCTTGCAGGTACCTCCCAGGTTCCCGGCCCAACGAAAGCTCCCAGACCCAAATGGAGAGGGGTTGCTTGGGGGCCCCCTGGGGCCCCTTCATGCCAGCTAGGTCTTTGGGTCCTGGCTCCTTCGGTTTGGGAGCTGTTGCTGCAGTTGGGCATGTTGGCCGGAGAGTGCTTCTCGGGCCGCGAACTGCAACCTTGCACGTAGCTCCCAGGTTCCCGGCCCAACGAAAGCCCCCAGACCCAAATGGAGAGGGGCTGCTTGGGGGCCCCCTGGGGCCCCTTCAGGCCAGCTAGGTCTTTGGGTCCTGGCTCCTTCGGTTTGGGAGCTGTTGCTGGACGTTGGGCATGTTGGCCGGAGAGTGCTTCTCGGGCTGTGAACTGCAACCTTGCAGGTACCTCCCAGGTTCCCGGCCCAAGGAAAGCATCCAGACCCACATGGAGAGGGGCTGCTTGTGGGCCCCTTGGGGCCCCTTCAGGCCAGCTAGGTCTTTGGGTCCTGGCTCCTTCGGTTTGGGAGCTGTTACTGCAGTTGGGCATGTTGGCCGGAGAGTGCTTCTCGGGCTGCGAACTTCAACCTTTCAGGTACCTCCCAGATCCCCGGCCTAACGAAAGCCCCAAGACCCAAATTGAGAGGGGCTGTTTGGGGCCCCCCTGGGGGCCCTTCAGGCCAGCTAGGTCTTTGGGTCCTGGCTCCTTCGGTTTGGGAGCTGTTGCTGGACGTTGGGCATGTTGACCGGAGAGTGCTTATCGGGCTGCGAACTGCAACCTTGCAGGTAGCTCCCAGGTCCCAGGCCCAACGAAAGCCCCCAGACACAAATTGAGAGGGGCTGCTTGGGGCCCCCCTGGGGGCCCTTCAGGCCAGCTAGGTCTTTAGGTCCTGGCTCCTTCGGTTTGGGAGCTGTTGCTGGACGTTGGGCATGTTGGCCGGAGAGTGCTTCTCGGGCCGTGAACTGCAACCTTGCAGGTAGCTCCCAGGTCCCAGGCCCAAAGAAAGCCCCCAGATCCAAATTGAGAGGGACTGCTTGGGGGCCCCCTGGGGGCCCTTCAGGTCAGCTAGGTCTTTGGGTCCTGGCTCCTTCGGTTTGGGAGCTGTTTCTGCAGTTGGGCATGTTGGCCGGAGAGTGCTTCTCGGGCCGTGAACTGCAACCTTGCAGGTACCTCCCAGATCCCCGGCCCAACGAAAGCCCCCAGACCAAAATTGAGAGGGGCTGCTTGGGGGCCCCCTGGGGCCACTTCAGGCCAGCTAGGTCTTTGGGTCCTGGCTCCTTCGCTTTGGGAGCTGTTGCTGCAGTTGTTCATGTTGGCCGGAGAGTGCTTCTCGGGCCGCGAACTGCAACCTTGCAGGTAGCTCCCAGGTTCCCGGCCCAACGAAAGCCCCCAGACCCAAATGGAGAGGGGCTGTTTGGGGGTCCCCTTGGGCCCCTTCAGGCCAGCTAGGTCTTTGGGTCCTGGCTCCTTCGGTTTGGGAGCTGTTGCTGCAGTTGGTCATGTTGACCGGAGAGTGCTTCTCGGGCCGCGAACTGCAACCTTGCAGATACCTCCCAGGTTCCCGGGCCAACGAAAGCCCCCAGACCCAAATGGAGAGGGGCTGCTTGGGGGCCCCCTGGGGGCCCCTTGAGGCCAGCTAGGTCTTTGGGTCCTGGCTCCTTCGGTTTGGGAGCTGTTGCTGCAGTTGGGCATGTTGGCCGGAGAGTGCTTCTCGGGCTGCGAACTGCAACCTTGCAGGTACCTCCGAGATCCCCGGCCCAACGAAAGCCCCCAGACCCAAATTGAGAGGGGCTGCTTGGGGGCCCCCTGGGGGCCCTTCAGGCCAGCTAGGTCTTTGGGTCCTGGCTCCTTCGGTTTGGGAGCTGTTGCTGCAGTTGGGCATGTTGGCCGGAGAGTGCTTCTCGGGCTGCGAACTGCAACCTTGCAGGTACCTCCCAGGTCCCCGGCCCAACGAAAGCCCCCAGACCCAAATGGAGAGGGGCTGCTTGGGGGCCCCCTGGGGCCCCTTCAGGCCAGCTAGGTCTTTGGGTCCTGGCTCCTTCGGTTTGGGAGCTGTTGCTGCAGTTGGGCATGTTGGCCGGAGAGTGCTTCTCGGGCCGCGAACTGCAACCTTGCAGGTAGCTCCCAGGTTCCCGGCCCAACGAAAGCCCCCAGACCCAAATGGAGAGGGGCTGCTTGGGGGCCCCCTGGGGACCCTTCAGGCCAGCTAGGTCTTTGGGTCCTGGCTCCTTCGGTTTGGGAGCTGTTGCTGGACGTTGGGCATGTTGGCCGGAGAGTGCTTCTCGGGCCGTGAACTGCAACCTTGCAGGTAGCTCCCAGGTCCCAGGCCCAAAGAAAACCCCCAGACCCAAATGGAGAGGGACTGCTTGGGGGCCCCCTGGGGGCCCTTCAGGCCAGCTAGGTCTTTGGGTCCTGGCTCCTTCGGTTTGGGAGCTGTTGCTGCAGTTGGGCATGTTGGCCGGAGAGTGCTTCTCGGGCCGCGAACTGCAACCTTGCAGGTACCTCCCAGGTTCCCGGCCCAACGAAAGCCCCCAGACCCAAATGGAGAGGGGCTGTTTGGGGGCCCCCTGGGGGCCCTTCAGGCCAGCTAGGTCTTTGGGTCCTGGCTCCTTCGGTTTGGGAGCTGTTGCTGCAGTTGGGCATGTTGGCCGGAGAGTGCTTCTCGGGCCGCGAACTGCAACCTTGCAGGTAGCTCCCAGGTTCCCGGCCCAACGAAAGCCCCCAGACCCAAATGGAGAGGGGCTGTTTGGGGGTCCCCTTGGGCCCCTTCAGGCCAGCTAGGTCTTTGGGTCCTGGCTCCTTCGGTTTGGGAGCTGTTGCTGCAGTTGGGCATGTTGGCCGGAGAGTGCTTCTCGGGCCGCGAACTGCAACCTTGCAGGTAGCTCCCAGGTTCCCGGCCCAACGAAAGCCCCCAGACCCAAATGGAGAGGGGCTGCTTGGGGGCCCCCTGGGGGCCCCTTGAGGCCAGCTAGGTCTTTGGGTCCTGGCTCCTTCGGTTTGGGAGCTGTTGCTGCAGTTGGGCATGTTGGCCGGAGAGTGCTTCTCGGGCTGCGAACTGCAACCTTGCAGGTACCTCCGAGATCCCCGGCCCAACGAAAGCCCCCAGACCCAAATTGAGAGGGGCTGCTTGGGGGCCCCCTGGGGGCCCTTCAGGCCAGCTAGGTCTTTGGGTCCTGGCTCCTTCGGTTTGGGAGCTGTTGCTGCAGTTGGGCATGTTGGCCGGAGAGTGCTTCTCGGGCTGCGAAATGCAACCTTGCAGGTACCTCCCAGGTTCCATGCCCAACGAAAGCCCCCAGACCTAAATGGAGAGGGGCTCTTTGGGGGCCCCCTGGGGCCCCTTCAGGCCAGCTAGGTCTTTGGGTCCTGGCTCCTTCGGTTTGGGAGCTGTTGCTGGACGTTGGGAATGTTGACCGGAGAGTGCTTCTCGGGCCGCGAACTGCAACCTTGCAGGTACCTCCCAGGTTCCATGCCCAACGAAAGCCCCCGAACCAAATGGAGAGGGGCTGTTTGGGGGCCCCCTGGGGCCCCTTCAGGCCAGCTAGGTCTTTGGGTCCTGGCTCCTTCGGTTTGGGAGCTGTTGCTGCAGTTGGGCATGTTGACCGGAGAGTGCTTCTCGGGCTGCGAACTGCAACCTTGCAGGTACCTCCCAGGTCCCCGGCCCAACGAAAGCCCCCAGACCCAAATGGAGAGGGGCTGCTTGGGGGCCCCCTGGGGCCCCTTCAGGCCAGCTAGGTCTTTGGGTCCTGGCTCCTTCGGTTTGGGAGCTGTTGCTGCAGTTGGGCATGTTGACCGGAGAGTGCTTCTCGGGCTGCGAACTGCAACCTTGCAGGTACCTCCCAGGTCCCCGGCCCAACGAAAGCCCCCAGACCCAAATGGAGAGGGGCTGCTTGGGGGCCCCCTGGGGCCCCTTCAGGCCAGCTAGGTCTTTGGGTCCTGGCTCCTTCGGTTTGGGAGCTGTTGCTGCAGTTGGGCATGTTGGCCGGAGAGTGCTTCTCGGGCTGCGAACTGCAACCTTGCAGGTACCTCCGAGATCCCCGGCCCAACGAAAGCCCCCAGACCCAAATTGAGAGGGGCTGCTTGGGGGCCCCCTGGGGGCCCTTCAGGCCAGCTAGGTCTTTGGGTCCTGGCTCCTTCGGTTTGGGAGCTGTTGCTGCAGTTGGGCATGTTGACCGGAGAGTGCTTCTCGGGCTGCGAACTGCAACCTTGCAGGTACCTCCCAGGTCCCCGGCCCAACGAAAGCCCCCAGACCCAAATGGAGAGGGGCTGCTTGGGGGCCCCCTGGGGCCCCTTCAGGCCAGCTAGGTCTTTGGGTCCTGGCTCCTTCGGTTTGGGAGCTGTTGCTGCAGTTGGGCATGTTGGCCGGAGAGTGCTTCTCGGGCCGCGAACTGCAACCTTGCAGGTAGCTCCCAGGTTCCCGGCCCAACGAAAGCCCCCAGAACCAAATGGAGAGGGGCTGCTTGGGGGCCCCCTGGGGACCCTTCAGGCCAGCTAGGTCTTTGGGTCCTGGCTCCTTCGGTTTGGGAGCTGTTGCTGGACGTTGGGCATGTTGGCCGGAGAGTGCTTCTCGGGCCGTGAACTGCAACCTTGCAGGTAGCTCCCAGGTCCCAGGCCCAAAGAAAGCCCCCAGACCCAAATGGAGAGGGACTGCTTGGGGGCCCCCTGGGGGCCCTTCAGGCCAGCTAGGTCTTTGGGTCCTGGCTCCTTCGGTTTGGGAGCTGTTGCTGCAGTTGGGCATGTTGGCCGGAGAGTGCTTCTCGGGCCGCGAACTGCAACCTTGCAGGTAGCTCCCAGGTTCCCGGCCCAACGAAAGCCCCCAGACCCAAATGGAGAGGGGCTGTTTGGGGGCCCCCTGGGGGCCCTTCAGGCCAGCTAGGTCTTTGGGTCCTGGCTCCTTCGGTTTGGGAGCTGTTGCTGCAGTTGGGCATGTTGGCCGGAGAGTGCTTCTCGGGCCGCGAACTGCAACCTTGCAGGTAGCTCCCAGGTTCCCGGCCCAACGAAAGCCCCCAGACCCAAATGGAGAGGGGCTGTTTGGGGGTCCCCTTGGGCCCCTTCAGGCCAGCTAGGTCTTTGGGTCCTGGCTCCTTCGGTGTGGGAGCTGTTGCTGCAGTTGGGCATGTTGGCCGGAGAGTGCTTCTCGGGCCGCGAACTGCAACCTTGCAGGTAGCTCCCAGGTTCCCGGCCCAACGAAAGCCCCCAGACCCAAATGGAGAGGGGCTGCTTGGGGGCCCCCTGGGGGCCCCTTGAGGCCAGCTAGGTCTTTGGGTCCTGGCTCCTTCGGTTTGGGAGCTGTTGCTGCAGTTGGGCATGTTGGCCGGAGAGTGCTTCTCGGGCTGCGAACTGCAACCTTGCAGGTACCTCCGAGATCCCCGGCCCAACGAAAGCCCCCAGACCCAAATTGAGAGGGGCTGCTTGGGGGCCCCCTGGGGGCCCTTCAGGCCAGCTAGGTCTTTGGGTCCTGGCTCCTTCGGTTTGGGAGCTGTTGCTGCAGTTGGGCATGTTGGCCGGAGAGTGCTTCTCGGGCTGCGAACTGCAACCTTGCAGGTACCTCCCAGGTTCCATGCCCAACGAAAGCCCCCAGACCTAAATGGAGAGGGGCTCTTTGGGGGCCCCCTGGGGCCCCTTCAGGCCAGCTAGGTCTTTGGGTCCTGGCTCCTTCGGTTTGGGAGCTGTTGCTGGACGTTGGGAATGTTGACCGGAGAGTGCTTCTCGGGCCGCGAACTGCAACCTTGCAGGTACCTCCCAGGTTCCATGCCCAACGAAAGCCCCCAGACCCAAATGGAGAGGGGCTGTTTGGGGGCCCCCTGGGGCCCCTTCAGGCCAGCTAGGTCTTTGGGTCCTGGCTCCTTCGGTTTGGGAGCTGTTGCTGCAGTTGGGCATGTTGACCGGAGAGTGCTTCTCGGGCTGCGAACTGCAACCTTGCAGGTACCTCCCAGGTCCCCGGCCCAACGAAAGCCCCCAGACCCAAATGGAGAGGGGCTGCTTGGGGGCCCCCTGGGGCCCCTTCAGGCCAGCTAGGTCTTTGGGTCCTGGCTCCTTCGGTTTGGGAGCTGTTGCTGCAGTTGGGCATGTTGGCCGGAGAGTGCTTCTCGGGCCGCGAACTGCAACCTTGCAGGTAGCTCCCAGGTTCCCGGCCCAACGAAAGCCCCCAGAACCAAATGGAGAGGGGCTGCTTGGGGGTCCCCTGGGGACACTTCAGGCCAGCTAGGTCTTTGGGTCCTGGCTCCTTCGGTTTGGGAGCTGTTGCTGGACGTTGGGCATGTTGGCCGGAGAGTGCTTCTCGGGCCGCGAACTGCAACCTTGCAGGTAGCTCCCAGGTCCCAGGCCCAAAGAAAGCCCCCAGACCCAAATGGAGAGGGACTGCTTGGGGGCCCCCTGGGGGCCCTTCAGGTCAGCTAGGTCTTTGGGTCCTGGCTCCTTCGGTTTGGGAGCTGTTGCTGCAGTTGGGCATGTTGGCCGGAGAGTGCTTCTCGGGCCGCGAACTGCAACCTTGCAGGTAGCTCCCAGGTTCCCGGCCCAACGAAAGCCCCCAGACCCAAATGGAGAGGGGCTGTTTGGGGGCCCCCTGGGGGCCCTTCAGGCCAGCTAGGTCTTTGGGTCCTGGCTCCTTCGGTTTGGGAGCTGTTGCTGCAGTTGGGCATGTTGACCGGAGAGTGCTTCTCGGGCCGCGAACTGCAACCTTGCAGGTGGCTCCCAGGTTCCCGGCCCAACGAAAGCCCCCAGACCCAAATTGAGAGGGGCTGCTTGGGGGCCCCCTGGGGCCCCTTCAGGCCAGCTAGGTCTTTGGGTCCTGGCTCCTTCGGTTTGGGAGCTGTTGCTGCAGTTGGGCATGTTGGCCGGAGAGTGCTTCTCGGGCTGCGAACTGCAACCTTGCAGGTACCTCCGAGATCCCCGGCCCAACGAAAGCCCCCAGACCCAAATTGAGAGGGGCTGCTTGGGGGCCCCCTGGGGGCCCTTCAGGCCAGCTAGGTCTTTGGGTCCTGGCTCCTTCGGTTTGGGAGCTGTTGCTGCAGTTGGGCATGTTGACCGGAGAGTGCTTCTCGGGCTGCGAACTGCAACCTTGCAGGTACCTCCCAGGTCCCCGGCCCAACGAAAGCCCCCAGACCCAAATGGAGAGGGGCTGCTTGGGGGCCCCCTGGGGCCCCTTCAGGCCAGCTAGGTCTTTGGGTCCTGGCTCCTTCGGTTTGGGAGCTGTTGCTGCAGTTGGGCATGTTGGCCGGAGAGTGCTTCTCGGGCCGCGAACTGCAACCTTGCAGGTACCTCCCAGGTTCCCGGCCCAACGAAAGCCCCCAGAACCAAATGGAGAGGGGCTGCTTGGGGGCCCCCTGGGGACCCTTCAGGCCAGCTAGGTCTTTGGGTCCTGGCTCCTTCGGTTTGGGAGCTGTTGCTGGACGTTGGGCATGTTGGCCGGAGAGTGCTTCTCGGGCCGTGAACTGCAACCTTGCAGGTAGCTCCCAGGTCCCAGGCCCAAAGAAAGCCCCCAGACCCAAATGGAGAGGGACTGCTTGGGGGCCCCCTGGGGGCCCTTCAGGCCAGCTAGGTCTTTGGGTCCTGGCTCCTTCGGTTTGGGAGCTGTTGCTGCAGTTGGGCATGTTGGCCGGAGAGTGCTTCTCGGGCCGCGAACTGCAACCTTGCAGGTAGCTCCCAGGTTCCCGGCCCAACGAAAGCCCCCAGACCCAAATGGAGAGGGGCTGTTTGGGGGCCCCCTGGGGGCCCTTCAGGCCAGCTAGGTCTTTGGGTCCTGGCTCCTTCGGTTTGGGAGCTGTTGCTGCAGTTGGGCATGTTGGCCGGAGAGTGCTTCTCGGGCCGCGAACTGCAACCTTGCAGGTAGCTCCCAGGTTCCCGGCCCAACGAAAGCCCCCAGACCCAAATGGAGAGGGGCTGTTTGGGGGTCCCCTTGGGCCCCTTCAGGCCAGCTAGGTCTTTGGGTCCTGGCTCCTTCGGTTTGGGAGCTGTTGCTGCAGTTGGGCATGTTGGCCGGAGAGTGCTTCTCGGGCCGCGAACTGCAACCTTGCAGGTAGCTCCCAGGTTCCCGGCCCAACGAAAGCCCCCAGACCCAAATGGAGAGGGGCTGCTTGGGGGCCCCCTGGGGGCCCCTTGAGGCCAGCTAGGTCTTTGGGTCCTGGCTCCTTCGGTTTGGGAGCTGTTGCTGCAGTTGGGCATGTTGGCCGGAGAGTGCTTCTCGGGCTGCGAACTGCAACCTTGCAGGTACCTCCGAGATCCCCGGCCCAACGAAAGCCCCCAGACCCAAATTGAGAGGGGCTGCTTGGTGGCCCCCTGGGGGCCCTTCAGGCCAGCTAGGTCTTTGGGTCCTGGCTCCTTCGGTTTGGGAGCTGTTGCTGCAGTTGGGCATGTTGGCCGGAGAGTGCTTCTCGGGCTGCGAACTGCAACCTTGCAGGTACCTCCCAGGTTCCATGCCCAACGAAAGCCCCCAGACCTAAATGGAGAGGGGCTCTTTGGGGGCCCCCTGGGGCCCCTTCAGGCCAGCTAGGTCTTTGGGTCCTGGCTCCTTCGGTTTGGGAGCTGTTGCTGGACGTTGGGAATGTTGACCGGAGAGTGCTTCTCGGGCCGCGAACTGCAACCTTGCAGGTACCTCCCATGTCCCCGGCCCAACGAAAGCCCCCAGACCAAAATTGGAAGGGGCTGTTTGGGGGACACCTGGGGGCCCTTCAGGCCAGCTAGGTCTTTGGGTCCTGGCTCCTTCGGTTTGGGAGCTGTTGCTGCAGTTGCGCATGTTGGCCGGAGAGTGCTTATCGGGCCGCGAACTGCAACCTTGCAGGTACCTCCCAGATCCCCGGGCCAACGAAAGCCCCCAGACCCAAATGGAGAGGGGCTGCTTGTGGGCCATATGGGGCCCCTTCAGGCCAGCTAGGTCTTTGGGTCCTGGCTCCTTCGGTTTGGGAGCTGTTACTGCAGTTGGGCATGTTGGCCGGAGAGTGCTTCTCGGGCCGCGAACTGCAACCTTGCAGGTACCTCCCAGGTTCCCGGGCCAACGAAAGCCCCCAGACCCAAATGGAGAGGGGCTGTTTGGGGGACACCTGGGGGCCCTTCAGGCCAGCTAGGTCTTTGGGTCCTGGCTCCTTCGGTTTGGGAGCTGTTGCTGCAGTTGCGCATGTTGGCCGGAGAGTGCTTCTCGGGCCGCGAACTGCAACCTTGCAGGTACCTCCCAGGTTCCCGGGCCAACGAAAGCCCCCAGACCCAAATGGAGAGGGGCTGCTTGGGGGCCCCCTGGGGCCCCTTCAGGCCAGCTAGGTCTTTGGGTCCTGGCTCCTTCGGTTTGGGAGCTGTTGCTGCAGTTGGGCATGTTGACCGGAGAGTGCTTCTCGGGCTGCGAACTGCAACCTTGCAGGTAGCTCCCAGGTTCCCGGCCCAACGAAAGCCCCCAGACCCAAATGGAGAGGGGCTGCTTGGGGGCCCCCTGGGGCCCCTTCATGCCAGCTAGGTCTTTGGGTCCTGGCTCCTTCGGTTTGGGAGCTGTTGCTGCAGTTGGGCATGTTGACCGGAGAGTGCTTCTCGGGCCGCGAACTGCAACCTTGCAGGTACCTCCCAGGTCCCAGGCCCAACGAAAGCCCCCAGACACAAATGGAGAGGGGCTGCTTGGGGGCCCCCTGGGGGCCCTTCAGGCCAGCTAGGTCTTTGGGTCCTGGCTCCTTCGGTTTGGGAGCTGTTGCTGGACGTTGGGCATGTTGGCCGGAGAGTGCTTCTCGGGCCGTGAACTGCAACCTTGCAGGTAGCTCCCAGGTCCCAGGCCCAAAGAAAGCCCCCAGACCCAAATGGAGAGGGACTGCTTGGGGGCCCCCTGGGGGCCCTTCAGGCCAGCTAGGTCTTTGGGTCCTGGCTCCTTCGGTTTGGGAGCTGTTGCTGCAGTTGGGCATGTTGGCCGGAGAGTGCTTCTCGGGCCGCGAACTGCAACCTTGCAGGTACCTCCCAGGTTCCCAGCCCAACGAAAGCCCCCAGACCCAAATGGAGAGGGGCTGTTTGGGGGCCCCCTGGGGGCCCTTCAGGCCAGCTAGGTCTTTGGGTCCTGGCTCCTTCGGTTTGGGAGCTGTTGCTGCAGTTGGGCATGTTGACCGGAGAGTGCTTCTTGGGCCGCGAACTGCAACCTTGCTGGTGGCTCCCAGGTTCCCGGGCCAACGAAAGCCCCCAGACCCAAATTGAGAGGGGCTGCTTGTGGGCCCCTTGGGGCCCCTTCATGCCAGCTAGGTCTTTGGGTCCTGGCTCCTTCGGTTTGGGAGCTGTTGCTGCAGTTGGGCATGTTGGCCGGAGAGTGCTTCTCGGGCCGTGAACTGCAACCTTGCAGGTACCTCCCAGGTTCCCGGCCCAACGAAAGCCCCCAGACCCAAATGGAGAGGGGCTGTTTGGGGGTCCCCTTGGGCCCCTTCAGGCCAGCTAGGTCTTTGGGTCCTGGCTCCTTCGGTTTGGGAGCTGTTGCTGCAGTTGGGCATGTTGACCGGAGAGTGCTTCTCGGGCTGCGAACTGCAACCTTGCAGGTACCTCCCAGGTCCCCGGCCCAACGAAAGCCCCCAGACCCAAATGGAGAGGGGCTGCTTGGGGGCCCCCTGGGGCCCCTTCAGGCCAGCTAGGTCTTTGGGTCCTGGCTCCTTCGGTTTGGGAGCTGTTGCTGCAGTTGGGCATGTTGGCCGGAGAGTGCTTCTCGGGCCGCGAACTGCAACCTTGCAGGTAGCTCCCAGGTTCCCGGCCCAACGAAAGCCCCCAGACCCAAATGGAGAGGGGCTGCTTGGGGGCCCCCTGGGGCCCCTTCATGCCAGCTAGGTCTTTGGGTCCTGGCTCCTTCGGTTTGGGAGCTGTTGCTGCAGTTGGGCATGTTGGCCGGAGAGTGCTTCTCGGGCCGTGAACTGCAACCTTGCAGGTACCTCCCAGGTCCCAGGCCCAACGAAAGCCCCCAGACACAAATGGAGAGGGGCTGCTTGGGGGCCCCCTGGGGGCCCTTCAGGCCAGCTAGGTCTTTGGGTCCTGGCTCCTTCGGTTTGGGAGCTGTTGCTGGACGTTGGGCATGTTGGCCGGAGAGTGCTTCTCGGGCCGTGAACTGCAACCTTGCAGGTAGCTCCCAGGTCCCAGGCCCAAAGAAAGCCCCCAGACCCAAATGGAGAGGGACTGCTTGGGGGCCCCCTGGGGGCCCTTCAGGCCAGCTAGGTCTTTGGGTCCTGGCTCCTTCGGTTTGGGAGCTGTTGCTGCAGTTGGGCATGTTGGCCGGAGAGTGCTTCTCGGGCCGCGAACTGCAACCTTGCAGGTACCTCCCAGGTTCCCAGCCCAACGAAAGCCCCCAGACCCAAATGGAGAGGGGCTGTTTGGGGGCCCCCTGGGGGCCCTTCAGGCCAGCTAGGTCTTTGGGTCCTGGCTCCTTCGGTTTGGGAGCTGTTGCTGCAGTTGGGCATGTTGACCGGAGAGTGCTTCTTGGGCCGCGAACTGCAACCTTGCAGGTGGCTCCCAGGTTCCCGGGCCAACGAAAGCCCCCAGACCCAAATGGAGAGGGGCTGCTTGTGGGCCCCTTGGGGCCCCTTCAGGCCAGCTAGGTCTTTGGGTCCTGGCTCCTTCGGTTTGGGAGCTGTTGCTGGACGTTGGGCATGTTGATCGGAGAGTGCTTCTCGGGCCGCGAACTGCAACCTTGCAGGTACCTCCCAGGTTCCCGGGCCAACGAAAGCCCCCAGACCCAAATGGAGAGGGGCTGCTTGGGGGCCCCCTGGGGCCACTTCAGGCCAGCTAGGTCTTTGGGTCCTGGCTCCTTCGGTTTGGGAGCTGTTGCTGCAGTTGGGCATGTTGACCGGAGAGTGCTTCTCGGGCCGCGAACTGCAACCTTGCAGGTAGCTCCCAGGTTCCCGGCCCAAGGAAAGCCCCCAGACCCAAATGGAGAGGGGCTGCTTGGGGGCCCCTTGGGGCCCCTTCAGGCCAGCTAGGTCTTTGGGTCCTGGCTCCTTCGCTTTGGGAGCTGTTGCTGCAGTTGGGCATGTTGATCGGAGAGTGCTTCTCGGGCCGCGAACTGCAACCTTGCAGGTACCTCCCAGGTCCCCGGCCCAACGAAAGCCCCCAGACCCAAATGGAGAGGGGCTGCTTGGGGGCCCCCTGGGGCCCCTTCAGGCCAGCTAGGTCTTTGGGTCCTGGCTCCTTCGGTTTGGGAGCTGTTGCTGCAGTTGGGCATGTTGGCCGGAGAGTGCTTCTCGGGCCGCGAACTGCAACCTTGCAGGTAGCTCCCAGGTTCCCGGCCCAACGAAAGCCCCCAGAACCAAATGGAGAGGGGCTGCTTGGGGGCCCCCTGGGGACCCTTCAGGCCAGCTAGGTCTTTGGGTCCTGGCTCCTTCGGTTTGGGAGCTGTTGCTGGACGTTGGGCATGTTGGCCGGAGAGTGCTTCTCGGGCCGTGAACTGCAACCTTGCAGGTAGCTCCCAGGTCCCAGGCCCAAAGAAAGCCCCCAGACCCAAATGGAGAGGGACTGCTTGGGGGCCCCCTGGGGGCCCTTCAGGCCAGCTAGGTCTTTGGGTCCTGGCTCCTTCGGTTTGGGAGCTGTTGCTGCAGTTGGGCATGTTGGCCGGAGAGTGCTTCTCGGGCCGCGAACTGCAACCTTGCAGGTACCTCCCAGGTTCCCGGCCCAACGAAAGCCCCCAGACCCAAATGGAGAGGGGCTGTTTGGGGGCCCCCTGGGGGCCCTTCAGGCCAGCTAGGTCTTTGGGTCCTGGCTCCTTCGGTTTGGGAGCTGTTGCTGCAGTTGGGCATGTTGGCCGGAGAGTGCTTCTCGGGCCGCGAACTGCAACCTTGCAGGTAGCTCCCAGGTTCCCGGCCCAACGAAAGCCCCCAGACCCAAATGGAGAGGGGCTGTTTGGGGGTCCCCTTGGGCCCCTTCAGGCCAGCTAGGTCTTTGGGTCCTGGCTCCTTCGGTTTGGGAGCTGTTGCTGCAGTTGGTCATGTTGACCGGAGAGTGCTTCTCGGGCCGCGAACTGCAACCTTGCAGGTACCTCCCAGGTTCCCGGGCCAACGAAAGCCCCCAGACCCAAATGGAGAGGGGCTGCTTGGGGGCCCCCTGGGGGCCCCTTGAGGCCAGCTAGGTCTTTGGGTCCTGGCTCCTTCGGTTTGGGAGCTGTTGCTGCAGTTGGGCATGTTGGCCGGAGAGTGCTTCTCGGGCTGCGAACTGCAACCTTGCAGGTACCTCCGAGATCCCCGGCCCAACGAAAGCCCCCAGACCCAAATTGAGAGGGGCTGCTTGGGGGCCCCCTGGGGGCCCTTCAGGCCAGCTAGGTCTTTGGGTCCTGGCTCCTTCGGTTTGGGAGCTGTTGCTGCAGTTGGGCATGTTGGCCGGAGAGTGCTTCTCGGGCTGCGAACTGCAACCTTGCATGTACCTCCCAGGTTCCATGCCCAACGAAAGCCCCCAGACCTAAATGGAGAGGGGCTGTTTGGGGGCCCCCTGGGGCCCCTTCAGGCCAGCTAGGTCTTTGGGTCCTGGCTCCTTCGGTTTGGGAGCTGTTGCTGGACGTTGGGAATGTTGACCGGAGAGTGCTTCTCGGGCCGCGAACTGCAACCTTGCAGGTACCTCCCAGGTTCCATGCCCAACGAAAGCCCCCAGACCCAAATGGAGAGGGGCTGTTTGGGGGCCCCCTGGGGCCCCTTCAGGCCAGCTAGGTCTTTGGGTCCTGGCTCCTTCGGTTTGGGAGCTGTTGCTGCAGTTGGGCATGTTGACCGGAGAGTGCTTCTCGGGCCGCGAACTGCAACCTTGCAGGTACCTCCCAGGTCCCCGGCCCAACGAAAGCCCCCAGACCCAAATGGAGAGGGGCTGCTTGGGGGCCCCCTGGGGCCCCTTCAGGCCAGCTAGGTCTTTGGGTCCTGGCTCCTTCGGTTTGGGAGCTGTTGCTGCAGTTGGGCATGTTGGCCGGAGAGTGCTTCTCGGGCCGCGAACTGCAACCTTGCAGGTAGCTCCCAGGTTCCCGGCCCAACGAAAGCCCCCAGAACCAAATGGAGAGGGGCTGCTTGGGGGCCCCCTGGGGACACTTCAGGCCAGCTAGGTCTTTGGGTCCTGGCTCCTTCGGTTTGGGAGCTGTTGCTGGACGTTGGGCATGTTGGCCGGAGAGTGCTTCTCGGGCCGTGAACTGCAACCTTGCAGGTACCTCCCAGGTCCCAGGCCCAAAGAAAGCCCCCAGACCCAAATGGAGAGGGACTGCTTGGGGGCCCCCTGGGGGCCCTTCAGGCCAGCTAGGTCTTTGGGTCCTGGCTCCTTCGGTTTGGGAGCTGTTGCTGCAGTTGGGCATGTTGGCCGGAGAGTGCTTCTCGGGCCGCGAACTGCAACCTTGCAGGTACCTCCCAGGTTCCCGGCCCAACGAAAGCCCCCAGACCCAAATGGAGAGGGGCTGTTTGGGGGCCCCCTGGGGGCCCTTCAGGCCAGCTAGGTCTTTGGGTCCTGGCTCCTTCGGTTTGGGAGCTGTTGCTGCAGTTGGGCATGTTGACCGGAGAGTGCTTCTCGGGCCGCGAACTGCAACCTTGCAGGTGGCTCCCAGGTTCCCGGCCCAACGAAAGCCCCCAGACCCAAATTGAGAGGGGCTGCTTGGGGGCCCCCTGGGGCCCCTTCAGGCCAGTTAGGTCTTTGGGTCCTGGCTCCTTCGGTTTGGGAGCTGTTGCTGCAGTTGGGCATGTTGGCCGGAGAGTGCTTCTCGGGCCGCGAACTGCAACCTTGCAGGTACCTCCCAGGTTCCCGGCCCAACTAAAGCCCCCAGACCCAAATGGAGAGGGGCTGTTTGGGGGCCCCCTGGGGGCCCTTCAGGCCAGCTAGGTCTTTGGGTCCTGGCTCCTTCGGTTTGGGAGCTGTTGCTGCAGTTGCGCATGTTGGCCGGAGAGTGCTTATCGGGCCGCGAACTGCAACCTTGCAGGTACCTCCCAGATCCGCGGGCCAACGAAAGCCCCCAGACCCAAATGGAGAGGGGCTGCTTGTGGGCCATTTGGGGCCCCTTCAGGCCAGCTAGGTCTTTGGGTCCTGGCTCCTTCGGTTTGGGAGCTGTTACTGCAGTTGGGCATGTTGGCCGGAGAGTGCTTCTCGGGCTGCGAATTTCAACCTTTCAGGTACCTCCCAGATCCCCGGCCTAACGAAAGCCCCAAGACCCAAATTGAGAGGGGCTGTTTGGGGCCCCCCTGGGGGCCCTTCAGGCCAGCTAGGTCTTTGGGTCCTGGCTCCTTCGGTTTGGGAGCTGTTGCTGGACGTTGGGCATGTTGACCGGAGAGTGCTTCTCGGGCCGCGAACTGCAACCTTGCAGGTACCTCCCAGGTTCCATGCCCAACGAAAGCCCCCAGACCCAAATGGAGAGGGGCTGTTTGGGGGCCCCCTGGGGGCCCTTCAGGCCAGCTTGGTCTTTGGGTGTTGGCTCCTTCGGTTTGGGAGCTGTTGCTGGACGTTGGACATGTTGGCCGGAGAGTGCTTCTCGGGCCGTGAACTGCAACCTTGCAGGTAGCTCCCAGGTTCCCGGCCCAAGGAAAGCCCCCAGACCCAAATGGAGAGGGGCTGCTTGGGGGCCCCTTGGGGCCCCTTCAGGACAGCTAGGTCTTTGGGTCCTGGCTCCTTCGGTTTGGGAGCTGTTGCTGCAGTTGGGCATGTTGGCCGGAGAGTGCTTCTCGGGCCGCGAACTGCAACCTTGCAGGTACCTCCCAGGTTCCCGGGCCAACGAAAGCCCCCAGACCCAAATGGAGAGGGGCTGCTTGGGGGCCCCCTGGGGCCCCTTCAGGCCAGCTAGGTCTTTGGGTCCTGGCTCCTTCGGTTTGGGAGCTGTTGCTGCAGTTGGGCATGTTGACCGGAGAGTGCTTCTCGGGCTGCGAACTGCAACCTTGCAGGTACCTCCCAGGTTCCCGGCCCAACGAAAGCCCCCAGACCCAAATGGAGAGGGGCTGCTTGGGGGCCCCCTGGGGCCCCTTCATGCCAGCTAGGTCTTTGGGTCCTGGCTCCTTCGGTTTGGGAGCTGTTGCTGCAGTTGGGCATGTTGGCCGGAGAGTGCTTCTCGGGCCGCGAACTGCAACCTTGCAGGTACCTCC
Organism: Gallinula chloropus; assembly: GCF_964237585.1. Taxonomy (NCBI): domain Eukaryota; kingdom Metazoa; phylum Chordata; class Aves; order Gruiformes; family Rallidae; genus Gallinula; species Gallinula chloropus. Next base: position 17,005,566 of record NC_140101.1, on the reverse strand, counting down.
CAGGTCCCAGGCCCAACGAAAGCCCCCAGACACAAATGGAGAGGGGCTGCTTGGGGGCCCCCTGGGGGCCCTTCAGGCCAGCTAGGTCTTTGGGTCCTGGCTCCTTCGGTTTGGGAGCTGTTGCTGGACGTTGGGCATGTTGGCCGGAGAGTGCTTCTCGGGCCGTGAACTGCAACCTTGCAGGTAGCTCCCAGGTCCCAGGCCCAAAGAAAGCCCCCAGACCCAAATGGAGAGGGACTGCTTGGGGGCCCCCTGGGGGCCCTTCAGGCCAGCTAGGTCTTTGGGTCCTGGCTCCTTCGGTTTGGGAGCTGTTGCTGCAGTTGGGCATGTTGGCCGGAGAGTGCTTCTCGGGCCGCGAACTGCAACCTTGCAGGTACCTCCCAGGTTCCCAGCCCAACGAAAGCCCCCAGACCCAAATGGAGAGGGGCTGTTTGGGGGCCCCCTGGGGGCCCTTCAGGCCAGCTAGGTCTTTGGGTCCTGGCTCCTTCGGTTTGGGAGCTGTTGCTGCAGTTGGGCATGTTGACCGGAGAGTGCTTCTTGGGCCGCGAACTGCAACCTTGCTGGTGGCTCCCAGGTTCCCGGGCCAACGAAAGCCCCCAGACCCAAATTGAGAGGGGCTGCTTGTGGGCCCCTTGGGGCCCCTTCAGGCCAGCTAGGTCTTTGGGTCCTGGCTCCTTCGGTTTGGGAGCTGTTGCTGGACGTTGGGCATGTTGGTCGGAGAGTGCTTCTCGGGCCGCGAACTGCAACCTTGCAGGTACCTCCCAGGTTCCCGGGCCAACGAAAGCCCCCAGACCCAAATGGAGAGGGGCTGCTTGGGGGCCCCCTGGGGCCCCTTCAGGCCAGCTAGGTCTTTGGGTCCTGGCTCCTTCGGTTTGTGAGCTGTTGCTGCAGTTGGGCATGTTGACCGGAGAGTGCTTCTCGGGCTGCGAACTGCAACCTTGCAGGTACCTCCCAGGTCCCCGGCCCAACGAAAGCCCCCAGACCCAAATGGAGAGGGGCTGCTTGGGGGCCCCCTGGGGCCCCTTCATACCAGCTAGGTCTTTGGGTCCTGGCTCCTTCGGTTTGGGAGCTGTTGCTGCAGTTGGGCATGTTGGCCGGAGAGTGCTTCTCGGGCCGTGAACTGCAACCTTGCAGGTAGCTCCCAGCTTCCCGGCCCAACGAAAGCCCCCAGACCCAAATGGAGAGGGGCTGCTTGGGGGCCCCCTGGGGCCCCTTCAGGCCAGCTAGGTCTTTGGGTCCTGGCTCCTTCGGTTTGGGAGCTGTTGCTGCAGTTGGGCATGTTGACCGGAGAGTGCTTCTCGGGCTGCGAACTGCAACCTTGCAGGTACCTCCCAGGTTCCCGGGCCAACGAAAGCCCCCAGACCCAAATGGAGAGGGGCTGCTTGGGGGCCCCCTGGGGCCCCTTCAGGCCAGCTAGGTCTTTGGGTCCTGGCTCCTTCGGTTTGGGAGCTGTTGCTGCAGTTGGGCATGTTGGCCGGAGAGTGCTTCTCGGGCCGCGAACTGCAAACTTGCAGGTAGCTCCCAGGTTCCCGGCCCAACGAAAGCCCCCAGAACCAAATGGAGAGGGGCTGCTTGGGGGCCCCCTGGGGACCCTTCAGGCCAGCTAGGTCTTTGGGTCCTGGCTCCTTCGGTTTGGGAGCTGTTGCTGGACGTTGGGCATGTTGGCCGGAGAGTGCTTCTCGGGCCGTGAACTGCAACCTTGCAGGTAGCTCCCAGGTCCCAGGCCCAAAGAAAGCCCCCAGACCCAAATGGAGAGGGACTGCTTGGGGGCCCCCTGGGGGCCCTTCAGGCCAGCTAGGTCTTTGGGTCCTGGCTCCTTCGGTTTGGGAGCTGTTGCTGCAGTTGGGCATGTTGGCCGGAGAGTGCTTCTCGGGCCGCGAACTGCAACCTTGCAGGTACCTCCCAGGTTCCATGCCCAACGAAAGCCCCCAGACCCAAATGGAGAGGGGCTGTTTGGGGGCCCCCTGGGGGCCCTTCAGGCCAGCTAGGTCTTTGGGTCCTGGCTCCTTCGGTTTGGGAGCTGTTGCTGGACGTTGGGCATGTTGACCGGAGAGTGCTTCTCGGGCCGCGAACTGCAACCTTGCAGGTGGCTCCCAGGTTCCCGGGCCAACGAAAGCCCCCAAACCCAAATTGAGAGGGGCTGCTTGGGGGCCCCCTGGGGCCCCTTCAGGCCAGCTAGGTCTTTGGGTCCTGGCTCCTTCGGTTTGGGAGCTGTTGCTGGACGTTGGGCATGTTGACCGGAGAGTGCTTCTCGGGCTGCGAACTGCAACCTTGCAGGTACCTCCCATGTCCCCGGCCCAACGAAAGCCCCCAGACCAAAATTGGAAGGGGCTGTTTGGGGGACACCTGGGGGCCCTTCAGGCCAGCTAGGTCTTTGGGTCCTGGCTCCTTCGGTTTGGGAGCTGTTGCTGCAGTTGGGCATGTTGGCCGGAGAGTGCTTATCGGGCCGCGAACTGCAACCTTGCAGGTACCTCCCAGATCCCCGGCCCAACGAAAGCCCCCAGGCCCAAATGGAGAGGGGCTGCTTGTGGGCCATTTGGGGCCCCTTCAGGCCAGCTAGGTCTTTGGGTCCTGGCTCCTTCGGTTTGGGAGCTGTTACTGCAGTTGGGCATGTTGGCCGGAGAGTGCTTCTCGGGCTGCGAATTTCAACCTTTCAGGTACCTCCCAGATCCCCGGCCTAACGAAAGCCCCAAGACCCAAATTGAGAGGGGCTGTTTGGGGCCCCCCTGGGGGCCCTTCAGGCCAGCTAGGTCTTTGGGTCCTGGCTCCTTCGGTTTGGGAGCTGTTGCTGGACGTTGGGCATGTTGACCGGAGAGTGCTTCTCGGGCCGCGAACTGCAACCTTGCAGGTACCTCCCAGGTTCCATGCCCAACGAAAGCCCCCAGACCCAAATGGAGAGGGGCTGCTTGGGGGCCCCCTGGGGGCCCTTCAGGCCAGCTTGGTCTTTGGGTGTTGGCTCCTTCGGTTTGGGAGCTGTTGCTGGACGTTGGACATGTTGGCCGGAGAGTGCTTCTCGGGCCGTGAACTGCAACCTTGCAGGTAGCTCCCAGGTTCCCGGCCCAAGGAAAGCCCCCAGACCCAAATGGAGAGGGGCTGCTTGGGGGCCCCTTGGGGCCCCTTCAGGCCAGCTAGGTCTTTGGGTCCTGGCTCCTTCGGTTTGGGAGCTGTTGCTGCAGTTGGGCATGTTGGCCGGAGAGTGCTTCTCGGGCTGCGAACTGCAACCTTGCAGGTACCTCCCAGGTTCCCGGGCCAACGAAAGCCCCCAGACCCAAATGGAGAGGGGCTGCTTGGGGGCCCCCTGGGGCCCCTTCAGGCCAGCTAGGTCTTTGGGTCCTGGCTCCTTCGGTTTGGGAGCTGTTGCTGCAGTTGGGCATGTTGACCGGAGAGTGCTTCTCGGGCCGCGAACTGCAACCTTGCAGGTACCTCCCAGGTTCCCGGCCCAACGAAAGCCCCCAGACCCAAATGGAGAGGGGCTGCTTGGGGGCCCCCTGGGGCCCCTTCATGCCAGCTAGGTCTTTGGGTCCTGGCTCCTTCGGTTTGGGAGCTGTTGCTGCAGTTGGGCATGTTGGCCGGAGAGTGCTTCTCGGGCCGCGAACTGCAACCTTGCAGGTACCTCCCAGGTCCCAGGCCCAACGAAAGCCCCCAGACACAAATGGAGAGGGGCTGCTTGGGGGCCCCCTGGGGGCCCTTCAGGCCAGCTAGGTCTTTGGGTCCTGGCTCCTTCGGTTTGGGAGCTGTTGCTGGACGTTGGGCATGTTGGCCGGAGAGTGCTTCTCGGGCCGTGAACTGCAACCTTGCAGGTAGCTCCCAGGTCCCAGGCCCAAAGAAAGCCCCCAGACCCAAATGGAGAGGGACTGCTTGGGGGCCCCCTGGGGGCCCTTCAGGCCAGCTAGGTCTTTGGGTCCTGGCTCCTTCGGTTTGGGAGCTGTTGCTGCAGTTGGGCATGTTGGCCGGAGAGTGCTTCTCGGGCCGCGAACTGCAACCTTGCAGGTACCTCCCAGGTTCCCAGCCCAACGAAAGCCCCCAGACCCAAATGGAGAGGGGCTGTTTGGGGGCCCCCTGGGGGCCCTTCAGGCCAGCTAGGTCTTTGGGTCCTGGCTCCTTCGGTTTGGGAGCTGTTGCTGCAGTTGGGCATGTTGACCGGAGAGTGCTTCTTGGGCCGCGAACTGCAACCTTGCAGGTGGCTCCCAGGTTCCCGGGCCAACGAAAGCCCCCAGACCCAAATTGAGAGGGGCTGCTTGTGGGCCCCTTGGGGCCCCCTCAGGCCAGCTAGGTCTTTGGGTCCTGGCTCCTTCGGTTTGGGAGCTGTTGCTGCAGTTGGGCATGTTGACCGGAGAGTGCTTCTCGGGCTGCGAACTGCAACCTTGCAGGTACCTCCCAGGTACCCGGCCCAACGAAAGCCCCCAGACCCAAATGGAGAGGGGCTGCTTGGGGGCCCCCTGGGGCCCCTTCAGGCCAGCTAGGTCTTTGGGTCCTGGCTCCTTCGGTTTGGGAGCTGTTGCTGCAGTTGGGCATGTTGACCGGAGAGTGCTTCTCGGGCCGCGAACTGCAACCTTGCAGGTGGCTCCCAGGTTCCCGGGCCAACGAAAGCCCCCAAACCCAAATTGAGAGGGGCTGCTTGGGGGCCCCCTGGGGCCCCTTCAGGCCAGCTAGGTCTTTGGGTCCTGGCTCCTTCGGTTTGGGAGCTGTTGCTGCAGTTGGGCATGTTGGCCGGAGAGTGCTTCTCGGGCCGCGAACTGCAACCTTGCAGGTACCTCCCAGGTTCCCGGCCAAACTAAAGCCCCCAGACCCAAATGGAGAGGGGCTGTTTGGGGGCCCCCTGGGGGCCCTTCAGGCCAGCTAGGTCTTTGGGTCCTGGCTCCTTCGGTTTGGGAGCTGTTGCTGGACGTTGGGCATGTTGACCGGAGAGTGCTTCTCGGGCTGCGAACTGCAACCTTGCAGGTACCTCCCATGTCCCCGGTCCAACGAAAGACCCCAGACCAAAATTGGAAGGGGCTGTTTGGGGGACACCTGGGGGCCCTTCAGGCCAGCTAGGTCTTTGGGTCCTGGCTCCTTCGGTTTGGGAGCTGTTGCTGCAGTTGGGCATGTTGGCCGGAGAGTGCTTATCGGGCTGCGAACTGCAACCTTGCAGGTACCTCCCAGGTTCCCGGCCCAACAAAAGCCCCCAGACCCAAATGGAGAGGGGCTGCTTGTGGGCCATTTGGGGCCCCTTCAGGCCAGCTAGGTCTTTGGGTCCTGGCTCCTTCGGTTTGGGAGCTGTTACTGCAGTTGGGCATGTTGGCCGGAGAGTGCTTCTCGGGCTGCGAATTTCAACCTTTCAGGTACCTCCCAGATCCCCGGCCTAACGAAAGCCCCAAGACCCAAATTGAGAGGGGCTGTTTGGGGCCCCCCTGGGGGCCCTTCAGGCCAGCTAGGTCTTTGGGTCCTGGCTCCTTCGGTTTGGGAGCTGTTGCTGGACGTTGGGCATGTTGACCGGAGAGTGCTTCTCGGGCCGCGAACTGCAACCTTGCAGGTACCTCCCAGGTTCCATGCCCAACGAAAGCCCCCAGACCCAAATGGAGAGGGGCTGTTTGGGGGCCCCCTGGGGGCCCTTCAGGCCAGCTTGGTCTTTGGGTGTTGGCTCCTTCGGTTTGGGAGCTGTTGCTGGACGTTGGACATGTTGGCCGGAGAGTGCTTCTCGGGCCGTGAACTGCAACCTTGCAGGTAGCTCCCAGGTTCCCGGCCCAAGGAAAGCCCCCAGACCCAAATGGAGAGGGGCTGCTTGGGGGCCCCTTGGGGCCCCTTCAGGCCAGCTAGGTCTTTGGGTCCTGGCTCCTTCGGTTTGGGAGCTGTTGCTGCAGTTGGGCATGTTGGCCGGAGAGTGCTTCTCGGGCCGCGAACTGCAACCTTGCAGGTACCTCCCAGGTTCCCGGGCCAACGAAAGCCCCCAGACCCAAATGGAGAGGGGCTGCTTGGGGGCCCCCTGGGGCCCCTTCAGGCCAGCTAGGTCTTTGGGTCCTGGCTCCTTCGGTTTGGGAGCTGTTGCTGCAGTTGGGCATGTTGACCGGAGAGTGCTTCTCGGGCTGCGAACTGCAACCTTGCAGGTACCTCCCAGGTTCCCGGCCCAACGAAAGCCCCCAGACCCAAATGGAGAGGGGCTGCTTGGGGGCCCCCTGGGGCCCCTTCATGCCAGCTAGGTCTTTGGGTCCTGGCTCCTTCGGTTTGGGAGCTGTTGCTGCAGTTGGGCATGTTGGCCGGAGAGTGCTTCTCGGGCCGCGAACTGCAACCTTGCAGGTACCTCCCAGGTCCCAGGCCCAACGAAAGCCCCCAGACACAAATGGAGAGGGGCTGCTTGGGGGCCCCCTGGGGGCCCTTCAGGCCAGCTAGGTCTTTGGGTCCTGGCTCCTTCGGTTTGGGAGCTGTTGCTGGACGTTGGGCATGTTGGCCGGAGAGTGCTTCTCGGGCCGTGAACTGCAACCTTGCAGGTAGCTCCCAGGTCCCAGGCCCAAAGAAAGCCCCCAGACCCAAATGGAGAGGGACTGCTTGGGGGCCCCCTGGGGGCCCTTCAGGCCAGCTAGGTCTTTGGGTCCTGGCTCCTTCGGTTTGGGAGCTGTTGCTGCAGTTGGGCATGTTGGCCGGAGAGTGCTTCTCGGGCCGCGAACTGCAACCTTGCAGGTACCTCCCAGGTTCCCAGCCCAACGAAAGCCCCCAGACCCAAATGGAGAGGGGCTGTTTGGGGGCCCCCTGGGGGCCCTTCAGGCCAGCTAGGTCTTTGGGTCCTGGCTCCTTCGGTTTGGGAGCTGTTGCTGCAGTTGGGCATGTTGACCGGAGAGTGCTTCTTGGGCCGCGAACTGCAACCTTGCAGGTGGCTCCCAGGTTCCCGGGCCAACGAAAGCCCCCAGACCCAAATTGAGAGGGGCTGCTTGGGGGCCCCCTGGGGCCCCTTCAGGCCAGCTAGGTCTTTGGGTCCTGGCTCCTTCGCTTTGGGAGCTGTTGCTGCAGTTGGGCATGTTGGCCGGAGAGTGCTTCTCGGGCCGCGAACTGCAACCTTGCAGGTAGCTCCCAGGTTCCCGGCCCAACGAAAGCCCCCAGACCCAAATTGAGAGGGGCTGTTTGGGGGCCCCCTGGGGGCCCTTCAGGCCAGCTAGGTCTTTGGGTCCTGGCTCCTTCGGTTTGGGAGCTGCTGCTGCAGTTGGGCATGTTGACCGGAGAGTGCTTCTCGGGCCGCGAACTGCAACCTTGCAGGTACCTCCCAGATCCCCGGCCCAACGAAAGCCCCCAGACCCAAATTGAGAGGGGCTGCTTGGGGGCCCCCTGGGGGCCCTTCAGGCCAGCTAGGTCTTTGGGTCCTGGCTCCTTCGGTTTGGGAGCTGTTGCTGCAGTTGGGCATGTTGGCCGGAGAGTGCTTCTCGGGCCGCGAACTGCAACCTTGCAGGTACCTCCCAGGTTCCATGCTCAACGAAAGCTCCCAGACCCAAATGGAGAGGGGCTGCTTGGGGGCCCCCTGGGGCCCCTTCAGGCCAGCTAGGTCTTTGGGTCCTGGCTCCTTCGGTTTGGGAGCTGTTGCTGGACGTTGGACATGTTGGCCGGAGAGTGCTTCTCGGGCCGTGAACTGCAACCTTGCAGGTAGCTCCCAGGTTCCCGGCCCAAGGAAAGCCCCCAGACCCAAATGGAGAGGGGCTGCTTGTGGGCCCCTTGGGGCCCCTTCAGGCCAGCTAGGTCTTTGGGTCCTGGCTCCTTCGGTTTGGGAGCTGTTGCTGCAGTTGGGCATGTTGATCGGAGAGAGCTTCTCGGGCCCCGAACTGCAACCTTGCAGGTACCTCCCAGGTTCCCGGGCCAACGAAAGCCCCCAGACCCAAATGGAGAGGGGCTGCTTGGGGGCCCCCTGGGGCCCCTTCAGGCCAGCTAGGTCTTTGGGTCCTGGCTCCTTCGGTTTGGGAGCTGTTGCTGCAGTTGGGCATGTTGGCCGGAGAGTGCTTCTCGGGCCGCGAACTGCAACCTTGCAGGTACCTCCCAGGTTCCCGGCCCAAGGAAAGCACCCAGACCCAAATGGAGAGGGGCTGCTTGGGGGCCCCTTGGGGCCCCTTCAGGCCAGCTAGGTCTTTGGGTCCTGGCTCCTTCGGTTTGGGAGCTGTTGCTGCAGTTGGGCATGTTGGCCGGAGAGTGCTTCTCGGGCCGCGAACTGCAACCTTGCAGGTACCTCCCAGATCCCCGGCCCAACGAAAGCCCCCAGTTCCAAATTGAGAGGGGCTGCTTGGTGGCCCCCTGGGGGCCCTTCAGGCCAGCTAGGTCTTTGGGTCCTGGCTCCTTCGGTTTGGGAGCTGTTGCTGGACGTTGAGAATGTTGACCGGAGAGTGCTTCTCGGGCCGCGAACTGCAACCTTGCAGGTACCTCCCAGGTTCCATGCCCAACGAAAGCCCCCAGACCCAAATGGAGAGGGGCTGTTTGGGGGCCCCCTGGGGCCCCTTCAGGCCAGCTAGGTCTTTGGGTCCTGGCTCCTTCGGTTTGGGAGCTGTTGCTGGATGTTGGACATGTTGGCCGGAGAGTTCTTCTCGGGCCGTGAACTGCAACCTTGCAGGTAGCTCCCAGGTTCCCGGCCCAAGGAAAGCCCCCAAACCCAAATGGAGAGGGGCTGCTTGGGGGCCCCTTGGGGCCCCTTCAGGCCAGCTAGGTCTTTGGGTCCTGGCTCCTTCGGTTTGGGAGCTCTTGCTGCAGTTGGGCATGTTGATCGGAGAGTGCTTCTCGGGCCGCGAACTGCAACCTTGCGGGTAGCTCCCAGGTTCCATGACCAACGAAAGCCCCCAGACCCAAATTGAGAGGGGCTGCTTGGTGGCCCCCTGGGGGCCCTTCAGGCCAGCTAGGTCTTTGGGTCCTGGCTCCTTCGCTTTGGGAGCTGTTGCTGCAGTTGGGCATGTTGGCCGGAGATTGCTTCTCGGGCCGCGAACTGCAACCTTGCAGGTAGCTCCCAGGTTCCCGGCCCAACGAAAGCCCCCAGACCCAAATGGAGAGGGGCTGCTTGGGGGCCCCCTGGGGACACTTCAGGCCAGCTAGGTCTTTGGGTCCTGGCTCCTTCGGTTTGGGAGCTGTTGCTGCAGTTGGGCATGTTGGCCGGAGAGTGCTTCTCGGGCCGTGAACTGCAACCTTGCAGGTACCTCCCAGATCCCCGGCCCAAAGAAAGCCCCCAGACCCAAATGGAGAGGGGCTGCTTGGGGGCCCCCTGGGGCCCCTTCATGCCAGCTAGGTCTTTGGGTCCTGGCTCCTTCGGTTTGGGAGCTGTTGCTGGACGTTGGACATGTTGGCCGGAGAGTGCTTCTCGGGCCGCGAACTGCAACCTTGCAGGTAGCTCCCAGGTTCCCGGCCCAAGGAAAGCATCCAGACCCACATGGAGAGGGGCTGCTTGTGGGCCCCTTGGGGCCCCTTCAGGCCAGCTAGGTCTTTGGGTCCTGGCTCCTTCGGTTTGGGAGCTGTTACTGCAGTTGGGCATGTTGGCCGGAGAGTGCTTATCGGGCTGCGAACTTCAACCTTTCAGGTACCTCCCAGATCCCCGGCCTAACGAAAGCCCCAAGACCCAAATTGAGAGGGGCTGTTCGGGGCCCCCCTGGGGGCCCTTCAGGCCAGCTAGGTCTTTGGGTCCTGGCTCCTTCGCTTTGGGAGCTGTTGCTGGACGTTGGGCATGTTGACCGGAGAGTGCTTATCGGGCCGCGAACTGCAACCTTGCAGGTACCTCCCAGGTTCCATGCCCAACGAAAGCCCCCAGACCAAAATTGAGAGGGGCTGCTTGGGGGCCCCTTGGGGCCCCTTCAGGCCAGCTAGGTCTTTGGGTCCTGGCTCCTTCGCTTTGGGAGCTGTTGCTGCAGTTGGGCATGTTGATCGGAGAGAGCTTCTCGGGCCGCGAACTGCAACCTTGCAGGTAGCTCCCAGGTTCCCGGCCCAACGAAAGCCCCCAGACCCAAATGGAGAGGGGCTGTTTGGGAGCCCCCTGGGGGCCCTTCAGGCCAGCTAGGTCTTTGGGTCCTGGCTCCTTCGGTTTGGGAGCTGTTGCTGCAGTTGGGCATGTTGACCGGAGAGTGCTTATCGGGCCGCGAACTGCAATCTTGCAGGTACCTCCCAGGTTCCCGGGCCAACGAAAGCCCCCAGACCCAAATGGAGAGGGGCTGCTTGGGGGCCCCCTGGGGCGCCTTCAGGCCAGCTAGGTCTTTGGGTCCTGGCTCCTTCGGTTTGGGAGCTGTTGCTGGACGTTGGGCATGTTGGCCGGAGAGTGTTTCTCGGGCCGCGAACTGCAACCTTGCAGGTAGCTCCCAGGTTCCCGGCCCAACGAAAGCCCCCAGACCCAAATGGAGAGGGGCTGTTTGGGGGCCCCCTGGGGCCCCTTCAGGCCAGCTAGGTCTTTGGGTCCTGGCTCCTTCGGTTTGGGAGCTGTTGCTGCAGTTGGGCATGTTGGCCGGAGAGTGCTTCTCGGGCCGCGAACTGCAACCTTGCAGGTACCTCCCGGGTTCCATGCCCAACGAAAGCCCCCAGACCTAAATGGAGAGGGGCTGTTTGGGGGCCCCCTGGGGCCCCTTCAGGCCAGCTAGGTCTTTGGGTCCTGGCTCCTTCGGTTTGGGAGCTGTTGCTGGACGTTGGACATGTTGGCCGGAGAGTGCTTCTCGGGCCGTGAACTGCAACCTTGCAGGTAGCTCCCAGGTTCCCGGCCCAAGGAAAGCCCCCAGACCCAAATGGAGAGGGGCTGCTTGGGGGCCCCTTGGGGCCCCTTCAGGCCAGCTAGGTCTTTGGGTCCTGGCTCCTTCGCTTTGGGAGCTGTTGCTGCAGTTGGGCATGTTGATCGGAGAGAGCTTCTCGGGCCCCGAACTGCAACCTTGCAGGTACCTCCCAGGTTCCCGGGCCAACGAAAGCCCCCAGACCCAAATGGAGAGGGGCTGCTTGGGGGCCCCCTGGGGCCCCTTCAGGCCAGCTAGGTCTTTGGGTCCTGGCTCCTTCGGTTTGGGAGCTGTTGCTGCAGTTGGGCATGTTGGCCGGAGAGTGCTTCTCGGGCCGTCAACTGCACCCTTGCAGGTAGCTCCCAGGTCCCAGGCCCAAAGAAAGCCCCCAGACCCAAATGGAGAGGGGCTGTTTGGGGGCCCCCTGGGGGCCCTTCAGGCCAGCTAGGTCTTTGGGTCCTGGCTCCTTCGGTTTGGGAGCTGTTGCTGCAGTTGGGCATGTTGGCCGGAGAGTGCTTCTCGGGCCGCGAACTGCAACCTTGCAGGTAGCTCCCAGATCCCCGGCCCAACGAAAGCCCCCAGACCCAAATTGAGAGGGGCTGCTTGGTGGCCCCCTGGGGGCCCTTCAGGCCAGCTAGGTCTTTGGGTCCTGGCTCCTTCGGTTTGGGAGCTGTTGCTGCAGTTGGGCATGTTGGCCGGAGAGTGCTACTCGGGCCGCGAACTGCAACCTTGCAGGTAGCTACCAGGTTCCCGGCCCAACGAAAGCCCCCAGACCCAAATGGAGAGGGGCTGCTTGGGGGCCCCCTGGGGCCCCTTCAGGCCAGCTAGGTCTTTGGGTCCTGGCTCCTTCGGTTTGGGAGCTGTTGCTGCAGTTGGGCATGTTGGCCGGAGAGTGCTTCTCGGGCCGCGAACTGCAACCTTGCGGGTAGCTCCCAGGTTCCCGGCCCAACGAAAGCCCCCAGACCCAAATGGAGAGGGGCTGCTTGGGGTCCCCTGGGGACACTTCAGGCCAGCTAGGTCTTTGGGTCCTGGCTCCTTCGGTTTGGGAGCTGTTGCTGGACGTTGGGCATGTTGGCCGGAGAGTGCTTCTCGGGCCGTGAACTGCAACCTTGCAGGTACCTCCCAGGTTCCCGGCCCAAGGAAATCATCCAGACCCACATGGAGAGGGGCTGCTTGTGGGCCCTTTGGGGCCCGTTCAGGCCAGCTAGGTCTTTGGGTCCTGGCTCCTTCGGTTTGGGAGCTGTTACTGCAGTTGGGCATGTTGGCCGGAGAGTGCTTCTCGGGCTGCGAACTTCAACCTTTCAGGTACCTCCCAGATCCCCGGCCTAACGAAAGCCCCAAGACCCAAATTGAGACGGGCTGCTTGGGGGTCCCCTGCGGGCCCTTCAGGCCAGCTAGGTCTTTGGGTCCTGGCTCCTTCGGTTTGGGAGCTGTTGCTGGACGTTGGGCATGTTGACCGGAGAGTGCTTATCGGGCCGCGAACTGCAACCTTGCAGGTAGCTCCCAGGTTCCATGCCCAACGAAAGCCCCCAGACCCAAATGGAGAGGGGCTGTTTGGGGGCCCCCTGGGGCCCCTTCAGGCCAGCTAGGTCTTTGGGTCCTGGCTCCTTCGGTTTGGGAGCTGTTGCTGGACGTTGGGCATGTTGACCGGAGAGTGCTTATCGGGCCGCGAACTGCAACCTTGCAGGTACCTCCCAGGTCCCCGGCCCAACGAAAGCGCCCAGACCAAAATTGAGAGGGGCTGCTTGTGGGCCCCTTGGGGCCCCTTCAGGCCAGCTAGGTCTTTGGGTCCTGGCTCCTTCGCTTTGGGAGCTGTTGCTGCAGTTGGGCATGTTGATCGGAGAGAGCTTCTCGGGCCGCGAACTGCAAACTTGCAGGTAGCTCCCAGGTTCCCGGCCCAACGAAAGCCCCCAGACCCAAATGGAGAGGGGCTGTTTGGGAGCCCCCTGGGGGCCCTTCAGGCCAGCTAGGTCTTTGGGTCCTGGCTCCTTCGGTTTGGGAGCTGTTTCTGCAGTTGGGCATGTTGACCGGAGAGTGCTTCTCGGGCCGCGAACTGCAACCTTGCAGGTACCTCCCAGGTTCCCGGGCCAACGAAAGCCCCCAGACCCAAATGGAGAGGGGCTGCTTGGGGGCCCCCTGGGGCGCCTTCAGGCCAGCTAGGTCTTTGGGTCCTGGCTCCTTCGGTTTGGGAGCTGTTGCTGGACGTTGGGCATGTTGGCCGGAGAGTGCTTCTCGGGCCGCGAACTGCAACCTTGCAGGTAGCTCCCAGGTTCCCGGCCCAACGAAAGCCCCCAGACCCAAATGGAGAGGGGCTGCTTGGGGGCCCCCTGGGGCCCCTTCAGGCCAGCTAGGTCTTTGGGTCCTGGCTCCTTCGGTTTGGGAGCTGTTGCTGCAGTTGGGCATGTTGGCCGGAGAGTGCTTCTCGGGCCGCGAACTGCAACCTTGCAGGTACCTCCCAGGTTCCATGCCCAACGAAAGCCCCCAGACCTAAATGGAGAGGGGCTGTTTGGGGGCCCCCTGGGGCCCCTTCAGGCCAGCTAGGTCTTTGGGTCCTGGCTCCTTCGGTTTGGGAGCTGTTGCTGGACGTTGGACATGTTGGCCGGAGAGTTCTTCTCGGGCCGTGAACTGCAACCTTGCAGGTAGCTCCCAGGTTCCCGGCCCAAGGAAAGCCCCCAGACCCAAATGGAGAGGGGCTGCTTGGGGGCCCCTTGGGGCCCCTTCAGGCCAGCTAGGTCTTTGGGTCCTGGCTCCTTCGCTTTGGGAGCTGTTGCTGCAGTTGGGCATGTTGATCGGAGAGAGCTTCTCGGGCCCCGAACTGCAACCTTGCAGGTACCTCCCAGGTTCCCGGGCCAACGAAAGCCCCCAGACACAAATGGAGAGGGGCTGCTTGGGGGCCCCCTGGGGACCCTTCAGGCCAGCTAGGTCTTTGGGTCCTGGCTCCTTCGGTTTGGGAGCTGTTGCTGCAGTTGGGCATGTTGGCCGGAGAGTGCTTCTCGGGCCGTGAACTTCACCCTTGCAGGTAGCTCCCAGGTCCCAGGCCCAAAGAAAGCCCCCAGACCCAAATGGAGAGGGGCTGTTTGGGGGCCCCCTGGGGGCCCTTCAGGCCAGCTAGGTCTTTGGGTCCTGGCTCCTTCGGTTTGGGAGCTGTTGCTGCAGTTGGGCATGTTGGCCGGAGAGTGCTTCTCGGGCCGCGAACTGCAACCTTGCAGGTACCTCCCAGATCCCCGGCCCAACGAAAGCCCCCAGACCCAAATTGAGAGGGGCTGCTTGGTGGCCCCCTGGGGGCCCTTCAGGCCAGCTAGGTCTTTGGGTCCTGGCTCCTTCGGTTTGGGAGCTGTTGCTGCAGTTGGGCATGTTGGCCGGAGAGTGCTTCTCGGGCCGCGAACTGCAACCTTGCAGGTAGCTCCCAGGTTCCCGGCCCAACGAAAGCCCCCAGACCCAAATGGAGAGGGGCTGCTTGGGGGCCCCCTGGGGCCCCTTCAGGCCAGCTAGGTCTTTGGGTCCTGGCTCCTTCGGTTTGGGAGCTGTTGCTGCAGTTGGGCATTTTGGCCGGAGAGTGCTTCTCGGGCCGCGAACTGCAACCTTGCGGGTAGCTCCCAGGTTCCCGGCCCAACGAAAGCCCCCAGAACCAAATGGAGAGGGGCTGCTTGGGGTCCCCTGGGGACCCTTCAGGCCAGCTAGGTCTTTGGGTCCTGGCTCCTTCGGTTTGGGATCTGTTGCTGGACGTTGGGCATGTTGGCCGGAGAGTGCTTCTCGGGCCGTGAACTGCAACCTTGCAGGTACCTCCCAGGTTCCCGGCCCAAGGAAATCATCCAGACCCACATGGAGAGGGGCTGCTTGTGGGCCCCTTGGGGCCCGTTCAGGCCAGCTAGGTCTTTGGGTCCTGGCTCCTTCGGTTTGGGAGCTGTTACTGCAGTTGGGCATGTTGGCCGGAGAGTGCTTCTCGGGCTGCGAACTTCAACCTTTCAGGTACCTCCCAGATCCCCGGCCTAACGAAAGCCCCAAGACCCAAATTGAGACGGGCTGCTTGGGGGTCCCCTGCGGGCCCTTCAGGCCAGCTAGGTCTTTGGGTCCTGGCTCCTTCGGTTTGGGAGCTGTTGCTGGACGTTGGGCATGTTGACCGGAGAGTGCTTATCGGGCCGAGAACTGCAACCTTGCAGGTAGCTCCCAGGTTCCATGCCCAACGAAAGCCCCCAGACCCAAATGGAGAGGGGCTGTTTGGGGGCCCCCTGGGGCCCCTTCAGGCCAGCTAGGTCTTTGGGTCCTGGCTCCTTCGGTTTGGGAGCTGTTTCTGGACGTTGGGCATGTTGGCGGGAGAGTGCTTCTCGGGCCGTGAACTGCAACCTTGCAGGTACCTCCCAGGTTCCCGGCCCAAGGAAAGCACCCAGACCCAAATGGAGAGGGGCTGCTTGGGGGCCCCTTGGGGCCCCTTCAGGCCAGCTAGGTCTTTGGGTCCTGGCTCCTTCGGTTTGGGAGCTGTTGCTGGACGTTGGGCATGTTGACCGGAGAGTGCTTCTCAGGCCGCGAACTGCAACCTTGCAGGTAGCTCCCAGGTTCCATGCCCAACGAAAGCCCCCAGACCCAAATGGAGAGGGGCTGTTTGGGGGCCCCCTGGGGCCCCTTCAGGCCAGCTAGGTCTTTGGGTCCTGGCTCCTTCGGATTGGGAGCTGTTGCTGGACGTTGGACATGTTGGCCGGAGAGTGCTTCTCGGTACGTGAACTGCAACCTTGCAGGTAGCTCCCAAGTTCCCGGCCCAAGGAAAGCCCCCAGACCCAAATGGAGAGGGGCTGCTTGTGGGCCCCTTGGGGCCCCTTCAGGCCAGCTAGGTCTTTGGGTCCTGGCTCCTTCGGTTTGGGATCTGTTGCTGCAGTTGGGCATGTTGACCAGAGAGTGCTTCTCGGGCTGCGAACTGCAAACTTGCAGGTAGCTCCCAGGTTCCCGGCCCAACGAAAGCCCCCAGACCCAAATGGAGAGGGGCTGCTTGGGGGCCCCCTGGGGGCCCTTCAGGCCAGCTAGGTCTTTGGGTCCTGGCTCCTTCGGTTTGGGAGCTGTTGCTGCAGTTGGGCATGTTGGCCGGAGAGTGCTTCTCGGGCCGCGAACTGCAACCTTGCAGGTACCTCCCATGTCCCCGGCCCAACGAAAGCCCCCAGACCCAAATGGAGAGGGGCTGTTTGGGGGCCCCCTGGGGGCCCCTTCAGGCCAGCTAGGTCTTTGGGTCCTGGCTCCTTCGGTTTGGGAGCTGTTGCTGCAGTTGGGCATGTTGGCCGGAGAGTGCTTCTCGGGCTGCGAACTGCAACCTTGCAGGTACCTCCCAGGTCCCCGGCCCAACGAAAGCCCCCAGACCCAAATGGAGAGGGGCTGTTTGGGGGCCCCCTGGGGCCCCTTCATGCCAGCTTGGTCTTTGGGTGTTGGCTCCTTCGGTTTGGGAGCTGTTGCTGCAGTTGGGCATGTTGGCCGGAGAGTGCTTCTCGGGCCGCGAACTGCAACCTTGCAGGTAGCTCCCAGGTTCCCGGCCCAACGAAAGCCCCCAGACCCAAATGGAGAGGGGCTGCTTGGGGGCCCCTTGGGGCCCCTTCAGGCCAGCTAGGTCTTTGGGTCCTGGCTCCTTCGGTTTGGGAGCTGTTTCTGCAGTTGGGCATGTTGACCGGAGAGTGCTTCTCGGGCTGCGAACTTCAACCTTTCAGGTACCTCCCAGATCCCCGGCCTAACGAAAGCCCCAAGACCCAAATTGAGAGGGGCTGTTTGGGCCCCCCCTGGGGGCCCTTCAGGCCAGCTAGGTCTTTGGGTCCTGGCTCCTTCGGTTTGGGAGCTGTTGCTGGACGTTGGGCATGTTGACCGGAGAGTGCTTCTCAGGCCGCGAACTGCAACCTTGCAGGTAGCTCCCAGGTTCCATGCCCAACGAAAGCCCCCAGACCCAAATGGAGAGGGGCTGCTTGGGGGACCCTTGGGGCCCCTTCAGGCCAGCTAGGTCTTTGGGTCCTGGCTCCTTCGGTTTGGGAGCTGTTGCTGCAGTTGGGCATGTTGGCCGGAGAGTGCTTCTCGGGCCGTGAACTGCAACCTTGCAGGTAGCTCCCAGGTTCCCGGCCCAACGAAAGCCCCCAGACCCAAATGGAGAGGGGCTGCTTGGGGGCCCCCTGGGGGCCCTTCAGGCCAGCTAGGTCTTTGGGTCCTGGCTCCTTCGGTTTGGGAGCTGTTGCTGCAGTTGGGCATGTTGGCCGGAGAGTGCTTCTCGGGCCGCGAACTGCAACCTTGCAGGTAGCTCCCAGGTTCCATGCCCAACGAAAGCCCCCAGACCCAAATGGAGAGGGGCTGTTTGGGGGCCCCCTGGGGCCCCTTCAGGCCAGCTAGGTCTTTGGGTCCTGGCTCCTTCGGTTTGGGAGCTGTTGCTGCAGTTGGGCATGTTGGCCGGAGAGTGCTTCTCGGGCCGCGAACTGCAACCTTGCAGGTAGCTCCCAGGTTCCCGGCCCAACGAAAGCCCCCAGACCCAAATGGAGAGGGGCTGCTTGGGGGCCCCCTGGGGCCCCTTCATGCCAGCTAGGTCTTTGGGTCCTGGCTCCTTCGGTTTGGGAGCTGTTGCTGCAGTTGGGCATGTTGACCGGAGAGTGCTTCTCGGGCTGCGAACTGCAACCTTGCAGGTACCTCCCAGGTCCCCGGCCCAACGAAAGCCCCCAGGCCCAAATGGAGAGGGGCTGTTTGGGGGCCCCCTGGGGCCCCTTCATGCCAGCTTGGTCTTTGGGTGTTGGCTCCTTCGGTTTGGGACCTGTTGCTGCAGTTGGGCATGTTGGCCGGAGAGTGCTTCTCGGGCCGCGAACTGCATCCTTGCGGGTAGATCCCAGATTCCCGGCCCAACGAAAGCCCCCAGAACCAAATGGAGAGGGGCTGCTTGGGGGCCCCCTGGGGACCCTTCAGGCCAGCTAGGTCTTTGGGTCCTGGCTCCTTCGGTTTGGGAGCTGTTGCTGCAGTTGGGCATGTTGGCCGGAGAGTGCTTCTCAGGCCGCGAACTGCAACCTTGCAGGTAGCTCCCAGGTTCCATGCCCAACGAAAGCCCCCAGACCCAAATGGAGAGGGACTGTTTGGGGGCCCCCTGGGGGCCCGTCAGGCCAGCTAGGTCTTTGGGTCCTGGCTCCTTCGGTTTGGGAGCTGTTGCTGGACGTTGGACATGTTGGCCGGAGAGTGCTTCTCGGGCTGCGAACTGCAACCTTGCAGGTACCTCCCAGGTTCCTGGCCCAAGGAAAGCCCCCAGACCCAAATGGAGAGGGGCTGCTTGGGGGCCCCTTGGGGCCCCTTCAGGCCAGCTAGGTCTTTGGGTCCTGGCTCCTTCGGTTTGGGAGCTGTTGCTGCAGTTGGGCATGTTGACCAGAGAGTGCTTCTCGGGCTGCGAACTGCAACCTTGCAGGTAGCTCCCAGATTCCCGGCCCAACGAAAGCCCCCAGACCCAAATGGAGAGGGGCTGCTTGGGGGCCCCCTGGGGGCCCTTCAGGCCAGCTAGGTCTTTGGGTCCTGGCTCCTTCGGTTTGGGAGCTGTTGCTGCAGTTGGGCATGTTGGCCGGAGAGTGCTTCTCGGGCCGCGAACTGCAACCTTGCAGGTAGCTCCCAGGTTCCCGGCCCAACGAAAGCCCCCAGACCCAAATGGAGAGGGGCTGCTTGGGGGCCACCTGGGGGCCCTTCAGGCCAGCTAGGTCTTTGGGTCCTGGCTCCTTCGGTTTGGGAGCTGTTGCTGCAGTTGGGCATGTTGGCCGGAGAGTGCTTCTCGGGCCGCGAACTGCAACCTTGCAGGTAGCTCCGAGGTTCCCGGCCCAACGAAAGCCCCCAGACCGAAATGGAGAGGTGCTGTTTGGGGGCCCACTGGGGCCCCTTCAGGCCAGCTAGGTCTTTGGGTCCTGGCTCCTTCGGTTTGGGAGCTGTTGCTGCAGTTGGGCATGTTGACCGGAGAGTGCTTCTCGGGCCGCGAACTGCAACCTTGCAGGTACCTCCCAGATCCCCGGCCCAACGAAAGCCCCCAGACCCAAATGGAGAGGGGCTGCTTCGGGGCCCCCTGGGGGCCCTTCAGGCCAGCTAGGTCTTTGGGTCCTGGCTCCTTCGGTTTGGGAGCTGTTGCTGCAGTTGGGCATGTTGACCGGAGAGTGCTTGTCGGGCCGCGAACTGCAACCTTGCAGGTACCTCCCAGGTTCCCGGCCCAAGGAAAGCCCCCAGACCCAAATTGAGAGGGGCTGTTTGGGGGCCCCCTGGGGCCCCTTCAGGCCAGCTAGGTCTTTGGGTCCTGGCTCCTTCGGTTTGGGAGCTGTTGCTGCAGTTGGGCATGTTGGCCGGAGAGTGCTTCTCGGGCCGCGAACTGCAACCTTGCAGGTAGCTCCCAGGTTCCCGGCCCAACGAAAGCCCCCAGACCGAAATGGAGAGGGGCTGCTTGGGGGCCCCCTGGGGACCCTTCAGGCCAGCTAGGTCTTTGGGTCCTGGCTCCTTCGGTTTGGAGCTGTTGCTGCAGTTGGGCATGTTGACCGGAGAGTGCTTCTCGGGCCGTGAACTGCAACCTTGCAGGTACCTCCCAGATCCCAGGCCCAACGAAAGCCCCCAGACCCAAATGGAGAGGGGCTGTTTGGGGGCCCCCTGGGGGCCCTTCAGGCCAGCTAGGTCTTTGGGTCCTGGCTCCTTCGGTTTGGGAGCTGTTGCTGGACGTTGGGCAAGTTGGCCAGAGAGTGTTTCTTGGTACGTGAACTGCAACCTTGCAGGTAGCTCCCAGGTTCCCGGCCCAACGAAAGCCCCCAGACCCAAATTGAGAGGGGCTGCTTGGGGGCCCCTTGGGGCCCCTTCAGGCCAGCTAGGTCTTTGGGTCCTGGCTCCTTCGGTTTGGGAGCTGTTGCTGCAGTTGGGCATGTTGACCGGAGAGTGCTTCTCGGGCTGCGAACTGCAACCTTGCAGGTACCTCCCAGGTCCCCGGTCCAACGAAGTCCCCCAGATCCAAATGGAGAGGGGCTGCTTGGGGGCCCCCTGGGGCCCCTTCAGGCCAGCTAGGTCTTTGGGTCCTGGCTCCTTCGGTTTGGGAGCTGTTACTGCAGTTGGGCATGTTGGCCGGAGAGTGCTTCTCGGGCTGCGAACTGCAACCTTGCAGGTACCTCCCAGGTTCCATGCCCAACGAAAGCCCCCAGACCCAAATGGAGAGGGGCTGTTTGGGGGCCCCCTGGGGCCCCTTCAGGCCAGCTAGGTCTTTGGGTCCTGGCTCCTTCGCTTTGGGAGCTGTTGCTGCAGTTGGGCATGTTGACCGGAGAGTGCTTCTCGGGCCGCGAACTGCAACCTTGCAGGTAGCTCCCAGATCCCCGGCCCAACGAAAGCCCCCAGACCCAAATGGAGAGGGGCTGCTTCGGGGCCCCCTGGGGGCCCTTCAGGCCAGCTAGGTCTTTGGGTCCTGGCTCCTTCGGTTTGGGAGCTGTTGCTGCAGTTGGGCATGTTGACCGGAGAGTGCTTCTCGGGCTGCGAACTGCAACCTTGCAGGTACCTCCCAGGTTCCCGGCCCAAGGAAAGCCCCCAGACCCAAATGGAGAGGGGCTGCTTGGGGTCCCCTGGGGACCCTTCAGGCCAGCTAGGTCTTTGGGTCCTGGCTCCTTCGGTTTGGGAGCTGTTGCTGGACGTTGGGCATGTTGGCCGGAGAGTGCTTCTCGGGCCGTGAACTGCAACCTTGCAGGTACCTCCCAGGTTCCCGGCCCAAGGAAATCATCCAGACCCACATGGAGAGGGGCTGCTTGTGGGCCCCTTGGGGTCCGTTCAGGCCAGCTAGGTCTTTGGGTCCTGGCTCCTTCGGTTTGGGAGCTGTTACTGCAGTTGGGCATGTTGGCCGGAGAGTGCTTCTCGGGCTGCGAACTTCAACCTTTCAGGTACCTCCCAGATCCCCGGCCTAACGAAAGCCCCAAGACCCAAATTGAGACGGGCTGCTTGGGGGTCCCCTGCGGGCCCTTCAGGCCAGCTAGGTCTTTGGGTCCTGGCTCCTTCGGTTTGGGAGCTGTTGCTGGACGTTGGGCATGTTGACCGGAGATTGCTTAACGGGCCGAGAACTGCAACCTTGCAGGTAGCTCCCAGGTTCCATGCCCAACGAAAGCCCCCAGACCCAAATGGAGAGGGGCTGTTTGGGGGCCCCCTGGGGCCCCTTCAGGCCAGCTAGGTCTTTGGGTCCTGGCTCCTTCGGTTTGGGAGCTGTTTCTGGACGTTGGGCATGTTGGCGGGAGAGTGCTTCTCGGGCCGTGAACTGCAACCTTGCAGGTACCTCCCAGGTTCCCGGCCCAAGGAAAGCACCCAGACCCAAATGGAGAGGGGCTGCTTGGGGGCCCCTTGGGGCCCCTTCAGGCCAGCTAGGTCTTTGGGTCCTGGCTCCTTCGGTTTGGGAGCTGTTGCTGGACGTTGGGCATGTTGACCGGAGAGTGCTTCTCAGGCCGCGAACTGCAACCTTGCAGGTAGCTCCCAGGTTCCATGCCCAACGAAAGCCCCCAGACCCAAATGGAGAGGGGCTGTTTGGGGGCCCCCTGGGGCCCCTTCAGGCCAGCTAGGTCTTTGGGTCCTGGCTCCTTCGGTTTGGGAGCTGTTGCTGGACGTTGGACATGTTGGCCGGAGAGTGCTTCTCGGTACGTGAACTGCAACCTTGCAGGTAGCTCCCAGGTTCCCGGCCCAAGGAAAGCCCCCAGACCCAAATGGAGAGGGGCTGCTTGTGGGCCCCTTGGGGCCCCTTCAGGCCAGCTAGGTCTTTGGGTCCTGGCTCCTTCGGTTTGGGATCTGTTGCTGCAGTTGGGCATGTTGACCAGAGAGTGCTTCTCGGGCTGCGAACTGCAAACTTGCAGGTAGCTCCCAGGTTCCCGGCCCAACGAAAGCCCCCAGACCCAAATGGAGAGGGGCTGCTTGGGGGCCCCCTGGGGGCCCTTCAGGCCAGCTAGGTCTTTGGGTCCTGGCTCCTTCGGTTTGGGAGCTGTTGCTGCAGT
The DNA here is from genome assembly GCF_964237585.1 of Gallinula chloropus. Classification (NCBI taxonomy): domain Eukaryota; kingdom Metazoa; phylum Chordata; class Aves; order Gruiformes; family Rallidae; genus Gallinula; species Gallinula chloropus. Next base: position 16,983,932 of record NC_140101.1, on the reverse strand, counting down.
TGGGCATGTTGGCCGGAGAGTGCTTCTCGGGCCGCGAACTGCAACCTTGCAGGTACCTCCCATGTCCCCGGCCCAACGAAAGCCCCCAGACCCAAATGGAGAGGGGCTGTTTGGGGGCCCCCTTGGGGCCCCTTCAGGCCAGCTAGGTCTTTGGGTCCTGGCTCCTTCGGTTTGGGAGCTGTTGCTGCAGTTGGGCATGTTGGCCGGAGAGTGCTTCTCGGGCTGCGAACTGCAACCTTGCAGGTACCTCCCAGGTCCCCGGCCCAACGAAAGCCCCCAGACCCAAATGGAGAGGGGCTGTTTGGGGGCCCCCTGGGGCCCCTTCATGCCAGCTTGGTCTTTGGGTGTTGGCTCCTTCGGTTTGGGAGCTGTTGCTGCAGTTGGGCATGTTGGCCGGAGAGTGCTTCTCGGGCCGCGAACTGCAACCTTGCAGGTAGCTCCCAGGTTCCCGGCCCAACGAAAGCCCCCAGACCCAAATGGAGAGGGGCTGCTTGGGGGCCCCTTGGGGCCCCTTCAGGCCAGCTAGGTCTTTGGGTCCTGGCTCCTTCGGTTTGGGAGCTGTTTCTGCAGTTGGGCATGTTGACCGGAGAGTGCTTCTCGGGCTGCGAACTTCAACCTTTCAGGTACCTCCCAGATCCCCGGCCTAACGAAAGCCCCAAGACCCAAATTGAGAGGGGCTGTTTGGGGCCCCCCTGGGGGCCCTTCAGGCCAGCTAGGTCTTTGGGTCCTGGCTCCTTCGGTTTGGGAGCTGTTGCTGGACGTTGGGCATGTTGACCGGAGAGTGCTTCTCAGGCCGCGAACTGCAACCTTGCAGGTAGCTCCCAGGTTCCATGCCCAACGAAAGCCCCCAGACCCAAATGGAGAGGGGCTGCTTGGGGGACCCTTGGGGCCCCTTCAGGCCAGCTAGGTCTTTGGGTCCTGGCTCCTTCGGTTTGGGAGCTGTTGCTGCAGTTGGGCATGTTGGCCGGAGAGTGCTTCTCGGGCCGTGAACTGCAACCTTGCAGGTAGCTCCCAGGTTCCCGGCCCAACGAAAGCCCCCAGACCCAAATGGAGAGGGGCTGCTTGGGGGCCCCCTGGGGGCCCTTCAGGCCAGCTAGGTCTTTGGGTCCTGGCTCCTTCGGTTTGGGAGCTGTTGCTGCAGTTGGGCATGTTGGCCGGAGAGTGCTTCTCGGGCCGCGAACTGCAACCTTGCAGGTAGCTCCCAGGTTCCCGGCCCAACGAAAGCCCCCAGACCCAAATGGAGAGGGGCTGCTTGGGGGCCCCCTGGGGCCCCTTCAGGCCAGCTAGGTCTTTGGGTCCTGGCTCCTTCGGTTTGGGAGCTGTTGCTGCAGTTGGGCATGTTGGCCGGAGAGTGCTTCTCGGGCCGCGAACTGCAACCTTGCAGGTAGCTCCCAGGTTCCCGGCCCAACGAAAGCCCCCAGACCCAAATGGAGAGGGGCTGCTTGGGGGCCCCCTGGGGGCCCTTTAGTCCAGCTAGGTCTTTGGGTCCTGGCTCCTTCGGTTTGGGAGCTGTTGCTGCAGTTGGGCATGTTGACCGGAGAGTGCTTCTCGGGCTGCGAACTGCAACCTTGCAGGTACCTCCCAGGTCCCCGGCCCAACGAAAGCCCCCAGACCCAAATGGAGAGGGGCTGTTTGGGGGCCCCCTGGGGCCCCTTCATGCCAGCTTGGTCTTTGGGTGTTGGCTCCTTCGGTTTGGGACCTGTTGCTGCAGTTGGGCATGTTGGCCGGAGAGTGCTTCTCGGGCCGCGAACTGCATCCTTGCGGGTAGATCCCAGATTCCCGGCCCAACGAAAGCCCCCAGAACCAAATGGAGAGGGGCTGCTTGGGGGCCCCCTGGGGACCCTTCAGGCCAGCTAGGTCTTTGGGTCCTGGCTCTTTCGGTTTGGGAGCTGTTGCTGGACGTTGGGCATGTTGGCCGGAGAGTGCTTCTCAGGCCGCGAACTGCAACCTTGCAGGTAGCTCCCAGGTTTAATGCCCAACGAAAGCCCCCAGACCCAAATGGAGAGGGTCTGTTTGGGGGCCCCCTGGGGGCCCTTCAGGCCAGCTAGGTCTTTGGGTCCTGGCTCCTTCGGTTTGGGAGCTGTTGCTGGACGTTGGACATGTTGGCCGGAGAGTGCTTCTCGGTACGTGAACTGCAACCTTGCAGGTACCTCCCAGGTTCCTGGCCCAAGGAAAGCCCCCAGACCCAAATGGAGAGGGGCTGCTTGGGGGCCCCTTGGGGCCCCTTCAGGCCAGCTAGGTCTTTGGGTCCTGGCTCCTTCGGTTTGGGAGCTGTTGCTGCAGTTGGGCATGTTGACCAGAGAGTGCTTCTCGGGCTGCGAACTGCAACCTTGCAGGTAGCTCCCAGATTCCCGGCCCAACGAAAGCCCCCAGACCCAAATGGAGAGGGGCTGCTTGGGGGCCCCCTGGGGGCCCTTCAGGCCAGCTAGGTCTTTGGGTCCTGGCTCCTTCGGTTTGGGAGCTGTTGCTGCAGTTGGGCATGTTGGCCGGAGAGTGCTTCTCGGGCCGCGAACTGCAACCTTGCAGGTAGCTCCCAGGTTCCCGGCCCAACGAAAGCCCCCAGACCCAAATGGAGAGGGGCTGCTTGGGGGCCCCCTGGGGGCCCTTCAGGCCAGCTAGGTCTTTGGGTCCTGGCTCCTTCGGTTTGGGAGCTGTTGCTGCAGTTGGGCATGTTGGCCGGAGAGTGCTTCTCGGGCCGCGAACTGCAACCTTGCAGGTAGCTCCGAGGTTCCCGGCCCAACGAAAGCCCCCAGACCCAAATGGAGAGGGGCTGTTTGGGGGCCCACTGGGGCCCCTTCATGCCAGCTAGGTCTTTGGGTCCTGGCTCCTTCGGTTTGGGAGCTGTTGCTGCAGTTGGGCATGTTGACCGGAGAGTGCTTCTCGGGCCGCGAACTGCAACCTTGCAGGTACCTCCCAGATCCCCGGCCCAACGAAAGCCCCCAGACCCAAATGGAGAGGGGCTGCTTCGGGGCCCCCTGGGGGCCCTTCAGGCCAGCTAGGTCTTTGGGTCCTGGCTCCTTCGGTTTGGGAGCTGTTGCTGCAGTTGGGCATGTTGACCGGAGAGTGCTTGTCGGGCCGCGAACTGCAACCTTGCAGGTACCTCCCAGGTTCCCGGCCCAAGGAAAGCCCCCAGACCCAAATTGAGAGGGGCTGTTTGGGGGCCCCCTGGGGCCCCTTCAGGCCAGCTAGGTCTTTGGGTCCTGGCTCCTTCGGTTTGGGAGCTGTTGCTGCAGTTGGGCATGTTGGCCGGAGAGTGCTTCTCGGGCCGCGAACTGCAACCTTGCAGGTAGCTCCCAGGTTCCCGGCCCAACGAAAGCCCCCAGACCGAAATGGAGAGGGGCTGCTTGGGGGTCCCCTGGGGCCCCTTCAGGCCAGCTAGGTCTTTGGGTCCTGGCTCCTTCGCTTTGGGAGCTGTTGCTGCAGTTGGGCATGTTGACCGGAGAGTGCTTCTCGGGCCGCGAACTGCAACCTTGCAGGTACCTCCCAGATCCCCGGCCCAACGAAAGCCCCCAGACCCAAATTGAGAGGGGCTGCTTGGGGGCCCCTTGGGGCCCCTTCAGGCCAGCTAGGTCTTTGCGTCCTGGCTCCTTCGGTTTGGGAACTGTTACTGCAGTTGGGCATGTTGGCCGGAGAGTGCTTCTCGGGCTGCGAACTTCAACCTTTCAGGTACCTCCCAGATCCCCGGCCTAACGAATGCCCCAAGACCCAAATTGAGAGGGGCTGTTTGGGGCCCCCCTGGGGGCCCTTCAGGCCAGCTAGGTCTTTGGGTCCTGGCTCCTTCGGTTTGGGAGCTGTTGCTGGACATTGGGCATGTTGACAGGAGAGTGCTTCTCAGGCCGCAAACTGCAACCTTGCAGGTACCTCCCAGGTTCCCGGCCCAAGGAAAGCCCCCAGACCCAAATGGAGAGGGGCTGCTTGGGGGCCCCTTGGGGCCCCTTCAGGCCAGCTAGGTCTTTGGGTCCTGGCTCCTTCGGTTTGGGAGCTGTTGCCGCAGCTGGGCATGTTGACCAGAGAGTGCTTCTCGGGCTGCGAACTGCAACCTTGCAGGTAGCTCCCAGGTTCCCGGCCCAACGAAAGCCCCCAGACCCAAATGGAGAGGGGCTGCTTGGGGGCCCCCTGGGGCCCCTTCAGGCCAGCTAGGTCTTTGGGTCCTGGCTCCTTCGGTTTGGGAGCTGTTGCTGCAGTTGGGCATGTTGGCCGGAGAGTGCTTCTCGGGCCGCGAACTGCAACCTTGCAGGTAGCTCCCAGGTTCCCGGCCCAACGAAAGCCCCCAGACCCAAATGGAGAGGGGCTGTTTGGGGGCCCCCTGGGGCCCCTTCAGGCCAGCTAGGTCTTTGGGTCCTGGCTCCTTCGGTTTGGGAGCTGTTGCTGCAGTTGGGCATGTTGGCCGGAGAGTGCTTCTCGGGCCGCGAACTGCAACCTTGCAGGTAGCTCCCAGGTTCCCGGCCCAACGAAAGCCCCCAGACCCAAATGGAGAGGGGCTGCTTGGGGGCCCCCTGGGGGCCCTTTAGGCCAGCTAGGTCTTTGGGTCCTGGCTCCTTCGGTTTGGGAGCTGTTGCTGCAGTTGGGCATGTTGGCCGGAGAGTGCTTCTCGGGCTGCGAACTGCAACCTTGCAGGTACCTCCCAGGTCCCCGGCCCAACGAAAGCCCCCAGACCGAAATGGAGAGGGGCTGCTTGGGGGCCCCCTGGGGCCCCTTCATGCCAGCTTGGTCTTTGGGTGTTTGCTCCTTCGGTTTGGGAGCTGTTGCTGCAGTTGGGCATGTTGGCCGGAGAGTGCTTCTCGGGCCGCGAACTGCAACCTTGCGGGTAGCTCCCAGGTTCCCGGCCCAACGAAAGCCCCCAGACCCAAATTGAGAGGGGCTGCTTGGGGGCCCCTTGGGGCCCCTTCAGGCCAGCTAGGTCTTTGGGTCCTGGCTCCTTCGGTTTGGGAGCTGTTGCTGCAGTTGGGCATGTTGACCGGAGAGTGCTTCTCGGGCTGCGAACTGCAACCTTGCAGGTAGCTCCCAGGTTCCCGGCCCAACGAAAGCCCCCAGACCCAAATGGAGAGGGGCTGCTTGGGGGCCCCCTGGGGGCCCTTCAGGCCAGCTAGGTCTTTGGGTCCTGGCTCCTTCGGTTTGGGAGCTGTTGCTGCAGTTGGGCATGTTGGCCGGAGAGTGCTTCTCGGGCCGCGAACTGCAACCTTGCAGGTAGCTCCCAGGTTCCCGGCCCAACGAAAGCCCCCAGACCCAAATGGAGAGGGGCTGTTTGGGGGCCCCCTGGGGCCCCTTCAGGCCAGCTAGGTCTTTGGGTCCTGGCTCCTTCGGTTTGGGAGCTGTTGCTGCAGTTGGGCATGTTGGCCGGAGAGTGCTTCTCGGGCCGCGAACTGCAACCTTGCGGGTAGCTCCCAGGTTCCCGGCCCAACGAAAGCCCCCAGACCCAAATTGAGAGGGGCTGCTTGGGGGCCCCTTGGGGCCCCTTCAGGCCAGCTAGGTCTTTGGGTCCTGGCTCCTTCGGTTTGGGAGCTGTTGCTGCAGTTGGGCATGTTGACCGGAGAGTGCTTCTCGGGCTGCGAACTGCAACCTTGCAGGTACCTCCCAGGTTCCCGGCCCAACGAAAGCCCCCAGACCCAAATTGAGAGGGGCTGCTTGGGGGCCCCCTGGGGGCCCTTCAGGCCAGCTAGGTCTTTGGGTCCTGGCTCCTTCGGTTTGGGAGCTGTTGCTGCAGTTGGGCATGTTGGCCGGAGAGTGCTTCTCGGGCCGCGAACTGCAACCTTGCAGGTAGCTCCCAGGTTCCCGGCCCAACGAAAGCCCCCAGACCCAAATGGAGAGGGGCTGTTTGGGGGCCCCCTGGGGCCCCTTCAGGCCAGCTAGGTCTTTGGGTCCTGGCTCCTTCGGTTTGGGAGCTGTTGCTGCAGTTGCGCATGTTGGCCGGAGAGTGCTTCTCGGGCCGCGAACTGCAACCTTGCAGGTAGCTCCCAGGTTCCCGGCCCAACGAAAGCCCCCAGACCCAAATGGAGAGGGGCTGTTTGGGGGCCCCCTGGGGCCCCTTCAGGCCAGCTAGGTGTTTGGGTCCTGGCTCCTTCGGTTTGGGAGCTGTTGCTGCAGTTGGGCATGTTGACCGGAGAGTGCTTCTCGGGCCGCGAACTGCAACCTTGCAGGTACCTCCCAGATCCCCGGCCCAACGAAAGCCCCCAGACCCAAATTGAGAGGGGCTGCTTGGTGGCCCCCTGGGGCCCCTTCAGGCCAGCTAGGTCTTTGGGTCCTGGCTCCTTCGGTTTGGGAGCTGTTGCTGCAGTTGGGCATGTTGGCCGGAGAGTGCTTCTCGGGCTTCGAACTGCAACCTTGCAGGTAGCTCCCAGGTTCCCGGCCCAACGAAAGTCCCCAGACCCAAATGGAGAGGGGCTGTTTGGGGGCCCCCTGGGGCCCCTTCAGGCCAGCTAGGTCTTTGGGTCCTGGCTCCTTCGGTTTGGGAGCTGTTGCTGGACGTTGGGCATGTTGGCCGGAGAGTGGTTCTCGGGCCGTGAACTGCAACCTTGCAGGTACATCCCATGTCCCCGGCCCAACGAAAGCCCCCAGACCCAAATTGAGAGAGGCTGCCTGGGGGCCCCCTGGGGGCCCTTCAGGCCAGCTAGGTCTTTGGGTCCTGGCTCCTTCGGTTTGGGAGCTGTTGCTGCAGTTGGGCATGTTGGCCGGAGAGTGCTTCTCGGGCCGCGAACTGCAACCTTGCAGGTAGCTCCCAGGTTCCCGGCCCAACGAAAGCCCCCAGACCCAAATGGAGAGGGGCTGTTTGGGGGCCCCCTGGGGGCCCTTCAGGCCAGCTAGGTCTTTGGGTCCTGGCTCCTTCGGTTTGGGAGCTGTTGCTGCAGTTGGGCATGTTGGCCGGAGAGTGCTTCTCGGGCCGCGAACTGCAACCTTGCAGGTACCTCCCAGGTTCCCGGCCCAACGAAAGCCCCCAGACCCAAATGGAGAGGGGCTGCTTGGGGGCCCCCTGGGGGCCCTTCAGGCCAGCTAGGTCTTTGGGTCCTGGCTCCTTCGGTTTGGGAGCTGTTGCTGGACGTTGGGCATGTTGGCCGGAGAGTGCTTCTCGGGCCGTGAACTGCAACCTTGCAGGTACATCCCATGTCCCCGGCCCAACGAAAGCCCCCAGACCCAAATTGAGAGAGGCTGCTTGGGGGCCCCCTGGGGGCACTTCAGGCCAGCTAGGTCTTTGGGTCCTGGCTCCTTCGGTTTGGGAGCTGTTGCTGCAGTTGGGCATGTTGGCCGGAGAGTGCTTCTCGGGCTGCGAACTTCAACCTTTCAGGTACCTCCCAGATCCCCGGCCTAACGAAAGCCCCAAGACCCAAATTGAGAGGGGCTGTTTGGGGCCCCCCTGGGGGCCCTTCAGGCCAGCTAGGTCTTTGGGTCCTGGCTCCTTCGGTTTGGGAGCTGTTGCTGGACATTGGGCATGTTGACCGGAGAGTGCTTCTCAGGCTGCGAACTGCAACCTTGCAGGTACCTCCCAGGTTCCATGCCCAACGAAAGCCCCCAGACCCAAATGGAGAGGGGCTGTTTGGGAGCCCCCTGGGCCCCTTCAGGCCAGCTAGGTCTTTGGGTCCTGGCTCCTTCGGTTTGGGAGCTGTTGCTGGACGTTGGACATGTTGACCAGAGAGTGCTTCTCGGTACGTGAACAGCAACCTTGCAGGTAGCTCCCAGGTTCCCGGCCCAAGGAAAGCCCCCAGACCCAAATGGAGAGGGGCTGCTTGGGGGCCCCTTGGGGGCCCTTCAGGCCAGCTAGGTCTTTGGGTCCTGGCTCCTTCGGTTTGAGAGCTGTTGCTGCAGTTGGGCATGTTGACCAGAGAGTGCTTCTCGGGCTGCGAACTGCAACCTTGCAGGTAGCTCCCAGGTTCCCGGCCCAACGAAAGCCCCCAGACCCAAATAAAGAGGGGCTGCTTGGGGGCCCCCTGGGGGCCCTTCAGGCCAGCTAGGTCTTTGGGTCCTGGCTCCTTCGGTTTGGGAGCTGTTGCTGCAGTTGGGCATGTTGGCCGGAGAGTGCTTATCGGGCCGCGAACTGCAACCTTGCAGGTAGCTCCCAGGTTCCCGGCCCAACGAAAGCCCCCAGACCCAAATGGAGAGGGGCTGTTTGGGGGCCCCCTGGGGCCCCTTCAGGCCAGCTAGGTCTTTGGGTCCTGGCTCCTTCGGTTTGGGAGCTGTTGCTGCAGTTGCGCATGTTGGCCGGAGAGTGCTTCTCGGGCCGCGAACTGCAACCTTGCAGGTAGCTCCCAGGTTCCCGGCCCAAGGAAAGCCCCCAGACCCAAATGGAGAGGGGCTGCTTGGGGGCCCCCTGGGGGCCCTTTAGGCCAGCTAGGTCTTTGGGTCCTGGCTCCTTCGGTTTGGGAGCTGTTGCTGCAGTTGGGCATGTTGACCGGAGAGTGCTTCTCGGGTAGCGAACTGCAACCTTGCAGGTACCTCCCAGGTCCCAGGCCCAAGGAAAGGCCCCAGACCCAAATGGAGAGGGGCTGCTTGGGGGCCCCCTGGGGCCCCTTCATGCCAGCTTGGTCTTTGGGTGTTGGCTCCTTCGGTTTGGGAGCTGTTGCTGCAGTTGGGCATGTTGGCCGGAGAGTGCTTCTCAGGCCGCGAACTGCAACCTTGCGGGTAGCTCCCAGGTTCCCGGCCCAACGAAAGCCCCCAGACCCAAATTGAGAGGGGCTGCTTGGGGGCCCCTTGGGGCCCCTTCAGGCCAGCTAGGTCTTTGGGTCCTGGCTCCTTCGGTTTGGGAGCTGTTGCTGCAGTTGGGCATGTTGACCGGAGAGTGCTTCTCGGGCTGCGAACTGCAACCTTGCAGGTACCTCCCAGGTCCCCGGCCCAACGAAGGCCCCCAGATCCAAATGGAGAGGGGCTGCTTGGGGGCCCCCTGGGGCCCCTTCAGGCCAGCTAGGTCTTCGGGTCCTGGCTCCTTCGGTTTGGGAGCTGTTACTGCAGTTGGGCATGTTGGCCGGAGAGTGCTTCTCGGGCTGCGAACTTCAACCTTTCAGGTACCTCCCAGATCCCCGGCCCAACGAAAGCCCCAAGACCCAAATTGAGAAGGGCTGTTTGGGGCCCCCCTGGGGGCCCTTCAGGCCAGCTAGGTCTTTGGGTCCTGGCTCCTTCGGTTTGGGAGCTGTTGCTGGACGTTGGGCATGTTGACCGGAGAGTGCTTCTCAGGCCGCGAACTGCAACCTTGCAGGTAGCTCCCAGGTTCCATGCCCAACGAAAGCCCCCAGACCCAAATGGAGAGGGGCTGTTTGGGGGCCCCCTGGGGCCCCTTCAGGCCAGCTAGGTCTTTGGGTCCTGGCTCCTTCGGTTTGGGAGCTGTTGCTGGACGTTGGACATGTTGGCCGGAGAGTGCTTCTCGGTACGTGAACTGCAACCTTGCAGGTATCTCCCAGGTTCCCGGCCCAAGGAAAGCCCCCAGACCCAAATGGAGAGGGGCTGCTTGGGGGCCCCTTGGGGCCCCTTCAGGCCAGCTAGGTCTTTGGGTCCTGGCTCCTTCGGTTTGGGAGCTGTTGCTGCAGTTGGGCATGTTGACCAGAGAGTGCTTCTCGGGCTGCGAACTGCAACCTTGCAGGTAGCTCCCAGGTTCCCGGCCCAACGAAAGCCCCCAGACCCAAATGGAGAGGGGCTGCTTGGGGGCCCCCTGGGGGCCCTTCAGGCCAGCTAGGTCTTTGGGTCCTGGCTCCTTCGGTTTGGGAGCTGTTGCTGCAGTTGGGCATGTTGGCCGGAGAGTGCTTCTCGGGCCGCGAACTGCAACCTTGCAGGTGGCTCCCAGGTTCCCGGGCCAACGAAAGCCCCCAGACCCAAATGGAGAGGGGCTGCTTGGGGGCCCCCTGGGGGCCCTTCAGGCCAGCTAGGTCTTTGGGTCCTGGCTCCTTCGGTTTGGGAGCTGTTGCTGCAGTTGGGCATGTTGGCCGGAGAGTGCTTCTCGGGCCGCAAACTGCAACCTTGCAGGTAGCTCCCAGGTTCCCGGCCCAACGAAAGCCCCCAGACCCAAATGGAGAGGGGCTGCTTGGGGGCCCCCTGGGGGCCCTTTAGGCCAGCTAGGTCTTTGGGTCCTGGCTCCTTCGGTTTGGGAGCTGTTGCTGCAGTTGGGCATGTTGACCGGAGAGTGCTTCTCGGGCTGCGAACTGCAACCTTGCAGGTACCTCCCAGGTTCCCGGCCCAAATAAAGCCCCCAGACCCAAATGGAGAGGGGCTGTTTGGGGGCCCCCTGGGGCCCCTTCATGCCAGCTTGGTCTTTGGGTGTTTGCTCCTTCGGTTTGGGAGCTGTTGCTGCAGTTGGGCATGTTGGCCGGAGAGTGCTTCTCGGGCCGCGAACTGCAACCTTGCGGGTAGCTCCCAGGTTCCCGGCCCAACGAAAGCCCCCAGACCCAAATTGAGAGGGGCTGCTTGGGGGCCCCTTGGGGCCCCTTCAGGCCAGCTAGGTCTTTGGGTCCTGGCTCCTTCGGTTTGGGAGCTGTTGCTGCAGTTGGGCATGTTGACCGGAGAGTGCTTCTCGGGCTGCGAACTGCAACCTTGCAGGTACCTCCCAGGTTCCCGGCCCAACGAAAGCCCCCAGACCCAAATGGAGAGGGGCTGCTTGGGGGCCCCCTGGGGGCCCTTCAGGCCAGCTAGGTCTTTGGGTCCTGGCTCCTTCGGTTTGGGAGCTGTTGCTGCAGTTGGGCATGTTGGCCGGAGAGTGCTTCTCGGGCCGCGAACTGCAACCTTGCAGGTAGCTCCCAGGTTCCCGGCCCAACGAAAGCCCCCAGACCCAAATGGAGAGGGGCTGTTTGGGGGCCCCCTGGGGCCCCTTCAGGCCAGCTAGGTGTTTGGGTCCTGGCTCCTTCGGTTTGGGAGCTGTTGCTGCAGTTGGGCATGTTGACCGGAGAGTGCTTCTCGGGCCGCGAACTGCAACCTTGCTGGTACCTCCCAGATCCCCGGCCCAACGAAAGCCCCCAGACCCAAATTGAGAGGGGCTGCTTGGTGGCCCCCTGGGGCCCCTTCAGGCCAGCGAGGTCTTTGGGTCCTGGCTCCTTCGGTTTGGGAGCTGTTGCTGCAGTTGGGCATGTTGGCCGGAGAGTGCTTCTCGGGCCGCGAACTGCAACCTTGCAGGTAGCTCCCAGGTTCCCGGCCCAACGAAAGTCCCCAGACCCAAATGGAGAGGGGCTGCTTGGGGGCCCCCTGGGGCCCCTTCAGGCCAGCTAGGTCTTTGGGTCCTGGCTCCTTCGGTTTGGGAGCTGTTGCTGGACGTTTGGCATGTTGGCCGGAGAGTGCTTCTCGGGCTTCGAACTGCAACCTTGCAGGTAGCTCCCAGGTTCCCGGCCCAACGAAAGCCCCCAGACCCAAATGGAGAGGGGCTGTTTGGGGGCCCCCTGGGGCCCCTTCAGGCCAGCTAGGTCTTTGGGTCCTGGCTCCTTCGGTTTGGGAGCTGTTGCTGGACGTTGGGCATGTTGGCCGGAGAGTGGTTCTCGGGCCGTGAACTGCAACCTTGCAGGTACATCCCATGTCCCCGGCCCAACGAAAGCCCCCAGACCCAAATTGAGAGAGGCTGCCTGGGGGCCCCCTGGGGGCCCTTCAGGCCAGCTAGGTCTTTGGGTCCTGGCTCCTTCGGTTTGGGAGCTGTTGCTGCAGTTGGGCATGTTGGCCGGAGAGTGCTTCTCGGGCCGCGAACTGCAACCTTGCTGGTAGCTCCCAGGTTCCCGGCCCAACGAAAGCCCCCAGACCCAAATGGAGAGGGGCTGTTTGGGGGCCCCCTGGGGGCCCTTCAGGCCAGCTAGGTCTTTGGGTCCTGGCTCCTTCGGTTTGGGAGCTGTTGCTGCAGTTGGGCATGTTGGCCGGAGAGTGCTTATCGGGCTGCGAACTGCAACCTTGCAGGTAGCTCCCAGGTTCCCGGCCCAACGAAAGCCCCCAGACCCAAATGGAGAGGGGCTGCTTGGGGGCCCCCTGGGGGCCCTTCAGGCCAGCTAGGTCTTTGGGTCCTGGCTCCTTCGGTTTGGGAGCTGTTGCTGGACATTGGGCATGTTGACCGGAGAGTGCTTCTCAGGCCGCGAATTGCAACCTTGCAGGTACCTCCCAGGTTCCATGCCCAACGAAAGCCCCCAGACCCAAATGGAGAGGGGCTGTTTGGGAGCCCCCTGGGGCCCCTTCAGGCCAGCTAGGTCTTTGGGTCCTGGCTCCTTCGGTTTGGGAGCTGTTGCTGGACGTTGGACATGTTGACCAGAGAGTGCTTCTCGGGCCGTGAACTGCAACCTTGCAGGTACCTCCCAGGTTCCCGGCCCAACGAAAGCCCCCAGACCCAAATGGAGAGGGGCTGCTTGGGGGCCCCCTGGGGCCCCTTCAGGCCAGCTAGGTCTTTGGGTCCTGGCTCCTTCGGTTTGGGAGCTGTTGCTGCAGTTGGGCATGTTGACCAGAGAGTGCTTCTCGGGCTGCGAACTGCAACCTTGCAGGTAGCTCCCAGGTTCCCGGCCCAACGAAAGCCCCCAGACCCAAATGGAGAGGGGCTGCTTGGGGGCCCCCTGGGGGCCCTTCAGGCCAGCTAGGTCTTTGGGTCCTGGCTCCTTCGGTTTGGGAGCTGTTGCTGCAGTTGGGCATGTTGGCCGGAGAGTGCTTCTCGGGCCGCGAACTGCAACCTTGCAGGTAGCTCCCAGGTTCCCGGCCCAACGAAAGCCCCCAGACCCAAATGGAGAGGGGCTGTTTGGGGGCCCCCTGGGGCCCCTTCAGGCCAGCTAGGTCTTTGGGTCCTGGCTCCTTCGGTTTGGGAGCTGTTGCTGCAGTTGGGCATGTTGGCCGGAGAGTGCTTCTCGGGCCGCGAACTGCAACCTTGCAGGTAGCTCCCAGGTTCCCGGCCCAACGAAAGCCCCCAGACCCAAATGGAGAGGGGCTGTTTGGGGGCCCCCTGGGGCCCCTTCAGGCCAGCTAGGTCTTTGGGTCCTGGCTCCTTCGGTTTGGGAGCTGTTGCTGCAGTTGGGCATGTTGGCCGGAGAGTGCTTCTCGGGCCGCGAACTGCAACCTTGCAGGTAGCTCCCAGGTTCCCGGCCCAAGGAAAGCCCCCAGACCCAAATGGAGAGGGGCTGCTTGGGGGCCCCCTGGGGGCCCTTTAGGCCAGCTAGGTCTTTGGGTCCTGGCTCCTTCGGTTTGGGAGCTGTTGCTGCAGTTGGGCATGTTGACCGGAGAGTGCTTCTCGGGCTGCGAACTGCAACCTTGCAGGTACCTCCCAGGTCCCCGGCCCAACGAAAGGCCCCAGACCCAAATGGAGAGGGGCTGCTTGGGGGCCCCCTGGGGCCCCTTCATGCCAGCTTGGTCTTTGGGTGTTGGCTCCTTCGGTTTGGGAGCTGTTGCTGCAGTTGGGCATGTTGGCCGGAGAGTGCTTCTCAGGCCGCGAACTGCAACCTTGCGGGTAGCTCCCAGATCCCCGGCCCAAGGAAAGCCCCCAGACCCAAATTGAGAGGGGCTGCTTGGGGGCCCCTTGGGGCCCCTTCAGGCCAGCTAGGTCTTTGGGTCCTGGCTCCTTCGGTTTGGGAGCTGTTGCTGCAGTTGGGCATGTTGACCGGAGAGTGCTTCTCGGGCTGCGAACTGCAACCTTGCAGGTACCTCCCAGGTCCCCGGCCCAACGAAGGCCCCCAGATCCAAATGGAGAGGGGCTGCTTGGGGGCCCCCTGGGGCCCCTTCAGGCCAGCTAGGTCTTCGGGTCCTGGCTCCTTCGGTTTGGGAGCTGTTACTGCAGTTGGGCATGTTGGCCGGAGAGTGCTTCTCGGGCTGCGAACTTCAACCTTTCAGGTACCTCCCAGATCCCCGGCCTAAAGAAAGCCCCAAGACCCAAATTGAGAGGGGCTGTTTGGGGCCCCCCTGGGGGCACTTCAGGCCAGCTAGGTCTTTGGGTCCTGGCTCCTTCGGTTTGGGAGCTGTTGCTGGACGTTGGGCATGTTGACCGGAGAGTGCTTCTCAGGCCGCGAACTGCAACCTTGCAGGTAGCTCCCAGGTTCCATGCCCAACGAAAGCCCCCAGACCCAAATGGAGAGGGGCTGTTTGTGGGCAACCTGGGGCCCCTTCAGGCCAGCTAGGTCTTTGGGTCCTGGCTCCTTCGGTTTGGGAGCTGTTGCTGCAGTTGGGCATGTTGACCGGAGAATGCTTCTCGGGCCGCGAACTGCAACCTTGCAGGTACCTCCCAGGTTCCCGGCCCAAGGAAAGCCCCCAGACCCAAATTGAGAGGGGCTGCTTGGGGGCCCCCTGGGGCCCCTTCATGCCAGCTTGGTCTTTGGGTGTTTGCTCCTTCGGTTTGGGAGCTGTTGCTGCAGTTGGGCATGTTGGCCGGAGAGTGCTTCTCGGGCCGCGAACTGCAACCTTGCGGGTAGCTCCCAGGTTCCCGGCCCAACGAAAGCCCCCAGACCCAAATTGAGAGGGGCTGCTTGGGGGCCCCTTGGGGCCCCTTCAGGCCAGCTAGGTCTTTGGGTCCTGGCTCCTTCGGTTTGGGAGCTGTTGCTGCAGTTGGGCATGTTGACCGGAGAGTGCTTCTCGGGCTGCGAACTGCAACCTTGTAGGTACCTCCCAGGTTCCCGGCCCAACGAAAGCCCCCAGACCCAAATGGAGAGGGGCTGCTTGGGGGCCCCCTGGGGGCCCTTCAGGCCAGCTAGTTCTTTGGGTCCTGGCTCCTTCGGTTTGGGAGCTGTTGATGCAGTTGGGCATGTTGGCCGGAGAGTGCTTCTCGGGCCGCGAACTGCAACCTTGCAGGTAGCTCCCAGGTTCCCGGCCCAACGAAAGCCCCCAGACCCAAATGGAGAGGGGCTGCTTGGGGGCCCCCTGGGGGCCCTTCAGGCCAGCTAGGTCTTTGGGTCCTGGCTCCTTCGGTTTGGGAGCTGTTGCTGCAGTTGCGCATGTTGGCCGGAGAGTGCTTCTCGGGCCGCGAACTGCAACCTTGCAGGTAGCTCCCAGGTCCCCGGCCCAACGAAAGCCCCCAGACCCAAATGGAGAGGGGCTGCTTGGGGGCCCCCTGGGGCCCCTTCAGGCCAGCTAGGTCTTTGGGTCCTGGCTCCTTCGGTTTGGGAGCTGTTGCTGCAGTTGGGCATGTTGACCGGAGAGTGCTTCTCGGGCCGCGAACTGCAACCTTGCAGGTACCTCCCAGATACCCGGCCCAACGAAAGCCCCCAGACCCAAATGGAGAGGGGCTGCTTGGTGGCCCCCTGGGGCCCCTTCAGGCCAGCTAGGTCTTTGGGTCCTGGCTCCTTCGGTTTGGGAGCTGTTGCTGCAGTTGGGCATGTTGCCCGGAGAGTGCTTCTCGGGCCGCGAACTGCAACCTTGCAGGTAGCTCCCATGTTCCCGGCCCAACGAAAGTCCCCAGACCCAAATGGAGAGGGGCTGCTTGGGGGCCCCCTGGGGCCCCTTCAGGCCAGCTAGGTCTTTGGGTCCTGGCTCCTTCGGTTTGGGAGCTGTTGCTGGACGTTTGGCATGTTGACCGGAGAGTGCTTCTCGGGCTGCGAACTGCAACCTTGCAGGTAGCTCCCAGGTTCCCGGCCCAACGAAAGCCCCCAGACCCAAATGGAGAGGGGCTGTTTGGGGGCCCCCTGGGGCCCCTTCAGGCCAGCTAGGTCTTTGGGTCCTGGCTCCTTCGGTTTGGGAGCTGTTGCTGGACGTTGGGCATGTTGGCCGGAGAGTGGTTCTCGGGCCGTGAACTGCAACCTTGCAGGTACATCCCATGTCCCCGGCCCAACGAAAGCCCCCAGACCCAAATTGAGAGAGGCTGCCTGGGGGCCCCCTGGGGGCCCTTCAGGCCAGCTAGGTCTTTGGGTCCTGGCTCCTTCGGTTTGGGAGCTGTTGCTGCAGTTGGGCATGTTGGCCGGAGAGTGCTTCTCGGGCCGCGAACTGCAACCTTGCTGGTAGCTCCCAGGTTCCCGGCCCAACGAAAGCCCCCAGACCCAAATGGAGAGGGGCTGTTTGGGGGCCCCCTGGGGGCCCTTCAGGCCAGCTAGGTCTTTGGGTCCTGGCTCCTTCGGTTTGGGAGCTGTTGATGCAGTTGGGCATGTTGGCCGGAGAGTGCTTCTCGGGCCGCGAACTGCAACCTTGCAGGTAGCTCCCAGGTTCCCGGCCCAACGAAAGCCCCCAGACCCAAATGGAGAGGGGCTGCTTGGGGGCCCCCTGGGGGCCCTTCAGGCCAGCTAGGTCTTTGGGTCCTGGCTCCTTCGGTTTGGGAGCTGTTGCTGGACGTTGGGCATGTTGGCCGGAGAGTGCTTCTCGGGCCGTGAACTGCAACCTTGCAGGTACATCCCATGTCCCCGGCCCAACGAAAGCCCCCAGACCCAAATTGAGAGAGGCTGACTGGGGGCCCCCTGGGGGCCCTTCAGGCCAGCTAGGTCTTTGGGTCCTGGCTCCTTCGGTTTGGGAGCTGTTGCTGCAGTTGGGCATGTTGACCGGAGAATGCTTCTCGGGCTGCGAACTGCAACCTTGTAGGTAGCTCCCAGGTTCCCGGCCCAACGAAAGCCCCCAGACCCAAATGGAGAGGGGCTGTTTGGGGGCCCCTGGGGCCCCTTCAGGCCAGCTAGGTCTTTGGGTCCTGGCTCCTTCGGTTTGGGAGCTGTTGCTGCAGTTGGGCATGTTGACCAGAGAGTGCTTCTCGGGCCGCGAACTGCAACCTTGCAGGTACCTCCCAGATCCCCGGCCCAACGAAAGCCCCCAGACCCAAATTGAGAGGGGCTGTTTGGGGCCCCCCTGGGGGCCCTTCAGGCCAGCTAGGTCTTTGGGTCCTGGCTCCTTCGGTTTGGGAGCTGTTGCTGGATGTTGGGCATGTTGACCGGAGAGTGCTTCTCAGGCCGCGAACTGCAACCTTGCAGGTAGCTCCCAGGTTCCCGGCCCAACGAAAGCCCCCAGACCCAAATGGAGAGGGGCTGCTTGGGGGCCCCCTGGGGGCCCTTCAGGCCAGCTAGGTCTTTGGGTCCTGGCTCCTTCGGTTTGGGAGCTGTTGCTGCAGTTGGGCATGTTGGCCGGAGAGTGCTTCTCGGGCTGCGAACTGCAACCTTGCAGGTAGTTCCCAGGTTCCCGGCCCAACGAAAGCCCCGAGACCCAAATGGAGAGGGGCTGTTTGGGGGCCCCCTGGGGGCCCTTCAGGTCAGCTAGGTCTTTGGGTCCTGGCTCCTTCGGTTTGGGAGCTGTTGCTGGACGTTGGGCATGTTGGCCAGAGAGTGCTTCTCGGGCCGCGAACTGCAACCTTGCGGGTTGCTCCCAGGTTCCATGCCCAACGAAAGCCCCCAGACCCAAATGGAGAGGGGCTGCTTGGGGGCCCCTTGGGGCCCCTTCAGGCCAGCTAGGTCTTTGGGTCCTGGCTCCTTCGGTTTGGGAGCTGTTGCTGCAGTTGGGCATGTTGGCCGGAGAGTGCTTCTCGGGCTGCGAACTGCAACCTTGCAGGTAGCTCCGAGGTTCCCGGCCCAACGAAAGCCCCCAGACCCAAATTGAGAGGGGCTGCTTGGGGGCCCCCTGGGGGCCCTTCAGGCCAGCTAGGTCTTTGGGTCCTGGCTCCTTCGGTTTGGGAGCTGTTGCTGCAGTTGGGCATGTTGGCCGGAGAGTGCTTCTCGGGCCGCGAACTGCAACCTTGCAGGTAGCTCCCAAGTTCCCGGCCCAACGAAAGCCCCCAGACCCAAATGGAGAGGGGCTGCTTGGGGGCCCCCTGGGGGCCCTTCAGGCCAGCTAGGTCTTTGGGTCCTGGCTCCTTCGGTTTGGGAGCTGTTGCTGCAGTTGGGCATGTTGACCGGAGCGTGCTTCTCGGGCCGCGAACTGCAACCTTGCAGGTAGCTCCCAGGTTCCCGGGCCAACGAAAGCCCCCAGACCCAAATTGAGAGGGGCTGCTTGGGGGCCCCCTGGGGCCCCTTCATGCCAGCTAGGTCTTTGGGTCCTGGCTCCTTCGGTTTGGGAGCTGTTGCTGCAGTTGCGCATGTTGGCCGGAGAGTGCTTCTCGGGCCGCGAACTGCAACCTTGCAGGTAGCTCCCAGGTTCCCGGCCCAACGAAAGCCCCCAGACCCAAATGGAGAGGGGCTGTTTGGGGGCCCCCTGGGGCCCCTTCAGGCCAGCTAGGTCTTTGGGTCCTGGCTCCTTCGGTTTGGGAGCTGTTGCTGCAGTTGGGCATGTTGGCCGGAGAGTGCTTGTCGGGCCGCGAACTGCAACCTTGCAGGTACCTCCCAGGTCCCCGGCCCAACGAAAGCCCCCAGACCCAAATGGAGAGGGGCTGCTTGGGGGCCCCCTGGGGGCCCTTCAGGCCAGCTAGGTCTTTGGGTCCTGGCTCCTTCGGTTTGGGAGCTGTTGCTGCAGTTGGGCATGTTGGCCGGAGAGTGCTTCTCGGGCCGTGAACTACAACCTTGCAGGTAGCTCCAAAGTTCCCGGCCCAACGAAAGCCCCCAGACCCACATGGAGAGGGGCTGCTTGGGGGCCCCCTGGGGCCCCTTCAGGCCAGCTAGGTCTTTGGGTCCTGGCTCCTTCGGTTTGGGAGCTGTTGCTGCAGTTGGGCATGTTGGCCGGAGAGTGCTTCTCGGGCTGCGAACTTCAACCTTTCAGGTACCTTCCAGATCCCTGCCCAACGAAAGCCCCCAGACCAAAATTGAGAGGGGCTGCTTGGGGGCCCCCTGGGGGCCCTTCAGGCCAGCTAGGTCTTTGGGTCCTGGCTCCTTCGGTTTGGGAGCTGTTGCTGCAGTTGGGCATGTTGGCCGGAGAGTGCTTCTCGGGCTGCGAAATTCAACCTTTCAGGTACCTCCCAGATCCCTGCCCAACGAAAGCCCCCAGACCCAAATGGAGAGGGGCTGCTTGGGGGCCCCCTGGGGGCCCTTCAGGCCAGCTAGGTCTTTGGGTCCTGGCTCCTTCGGTTTGGGAGCTGTTGCTGGACGTTGGGCATGTTGACCGGAGAGTGCTTCTCGGGCTGCGAACTGCAACCTTGCAGGTACCTCCCAGGTCCCAGGCCCAACGAAAGCCCCCAGACCCAAATGGAGAGGGGCTGCTTGGGGGCCCCCTGGGGGCCCTTCAGGCCAGCTAGGTCTTTGGGTCCTGGCTCCTTCGGTTTGGGAGCTGTTGCTGCAGTTGGGCATGTTGGCCGGAGAGTGCTTCTCGGGCCGCGAACTGTAACCTTGCGGGTAGCTCCCAAGTTCCATGACCAAGGAAAGCCCCCAGACCCAAATGGAGAGGGGCTGTTTGGGGGCCCCCTGGGGCCCCTTCAGGCCAGCTAGGTCTTTGGGTCCTGGCTCCTTCGGTTTGGGAGCTGTTGATGCAGTTGGGCATGTTGGCCGGAGAGTGCTTCTCGGGCCGTGAACTGCAACCTTGCAGGTAGCTCCCAGGTTCCCGGCCCAACGAAAGCCCCCAGACCCAAATGGAGAGGGGCTGCTTGGGGGCCCCTTGGGGCCCCTTCAGGCCAGCTAGGTCTTTGGGTCCTGGCTCCTTCGGTTTGGGAGCTGTTTCTGCAGTTGGGCATGTTGACCGGAGAGTGCTTCTCGGGCCGCGAACTGCAACCTTGCAGGTACCTCCCAGGTCCCCGGCCCAACGAAAGCCCCCAGACCCAAATGGAGAGGGGCTGTTTGGGGCCCCCCTGGGGGCCCTTCAGGCCAGCTAGGTCTTTGGGTCCTGGCTCCTTCGGTTTGGGAGCTGTTGCTGCAGTTGGGCATGTTGGCCGGAGAGTGCTTCTCGGGCCGTGAACTGCAACCTTGCAGGTAGCTCCCAGGTTCCCGGCCCAACGAAAGCCCCCAGACCCAAATGGAGAGGGGCTGCTTGGGGGCCCCCTGGGGCCACTTCAGGCCAGCTAGGTCTTTGGGTCCTGGCTCCTTCGGTTTGGGAGCTGTTGCTGCAGTTGGGCATGTTGGCCGGAGAGTGCTTCTCAAGCCGCGTACTGCAACCTTGCTGGTAGCTCCCAGGTTCCCGGCCCAACGAAAGTCCCTAGACCGAAATGGAGAGGGGCTGTTTGGGGGACCCCTGGGGACACTTCAGGCCAGCTAGGTCTTTGGGTCCTGGCTCCTTCGGTTTGGGTGCTGTTGCTGCAGTTGGGCATGTTGGCCGGAGAGTGCTTCTCGGGCCGCGAACTGCAACCTTGCAGGTAGCTCCCAGGTTCCCGGCCCAACGAAAGCCCCCAGACCCAAATGGAGAGGGGCTGTTTGGGGGCCCCCTGGGGGCCCTTCAGGCCAGCTAGGTCTTTGGGTCCTGGCTCCTTCGGTTTGGGAGCTGTTGCTGCAGTTGGGTATGTTGACCGGAGAGTGCTTCTCGGGCTGCGAACTGCAACCTTGCAGGTACCTCCCAGGTCCCAGGCCCAACGAAAGCCCCCAGACCCAAATGGAGAGGGGCTGCTTGGGGGCCCCCTGGGGCCCCTTCAGGCCAGCTAGGTCTTTGGGTCCTGGCTCCTTCGGTTTGGGAGCTGTTGCTGCAGTTGGGCATGTTGACCGGAGAATGCTTCTCGGGCTTCGAACTGCAACCTTGTAGGTAGCTCCCAGGTTCCCGGCCCAACGAAAGCCCCCAGACCCAAATGGAGAGGGGCTGTTTGGGGGCCCCTGGGGCCCCTTCAGGCCAGCTAGGTCTTTGGGTCCTGGCTCCTTCGGTTTGGGAGCTGTTGCTGCAGTTGGGCATGTTGGCCGGAGAGTGCTTCTCGGGCCGCGAACTGCAACCTTGCAGGTACCTCCCAGGTCCCCGGCCCAACGAAAGCCCCCAGACCCAAATGGAGAGGGGCTGCTTGGGGGTCCCCTGGGGGCCCTTCAGGCCAGCTAGGTCTTTGGGTCCTGGCTCCTTCGGTTTGGGAGCTGTTGCTGGACGTTGGGCATGTTGACCAGAGAGTGCTTCTCGGGCTGCGAACTGCAACCTTGCAGGTACCTCCCATGTCCCCGGCCCAACGAAAGCCCCCAGACCAAAATGGAGAGGGGCTGTTTGGGGGCCCCCTGGAGGCCCTTCAGGCCAGCTAGGTCTTTGGGTCCTGGCTCCTTCGGTTTGGGAGCTGTTGCTGAAGTTGGGCATGTTGGCCGGAGAGTGCTTCTCGGGCCGCGAACTGCAACCTTGCTGGTAGCTCCCAGGTTCCCGGCCCAACGAAAGCCCCCAGACCCAAATGGAGAGGGGCTGTTTGGGGGCCCCCTGGGGACACTTCAGGCCAGCTAGGTCTTTGGGTCCTGGCTCCTTCGCTTTGGGAGCTGTTGCTGCAGTTGGGCATGTTGGCCGGAGAGTGCTTCTCGGGCCGCGAACTGCAACCTTGCAGGTACCTCCCAGGTTCCCGGGCCAACGAAAGCCCCCAGACCCAAATGGAGAGGGGCTGCTTGAGGGCCCCCTGGGGGCCCTTCAGGCCAGCTAGGTCTTTGGGTCCTGGCTCCTTCGGTTTGGGAGCTGTTGCTGCAGTTGCGCATGTTGACCGGAGAGTGCTTCTCGGGCTGCGAACTGCAACCTTGCAGGTACCTCCCAGGTCCCAGGCCCAACGAAAGACCCCAGACCCAAATGGAGAGGGGCTGCTTGGGGGCCCCCTGGGGGCCCTTCAGGCCAGCTAGGTCTTTGGGTCCTGGCTCCTTCGGTTTGGGAGCTGTTGCTGCAGTTGGGCATGTTGGCCGGAGAGTGCTTCTCGGGCTGCGAACTGCAATCTTGCAGGTTGTTCCCAGGTTCCCGGCCCAACGAAAGCCCCCAGACCCAAATGGAGAGGGGCTGTTTGGGGGCCCCCTGGGGGCCCTTCAGGTCAGCTAGGTCTTTGGGTCCTGGCTCCTTCGGTTTGGGAGCTGTTGCTGGACGTTGGGCATGTTGGCCAGAGAGTGCTTCTCGGGCCGCGAACTGCAAACTTGCGGGTTGCTCCCAGGTTCCATGACCAAGGAAAGCCCCCAGACACAAATGGAGAGGGGCTGCTTGGGGGCCCCCTGGGGCCCCTTCAGGCCAGCTAGGTCTTTGGGTCCTGGCTCCTTCGGTTTGGGAGCTGTTTCTGCAGTTGGGCATGTTGGCCGGAGAGTGCTTCTCGGGCTGCGAACTGCAACCTTGCAGGTAGCTCCCAGGTTCCCGGCCCAACGAAAGTCCCCAGACCCAAATGGAGAGGGGCTGCTTGGGGGCCCCCTGGGGCCCCTTCAGGCCAGCTAGGTCTTTGGGTCCTGGCTCCTTCGGTTTGGGAGCTGTTGCTGGACGTTTGGCATGTTGACCGGAGAGTGCTTCTCGGGCTGCGAACTGCAACCTTGCAGGTACCTCCCAGGTCCCAGGCCCAACGAAAGCCCCCAGACCCAAATGGAGAGGGGCTGCTTGGGGGCCCCCTGGGGGCCCTTCAGGCCAGCTAGGTCTTTGGGTCCTGGCTCCTTCGGTTTGGGAGTTGTTGCTGGACGTTGGGCATGTTGGCCGGAGAGTGCTTCTCGGGCTTCGAACTGCAACCTTGCAGGTAGCTCCCAGGTTCCCGGCCCAACGAAAGCCCCCAGACCCAAATGGAGAGGGGCTGCTTGGGTGCCCCCTGGTGCCCCTTCAGGCCAGCTAGGTCTTTGGGTCCTGGCTCCTTCGGTTTGGGAGCTGTTGCTGGACGTTGGGCATGTTGGCCGGAGAGTGGTTCTCGGGCCGTGAACTGCAACCTTGCAGGTACATCCCATGTCCCCGGCCCAACGAAAGCCCCCAGACCCAAATTGAGAGAGGCTGCCTGGGGGCCCCCTGGGGGCCCTTCAGGCCAGCTAGGTCTTTGGGTCCTGGCTCCTTCGGTTTGGGAGCTGTTGCTGCAGTTGGGCATGTTGGCCGGAGAGTGCTTCTCGGGCCGCGAACTGCAACCTTGCTGGTAGCTCCCAGGTTCCCGGCCCAACGAAAGCCCCCAGACCCAAATGGAGAGGGGCTGTTTGGGGGCCCCCTGGGGGCCCTTCAGGCCAGCTAGGTCTTTGGGTCCTGGCTCCTTCAGTTTGGGAGCTGTTGCTGCAGTTGGGCATGTTGGCCGGAGAGTGCTTCTCGGGCCGCGAACTGCAACCTTGCAGGTACCTCCCAGATCCCCGGCCCAACGAAAGCCCCCAGACCCAAATGGAGAGGGGCTGCTTGGGGGTCCCCTGGGGGCCCTTCAGGCCAGCTAGGTCTTTGGGTCCTGGCTCCTTCGGTTTGGGAGCTGTTGCTGGAT
Source organism: Gallinula chloropus (assembly GCF_964237585.1). Taxonomy (NCBI): domain Eukaryota; kingdom Metazoa; phylum Chordata; class Aves; order Gruiformes; family Rallidae; genus Gallinula; species Gallinula chloropus. The sequence continues at coordinate 16,960,921 of NC_140101.1, read as the reverse complement.
GTTGGGCATGTTAACCGGAGAGTGCTTCTCAGGCCGTGAACTGCAACCTTGCAGGTACCTCCCAGGTTCCATGCCCAACGAAAGCCCCCAGACCCAAATGGAGAGGGGCTGCTTGGGGGCCCCTTGGGGCCCCTTCAGGCCAGCTAGGTCTTTGGCTCCTGGCTCCTTCGGTTTGGGAGCTGTTGCTGCAGTTGGGCATGTTGGCCGGAGAGTGCTTCTCGGGCTGCGAACTGCAACCTTGCAGGTATCTCCGAGGTTCCCGGCCCAACGAAAGCCCCCAGACCCAAATTGAGAGGGGCTGCTTGGGGGCCCCCTGGGGGCCCTTCAGGCCAGCTAGGTCTTTGGGTCCTGGCTCCTTCGCTTTGGGAGCTGTTTCTGCAGTTGGGCATGTTGGCCGGAGAGTGCTTCTCGGGCCGCGAACTGCAACCTTGCAGGTAGCTCCCAGGTTCCCGGCCCAACGAAAGCCCCCAGACCCAAATGGAGAGGGGCTGTTTGGGGGCCCCCTGGGGGCCCTTCAGGCCAGCTAGGTCTTTGGGTCCTGGCTCCTTCGGTTTGGGAGCTGTTTCTGCAGTTGGGCATGTTGACCGGAGCGTGCTTCTCGGGCCGCGAACTGCAACCTTGCAGATAGATCCCAGGTTCCCGGGCCAACGAAAGCCCCCAGACCCAAATGGAGAGGGGCTGCTTGGGGGCCCCCTGGGGCCCCTTCATGCCAGCTAGGTCTTTGGGTCCTGGCTCCTTCGGTTTGGGAGCTGTTGCTGCAGTTGCGCATGTTGGCCGGAGAGTGCTTCTCGGGCCGCGAACTGCAACCTTGCAGGTAGCTCCCAGGTTCCCGGCCCAACGAAAGCCCCCAGACCCAAATGGAGAGGGGCTGTTTGGGGGCCCCCTGGGGACACTTCAGGCCAGCTAGGTCTTTGGGTCCTGGCTCCTTCGGTTTGGGAGCTGTTGCTGCAGTTGGGCATGTTGACCGGAGAGTGCTTCTCGGGCCGCGAACTGCAACCTTGCAGGTACCTCCCAGATCCCCGGCCCAACGAAAGCCCCCAGACCCAAATTGAGAGGGGCTGCTTGGTGGCTCCCTGGGGCCCCTTCAGGCCAGCTAGGTCTTTGGGTCCTGGCTCCTTCGGTTTGGGAGCTGTTGCTGCAGTTGGGCATGTTGGCCGGAGAGTGCTTGTCGGGCCGCGAACTGCAACCTTGCTGGTAGCTCCCAGGTTCCCGGCCCAACGAAAGCCCCCAGACCCAAATGGAGAGGGGCTGCTTGGGGGCCCCCTGGGGACACTTCAGGCCAGCTAGGTCTTTGGGTCCTGGCTCCTTCGGTTTGGGAGCTGTTGCTGGACATTGGGCATGTTGGCCAGAGAGTGCTTCTCGGTACGTGAACTGCAACCTTGCGGGTAGCTCCCAGGTTCCATGACCAAGGAAAGCCCCCAGACCCAAATGGAGAGGGGCTGTTTGGGGGCCCCTTGGGGGCCCTTCAGGCCAGCTAGGTCTTTGGGTCCTGGCTCCTTCGGTTTGGGAGCTGTTGCTGCAGTTGGGCATGTTGGCCGGAGAGTGCTTCTCGGGCTGCGAACTGCAACCTTGCAGGTACCTCCCAGGTCCCAGGCCCAACGAAAGCCCCCAGACCGAAATGGAGAGGGGCTGCTTGGGGGCCCCCTGGGGGCCCTTCAGGCCAGCTAGGTCTTTGGGTCCTGGCTCCTTCGGTTTGGGAGCTGTTGCTGGACGTTGGGCATGTTGACCAGAGAGTGCTTCTCGGGCTGCGAACTGCAACCTTGCAGGTACCTCCCATGTCCCCGGCCCAACGAAAGCCCCCAGACCCAAATGGAGAGGGGCTGCTTGGGGGCCCCCTGGGGGCCCTTCAGGCCAGCTAGGTCTTTGGGTCCTGGCTCCTTCGGTTTGGGAGCTGTTGCTGCAGTTGGGCATGTTGGCCGGTGAGTGCTTCTCGGGCCGCGAACTGCAACCTTGCAGGTAGCTCCCAGGTTCCCGGCCCAACGAAAGCCCCCAGATCCAAATGGAGAGGGGCTGCTTGGGGTCCCCCTAGGGCCCCTTCAGGCCAGCTAGGTCTTTGGGTCCTGGCTCCTTCGGTTTGGGAGCTGTTGCTGCAGTTGGGCATGTTGGCCGGAGAGTGCTTCTCGGGCTGCGAACTTCAACCTTTCAGGTACCTCCCAGATACCCGGCCTAACGAAAGCCCCAAGACCCAAATAGAGAGGGGCTGTTTGGGGCCCCCCTGGGGGCCCTTCAGGCCAGCTAGGTCTTTGGGTCCTGGCTCCTTCGGTTTGGGAGCTGTTGCTGGACGTTGGGCATGTTGACCGGAGAGTGCTTCTCAGGCCGCGAACTGCAACCTTGCAGGTAGCTCCCAGGTTCCCGGCCCAACGAAAGTCCCTAGACCGAAATGGAGAGGGGCTGTTTGGGGGCCCCCTGGGGGCCCTTCAGGCCAGCTAGGTCTTTGGGTCCTGGCTCCTTCGGTTTGGGAGCTGTTGCTGGACGTTGGGCATGTTGGCCAGAGAGTGCTTCTCGGGTACGTGAACTGCAACCTTGCAGGTAGCTCCCAGGTTCCATGACCAAGGAAAGCCCCCAGACCCAAATGGAGAGGGGCTGCTTGGGGGCCCCTTGGGGCCCCTTCAGGCCAGCTAGGTCTTTGGGTCCTGGTTCCTTCGGTTTGGGAGCTGTTGATGCAGTTGGGCATGTTGGCCGGAGAGTGCTTCTCGGGCCGCGAACTGCAACCTTGCAGGTACCTCCCAGGTTCCCGGCCCAACGAAAGCCCCCAGACCCAAATGGAGAGGGGCTGCTTGGGGGCCCCCTGGGGGCCCTTCAGGCCAGCTAGGTCTTTGGGTCCTGGCTCCTTCGGTTTGGGAGCTGTTGCTGGACGTTGGGCATGTTGGCCAGAGAGTGCTTCTCGGTACGTGAACTGCAACCTTGCAGGTAGCTCCCAGGTTCCATGACCAAGGAAAGCCCCCAGACCCAAATGGAGAGGGGCTGCTTGGGGGCCCCTTGGGGCCCCTTCAGGCCAGCTAGGTGTTTGGGTCCTGGCTCCTTCGGTTTGGGAGCTGTTGATGCAGTTGTGCATGTTGACCGGAGAGTGCTTCTCGGGCCGCGAACTGCAACCTTGCAGGTACCTCCCAGGTTCCCGGCCCAACGAAAGCCCCCAGACCCAAATGGAGAGGGGCTGCTTGGGGGCCCCCTGGGGGCCCTTCAGGCCAGCTAGGTCTTTGGGTCCTGGCTCCTTCGGTTTGGGAGCTGTTGCTGCAGTTGGGCATGTTGGCCGGAGAGTGCTTCTCGGGCTGCGAACTGCAACCTTGCAGGTAACTCCCAGGTCCCCGGCCCAACGAAAGCCCCCAGACCCAAATGGAGAGGGGCTGCTTGGGGGCCCCCTTGGGGCCCTTCAGGCCAGCTAGGTCTTTGGGTCCTGGCTCCTTCGGTTTGGGAGCTGTTGCTGCAGTTGGGCATGTTGGCCGGAGAGTGCTTCTCGGGCTGCGAACTGCAACCTTTCAGGTACCTCCCAGATCCCCGGTCCAACGAAAGCCCCCAGACCCAAATGGAGAGGGGCTGTTTGGGGGCCCCCTGGGGGCCCTTCAGGCCAGCTAGGTCTTTGGGTCCTGGCTCCTTCGGTTTGGGAGCTGTTGCTGGACGTTGGGCATGTTGACCGGAGAGTGCTTCTCGGGCTGCGAACTGCAACCTTGCAGGTACCTCCCAGGTCCCACGCCCAACGAAAGCCCCCAGACCCAAATGGAGAGGGGCTGCTTGGGGGCCCCCTGGGGGCCCTTCAGGCCAGCTAGGTCTTTGGGTCCTGGCTCCTTCGGTTTGGGAGCTGTTGTTGGACGTTTGGTATGTTGGCCGGAGAGTGCTTCTCGGGCTTCGAACTGCAACCTTGCAGGTAGCTCCCAGGTTCCCGGCCCAACGAAAGCCCCCAGACCCAAATGGAGAGGGGCTGCTTGGGGGCCCCTTCAGGCCAGCTAGGTCTTTGGGTCCTGGCTCCTTCGGTTTGGGAGCTGTTGCTGCAGTTGGGCATGTTGACCGGAGAGTGCTTCTCGGGCTGCGAACTGCAACCTTGCAGGTACCTCCCAGGTCCCCGGCCCAACGAAAGCCCCCAGATCCAAATGGAGAGGGGCTGCTTGGGGTCCCCCTGGGGCCCCTTCAGGCCAGCTAGGTCTTTGGGTCCTGGCTCCTTCGGTTTGGGAGCTGTTGCTGCAGTTGGGCATGTTGGCCGGAGAGTGCTTCTCGGGCTGCGAACTTCAACCTTTCAGGTACCTCCCAGATACCCGGCCTAACGAAAGCCCCAAGACCCAAATAGAGAGGGGCTGTTTGGGGCCCCCCTGGGGGCCCTTCAGGCCAGCTAGGTCTTTGGGTCCTGGCTCCTTCGGTTTGGGAGCTGTTGCTGGACGTTGGGCATGTTGACCGGAGAGTGCTTCTCGGGCCGCGAACTGCAACCTTGCAGGTAGCTCCCAGGTTCCATGCCCAACGAAAGCCCCCAGACTCAAATGGAGAGGGGCTGTTTGGGGGCCCCCTGGGGACCCTTCAGGCCAGCTAGGTCTTTGGGTCCTGGCTCCTTCGGTTTGGGAGCTGTTGCTGGACGTTGGACATGTTGGCCGGAGAGTGCTTCTCGGTACGTGAACTGCAACCTTGCAGGTAGCTCCCAGGTTCCCGGCCCAAGGAAAGCCCCCAGACCCAAATGGAGAGGGGCTGCTTGGGGGCCCCTTGGGGCCCCTTCAGGCCAGCTAGGTCTTTGGGTCCTGGCTCCTTCGGTTTGGGAGCTGTTGCTGCAGTTGGGCATGTTGGCCGGAGAGTGCTTCTCGGGCCGCGAACTGCAACCTTGCAGATAGCTCCCAGGTTCCCGGGCCAACGAAAGCCCCCAGACCCAAATGGAGAGGGGCTGCTTGGGGGCCCCCTGGGGCCCCTTCATGCCAGCTAGGTCTTTGGGTCCTGGCTCCTTCGGTTTGGGAGCTGTTGCTGCAGTTGCGCATGTTGGCCGGAGAGTGCTTCTCGGGCCGCGAACTGCAACCTTGCAGGTAATTCCCAGGTTCCCGGCCCAACGAAAGCCCCCAGACCCAAATGGAGAGGGGCTGTTTGGGGGCCCCCTGGGGCCCCTTCAGGCCAGCTAGGTCTTTGGGTCCTGGCTCCTTCGGTTTGGGAGCTGTTGCTGCAGTTGGGCATGTTGACCGGAGAGTGCTTCTCGGGCCGCGAACTGCAACCTTGCAGGTACCTCCCAGATCCCCGGCCCAACGAAAGCCCCCAGACCCAAATTGAGAGGGGCTGCTTGGTGGCCCCCTGGGGCCCCTTCAGGCCAGCTAGGTCTTTGGGTCCTGGCTCCTTCGGTTTGGGAGCTGTTGCTGCAGTTGGGCATGTTGGCCGGAGAGTGCTTGTCGGGCCGCGAACTGCAACCTTGCTGGTAGCTCCCAGGTTCCCGGCCCAACGAAAGCCCCCAGACCCAAATGGAGAGCGGCTGCTTGGGGGCCCCCTGGGGACACTTCAGGCCAGCTAGGTCTTTGGGTCCTGGCTCCTTCGGTTTGGGAGCTGTTGCTGGACATTGGGCATGTTGGCCAGAGAGTGCTTCTCGGTACGTGAACTGCAACCTTGCGGGTAGCTCCCAGGTTCCATGACCAAGGAAAGCCCCCAGACCCAAATGGAGAGGGGCTGTTTGGGGGCCCCTTGGGGCCCCTTCAGGCCAGCTAGGTCTTTGGGTCCTGGCTCCTTCGGTTTGGGAGCTGTTGATGCAGTTGGGCATGTTGGCCGGAGAGTGCTTCTCGGGCCGTGAACTGCAACCTTGCAGGTAGCTCCCAGGTTCCCGGCCCAACGAAAGCCCCCAGACCCAAATGGAGAGGGGCTGCTTGGGGGCCCCTTGGGGCCCCTTCAGGCCAGCTAGGTCTTTGGGTCCTGGCTCCTTCGGTTTGGGAGCTGTTTCTGCAGTTGGGCATGTTGACCGGAGAGTGCTTCTCAGGCCGCGAACTGCAACCTTGCAGGTAGCTCCCAGGTTCCCGGCCCAACGAAAGTCCCTAGACCGAAATGGAGAGGGGCTGTTTGGGGGCCCCCTCTGGCCCCTTCAGGCCAGCTAGGTCTTTGGGTCCTGGCTCCTTCGGTTTGGGAGCTGTTGCTGGACGTTGGGCATGTTGGCCAGAGAGTGCTTCTCGGGTACGTGAACTGCAACCTTGCAGGTAGCTCCCAGGTTCCATGACCAAGGAAAGCCCCCAGACCCAAATGGAGAGGGGCTGCTTGGGGGCCCCCTGGGGCCCCTTCAGGCCAGCTAGGTCTTTGGGTCCTGGCTCCTTCGGTTTGGGAGCTGTTGCTGCAGTTGGGCATGTTGGCCGGAGAGTGCTTGTCGGGCCGCGAACTGCAACCTTGCTGGTAGCTCCCAGGTTCCCGGCCCAACGAAAGCCCCCAGACCCAAATGGAGAGCGGCTGCTTGGGGGCCCCCTGGGGACACTTCAGGCCAGCTAGGTCTTTGGGTCCTGGCTCCTTCGGTTTGGGAGCTGTTGCTGGACATTGGGCATGTTGGCCAGAGAGTGCTTCTCGGTACGTGAACTGCAACCTTGCGGGTAGCTCCCAGGTTCCATGACCAAGGAAAGCCCCCAGACCCAAATGGAGAGGGGCTGTTTGGGGGCCCCTTGGGGCCCCTTCAGGCCAGCTAGGTCTTTGGGTCCTGGCTCCTTCGGTTTGGGAGCTGTTGATGCAGTTGGGCATGTTGGCCGGAGAGTGCTTCTCGGGCCGTGAACTGCAACCTTGCAGGTAGCTCCCAGGTTCCCGGCCCAACGAAAGCCCCCAGACCCAAATGGAGAGGGGCTGCTTGGGGGCCCCTTGGGGACCCTTCAGGCCAGCTAGGTCTTTGGGTCCTGGCTCCTTCGGTTTGGGAGCTGTTTCTGCAGTTGGGCATGTTGACCGGAGAGTGCTTCTCAGGCCGCGAACTGCAACCTTGCAGGTAGCTCCCAGGTTCCCGGCCCAACGAAAGTCCCTAGACCGAAATGGAGAGGGGCTGTTTGGGGGCCCCCTCTGGCCCCTTCAGGCCAGCTAGGTCTTTGGGTCCTGGCTCCTTCGGTTTGGGAGCTGTTGCTGGACGTTGGGCATGTTGGCCAGAGAGTGCTTCTCGGGTACGTGAACTGCAACCTTGCAGGTAGCTCCCAGGTTCCATGACCAAGGAAAGCCCCCAGACCCAAATGGAGAGGGGCTGCTTGGGGGCCCCTTGGGGCCCCTTCAGGCAGGCTAGGTCTTTGGGTCCTGGTTCCTTCGGTTTGGGAGCTGTTGATGCAGTTGGGCATGTTGGCCGGAGAGTGCTTCTCGGGCCGCGAACTGCAAACTTGCAGGTACCTCCCAGGTTCCCGGCCCAACGAAAGCCCCCAGACCCAAATGGAGAGGGGCTGCTTGGGGGCCCCCTGGGGGCCCTTCAGGCCAGCTAGGTCTTTGGGTCCTGGCTCCTTCGGTTTGGGAGCTGTTTCTGCAGTTGGGCATGTTGGCCGGAGAGTGCTTCTCGGGCCGCGAACTGCAACCTTGCAGGTATCTCCCAGGTTCCCAGCCCAACGAAAGCCCCCAGACCCACATGGAGAGGGGCTGCTTGGGGGCCCCCTGGGGGCCCTTCAGGCCAGCTAGGTCTTTGGGTCCTGGCTCCTTCGGTTTGGGAGCTGTTGCTGCAGTTGGGCATGTTGACCGGAGAGTGCTTCTCGGGCTGCGAACTTCAACCTTTCAGGTACCTCCCAGATCCCCGGCCCAACGAAAGCCCCCAGACCCAAATAGAGAGGGGCTGTTTGGCGGCCCCCTGGGGGCCCTTCAGGCCAGCTAGGTCTTTGGGTCCTGGCTCCTTCGGTTTGGGAGCTGTTGCTGGACTTTGGGCATGTTGACCGGAGAGTGCTTCTCGGGCTGCGAACTGCAACCTTGCAGGTACCTCCCAGGTCCCACGCCCAACGAAAGCCCCCAGACCCAAATGGAGAGGGGCTGCTTGGGGGCCCCCTGGGGGCCCTTCAGGCCAGCTAGGTCTTTGGGTCCTGGCTCCTTCGGTTTGGGAGCTGTTGCTGGACGTTGGGCATGTTGGCCAGAGAGTGCTTCTCGGTACGTGAACTGCAACCTTGCAGGTAGCTCCCAGGTTCCATGACCAAGGAAAGCCCCCAGACCCAAATGGAGAGGGGCTGCTTGGGGGCCCCTTGGGGCCCCTTCAGGCCAGCTAGGTGTTTGGGTCCTGGCTCCTTCGGTTTGGGAGCTGTTGCTGCAGTTGGGCATGTTGACCGGAGAGTGCTTCTCGGGCCGCGAACTGCAACCTTGCAGGTACCTCCCAGGTTCCCGGCCCAACGAAAGCCCCCAGACCCAAATGGAGAGGGGCTGCTTGGGGGCCCCCTGGGGGCCCTTCAGGCCAGCTAGGTCTTTGGGTCCTGGCTCCTTCGGTTTGGGAGCTGTTGCTGCAGTTGGGCATGTTGGCCGGAGAGTGCTTCTCGGGCTGCGAACTGCAACCTTGCAGGTAACTCCCAGGTCCCCGGCCCAACGAAAGCCCCCAGACCCAAATGGAGAGGGGCTGCTTGGGGGCCCCCTTGGGGCCCTTCAGGCCAGCTAGGTCTTTGGGTCATGGCTCCTTCGGTTTGGGAGCTGTTGCTGCAGTTGGGCATGTTGGCCGGAGAGTGCTTCTCGGGCTGCGAACTTCAACCTTTCAGGTACCTCCCAGATCCCCGGTCCAACGAAAGCCCCCAGACCCAAATGGAGAGGGGCTGTTTGGGGGCCCCCTGGGGGCCCTTCAGGCCAGCTAGGTCTTTGGGTCCTGGCTCCTTCGGTTTGGGAGCTGTTGCTGGACGTTGGGCATGTTGACCGGAGAGTGCTTCTCGGGCTGCGAACTGCAACCTTGCAGGTAACTCCCAGGTCCCAGGCCCAACGAAAGCCCCCAGACCCAAATGGAGAGGGGCTGCTTGGGGGCCCCCTGGGGGCCCTTCAGGCCAGCTAGGTCTTTGGGTCCTGGCTCCTTCGGTTTGGGAGCTGTTGTTGGACGTTTGGTATGTTGGCCGGAGAGTGCTTCTCGGGCTTCGAACTGCAACCTTGCAGGTAGCTCCCAGGTTCCCGGCCCAACGAAAGCCCCCAGACCCAAATGGAGAGGGGCTGCTTGGGGGCCCCTTCAGGCCAGCTAGGTCTTTGGGTCCTGACTCCTTCGGTTTGGGAGCTGTTGCTGCAGTTGGGCATGTTGACCGGAGAGTGCTTCTCGGGCTGCGAACTGCAACCTTGCAGGTACCTCCCAGGTCCCCGGCCCAACGAAAGCCCCCAGATCCAAATGGAGAGGGGCTGCTTGGGGTCCCCCTGGGGCCCCTTCAGGCCAGCTAGGTCTTTGGGTCCTGGCTCCTTCGGTTTGGGAGCTGTTGCTGCAGTTGGGCATGTTGGCCGGAGAGTGCTTCTCGGGCTGCGAACTTCAACCTTTCAGGTACCTCCCAGATACCCGGCCTAACGAAAGCCCCAAGACCCAAATAGAGAGGGGCTGTTTGGGGCCCCCCTGGGGGCCCTTCAGGCCAGCTAGGTCTTTGGGTCCTGGCTCCTTCGGTTTGGGAGCTGTTTCTGCAGTTGGGCATGTTGACCGGAGAGTGCTTCTCAGGCCGCGAACTGCAACCTTGCAGGTAGCTCCCAGGTTCCATGCCCAACGAAAGACCCCAGACTCAAATGGAGAGGGGCTGTTTGGGGGCCCCCTGGGGACCCTTCAGGCCAGCTAGGTCTTTGGGTCCTGGCTCCTTCGGTTTGGGAGCTGTTGCTGGACGTTGGACATGTTGGCCGGAGAGTGCTTCTCGGTACGTGAACTGCAACCTTGCAGGTAGCTCCCAGGTTCCCGGCCCAAGGAAAGCCCCCAGACCCAAATGGAGAGGGGCTGCTTGGGGGCCCCTTGGGGCCCCTTCAGGCCAGCTAGGTCTTTGGGTCCTGGCTCCTTCGGTTTGGGAGCTGTTGCTGCAGTTGGGCATGTTGACCGGAGCGTGCTTCTCGGGCCGCGAACTGCAACCTTGCAGATAGCTCCCAGGTTCCCGGGCCAACGAAAGCCCCCAGACCCAAATGGAGAGGGGCTGCTTGGGGGCCCCCTGGGGCCCCTTCATGCCAGCTAGGTCTTTGGGTCCTGGCTCCTTCGGTTTGGGAGCTGTTGCTGCAGTTGCGCATGTTGGCCGGAGAGTGCTTCTCGGGCCGCGAACTGCAACCTTGCAGGTAATTCCCAGGTTCCCGGCCCAACGAAAGCCCCCAGACCCAAATGGAGAGGGGCTGTTTGGGGGCCCCCTGGGGACACTTCAGGCCAGCTAGGTCTTTGGGTCCTGGCTCCTTCGGTTTGGGAGCTGTTGCTGCAGTTGGGCATGTTGACCGGAGAGTGCTTCTCGGGCTGCGAACTGCAACCTTGCAGGTACCTCCCAGATCCCCGGCCCAACGAAAGCCCCCAGACCCAAATGGAGAGGGGCTGCTTGGGGGCCCCCTGGGGCCCCTTCAGGCCAGCTAGGTCTTTGGGTCCTGGCTCCTTCGGTTTGGGAGCTTTTGCTGGACGTTGGGCATGTTGGCCAGAGAGTGCTTCTCGGTAAGTGAACTGCAATCTTGCAGGTAGCTCCCAGGTTCCATGACCAAGGAAAGCCCCCAGACCCAAATGGAGAGGGGCTGCTTGGGGGCCCCTTGGGGCCCCTTCAGGCAGGCTAGGTCTTTGGGTCCTGGCTCCTTCGGTTTGGGAGCTGTTGCTGCAGTTGGCCATGTTGGCCGGAGAGTGCTTGTCGGGCCGCGAACTTCAACCTTGCAGGTACCTCCCAGGTCCCAGGCCCAACGAAAGCCCCCAGACCGAAATGGAGAGGGGCTGCTTGGGGGCCCCCTGGGGGCCCTTCAGGCCAGCTAGGTCTTTGGGCCCTGGCTCCTTCGGTTTGGGAGCTGTTGCTGGACGTTGGGCATGTTGACCAGAGAGTGCTTCTCGGGCTGCGAACTGCAACCTTGCAGGTACCTCCCATGTCCCCGGCCCAACGAAAGCCCCCAGACCCAAATGGAGAGGGGCTGCTTGGGGGCCCCCTGGGGGCCCTTCAGGCCAGCTAGGTCTTTGGGTCCTGGCTCCTTCGGTTTGGGAGTTGTTGCTGCAGTTGAGCATGTTGGCCGGAGAGTGCTTCTCAAGCCGCGTACTGCAACCTTGCTGGTAGCTCCCAGGTTCCCGGCCCAACGAAAGTCCCTAGACCGAAATGGAGAGGGGCTGTTTGGGGGACCCCTGGGGACACTTCAGGCCAGCTAGGTCTTTGGGTCCTGGCTCCTTCGGTTTGGGAGCTGTTGCTGCAGTTGGGCATGTTGGCCGGAGAGTGCTTCTCGGGCCGCGAACTGCAACCTTGCAGGTAGCTCACAGGTTCCCGGCCCAACGAAAGACCCCAGACCCAAATGGTAAGGGGCTGCTTGGGGGCCCCCTGGGGGCCCTTCAGGCCAGCTAGGTCTTTGGGTCCTGGCTCCTTCGGTTTGGGAGCTGTTGCTGCAGTTGGGCATGTTGACCGGAGAGTGCTTCTCGGGCTGCGAACTGCAACCTTGCAGGTACCTCCCAGGTCCCAGGCCCAACGAAAGCCCCCAGACCCAAATGGAGAGGGGCTGCTTGGGGGCCCCCTGGGGCCCCTTCAGGCCAGCTAGGTCTTTGGGTCCTGGCTCCTTCGGTTTGGGAGCTTTTGCTGGACGTTGGGCATGTTGGCCAGAGAGTGCTTCTCGGTAAGTGAACTGCAATCTTGCAGGTAGCTCCCAGGTTCCATGACCAAGGAAAGCCCCCAGACCCAAATGGAGAGGGGCTGCTTGGGGGCCCCTTGGGGCCCCTTCAGGCAGGCTAGGTCTTTGGGTCCTGGCTCCTTCGGTTTGGGAGCTGTTGCTGCAGTTGGCCATGTTGGCCGGAGAGTGCTTGTCGGGCCGCGAACTTCAACCTTGCAGGTACCTCCCAGGTCCCAGGCCCAACGAAAGCCCCCAGACCGAAATGGAGAGGGGCTGCTTGGGGGCCCCCTGGGGGCCCTTCAGGCCAGCTAGGTCTTTGGGCCCTGGCTCCTTCGGTTTGGGAGCTGTTGCTGGACGTTGGGCATGTTGACCAGAGAGTGCTTCTCGGGCTGCGAACTGCAACCTTGCAGGTACCTCCCATGTCCCCGGCCCAACGAAAGCCCCCAGACCCAAATGGAGAGGGGCTGCTTGGGGGCCCCCTGGGGGCCCTTCAGGCCAGCTAGGTCTTTGGGTCCTGGCTCCTTCGGTTTGGGAGTTGTTGCTGCAGTTGAGCATGTTGGCCGGAGAGTGCTTCTCAAGCCGCGTACTGCAACCTTGCTGGTAGCTCCCAGGTTCCCGGCCCAACGAAAGTCCCTAGACCGAAATGGAGAGGGGCTGTTTGGGGGACCCCTGGGGACACTTCAGGCCAGCTAGGTCTTTGGGTCCTGGCTCCTTCGGTTTGGGAGCTGTTGCTGCAGTTGGGCATGTTGGCCGGAGAGTGCTTCTCGGGCCGCGAACTGCAACCTTGCAGGTAGCTCACAGGTTCCCGGCCCAACGAAAGACCCCAGACCCAAATGGTAAGGGGCTGCTTGGGGGCCCCCTGGGGGCCCTTCAGGCCAGCTAGGTCTTTGGGTCCTGGCTCCTTCGGTTTGGGAGCTGTTGCTGCAGTTGGGCATGTTGACCGGAGAGTGCTTCTCGGGCTGCGAACTGCAACCTTGCAGGTACCTCCCAGGTCCCAGGCCCAACGAAAGCCCCCAGACCCAAATGGAGAGGGGCTGCTTGGGGGCCCCCTGGGGCCCCTTCAGGCCAGCTAGGTCTTTGGGTCCTGGCTCCTTCGGTTTGGGAGCTTTTGCTGGACGTTGGGCATGTTGGCCAGAGAGTGCTTCTCGGTAAGTGAACTGCAATCTTGCAGGTAGCTCCCAGGTTCCATGACCAAGGAAAGCCCCCAGACCCAAATGGAGAGGGGCTGCTTGGGGGCCCCTTGGGGCCCCTTCAGGCAGGCTAGGTCTTTGGGTCCTGGCTCCTTCGGTTTGGGAGCTGTTGCTGCAGTTGGGCATGTTGACCGGAGAGTGCTTCTCGGGCTGCGAACTGCAACCTTGCAGGTACCTCCCAGGTCCCAGGCCCAACGAAAGCCCCCAGACCCAAATGGAGAGGGGCTGCTTGGGGGCCCCCTGGGGCCCCTTCAGGCCAGCTAGGTCTTTGGGTCCTGGCTCCTTCGGTTTGGGAGCTTTTGCTGGACGTTGGGCATGTTGGCCAGAGAGTGCTTCTCGGTAAGTGAACTGCAATCTTGCAGGTAGCTCCCAGGTTCCATGACCAAGGAAAGCCCCCAGACCCAAATGGAGAGGGGCTGCTTGGGGGCCCCTTGGGGCCCCTTCAGGCAGGCTAGGTCTTTGGGTCCTGGCTCCTTCGGTTTGGGAGCTGTTGATGCAGTTGGGCATGTTGGCCGGAGAGTGCTTCTCGGGCCGCGAACTGCAACCTTGCAGGTACCTCCCAGGTTCCCGGCCCAACGAAAGCCCCCAGACCCAAATGGAGAGGGGCTGCTTGGGGGCCCCCTGGGGGCCCTTCAGGCCAGCTAGGTCTTTGGGTCCTGGCTCCTTCGGTTTGGGAGCTGTTGCTGCAGTTGGGCATGTTGGCCGGAGAGTGCTTCTCGGGCTGCGAACTGCAACCTTGCAGGTATCTCCCAGGTTCCATGACCAACGAAAGCCCCCAGACCCACATGGAGAGGGGCTGCTTGGGGGCCCCCTGGGGGCCCTTCAGGCCAGCTAGGTCTTTGGGTCCTGGCTCCTTCGGTTTGGGAGCTGTTGCTGCAGTTGGGCATGTTGGCCGGAGAGTGCTTCTCGGGCTGCGAACTTCAACCTTTCAGGTACCTCCCAGATCCCCGGCCCAACGAAAGCCCCCAGACCCAAATAGAGAGGGGCTGTTTGGGGGCCCCCTGGGGGCCCTTCAGGCCAGCTAGGTCTTTGGGTCCTGGCTCCTTCGGTTTGGGAGCTGTTGCTGGACGTTGGGCATGTTGACCGGAGAGTGCTTCTCGGGCTGCAAACTGCATCCTTGCAGGTACCTCCCAGGTCCCAGGCCCAAGGAAAGCCCCCAGACCCAAATGGAGAGGGGCTGCTTGGGGGCCCCCTGGGGGCCCTTCAGGCCAGCTAGGTCTTTGGGTCCTGGCTCCTTCGGTTTGGGAGCTGTTGCTGGACGTTGGGCATGTTGGCCAGAGAGTGCTTCTCGGTACGTGAACTGCAACCTTGCAGGTAGCTCCCAGGTTCCATGACCAAAGAAAGCCCCCAGACCCAAATGGAGAGGGGCTGCTTGGGGGCCCCTTGGGGCCCCTTCAGGCCAGCTAGGTGTTTGGGTCCTGGCTCCTTCGGTTTGGGAGCTGTTGATGCAGTTGGGCATGTTGGCCGGAGAGTGCTTCTCGGGCCGCGAACTGCAACCTTGCAGGTACCTCCCAGGTTCCCGGCCCAACGAAAGCCCCCAGACCCAAATGGAGAGGGGCTGCTTGGGGGCCCCCTGGGGGCCCTTCAGGCCAGCTAGGTCTTTGGGTCCTGGCTCCTTCGGTTTGGGAGCTGTTTCTGCAGTTGGGCATGTTGGCCGGAGAGTGCTTCTCGGGCTGCGAACTGCAACCTTGCAGGTACCTCCCAGGTCCCCGGCCCAACGAAAGCCCCCAGACCGAAATGGAGAGGGGCTGCTTGGGGGCCCCCTGGGGGCCCTTCAGGCCAGCTAGGTCTTTGGGTCCTGGCTCCTTCGGTTTGGGAGCTGTTGCTGCAGTTGGGCATGTTGGCCGGAGAGTGCTTCTCGGGCTGCGAACTTCAACCTTTCAGGTACCTCCCAGATCCCCGGTCCAACGAAAGCCCCCAGACCCAAATAGAGAGGGGCTGTTTGGGGGCCCCCTGGGGGCCCTTCAGGCCAGCTAGGTCTTTGGGTCCTGGCTCCTTCGGTTTGGGAGCTGTTGCTGGACGTTGGGCATGTTGACCGGAGAGTGCTTCTCGGGCTGCGAACTGCAACCTTGCAGGTACCTCCCAGGTCCCAGGCCCAACGAAAGCCCCCAGACCCAAATGGAGAGGGGCTGCTTGGGGGCCCCCTGGGGGCCCTTCAGGCCAGCTAGGTCTTTGGGTCCTGGCTCCTTCGGTTTGGGAGCTGTTGTTGGACGTTGGGCATGTTGGCCGGAGAGTGCTTCTCGGGCTTCGAACTGCAACCTTGCAGGTAGCTCCCAGGTTCCCGGCCCAACGAAAGCCCCCAGACCCACATGGAGAGGGGCTGGTTTGGTGCCCCCTGGGGCCCCTTCAGGCCAGCTAGGTCTTTGGGTCCTGGCTCCTTCGGTTTGGGAGCTGTTGCTGCAGTTGGGCATGTTGGCCGGAGAGTGCTTGTCGGGCCGCGAACTGCAACCTTGCAGGTACCTCCCAGGTCCCAGGCCCAACGAAAGCCCCCAGACCCAAATGGAGAGGGGCTGCTTGGGGGCCCCCTGGGGTCCCTTCAGGCCAGCTAGGTCTTTGGGTCCTGGCTCCTTCGGTTTGGGATCTGTTGCTGGACGTTGGGCATGTTGACCAGAGAGTGTTTCTCGGGCTGCGAACTGCAACCTTGCAGGTACCTCCCATGTCCCCGGCCCAACGAAAGCCCCCAGACCGAAATGGAGAGGGGCTGCTTGGGGGCCCCCTGGGGGCCCTTCAGGCCAGCTAGGTCTTTGGGTCCTGGCTCCTTCGGTTTGGGAGCTGTTGCTGCAGTTGGGCATGTTGGCCGGAGAGTGCTTCTCGGGCCGTGAACTGCAACCTTGCAGGTAGCTCCCAGGTCCCCGGCCCAACGAAAGCCCCCAGACCCAAATGGAGAGGGGCTGCTTGGGGGCCCCCTGGGGACACTTCAGGCCAGCTAAGTCTTTGGGTCCTGGCTCCTTCGCTTTGGGAGCTGTTGCTGCAGTTGTCCATGTTGGCCGGAGAATGCTTCTCGGGCCGCGAACTGCAACCTTGCAGGTAGCTCCCAGGTTCCCGGCCCAACGAAAGCCCCCAGACCCAAATGGAGAGGGGCTGCTTGGGGGCCCCCTGGGGCCCCTTCAGGCCAGCTAGGTCTTTGGGTCCTGGCTCCTTCGGTTTGGGAGCTGTTGCTGCAGTTGGCCATGTTGGCCGGAGAGTGCTTGTCGGGCCGCGAACTTCAACCTTGCAGGTACCTCCCAGGTCCCAGGCCCAACGAAAGCCCCCAGACCGAAATGGAGAGGGGCTGCTTGGGGGCCCCCTGGGGGCCCTTCAGGCCAGCTAGGTCTTTGGGCCCTGGCTCCTTCGGTTTGGGAGCTGTTGCTGGACGTTGGGCATGTTGACCAGAGAGTGCTTCTCGGGCTGCGAACTGCAACCTTGCAGGTACCTCCCATGTCCCCGGCCCAACGAAAGCCCCCAGACCCAAATGGAGAGGGGCTGCTTGGGGGCCCCCTGGGGGCCCTTCAGGCCAGCTAGGTCTTTGGGTCCTGGCTCCTTCGGTTTGGGAGTTGTTGCTGCAGTTGAGCATGTTGGCCGGAGAGTGCTTCTCAAGCCGCGTACTGCAACCTTGCTGGTAGCTCCCAGGTTCCCGGCCCAACGAAAGTCCCTAGACCGAAATGGAGAGGGGCTGTTTGGGGGACCCCTGGGGACACTTCAGGCCAGCTAGGTCTTTGGGTCCTGGCTCCTTCGGTTTGGGAGCTGTTGCTGCAGTTGGGCATGTTGGCCGGAGAGTGCTTCTCGGGCCGCGAACTGCAACCTTGCAGGTAGCTCACAGGTTCCCGGCCCAACGAAAGACCCCAGACCCAAATGGTAAGGGGCTGCTTGGGGGCCCCCTGGGGGCCCTTCAGGCCAGCTAGGTCTTTGGGTCCTGGCTCCTTCGGTTTGGGAGCTGTTGCTGCAGTTGGGCATGTTGACCGGAGAGTGCTTCTCGGGCTGCGAACTGCAACCTTGCAGGTACCTCCCAGGTCCCAGGCCCAACGAAAGCCCCCAGACCCAAATGGAGAGGGGCTGCTTGGGGGCCCCCTGGGGCCCCTTCAGGCCAGCTAGGTCTTTGGGTCCTGGCTCCTTCGGTTTGGGAGCTTTTGCTGGACGTTGGGCATGTTGGCCAGAGAGTGCTTCTCGGTAAGTGAACTGCAATCTTGCAGGTAGCTCCCAGGTTCCATGACCAAGGAAAGCCCCCAGACCCAAATGGAGAGGGGCTGCTTGGGGGCCCCTTGGGGCCCCTTCAGGCAGGCTAGGTCTTTGGGTCCTGGTTCCTTCGGTTTGGGAGCTGTTGATGCAGTTGGGCATGTTGGCCGGAGAGTGCTTCTCGGGCCGCGAACTGCAACCTTGCAGGTACCTCCCAGGTTCCCGGCCCAACGAAAGCCCCCAGACCCAAATGGAGAGGGGCTGCTTGGGGGCCCCCTGGGGGCCCTTCAGGCCAGCTAGGTCTTTGGGTCCTGGCTCCTTCGGTTTGGGAGCTGTTTCTGCAGTTGGGCATGTTGGCCGGAGAGTGCTTCTCGGGCTGCGAACTGCAACCTTGCAGGTATCTCCCAGGTTCCATGACCAACGAAAGCCCCCAGACCCACATGGAGAGGGGCTGCTTGGGGGCCCCCTGGGGGCCCTTCAGGCCAGCTAGGTCTTTGGGTCCTGGCTCCTTCGGTTTGGGAGCTGTTGCTGCAGTTGGGCATGTTGGCCGGAGAGTGCTTCTCGGGCTGCGAACTTCAACCTTTCAGGTACCTCCCAGATCCCCGGCCCAACGAAAGCCCCCAGACCCAAATAGAGAGGGGCTGTTTGGGGGCCCCCTGGGGGCCCTTCAGGCCAGCTAGGTCTTTGGGTCCTGGCTCCTTCGGTTTGGGAGCTGTTGCTGGACGTTGGGCATGTTGACCGGAGAGTGCTTCTCGGGCTGCAAACTGCAACCTTGCAGGTACCTCCCAGGTCCCAGGCCCAAGGAAAGCCCCCAGACCCAAATGGAGAGGGGCTGCTTGGGGGCCCCCTGGGGGCCCTTCAGGCCAGCTAGGTCTTTGGGTCCTGGCTCCTTCGGTTTGGGAGCTGTTGCTGGACGTTGGGCATGTTGGCCAGAGAGTGCTTCTCGGTACGTGAACTGCAACCTTGCAGGTAGCTCCCAGGTTCCATGACCAAAGAAAGCCCCCAGACCCAAATGGAGAGGGGCTGCTTGGGGGCCCCTTGGGGCCCCTTCAGGCCAGCTAGGTGTTTGGGTCCTGGCTCCTTCGGTTTGGGAGCTGTTGATGCAGTTGGGCATGTTGGCCGGAGAGTGCTTCTCGGGCCGCGAACTGCAACCTTGCAGGTACCTCCCAGGTTCCCGGCCCAACGAAAGCCCCCAGACCCAAATGGAGAGGGGCTGCTTGGGGGCCCCCTGGGGGCCCTTCATGCCAGCTAGGTCTTTGGGTCCTGGCTCCTTCGGTTTGGGAGCTGTTTCTGCAGTTGGGCATGTTGGCCGGAGAGTGCTTCTCGGGCTGCGAACTGCAACCTTGCAGGTACCTCCCAGGTCCCCGGCCCAACGAAAGCCCCCAGACCGAAATGGAGAGGGGCTGCTTGGGGGCCCCCTGGGGGCCCTTCAGGCCAGCTAGGTCTTTGGGTCCTGGCTCCTTCGGTTTGGGAGCTGTTGCTGCAGTTGGGCATGTTGGCCGGAGAGTGCTTCTCGGGCTGCGAACTTCAACCTTTCAGGTACCTCCCAGATCCCCGGTCCAACGAAAGCCCCCAGACCCAAATAGAGAGGGGCTGTTTGGGGGCCCCCTGGGGGCCCTTCAGGCCAGCTAGGTCTTTGGGTCCTGGCTCCTTCGGTTTGGGAGCTGTTGCTGGACGTTGGGCATGTTGACCGGAGAGTGCTTCTCGGGCTGCGAACTGCAACCTTGCAGGTACCTCCCAGGTCCCAGGCCCAACGAAAGCCCCCAGACCCAAATGGAGAGGGGCTGCTTGGGGGCCCCCTGGGGGCCCTTCAGGCCAGCTAGGTCTTTGGGTCCTGGCTCCTTCGGTTTGGGAGCTGTTGTTGGACGTTGGGCATGTTGGCCGGAGAGTGCTTCTCGGGCTTCGAACTGCAACCTTGCAGGTAGCTCCCAGGTTCCCGGCCCAACGAAAGCCCCCAGACCCACATGGAGAGGGGCTGGTTTGGTGCCCCCTGGGGCCCCTTCAGGCCAGCTAGGTCTTTGGGTCCTGGCTCCTTCGGTTTGGGAGCTGTTGCTGCAGTTGGGCATGTTGGCCGGAGAGTGCTTGTCGGGCCGCGAACTGCAACCTTGCAGGTACCTCCCAGGTCCCAGGCCCAACGAAAGCCCCCAGACCCAAATGGAGAGGGGCTGCTTGGGGGCCCCCTGGGGTCCCTTCAGGCCAGCTAGGTCTTTGGGTCCTGGCTCCTTCGGTTTGGGATCTGTTGCTGGACGTTGGGCATGTTGACCAGAGAGTGTTTCTCGGGCTGCGAACTGCAACCTTGCAGGTACCTCCCATGTCCCCGGCCCAACGAAAGCCCCCAGACCGAAATGGAGAGGGGCTGCTTGGGGGCCCCCTGGGGGCCCTTCAGGCCAGCTAGGTCTTTGGGTCCTGGCTCCTTCGGTTTGGGAGCTGTTGCTGCAGTTGGGCATGTTGGCCG
Organism: Gallinula chloropus; assembly: GCF_964237585.1. Lineage (NCBI taxonomy): Eukaryota > Metazoa > Chordata > Aves > Gruiformes > Rallidae > Gallinula > Gallinula chloropus. The sequence continues at coordinate 16,941,505 of NC_140101.1, read as the reverse complement.
GAGAGTGCTTCTCGGGCCGTGAACTGCAACCTTGCAGGTAGCTCCCATGTCCCCGGCCCAACGAAAGCCCCCAGACCCAAATGGAGAGGGGCTGCTTGGGGGCCCCCTGGGGACACTTCAGGCCAGCTAAGTCTTTGGGTCCTGGCTCCTTCGCTTTGGGAGCTGTTGCTGCAGTTGTCCATGTTGGCCGGAGAATGCTTCTCGGGCCGCGAACTGCAACCTTGCAGGTACCTCTCATGTCCCCGGCCCAACGAAAGCCCCCAGACCCAAATTGAGAGGGGCTGCTTGGGGGCCCCCTGGGGCCCCTTCAGGCCAGCTAGGTCTTTGGGTCCTGGCTCCTTCGGTTTGGGAGCTGTTGCTGCAGTTGGCCATGTTGGCCGGAGAGTGCTTGTCGGGCCGCGAACTTCAACCTTGCAGGTACCTCCCAGGTCCCAGGCCCAACGAAAGCCCCCAGACCGAAATGGAGAGGGGCTGCTTGGGGGCCCCCTGGGGGCCCTTCAGGCCAGCTAGGTCTTTGGGCCCTGGCTCCTTCGGTTTGGGAGCTGTTGCTGGACGTTGGGCATGTTGACCAGAGAGTGCTTCTCGGGCTGCGAACTGCAACCTTGCAGGTACCTCCCATGTCCCCGGCCCAACGAAAGCCCCCAGACCCAAATGGAGAGGGGCTGCTTGGGGGCCCCCTGGGGGCCCTTCAGGCCAGCTAGGTCTTTGGGTCCTGGCTCCTTCGGTTTGGGAGTTGTTGCTGCAGTTGGGCATGTTGGCCGGAGAGTGCTTCTCGGGCCGCGAACTGCAACCTTGCAGGTAGCTCCCAGGTTCCCGGCCCAACGAAAGCCCCCAGACCCAAATGGAGAGGGGCTGTTTGGGGGCCCCCTGGGGACACTTCAGGCCAGCTAGGTCTTTGGGTCCTGGCTCCTTCGGTTTGGGAGCTGTTGCTGCAGTTGGGCATGTTGGCCGGAGAGTGCTTCTCGGGCCGCGAACTGCAACCTTGCAGGTAGCTCCCATGTCCCCGGCCCAACGAAAGCCCCCAGACCCAAATGGAGAGGGGCTGCTTGGGGGCCCCCTGGGGGCCCTTCAGGCCAGCTAGGTCTTTGGGTCCTGGCTCCTTCGGTTTGGGAGCTGTTGCTGGACGTTGGGCAAGTTGGCCAGAGAGTGTTTCTTTGTACGTGAACTGCAACCTTGCAGGTAGCTCCCAGGTTCCCGGCCCAACGAAAGCCCCCAGACCCAAATTGAGAGGGGCTGCTTGGGGGCCCCCTGGGGCCCCTTCAGGCCAGCTAGGTCTTTGGGTCCTGGCTCCTTCGGTTTGGGAGCTGTTTCTGCAGTTGGGCATGTTGACCGGAGAGTGCTTCTCGGGCTGCGAACTGCAACCTTGCAGGTACCTCCCAGGTCCCCGGCCCAACGAAAGCCCCCAGATCCAAATGGAGAGGGGCTGCTTGGGGTCCCCCTGGGGCCCCTTCAGGCCAGCTAGGTCTTTGGGTCCTGGCTCCTTCGGTTTGGGAGCTGTTGCTGCAGTTGGGCATGTTGGCCGGAGAGTGCTTCTCGGGCTGCGAACTTCAACCTTTCAGGTACCTCCCAGATACCCGGCCTAACGAAAGCCCCAAGACCCAAATAGAGAGGGGCTGTTTGGGGCCCCCCTGGGGGCCCTTCAGGCCAGCTAGGTCTTTGGGTCCTGGCTCCTTCGGTTTGGGAGCTGTTGCTGGACGTTGGGCATGTTGACCGGAGAGTGCTTCTCAGGCCGCGAACTGCAACCTTGCAGGTAGCTCCCAGGTTCCCGGCCCAACGAAAGTCCCTAGACCGAAATGGAGAGGGGCTGTTTTGGGGACCCCTGGGGACACTTCAGGCCAGCTAGGTCTTTGGGTCCTGGCTCCTTCGGTTTGGGAGCTGTTGCTGCAGTTGGGCATGTTGGCCGGAGAGTGCTTCTCGGGCCGCGAACTGCAACCTTGCAGGTAGCTCCCAGGTTCCCGGCCCAACGAAAGCCCCCAGACCCAAATGGAGAGGGGCTGTTTGGGGGCCCCCTGGGGGCCCTTCAGGCCAGCTAGGTCTTTGGGTCCTGGCTCCTTCGGTTTGGGAGCTGTTGCTGCAGTTGGGCATGTTGACCGGAGAGTGCTTCTCGGGCTGCGAACTTCAACCTTGCAGGTACCTCCCAGGTCCCAGGCCCAACGAAAGCCCCCAGACCCAAATGGAGAGGGGCTGCTTGGGGGCCCCCTGGGGCCCCTTCAGGCCAGCTAGGTCTTTGGGTCCTGGCTCCTTCGGTTTGGGAGCTGTTGCTGGACGTTGGGCATGTTGGCCAGAGAGTGCTTCTCGGTACGTGAACTGCAACCTTGCAGGTAGCTCCCAGGTTCCATGACCAAGGAAAGCCCCCAGACCCAAATGGAGAGGGGCTGCTTGGGGGCCCCTTGGGGCCCCTTCAGGCAGGCTAGGTCTTTGGGTCCTGGCTCCTTCGGTTTGGGAGCTGTTTCTGCAGTTGGGCATGTTGGCCGGAGATTGCTTCTCGGGCTGCGAACTGCAACCTTGCAGGTATCTCCCAGGTTCCCGGCCCAACGAAAGCCCCCAGACCCACATGGAGAGGGGCTGCTTGGGGGCCCCCTGGGGGCCCTTCAGGCCAGCTAGGTCTTTGGGTCCTGGCTCCTTCGGTTTGGGAGCTGTTGCTGCATTTGGGCATGTTGGCCGGAGAGTGCTTCTCGGGCTGCGAACTTCAACCTTTCAGGTACCTCCCAGATCCCCGGCCCAACGAAAGCCCCCAGACCCAAATAGAGAGGGGCTGTTTGGGGGCCCCCTGGGGGCCCTTCAGGCCAGCTAGGTCTTTGGGTCCTGGCTCCTTCGGTTTGGGAGCTGTTGCTGGACGTTGGGCATGTTGACCGGAGAGTGCTTCTCGGGCCGCGAACTGCAACCTTGCAGGTACCTCCCAGGTCCCAGGCCCAACGAAAGCCCCCAGACCCAAATGGAGAGGGGCTGCTTGGGGGCCCCCTGGGGGCCCTTCAGGCCAGCTAGGTCTTTGGGTCCTGGCTCCTTCGGTTTGGGAGCTGTTGCTGGACGTTGGGCATGTTGGCCAGAGAGTGCTTCTCGGTACGTGAACTGCAACCTTGCAGGTAGCTCCCAGGTTCCATGACCAAGGAAAGCCCCCAGACCCAAATGGAGAGGGGCTGCTTGGGGGCCCCTTGGGGCCCCTTCAGGCCAGCTAGGTGTTTGGGTCCTGGCTCCTTCGGTTTGGGAGCTGTTGATGCAGTTGGGCATGTTGGCCGGAGAGTGCTTCTCGGGCCGCGAACTGCAACCTTGCAGGTACCTCCCAGGTTCCCGGCCCAACGAAAGCCCCCAGACCCAAATGGAGAGGGGCTGTTTGGGGGCCCCCTGGGGGCCCTTCATGCCAGCTAGGTCTTTGGGTCCTGGCTCCTTCGGTTTGGGAGCTGTTTCTGCAGTTGGGCATGTTGGCCGGAGAGTGCTTCTCGGGCTGCGAACTTCAACCTTTCAGGTACCTCCCAGATCCCCGGTCCAACGAAAGCCCCCAGACCCAAATAGAGAGGGGCTGTTTGGGGGCCCCCTGGGGGCCCTTCAGGCCAGCTAGGTATTTGGGTCCTGGCTCCTTCGGTTTGGGAGCTGTTGCTGGACGTTGGGCATGTTGACCGGAGAGTGCTTCTCGGGCTGCGAACTGCAACCTTGCAGGTACCTCCCAGGTCCCAACCCAACGAAAGCCCCCAGACCCAAATGGAGAGGGGCTGCTTGGGGGCCCCCTGGGGGCCCTTCAGGCCAGCTAGGTCTTTGGGTCCTGGCTCCTTCGGTTTGGGAGCTGTTGTTGGACGTTTGGCATGTTGGCCGGAGAGTGCTTCTCGGGCTTCGAACTGCAACCTTGCAGGTAGCTCCCAGGTTCCCGGCCCAACGAAAGCCCCCAGACCCAAATGGAGAGGGGCTGGTTTGGTGCCCCCTGGGGCCCCTTCAGGCCAGCTAGGTCTTTGGGTCCTGGCTCCTTCGGTTTGGGAGCTGTTGCTGGACGTTGGGCATGTTGACCAGAGAGTGTTTCTCGGGCTGCGAACTGCAACCTTGCAGGTACCTCCCATGTCCCCGGCCCAACGAAAGCCCCCAGACCGAAATGGAGAGGGGCTGCTTGGGGGCCCCCTGGGGGCCCTTCAGGCCAGCTAGGTCTTTGGGTCCTGGCTCCTTCGGTTTGGGAGCTGTTGCTGCAGTTGGGCATGTTGGCCGGAGAGTGCTTCTCGGGCCGCGAACTGCAACCTTGCAGGTACCTCCCATGTCCCCGGCCCAACGAAAGCCCCCAGACCGAAATGGAGAGGGGCTGCTTGGGGGCCCCCTGGGGGCCCTTCAGGCCAGCTAGGTCTTTGGGTCCTGGCTCCTTCGGTTTGGGAGCTGTTGCTGCAGTTGGGCATGTTGGCCGGAGAGTGCTTCTCGGGCCGCGAACTGCAACCTTGCTGGTAGCTCCCAGGTTCCCGGCCCAACGAAAGCCCCCAGACCCAAATGGAGAGGGGCTGTTTGGGGGCCCCCTGGGGGCCCTTCAGGCCAGCTAGGTCTTTGGGTCCTGGCTCCTTCGGTTTGGGAGCTGTTGCTGCAGTTGGGCATGTTGGCCGGAGAGTGCTTATCGGGCCGCGAACTGCAACCTTGCAGGTACCTCCCAGGTTCCCGGCCCAACGAAAGCCCCCAGACCCAAATGGAGAGGGGCTGTTTGGGGGCCCCCTGGGGGCCCTTCAGGCCAGCTAGGTCTTTGGGTCCTGGCTCCTTCGGTTTGGGAGCTGTTGCTGCAGTTGGGCATGTTGGCCGGAGAGTGCTTCTCGGGCCGCGAACTGCAACCTTGCAGGTACCTCCCAGGTTCCATGCCCAACGAAAGCCCCCAGACCCAAATGGAGAGGGGCTGTTTGGGTGCCCCCTGGGGCCCCTTCAGGCCAGCTAGGTCTTTGGGTCCTGGCTCCTTCGGTTTGGGAGCTGTTGCTGCAGTTGGGCATGTTGGCCGGAGAGTGCTTCTCGGGCCGCGAACTGCAACCTTGCAGGTAGCTCCCAGGTTCCCGGCCCAACGAAAGCCCCCAGACCCAAATAGAGAGGGGCTGTTTGGGGGCCCCCTGGGGACACTTCAGGCCAGCTAGGTCTTTGGGTCCTGGCTCCTTCGGTTTGGGAGCTGTTGCTGCAGTTGGGCATGTTGGCCGGAGAGTGCTTCTCGGGCCGCGAACTGCAACCTTGCAGGTAGCTCCCATGTCCCCGGCCCAACGAAAGCCCCCAGACCCAAATGGAGAGGGGCTGTTTGGGGGCCCCCTGGGGGCCCTTCAGGCCAGCTAGGTCTTTGGGTCCTGGCTCCTTCGGTTTGGGAGCTGTTGCTGGACGTTGGGCAAGTTGGCCAGAGAGTGTTTCTTTGTACGTGAACTGCAACCTTGCAGGTAGCTCCCAGGTTCCCGGCCCAACGAAAGCCCCCAGACCCAAATTGAGATGGGCTGCTTGGGGGCCCCTTGGGGCCCCTTCAGGCCAGCTAGGTCTTTGGGTCCTGGCTCCTTCGGTTTGGGAGCTGTTTCTGCAGTTGGGCATGTTGACCGGAGAGTGCTTCTCGGGCTGCGAACTTCAACCTTTCAGGTACCTCCCAGATACCCGGCCTAACGAAAGACCCAAGACCCAAATAGAGAGGGGCTGTTTGGGGCCCCCCTGGGGGCCCTTCAGGCCAGCTAGGTCTTTGGGTCCTGGCTCCTTCGGTTTGGGAGCTGTTGCTGGACGTTGGGCATGTTGGCCGGAGAGTGCTTCTCGGGCCGCGAACTGCAACCTTGCAGGTAGCTCCCAGGTTCCCGGCCCAACGAAAGCCCCCAGACCGAAATGGAGAGGGGCTGCTTGGGGGCCCCCTGGGGCCCCTTTAGGCCAGCTAGGTCTTTGGGTCCTGGCTCCTTCGGTTTGGGAGCTGTTGCTGCAGTTTGGCATGTTGGCCGGAGAGTGCTTCTCGGGCTGCGAACTGCAACCTTGCAGGTACCTCCCAGGTCCCCGGCCCAACGAAAGCCCCCAGACCCAAATGGAGAGGGGCTGCTTGGGGGCCCCCTGGGGCCCCTTCATGCCAGCTTGGTCTTTGGGTCCTGGCTCCTTCGGTTTGGGAGCTGTTGCTGGACGTTGGGCATGTTGGCCGGAGAGTGCTTCTCAGGCCGCGAACTTCAACCTTGCAGGTAGCTCCCTGGTTCCATGCCCAACGAAAGCCCCCAGACCCAAATGGAGAGGGGCTGTTTGGGGGCCCCCTGGGGCCCCTTCAGGCCAGCTAGGTCTTTGGGTCCTGGCTCCTTCGGTTTGGGAGCTGTTGCTGGACGTTGGACATGTTGGCCGGAGAGTGCTTCTCGGTACGTGAACTGCAACCTTGCAGGTAGCTCCCAGGTTCCCGGCCCAAGGAAAGCCCCCAGACCCACATGGAGAGGGGCTGCTTGGGGGCCCCTTGGGGCCCCTTCATGCCAGCTAGGTCTTTGGGTCCTGGCTCCTTCGGTTTGGGAGCTGTTGCTGCAGTTGGGCATGTTGGCCGGAGAGTGCTTCTCGGGCCGCGAACTGCAACCTTGCAGGTATCTCCCAGGTTCCCGGCCCAACGAAAGCCCCCAGACCGAAATGGAGAGGTGCTGTTTGGGGGCCCCCTGGGGCCCCTTCAGGCCAGCTAGGTCTTTGGGTCCTGGCTCCTTCGGTTTGGGAGCTGTTGCTGCAGTTGGGCATGTTGACCGGAGAGTGCTTCTCGGGCCGCGAACTGCAACCTTGCAGGTACCTCCCAGATCCCCGGCCCAAAGAAAGCCCCCAGACCCAAATTGAGAGGGGCTGTTTGGGGGCCCCCTGGGGCCCCTTCAGGCCAGCTAGGTCTTTGGGTCCTGGCTCCTTCGGTTTGGGAGCTGTTGCTGCAGTTGGGCATGTTGACCAGAGAGTGCTTCTCGGGCCGCGAACTGCAACCTTGCAGGTACCTCCCATGTTCCATGCCCAACGAAAGCCCCCAGACCCAAATGGAGAGGGGCTGCTTGGGGGCCCCTTGGGGCCCCTTCAGGCCAGCTAGGTCTTTGGGTCCTGGCTCCTTCGGTTTGGGAGCTGTTGCTGCGGTTGGGCATTGGTAGCGGAGAGTGCTTCTCGGGCCGCGAACTGCAACCTTGCAGGTACCTCCCAGATCCCCGGCCCAACGAAAGCCCCCAGACCCAAATGGAGAGGGGCTGTTTGGGGGTCCCCTGGGGGCCCTTCAGGCCAGCTAGGTCTTTGGGTCCTGGCTCCTTCGGTTTGGGAGCTGTTGCTGGACGTTGGGCATGTTGACCAGAGAGTGCTTCTCGGGCTGCGAACTGCAAGCTTGCAGGTACCTCCCATGTCCCCGGCCCAACGAAAGCCCCCAGACCCAAATGGAGAGGGGCTGCTTGGGGGCCCCCTGGGGGCCCTTCAGGCCAGCTAGGTCTTTGGGTCCTGGCTCCTTTGGTTTGGGAGCTGTTGCTGCAGTTGGGCATGTTGGCCGGAGAGTGCTTCTCAAGCCGCGAACTGTAACCTTGCAGGTAGCTCCCAGGTTCCCGGCCCAACGAAAGACCCCAGACCGAAATGGAGAGGGGCTGTTTGGGGGCCCCCTGGGGACACTTCAGGCCAGCTAGGTCTTTGGGTCCTGGCTCCTTCGGTTTGGGAGCTGTTGCTGCAGTTGCGCATGTTGGCCGGAGAGTGCTTCTCGGGCCGCGAACTGCAACCTTGCAGGTACCTCCCAGGTTCCCGGCCCAACGAAAGCCCCCAGACCCAAATGGAGAGGGGCTGCTTGGGGGCCCCCTGGGGGCCCTTCAGGCCAGCTAGGTCTTTGGGTCCTGGCTCCTTTGGTTTGGGAGCTGTTTCTGCAGTTGCGCATGTTGACCGGAGAGTGCTTCTCGGGCTGCGAACTGCAACCTTGCAGGTACCTCCCAAGTCCCAGGCCCAACGAAAGCCCCCAGACCCAAATGGAGAGGGGCTGCTTGGGGGCCCCCTAGGGCCCCTTCAGGCCAGCTAGGTCTTTGGGTCCTGGCTCCTTCGGTTTGGGAGCTGTTGCTGGACGTTGGGCATGTTGGCCGGGATTGTTTCTCGGTACGTGAACTGCAACCTTGCGGGTAGCTCCCAGGTTCCATGACCAAGGAAAGCCCCCAGACCCAAATGGAGAGGGGCTGCTTGGGGGCCCCTTGGGGCCCCTTCAGGCCAGCTAGGTCTTTGGGTCCTGGCTCCTTCGGTTTGGGAGCTGTTGATGCAGTTGGGCATGTTGGCCGGAGAGTGCTTCTCGGGCCGCGAACTGCAACCTTGCAGGTAGCTCCCAGGTTCCCGGCCCAACGAAAGCCCCCAGACCCAAATGGAGAGGGGCTGCTTGGGGGCCCCCTGGGGGCCCTTCAGGCCAGCTAGGTCTTTGGGTCCTGGCTCCTTCGGTTTGGGAGCTGTTGCTGCAGTTGGGCATGTTGGCCGGAGAGTGCTTCTCGGGCTGCGAACTGCAACCTTGCAGCTACCTCCCAGGTCCCCGGCCCAACGAAAGCCCCCAGACCCAAATGGAGAGGGGCTGCTTGGGGGCCCCCTGGGGGCCCTTCAGGCCAGCTAGGTCTTTGGGTCCTGGCTCCTTCGGTTTGGGAGCTGTTGCTGCAGTTGGGCATGTTGGCCGGAGAGTGCTTCTCGGGCTGTGAACTTCAACCTTTCAGGTACCTCCCAGATCCCCGGCCCAACGAAAGCCCCCAGACCCAAATGGAGAGGGGCTGTTTGGGGGCCCCCTGGGGGCCCTTCAGGCCAGCTAGGTCTTTGGGTCCTGGCTCCTTCGGTTTGGGAGCTGTTGCTGGACGTTGGGCATGTTGACCGGAGAGTGCTTCTCGGGCTGCGATCTGCAACCTTGCAGGTACCTCCCAGGTCCCAGGCCCAACGAAAGCCCCCAGACCCAAATGGAGAGGGGCTGCTTGGGGGCCCCCTGGGGGCCCTTCAGGCCAGCTAGGTCTTTGGGTCCTGGCTCCTTCGGTTTGGGAGCTGTTGCTGCAGTTGGGCATGTTGGCCGGAGAGTGCTTCTCGGGCTTCGAACTGCAACCTTGCAGGTACCTCCCAGGTTCCCGGCCCAATGAAAGCCCCCAGACCCAAATGGAGAGGGGCTGCTTGGGTGCCCCCTGGGGCCCCTTCAGGCCAGCTAGGTCTTTGGGTCCTGGCTCCTTCGGTTTGGGAGCTGTTGCTGGACGTTGGGCATGTTGGCCGGAGAGTGCTTCTCGGGCTGTGAACTTCAACCTTTCAGGTACATCCCATGTCCCCGGCCCAACGTAAGCCCCCAGACCCAAATGGAGAGGGGCTGCTTGGGGGCCCCCTGGGGGCCCTTCAGGCCAGCTAGGTCTTTGGGTCCTGGCTCCATCGGTTTGGGAGCTGTTGCTGCAGTTGGGCATGTTGGCCGGAGAATGCTTCTCGGGCCGCGAACTGCAACCTTGTAGGTAGCTCCCAGGTTCCCGGCCCAACGAAAGCCCCCAGACCCAAATGGAGAGGGGCTCTTTGGGGGCCCCCTGGGGGCCCTTCAGGCCAGCTAGGTCTTTGGGTCCTGGCTCCTTCGCTTTGGGAGCTGTTGCTGCAGTTGGACATGTTGGCCGGAGAGTGCTTCTCGGGCCGCGAACTGCAACCTTGCAGGTACCTCCCAGGTCCCAGGCCCAACGAAAGCCCCCAGACCCAAATGGAGAGGGGCTGTTTGGGGGCCCCCTGGGGGCACTTCAGGTCAGCTAGGTCTTTGGGTCCTGGCTCCTTCGGTTTGGGAGCTGTTGCTGGACGTTGGGAATGTTGGCCAGAGAGTGCTTCTCGGTACGTGAACTGCAACCTTGCGGGTAGCTCCCAGGTACCATGACCAAGGAAAGCCCCCAGACCCAAATTGAGAGGGGCTGCTTGGGGGCCCCTTGGGGCCCCTTCAGGCCAGCTAGGTCTTTGGGTCCTGGCTCCTTCGGTTTGGGAGCTGTTGATGCAGTTGGGCATGTTGGCCGGAGAGTGCTTCTCGGGCCGCGAACTGCAACCTTGCAGGTAGCTCCCAGGTTCCCGGCCCAACGAAAGCCCCCAGACCCAAATGGAGAGGGGCTGCTTGGGGGCCCCTTGGGGCCCCTTCAGGCCAGCTAGGTCTTTGGGTCCTGGCTCCTTCGGTTTGGGAGCTGTTTCTGCAGTTGGGCATGTTGGCCGGAGAGTGCTTCTCGGGCTGCGAACTGCAACCTTGCAGGTACCTCCCAGGTCACCGGCCCAATGAAAGCCCCCAGACCCAAATGGAGAGGGGCTGCTTGGGGGCTCCCTGGAGGCCCTTCAGGCCAGCTAGGTCTTTGGGTCCTGGCTCCTTCGGTTTGGGAGCTGTTGCTGCAGTTGGACATGTTGGCCGGAGAGTGCTTCTCGGGCCGTGAACCACAAACTTGCAGGTAGCTCCCAAGTTCCCGGCCCAACGAAAGCCCTCAGACCCACATGGAGAGGGGCTGCTTGGGGGCCCCCAGGGGGCCCTTCAGGCCAGCTAGGTCTTTGGGTCCTGGCTCCTTCGGTTTGGGAGCTGTTGCTGGATGTTGGGCATGTTGGCCGGAGAGTGCTTCTCGGGCCGCAAACTGCAACCTTGCAGGCACTTCCCAAGTTCCCGGCCCAACGAAAGCCCCCAGACCCAAATGGAGAGGGGCTCTTTGGTGGCCCCCTGGGGACTCTTCAGGCCAGCTAGGTCTTTGGGTCCTGGCTCCTTCGGTTTGGGAGCTGTTGCTGGACGTTGTGCATGATGGCCGCAGAGTGCTTCTCGGGCCGCGAACTGCAACCTTGCAGGTACCTCCCAGGTTCCCTGCCCAACGAAAGCCCCCAGACCCAAATGGAGAGGGGCTGCTTGGGGGCCTCCTGGGGGCCCTTCAGGCCAGCTAGGTCTTTGGGTCCTGGCTCCTTCGCTTTGGGAGCTGTTGCTGGACGTTGGGCATGTTGACCGGAGAGTGCTTCTCGGGCTGCGAACTGCAACCTTGCAGGTACCTCCCAGGTTCCCGGCCCAACGAAAGCCCCCAGACCCAAATTGAGAGAGGCTGCCTGGGGGCCCCCTGGGGGCCCTTCAGGCCAGCTAGGTCTTTGGGTCCTGGCTCCTTCGGTTTGGGAGCTGTTGCTGCAGTTGGGCATGTTGGCCGGAGAGTGCTTCTCGGGCCGCGAACTGCAACCTGGCAGGTACCTCCCAGGTTCCCGGCCCAACGAAAGCCCCCAGACCCAAATGGAGAGGGGCTGCTTGGGGGCCCCCTGGGGGCCCTTCAGGCCAGCTAGGTCTTTGGGTCCTGGCTCCTTCGGTTTGGGAGCTGTTGCTGCAGTTGGGCATGTTGACCGGAGAGTGCTTCTCGGGCTGCGAACTGCAACCTTGCAGGTACCTCCCAGTTCCCAGGCCCAACGAAAGCCCCCAGACCCAAATGGAGAGGGGCTGCTTGGGGGCCCCCTGGGGCCCCTTCAGGCCAGCTAGGTCTTTGGGTCCTGGCTCCTTCGGTTTGGGAGCTGTTGCTGGACGTTGGGCATGTTGGCCAGAGAGTGTTTCTCGGTACGTGAACTGCAACCTTGCGGGTAGATCCAGGGTTCCATGACCAAGGAAAGCCCCCAGACCCAAATGGAGAGGGGCTGCTTGGGGGCCCCTTGGGGCCCCTTCAGGCCAGCTAGGTCTTTGGGTCCTGGCTCCTTCGGTTTGGGAGCTGTTGCTGGACGTTGGGCATGTTGGCCGGAGAGTGCTTCTCGGGCCGCGAACTGCAACCTTGCAGGTATCTCCCAGGTTCCCGGCCCAACGAAAGCCCCCAGACCCAAATGGAGAGGGGCTGCTTGGGGGCCCCCTGGGGGCCCTTCAGGCCAGCTAGGACTTTGGGTCCTGGCTCCTTCGGTTTGGGAGCTGTTTCTGCAGTTGGGCATGTTGGCCGGAGAGTGCTTCTCGGGCCGCGAACTGCAACCTTGCAGGTACCTCCCAGATCCCCGGCCCAACGAAAGCCCCCAGACCCAAATGGAGAGGGGCTGCTTGGGTGCCCCCTGGGGCCCCTTCAGGCCAGCTAGGTCTTTGGGTCCTGGCTCCTTCGGTTTGGGAGCTGTTGCTGGACGTTGGGCATGTTGGCCGGAGAGTGCTTCTCGGGCCGTGAATTGCAACCTTGCAGGTACCTCCCATGTCCCCGGCCCAACAAAAGCCCCCAGACCCAAATGGAGAGGGGCTGCGTGGGGGCCCCCTGGGGGCCCTTCAGGCCAGCTAGGTCTTTGGGTCCTGGCTCCTTCGGTTTGGGAGCTGTTGCTGCGGTTGGGCATGTTGGCCGGAGAGTGCTTGTCGGGCCGCGAACTGCAACCTTGCAGGTACCTCCAAGGTCCCAGGCCCAACGAAAGCCCCCAGACCCAAATGGAGAGGGGCTGCTTGGGGGCCCCCTGGGGGCCCTTCAGGCCAGCTAGGTCTTTGGGTCCTGGCTCCTTCGGTTTGGGAGCTGTTGCTGGACGTTGGGCATGTTGACCAGAGAGTGCTTCTCGGGCTGCGAACTGCAACCTTGCAGGTACCTCCCATGTCCCCGGCCCAACGAAAGCCCCCAGACCCAAATGGAGAGGGGCTGCTTGGTGGCCCCCTGGGGGCCCTTCAGGCCAGCTAGGTCTTTGGGTCCTGGCTCCTTCGCTTTGGGAGCTGTTCCTGCAGTTGGGCATGTTGGCCGGAGAGTGCTTCTCGGGCCGCGAACTGCAACCTTGCAGGTACCTCCCAGGTTCCATGCCCAACGAAAGCCCCCAGACCCAAATGGAGAGGGGCTGTTTGGGGGCCCCCTGGGGACACTTCAGGCCAGCTAGGTCTTTGGGTCCTGGCTCCTTCGCTTTGGGAGCTTTTGCTGCAGTTGGGCATGTTGGCCGGAGAGTGCTTCTCGGGCTGCGAACTGCAACCTTGCAGGTAGCTCCCAGGTTCCCGGCCCAACGAAAGCCCCCAGACCCAAATGGAGAGGGGCTGCTTGGGGGCCCCCTGGGGGCCCTTCAGGCCAGCTAGGTCTTTGGGTCCTGGCTCCTTCGGTTTGGGAGCTGTTGCTGCAGTTTCGCATGTTGACCGGAGAGTGCTTCTCGGGCTGCGAACTGCAACCTTGCAGGTACCTCCCATGTCCCCGGCCCAACGAAAGCCCCCAGACCCAAATGGAGAGGGGCTGCTTGGGGGCCCCCTGGGGGCCCTTCAGGCCAGCTAGGTCTTTGGGTCCTGGCTCCTTCGGTTTGGGAGCTGTTGCTGCAGTTGGGCATGTTGGCCGGAGAGTGCTTCTCGGGCTGCGAACTGCAACCTTGCAGGTAGATCCCAGGTTCCCGGCCCAACGAAAGCCCCCAGACCCAAATGGAGAGGGGCTGTTTGGGGGCCCCCTGGGGGCCCTTCAGGTCAGCTAGGTCTTTGGGTCCTGGATCCTTCGGTTTGGGAGCTGTTGCTGCAGTTGGGCATGTTGGCCGGAGAGTGCTTCTCGGGCTGCGAACTGCAACCTTGCGGGTAGCTCCCAGGTTCCATGACCAAGGAAAGCCCCCAGACCCAAATGGAGAGGGGCTGCTTGGGGGCCCCTTGGGGCCCCTTCAGGCCAGCTAGGTCTTTGGGTCCTGGCTCCTTCGGTTTGGGAGCTGTTACTGCAGTTGGGCATGTTGGCCGGAGAGTGCTTCTCGGGCCGCGAACTGCAACCTTGCAGGTAGCTCCCAGGTTCCCGGCCCAACGAAAGCCCCCAGACCCAAATGGAGAGGGGCTGCTTGGGGGCCCCCTGGGGTCCCTTCAGGCCAGCTAGGTCTTTGGGTCCTGGCTCCTTCGGTTTGGGAGCTGTTGCTGCAGTTGGACATGTTGGCCGGAGAGTGCTTCTCGGGCCATGAACTACAACCTTGCAGGTAGCTCCCAAGTTCCCGGCCCAACGAAAGCCCCCAGACCCACATGGAGAGGGGCTGCTTGGGGGCCCCTTGGGGCCCCTTCAGGCCAGCTAGGTCTTTGGGTCCTGGCTCCTTCGGTTTGGGAGCTGTTGCTGCAGTTGGGCATGTTGGCCGGAGAGTGCTTCTCGGGCTGCGAACTGCAACCTTGCAGGTACCTCCCAGGTCCCAACCCAACGAAAGCCCCCAGACCCAAATGGAGAGGGGCTGCTTGGGGGCCCCCTGGGGGCCCTTCAGGCCAGCTAGGTCTTTGGGTCCTGGCTCCTTCGGTTTGGGAGCTGTTGCTGGACGTTGGGCATGTTGGCCGGAGAGTGCTTCTCGGGCTTCGAACTGCAACCTTGCAGGTACCTCCCAGGTTCCCGGCCCAACGAAAGCCCCCAGACCCAAATTGAGAGAGGCTGCCTGGGGGCCCCCTGGGGGCCCTTCAGGCCAGCTAGGTCTTTGGGTCCTGGCTCCTTCGGTTTGGGAGCTGTTTCTGCAGTTGGGCAAGTTGGCCGGAGAGTGCTTCTCGGGCCGCGAACTGCAACCTTGCAGGTACCTCCCAGGTTCCATGCCCAACGAAAGCCCCCAGACCCAAATGGAGAGGGGCTGTTTGGGGGCCCCCTGGGGGCCCTTCAGGCCAGCTAGGTCTTTGGGTCCTGGCTCCTTCGGTTTGGGAGCTGTTGATGCAGTTGGGCATGTTGGCCGGAGAGTGCTTGTCGGGCCGCGAACTGCAACCTTGCAGGTAGCTCCCAGGTTCCCGGCCCAACGAAAGCCCCCAGACCCAAATGGAGAGGGGCTGCTTGGGGGCCCCTTGGGGCCCCTTCAGGCCAGCTAGGTCTTTGGGTCCTGGCTCCTTCGGTTTGGCAGCTGTTTCTGCAGTTGGGCATGTTGGCCGGAGAGTGCTTCTCGGGCTGCGAACTGCAACCTTGCAGGTACCTCCCAGGTCCCCGGCCCAACGAAAGCCCCCAGACCCAAATGGAGAGGGGCTGCTTGGGGGCCCCCTGGGGGCCCTTCAGGCCAGCTAGGTCTTTGGGTCCTGGCTCCTTCGCTTTGGGAGCTGTTGCTGCAGTTGGACATGTTGGCCGGAGAGTGCTTCTCGGGCCGTGAACTACAACCTTGCAGGTAGCTCCCAAGTTCCCGGCCCAACGAAAGCCCCCAGACCCACATGGAGAGGGGCTGCTTGGGGGCCCCTTGGGGCCCCTTCAGGCCAGCTAGGTCTTTGGGTCCTGGCTCCTTCGGTTTGGGAGCTGTTGCTGCAGTTGGGCATGTTGGCCGGAGAGTGCTTCTCGGGCTGCGAACTGCAACCTTGCAGGTACCTCCCAGGTCCCAGGCCCAACGAAAGCCCCCAGACCCAAATGGAGAGGGGCTGCTTGGGGGCCCCCTGGGGGCCCTTCAGGCCAGCTAGGTCTTTGGGTCCTGGCTCCTTCGGTTTGGGAGCTGTTGCTGGACGTTGGGCATGTTGGCCGGAGAGTGCTTCTCGGGCTTCGAACTGCAACCTTGCAGGTACCTCCCAGGTTCCCGGCCCAACGAAAGCCCCCAGACCCAAATGGAGAGGGGCTGCTTGGGGGCCCCCTGGGGCCCCTTCAGGCCAGCTAGGTCTTTGGGTCCTGGTTCCTTCGGTTTGGGAGCTGTTGCTGGACGTTGGGCATGTTGGCCGGAGAGTGGTAATCGGGCCGTGAACTGCAACCTTGCAGGTACCTCCCAGGTCCCCGGCCCAACGAAAGCCCCCAGACCCAAATGGAGAGGGGCTGCTTGGGGGCCCCCTGGGGGCCCTTCAGGCCAGCTAGGTCTTTGGGTCCTGGCTCCTTCGCTTTGGGAGCTGTTGCTGCAGTTGGACATGTTGGCCGGAGAGTGCTTCTCGGGCCGTGAACTACAACCTTGCAGGTAGCTCCCAAGTTCCCGGCCCAACGAAAGCCCCCAGACCCACATGGAGAGGGGCTGCTTGGGGGCCCCTTGGGGCCCCTTCAGGCCAGCTAGGTCTTTGGGTCCTGGCTCCTTCGGTTTGGGAGCTGTTGCTGCAGTTGGGCATGTTGGCCGGAGAGTGCTTCTCGGGCTGCGAACTGCAACCTTGCAGGTACCTCCCAGGTCCCAGGCCCAACGAAAGCCCCCAGACCCAAATGGAGAGGGGCTGCTTGGGGGCCCCCTGGGGGCCCTTCAGGCCAGCTAGGTCTTTGGGTCCTGGCTCCTTCGGTTTGGGAGCTGTTGCTGGACGTTGGGCATGTTGGCCGGAGAGTGCTTCTCGGGCTTCGAACTGCAACCTTGCAGGTACCTCCCAGGTTCCCGGCCCAACGAAAGCCCCCAGACCCAAATGGAGAGGGGCTGCTTGGGGGCCCCCTGGGGCCCCTTCAGGCCAGCTAGGTCTTTGGGTCCTGGTTCCTTCGGTTTGGGAGCTGTTGCTGGACGTTGGGCATGTTGGCCGGAGAGTGGTAATCGGGCCGTGAACTGCAACCTTGCAGGTACCTCCCTTGTCCCCGGCCCAACGAAAGCCCCCAGACCCAAATTGAGAGAGGCTGCCTGGGGGCCCCCTGGGGGCCATTCAGGCCAGCTAGGTCTTTGGGTCCTGGCTCCTTCGGTTTGGGAGCTGTTGCTGCAGTTGGGCATGTTGGCCGGAGAGTGCTTCTCGGGCCGCGAACTGCAACCTTGCAGGTACCTCCCAGGTTCCATGCCCAACGAAAGCCCCCAGACCCAAATGGAGAGGGGCTGTTTTGGGGCCCCCTGGGGGCCCTTCAGGCCAGCTAGGTCTTTGGGTCCTGGCTCCTTCGGTTTGGGAGCTGTTGCTGGACGTTGGACATGTTGGCCGGAGAGTGCTTCTCGGGCCGTGAACTACAACCTTGCAGGTAGCTCCCAGGTTCCCGGCCCAACGAAAGCCCCCAGACCCAAATGGAGAGGGGCTGCTTGCGGGCCCCTTGGGGCCCCTTCAGGCCAGCTAGGTCTTTGGGTCCTGGCTCCTTCGGTTTGGGAGCTGTTGCTGCAGTTGGGCATGTTGGCCGGAGAGTGCTTCTCGGGCCTCAAACTGCAACCTTGCAGGCACTTCCCAGGTTCCCGGCCCAACGAAAGCCCCCAGACCAAAATTGAGAGGGGCTGCTTGGGGGCCCCCGGGGACCCTCCAGGCCAGCTCTTTCTTTGGGTCCTGGCTCCTTCGGTTTGGGAGCTGTTGCTGCAGTTGGGCAAGTTGGCCAGAGAGTGCTTCTCGGTACGTGAACTGCAACCTTGCAGGTAGCTCCCAGGTTCCATGCCCAAGGAAAGCCCCCAGACCCAAATTGAGAGGGGCTGCTTGGGGGCCCCTTGGGGCCCCTTCAGGCCAGCTAGGTCTTTGGGTCCTGGCTCCTTCGGTTTGGCAGCTGTTGCTGCAGTTGGGCATGTTGGCCGGAGAGTGCTTCTCGGGCCGCGAACTGCAACCTTGTAGGTAGCTCCCAGGTTCCCGTCCCAATGAAAGCCCCCAGACCCAAATGGAGAGGGGCTGCTTGGGGGCCCCCTTGGGCCCCTTCAGGCCAGCTAGGTCTTTGGGTCCTGGCTCCTTCGCTTTGGGAGCTGTTGCTGGACGATGGGCAAGTTGGCCAGAGAGTGTTTCTCGGTACGTGAACTGCAACCTTGCAGGTAGCTCCCAGGTTCCCGGCCCAAGGAAAGCCCCCAGACCCAAATGGAGAGGGTCTGCTTGGGGGCCCCTTGGGGCCCCTTCAGGACAGCTTGGTCTTTGGGTCCTGGCTCCTTCGGTTTGGGAGCTGTTTCTGCAGTTGGGCATGTTGACCGGAGAGTGCTTCTCGGGCTGCGAACTGCAACCTTGAGGGTACCTCCCAGGTCCCCGGCCCAACGAAAGCCCCCAGACCCAAATGGAGAGGGGCTGCTTGGGGGCCCCCTGGGGGCCCTTCAGGCCAGCTAGGTCTTTGGGTCCTGGCTCCTTCGGTTTGGGAGCTGTTGCTGGACGTTTGGCATGTTGACCGGAGAGTGTTTCTCGGTACGTGAACTGCAACCTTGCAGGTAGCTCCCAGGTTCCCGGGCCAACGAAAGCCCCCAGACCCAAATGGAGAGGGGCTGTTTGGGGGCCCCCTGGGGGCCCTTCAGGCCAGCTAGGTCTTTGGGTCCTGGCTCCTTCGGTTTGGGAGCTGTTGGTGGTCGTTGGGCATGTTGGCCGGAGAGTGCTTCTCGGGCCGCGAACTGCAACCTTGCAGGTAGCTCCCAGGTTCCCGGCCCAACGAAAGCCCCCAGACCCAAATGGAGAGGGGCTGCTTGGGGGCCCCCTGGGGGCCCTTCTGGTCAGCTAGGTCTTTGGGTCCTGGCTCCTTCGGTTTGGGAGCTGTTTCTGCAGTTGGGCATGTTGGCCGGAGAGTGCTTCTCGGGCTGCGAACTGCAACCTTGCAGGTACCTCCCAAGTTCCCGGCCCAACGAAAGCCCCCAGACCCACATGGAGATGGGCTGCTTGGGGGCCCCTTGGGGCCCCTTCAGGCCAGCTAGGTCTTTGGGTCCTGGCTCCTTCGGTTTGGGAGCTGTTGCTGCAGTTGGGCATGTTGGCCGGAGAGTGCTTCTCGGGCTGCGAACTTCAACCTTGCAGGTACCTCCCAGATCCCCGGCCCAACGAAAGCCCCCAGACCAAAATTGAGAGGGGCTGTTTGGGGGCCCCCTGGGGGCTCCTTCAGGCCAGCTAGGTCTTTGGGTCCTGGCTCCTTCGGTTTGGGAGCTGTTGCTGCAGTTGGGCATGTTGGCCGGAGAGTGCTTCTCGGGCTGCGAACTGCAACCTTGCAGGTACCTCCCAGGTCCCCGGCCCAACGAAAGCCCCCAGACCCAAATGGAGAGGGGCTGCTTGGGGGCCCCCTGGGGGCCCTTCAGGCCAGCTAGGTCTTTGGGTCCTGGCTCCTTCGGCTTGGGAGCTGTTGCTGCAGTTGGGCATGTTGGCCGGAGAGTGCTTCTCGGGCCGCGAACTGCAACCTTGCAGGTAGCTCCCAGGTTCCCGGCCCAACGAAAGCCCCCAGACCCAAATGGAGAGGGGCTGTTTGGGGGCCCCCTGGGGCCCCTTCATGCCAGCTAGGTCTTTGGCTCCTGGCTCCTTCGCTTTGGGAGCTGTTTCTGCAGTTGGGCATGTTGGCCGGAGAGTGCTTCTCGGGCCGTGAACTGCAACCTTGCAGGTAGCTCCCAGGTTCCCGGCCCAACGAAAGCCCCCAGACCAAAATTGAGAGGGGCTGCTTGGGGGCCTCCTGGGGCCCCTTCAGGCCAGCTAGGTCTTTGGGTCCTGGCTCCTTCGGTTTGGGAGCTGTTTCTGCAGTTGCCCATATTGGCCGGAGAATGATTCTCGGGCCGCGAACTGCAACCTTGTAGGTAGCTCCCAGGTTCCCGGCCCAACGAAAGCCCCCAGACCCAAATGGAGAGGGGCTGTTTGGGGGCCCCTGGGTCCCCTTCAGGCCAGCTATGTCTTTGGGTCCTGGCTCCTTCGGTTTGTGAGCTGTTGCTGCGGTTGGGCATGTTGGCCGGAGAGTGCTTGTCGGGCCGCGAACTGCAACCTTGCAGGTACCTCCCAGGTCCCAGGCCCAACGAAAGCCCCCAGACCCAAATGGAGAGGGGCTGCTTGGGGGCCCCCTGGGGGCCCTTCAGGCCAGCTAGGTCTTTGGGTCCTGGCTCCTTCGGTTTGGGAGCTGTTGCTGGACATTGGGCATGTTGACCAGAGAGTGCTTCTCGGGCTGCGAACTGCAACCTTGCAGGTACCTCCCATGTCCCCGGCCCAACGAAAGCCCCCAGACCGAAATGGAGAGGGGCTGCTTGGGGGCCCCCTGGGGGCCCTTCAGGCCAGCTAGGTCTTTGGGTCCTGGCTCCTTCGGTTTGGGAGCTGTTGCTGCAGTTGGGCATGTTGGCCGGAGAGTGCTTCTCGGGCCGCGAACTGCAACCTTGCTGGTAGCTCCCAGGTTCCCGGCCCAACGAAAGCCCCCAGACCCAAATGGAGAGGGGCTGTTTGGGGGCCCCCTGGGGCCCCTTCAGGCCAGCTAGGTCTTTGGGTCCTGGCTCCTTCGGTTTGGGAGCTGTTGCTGCAGTTGGGCATGTTGGCCGGAGAGTGCTTCTCGGGCCGCGAACTGCAACCTTGCAGGTAGCTCCCAGGTTCCCGGCCCAACGAAAGCCCCCAGACCCAAATGGAGAGGGGCTGCTTGGGGGCCCCCTGGGGGCCCTTCAGGCCAGCTAGGTCTTTGGGTCCTGGCTCCTTCGGTTTGGGAGCTGTTGCTGCAGTTGGACATGTTGGCCGGAGAGTGCTTCTCGGGCCATGAACTACAACCTTGCAGGTAGCTCCCAAGTTCCCGGCCCAACGAAAGCCCCCAGACCCAAATGGAGAGGGGCTGCTTGGGGGCCCCCTGGGGGCCCTTCAGGCCAGCTAGGTCTTTGGGTCCTGGCTCCTTCGGTTTGGGAGCTGTTGATGCAGTTGGGCATGTTGGCCGGAGAGTGCTTCTCGGGCTGCGAACTGCAACCTTGCAGGTAGATCCCAGGTTCCCGGCCCAACGAAAGCCCCCAGACCCAAATGGAGAGGGACTGTTTGGGGGCCCCCTGGGGGCCCTTCAGGTCAGCTAGGTCTTTGGGTCCTGGCTCCTTCGGTTTGGGAGCTGTTGCTGCAGTTGGGCATGTTGGCCAGAGAGTGCTTCTCGGTACGTGAACTGCAACCTTGCGGGTAGCTCCCAGGTTCCATGACCAAGGAAAGCCCCCAGACCCAAATGGAGAGGGGCTGTTTGGGGGCCCCCTGGGGCCCCTTCAGGCCAGCTAGGTCTTTGGGTCCTGGCTCCTTCGCTTTGGGAGCTGTTGCTGCAGTTGGGCATGTTGGCCGGAGAGTGCTTCTCGGGCCGTGAACTGCAACCTTGCAGGTAGCTCCCAGGTTCCCGGCCCAACGAAAGCCCCCAGACCCAAATGGAGAGGGGCTGTTTGGGGGCCCCTGGGGCCCCTTCAGGCCAGCTAGGTCTTTGGGTCCTGGCTCCTTCGGTTTGGGAGCTGTTGCTGCGGTTGGGCATTGGTAGCGGAGAGTGCTTGTCGGGCCGAGAACTGCAACCTTGCAGGTACCTCCCAGATCCCCGGCCCAACGAAAGCCCCCAGACCAAAATGGAGAGGGGCTGTTTGGGGGCCCCCTGGGGGCCCTTCAGGCCAGCTAGGTCTTTGGGTCCTGGCTCCTTCGGTTTGGGAGCTGTTGCTGGACGTTGGGCATGTTGACCAGAGAGTGCTTCTCGGGCTGTGAACTGCAACCTTGCAGGTACCTCCCATGTCGCCGGCCCAACGAAAGCCCCCAGACCGAAATGGAGAGGGGCTGCTTGGGGGCCCCCTGGGGGCCCTTCAGGCCAGCTAGGTCTTTGGGTCCTGGCTCCTTCGCTTTGGGAGCTGTTGCTGCAGTTGGGCATGTTGGCCGGAGAGTGCTTCTCAAGCCGCGAACTGTAACCTTGCAGGTAGATCCCAGGTTCCCGGCCCAACGAAAGCCCCCAGACCGAAATGGAGAGGGGCTGTTTGGGGGCCCCCTGGGGACACTTCAGGCCAGCTAGGTCTTTGGGTCCTGGCTCCTTCGGTTTGGGAGCTGTTGATGCAGTTGGGCATGTTGGCCGGCGAGTGCTTCTCGGGCCGCGAACTGCAAACTTGCAGGTACCTCCCAGGTTCCCGGCCCAAGGAAAGCCCCCAGACCCAAATGGAGAGGGGCTGCTTGGGGGCCCCCTGGGGGCCCTTCAGGCCAGCTAGGTCTTTGGGTCCTGGCTCCTTCGGTTTGGGAGCTGTTGCTGCAGTTGGGCATGTTGGCCGGAGAGTGGTTCTCGGGCCGTGAACTGCAACCTTGCAGGTACATCCCATGTCCCCGGCCCAACGTAAGCCCCCAGACCCAAATTGAGAGAGGCTGCCTGGGGGCCCCCTGGGGGCCCTTCAGGCCAGCTAGGTCTTTGGGTCCTGGCTCCTTCGGTTTGGGAGCTGTTGCTGCAGTTGGCCATGTTGGCCGGAGAATGCTTCTCGGGCCGCGAACTGCAACCTTGTAGGTAGCTCCCAGGTTCCCGGCCCAACGAAAGCCCCCAGACCCAAATGGAGAGGGGCTCTTTGGGGGCCCCTGGGGCCCCTTCAGGCCAGCTAGGTCTTTGGGTCCTGGCTCCTTCGGTTTGGGAGCTGTTGCTGCAGTTGGGCATGTTGGCCGGAGAGTGCTTGTCGGGCCGCGAACTGCAACCTTGCAGGTACCTCCCAGGTCCCAGGCCCAACGAAAGCCCCCAGACCCAATTGGAGAGGGGCTGTTTGGGGGCCCCCTGGGGGCCCTTCAGGTCAGCTAGGTCTTTGGGTCCTGGATCCTTCGGTTTGGGAGCTGTTGCTGGACGTTGGGAATGTTGGCCAGAGAGTGCTTCTCGGTACGTGAACTGCAACCTTGCGGGTAGCTCCCAGGTTCCATGACCAAGGAAAGCCCCCAGACCCAAATGGAGAGGGGCTGCTTGGGGGCCCCCTGGGGGCCCTTTAGGCCAGCTAGGTCTTTGGGTCCTGGCTCCTTCGGTTTGGGAGCTGTTTCTGCAGTTGGGCATGTTGGCCGGAGAGTGCTTCTCGGGCTTCGAACTGCAAACTTGCAGGTAGCTCCCAGGTTCCCGGCCCAACGAAAGCCCCCAGACCCAAATGGAGAGGGGCTGCTTGGGTGCCCCCTGGGGCCCCTTCAGGCCAGCTTGGTCTTTGGGTCCTGGCTCCTTCGGTATGGGAGCTGTTGCTGGACGTTGGGCATGTTGGCCGGAGAGTGGTTCTCGGGCCGTGAACTGCAACCTTGCAGGTACATCCCATGTCCCCGGCCCAACGTAAGCCCCCAGACCCAAATTGAGAGAGGCTGCCTGGGGGCCCCCTGGGGGCCCTTCAGGCCAGCTAGGTCTTTGGGTCCTGGCTCCTTCGGTTTGGGAGCTGTTGCTGCAGTTGGCCCTGTTGGCCGGAGAATGCTTCTCGGGCCGCGAACTGCAACCTTGTAGGTAGCTCCCAGGTTCCCGGCCCAACGAATGCCCCCAGACCCAAATGGAGAGGTGCTCTTTGGGGGCCCCTGGGGCCCCTTCAGGCCAGCTAGGTCTTTGGGTCCTGGCTCCTTCGGTTTGGGAGCTGTTGCTGCAGTTGGGCATGTTGGCCGGAGAGTGCTTGTCGGGCCGCGATCTGCAACCTTGCAGGTACCTCCCAGGCCCAACGAAAGCCCCCAGACCCAAATGGAGAGGGGCTGTTTGGGGGCCCCCTGGGGGCCCTTCAGGTCAGCTAGGTCTTTGGGTCCTGGCTCCTTCGGTTTGGGAGCTGTTGCTGGACGTTGGGAATGTTGGCCAGAGAGTGCTTCTCGGTACGTGAACTGCAACCTTGCGGGTAGCTCCCAGGTTCCATGACCAAGGAAAGCCCCCAGACCCAAATGGAGAGGGGCTGCTTGGGGGCCCCTTGGGGCCCCTTCAGGCCAGCTAGGTCTTTGGGTCCTGGCTCCTTCGGTTTGGGAGCTGTTGATGCAGTTGGGCATGTTGGCCGGAGAGTGCTTCTCGGGCCGCGAACTGCAACCTTGCAGGTAGCTCCCAGGTTCCCGGCCCAACGAAAGCCCCCAGACCCAAATGGAGAGGGGCTGCTTGGGGGCCCCTTGGGGCCCCTTCAGGCCAGCTAGGTCTTTGGGTCCTGGCTCCTTCGGTTTGGGAGCTGTTTCTGCAGTTGGGCATGTTGGCCGGAGAGTGCTTCTCGGGCTGCGAACTGCAACCTTGCAGGTACCTCCCAGGTCCCCGGCCCAACGAAAGCCCCCAGACCCAAATGGAGAGGGGCTGCTTGGGGGCCCCCTGGAGGCCCTTCAGGCCAGCTAGGTCTTTGGGTCCTGGCTCCTTCGGTTTGGGAGCTGTTGTTGCAGTTGGGCATGTTGGCCGGAGAGTGCTTCTCGGGCCGTGAACCACAAACTTGCAGGTAGCTCCCAAGTTCCCGGCCCAACGAAAGCCCTCAGACCCACATGGAGAGGGGCTGCTTGGGGGCCCCCAGGGGGCCCTTCAGGCCAGCTAGGTCTTTGGGTCCTGGCTCCTTCGGTTTGGGAGCTGTTGCTGGACGTTGGGCATGTTGGCCGGAGAGTGCTTCTCGGGCCGCAAACTGCAACCTTGCAGGCACTTCCCAAGTTCCCGGCCCAACGAAAGCCCCCAGACCCAAATGGAGAGGGGCTCTTTGGGGGCCCCCTGGGGACTCTTCAGGCCAGCTAGGTCTTTGGTTCCTGGCTCCTTCGGTTTGGGAGCTGTTGCTGGACGTTGTGCATGATGGCCGCAGAGTGCTTCTCGGGCCGCGAACTGCAACCTTGCAGGTACCTCCCAGGTTCCCTGCCCAACGAAAGCCCCCAGACCCAAATGGAGAGGGGCTGCTTGGGGGCCCCCTGGGGGCCCTTCAGGCCAGCTAGGTCTTTGGGTCCTGGCTCCTTCGGTTTGGGAGCTGTTGCTGGACGTTGGGCATGTTGACCGGAGAGTGCTTCTCGGGCTGCGAACTGCAACCTTGCAGGTAGCTCCCAGGTTCCCGGCCCAACGAAAGCCCCCAGACGCAAATTGAGAGAGGCTGCCTGGGGGCCCCCTGGGGGCCCTTCAGGCCAGCTAGGTCTTTGGGTCCTGGCTCCTTCGGTTTGGGAGCTGTTGCTGCAGTTGGCCATGTTGGCCGGAGAGTGCTTCTCGGGCCGCGAACTGCAACCTGGCAGGTACCTCCCAGGTTCCCGGCCCAACGAAAGCCCCCAGACCCAAATGGAGAGGGGCTGCTTGGGGGCCCCCTGGGGGCCCTTCAGGCCAGCTAGGTCTTTGGGTCCTGGCTCCTTCGGTTTGGGAGCTGTTGCTGCAGTTGCGCATGTTGACCGGAGAGTGCTTCTCGGGCTGCGAACTGCAACCTTGCAGGTACCTCCCAGGTCCCAGGCCCAACGAAAGCCCCCAGACCCAAATGGAGAGGGGCTGCTTGGGGGCCCCCTGGGGCCCCTTCAGGCCAGCTAGGTCTTTGGGTCCTGGCTCCTTCGGTTTGGGAGCTGTTGCTGGACGTTGGGCATGTTGGCCAGAGAGTGTTTCTCGGTACGTGAACTGCAACCTTGCGGGTAGATCCAGGGTTCCATGACCAAGGAAAGCCCCCAGACCCAAATGGAGAGGGGCTGCTTGGGGGCCCCTTGGGGCCCCTTCAGGCCAGCTAGGTCTTTGGGTCCTGGCTCCTTCGGTTTGGGAGCTGTTGATGCAGTTGGGCATGTTGGCCGGAGAGTGCTTGTCGGGCCGCGAACTGCAACCTTGCAGGTACCTCCAAGGTCCCAGGCCCAACGAAAGCCCCCAGACCCAAATGGAGAGGGGCTGCTTGGGGGCCCCCTGGGGGCCCTTCAGGCCAGCTAGGTCTTTGGGTCCTGGCTCCTTCGGTTTGGGAGCTGTTGCTGGACGTTGAGCATGTTGACCAGAGAGTGCTTCTCGGGCTGCGAACTGCAACCTTGCAGGTACCTCCCATGTCCCCGGCCCAACGAAAGCCCCCAGACCCAAATGGAGAGGGGCTGCTTGGTGGCCCCCTGGGGGCCCTTCAGGCCAGCTAGGTCTTTGGGTCCTGGCTCCTTCGCTTTGGGAGCTGTTGCTGCAGTTGGGCATGTTGGCCGGAGAGTGCTTCTCGGGCCGCGAACTGCAACCTTGCAGGTACCTCCCAGGTTCCAGGCCCAACGAAAGCCCCCAGACCCAAATGGAGAGGGGCTGTTTGGGGGCCCCCTGGGGACACTTCAGGCCAGCTAGGTCTTTGGGTCCTGGCTCCTTCGGTTTGGGAGCTGTTGCTGCAGTTGGGCATGTTGGCCGGAGAGTGCTTCTCGGGCTGCGAACTGCAACCTTGCAGGTAGCTCCCAGGTTCCCGGCCCAACGAAAGCCCCCAGACCCAAATGGAGAGGGGCTGCTTGGGGGCCCCCTGGGTGCCCTTCAGGCCAGCTAGGTCTTTGGGTCCTGGCTCCTTCGGTTTGGGAGCTGTTGCTGCAGTTGCGCATGTTGACCGGAGAGTGCTTCTCGGGCTGCGAACTGCAACCTTGCAGGTACCTCCCATGTCCCCGGCCCAACGAAAGCCCCCAGACCCAAATGGAGAGGGGCTGCTTGGGGGCCCCCTGGGGGCCCTTCAGGCCAGCTAGGTCTTTGGGTCCTGGCTCCTTCGGTTTGGGAGCTGTTGCTGCAGTTGTGCATTTTGGCCGGAGAGTGCTTCTCGGGCTGCGAACTGCAACCTTGCAGGTAGATCCCAGGTTCTCGGCCCAACGAAAGCCCCCAGACCCAAATGGAGAGGGGCTGTTTGGGGGCCCCCTGGGGGCCCTTCAGGTCAGCTAGGTCTTTGGGTCCTGGATCCTTCGGTTTGGGAGCTGTTGCTGCAGTTGGGCATGTTGGCCGGAGAGTGCTTCTCGGGCTGCGAACTGCAACCTTGCGGGTAGCTCCCAGGTTCCATGACCAAGGAAAGCCCCCAGACCCAAATGGAGAGGGGCTGCTTGGGGGCCCCTTGGGGCCCCTTCAGGCCAGCTAGGTCTTTGGGTCCTGGCTCCTTCGGTTTGGGAGCTGTTACTGCAGTTGGGCATGTTGGCCGGAGAGTGCTTCTCGGGCCGCGAACTGCAACCTTGCAGGTAGCTCCCAGGTTCGCGGCCCAACGAAAGCCCCCAGACCCAAATGGAGAGGGGCTGCTTGGGGGCCCCCTGGGGGCCCTTCAGGCCAGCTAGGTCTTTGGGTCCTGGCTCCTTCGGTTTGGGAGCTGTTGCTGCAGTTGGACATGTTGGCCGGAGAGTGCTTCTCGGGCCATGAACTACAACCTTGCAGGTAGCTCCCAAGTTCCCGGCCCAACGAAAGCCCCCAGACCCACATGGAGAGGGGCTGCTTGGGGGCCCCCTGGGGGCCCTTCAGGCCAGCTAGGTCTTTGGGTCCTGGCTCCTTCGGTTTGGGAGCTGTTGCTGCAGTTGGGCATGTTGGCCGGAGAGTGCTTCTCGGGCTGCGAACTGCAACCTTGCAGGTACCTCCCAGGTCCCAGGCCCAACGAAAGCCCCCAGACCCAAATTGAGAGGGGCTGCTTGGGGGCCCCCTGGGGGCCCTTCAGGCCAGCTAGGTCTTTGGGTCCTGGCTCCTTCGGTTTGGGAGCTGTTGCTGGACGTTGGGCATGTTGGCCGGAGAGTGCTTCTCGGGCTTCGAACTGCAACCTTGCAGGTACCTCCCAGGTTCCCGGGCCAACGAAAGCCCCCAGACCCAAATGGAGAGGGGCTGCTTGGGTGCCCCCTGGGGCCCCTTCAGGCCAGCTAGGTCTTTGGGTCCTGGTTCCTTCGGTTTGGGAGCTGTTGCTGGACGTTGGGCATGTTGGCCGGAGAGTGCTTCTCGGGCCGCGAACTGCAACCTTGCAGGTACCTCCCATGTCCCCGGCCCAACGAAAGCCCCCAGACCCAAATTGAGAGAGGCTGCCTGGGGGCCCCCTGGGGGCCCTTCAGGCCAGCTAGGTCTTTGGGTCCTGGCTCCTTCGGTTTGGGAGCTGTTGCTGCAGTTGGGCATGTTGGCCGGAGAGTGCTTCTCGGGCCGCGAACTGCAACCTTGCAGGTACCTCCCAGGTTCCATGCCCAACGAAAGCCCCCAGACCCAAATGGAGAGGGGCTGTTTGGGGGCCCCCTGGGGGCCCTTCAGGCCAGCTAGGTCTTTGGGTCCTGGCTCCTTCGGTTTGGGAGCTGTTGATGCAGTTGGGCATGTTGGCCGGAGAGTGCTTCTCGGGCCGCGAACTGCAACCTTGCAGGTAGCTCCCAGGTTCCCGGCCCAACGAAAGCCCCCAGACCCAAATGGAGAGGGGCTGCTTGGGGGCCCCTTGGGGCCCCTTCAGGCCAGCTAGGTCTTTGGGTCCTGGCTCCTTCGGTTTGGCAGCTGTTCCTGCAGTTGGGCATGTTGGCCGGAGAGTGCTTCTCGGGCTGCGAACTGCAACCTTGCAGGTACCTCCCAGGTCCCCGGCCCAACGAAAGCCCCCAGACCCAAATGGAGAGGGGCTGCTTGGGGGCCCCCTGGGGGCCCTTCAGGCCAGCTAGGTCTTTGGGTCCTGGCTCCTTCGGTTTGGGAGCTGTTGCTGCAGTTGGACATGTTGGCCGGAGAGTGCTTCTCGGGCCGTGAACTACAACCTTGCAGGTAGCTCCCAAGTTCCCGGCCCAACGAAAGCCCCCAGACCCACATGGAGAGGGGCTGCTTGGGGGCCCCTTGGGGCCCCTTCAGGCCAGCTAGGTCTTTGGGTCCTGGCTCCTTCGGTTTGGGAGCTGTTGCTGCAGTTGGGCATGTTGGCCGGAGAGTGCTTCTCGGGCTGCGAACTGCAACCTTGCAGGTACCTCCCAGGTCCCAGGCCCAACGAAAGCCCCCAGACCCAAATGGAGAGGGGCTGCTTGGGGGCCCCCTGGGGGCCCTTCAGGCCAGCTAGGTCTTTGGGTCCTGGCTCCTTCGGTTTGGGAGCTGTTGCTGGACGTTGGGCATGTTGGCCGGAGAATGCTTCTCGGGCTTCGAACTGCAACCTTGCAGGTACCTCCCAGGTTCCCGGCCCAACGAAAGCCCCCAGACCCAAATTGAGAGAGGCTGCCTGGGGGCCCCCTGGGGGCCCTTCAGGCCAGCTAGGTCTTTGGGTCCTGGCTCCTTCGGTTTGGGAGCTGTTGCTGCAGTTGGGCATGTTGGCCGGAGAGTGCTTCTCGGGCCGCGAACTGCAACCTTGCAGGTACCTCCCAGGTTCCATGCCCAACGAAAGCCCCCAGACCCAAATGGAGAGGGGCTGTTTGGGGGCCCCCTGGGGGCCCTTCAGGCCAGCTAGGTCTTTGGGTCCTGGCTCCTTCGGTTTGGGAGCTGTTGATGCAGTTGGGCATGTTGGCCGGAGAGTGCTTCTCGGGCCGCGAACTGCAACCTTGCAGGTAGCTCCCAGGTTCCCGGCCCAACGAAAGCCCCCAGACCCAAATGGAGAGGGGCTGCTTGGGGGCCCCTTGGGGCCCCTTCAGGCCAGCTAGGTCTTTGGGTCCTGGCTCCTTCGGTTTGGCAGCTGTTTCTGCAGTTGGGCATGTTGGCCGGAGAGTGCTTCTCGGGCTGCGAACTGCAACCTTGCAGGTACCTCCCAGGTCCCCGGCCCAACGAAAGCCCCCAGACCCAAATGGAGAGGGGCTGCTTGGGGGCCCCCTGGGGGCCCTTCAGGCCAGCTAGGTCTTTGGGTCCTGGCTCCTTCGGTTTGGGAGCTGTTGCTGCAGTTGGACATGTTGGCCGGAGAGTGCTTCTCGGGCCGTGAACTACAACCTTGCAGGTAGCTCCCAAGTTCCCGGCCCAACGAAAGCCCCCAGACCCACATGGAGAGGGGCTGCTTGGGGGCCCCTTGGGGCCCCTTCAGGCCAGCTAGGTCTTTGGGTCCTGGCTCCTTCGGTTTGGGAGCTGTTGCTGCAGTTGGGCATGTTGGCCGGAGAGTGCTTCTCGGGCTGCGAACTGCAACCTTGCAGGTACCTCCCAGGTCCCAGGCCCAACGAAAGCCCCCAGACCCAAATGGAGAGGGGCTGCTTGGGGGCCCCCTGGGGGCCCTTCAGGCCAGCTAGGTCTTTGGGTCCTGGCTCCTTCGGTTTGGGAGCTGTTGCTGGACGTTGGGCATGTTGGCCGGAGAATGCTTCTCGGGCTTCGAACTGCAACCTTGCAGGTACCTCCCAGGTTCCCGGCCCAACGAAAGCCCCCAGACCCAAATGGAGAGGGGCTGCTTGGGGGCCCCCTGGGGCCCCTTCAGGCCAGCTAGGTCTTTGGGTCCTGGTTCCTTCGGTTTGGGAGCTGTTGCTGGACGTTGAGCATGTTGGCCGGAGAGTGGTAATCGGGCCGTGAACTGCAACCTTGCAGGTACCTCCCTTGTCCCCGGCCCAACGAAAGCCCCCAGACCCAAATTGAGAGAGGCTGCCTGGGGGCCCCCTGGGGGCCATTCAGGCCAGCTAGGTCTTTGGGTCCTGGCTCCTTCGGTTTGGGAGCTGTTGCTGCAGTTGGGCATGTTGGCCGGAGAGTGCTTCTCGGGCCGCGAACTGCAACCTTGCAGGTACCTCCCAGGTTCCATGCCCAACGAAAGCCCCCAGACCCAAATGGAGAGGGGCTGTTTTGGGGCCCCCTGGGGGCCCTTCAGGCCAGCTAGGTCTTTGGGTCCTGGCTCCTTCGGTTTGGGAGCTGTTGCTGGACGTTGGACATGTTGGCCGGAGAGTGCTTCTCGGGCCGTGAACTACAACCTTGCAGGTAGCTCCCAGGTTCCCGGCCCAACGAAAGCCCCCAGACCCAAATGGAGAGGGGCTGCTTGGGGGCCCCTTGGGGCCCCTTCAGGCCAGCTAGGTCTTTGGGTCCTGGCTCCTTCGGTTTGGGAGCTGTTGCTGCAGTTGGGCATGTTGGCCGGAGAGTGCTTCTCGGGCCGCAAACTGCAACCTTGCAGGCACTTCCCAGGTTCCCGGCCCAACGAAAGCCCCCAGACCAAAATTGAGAGGGGCTGCTTGGGGGCCCCCGGGGACCCTCCAGGCCAGCTCTTTCTTTGGGTCCTGGCTCCTTCGGTTTGGGAGCTGTTGCTGCAGTTGGGCAAGTTGGCCAGAGAGTGCTTCTCGGTACGTGAACTGCAACCTTGCAGGTAGCTCCCAGGTTCCCGGCTCAACGAAAGCCCCCAGACCCAAATGGAGAGGGGCTGTTTGGGCGCCCCCTGGGGACTCTTCAGGCCAGCTAGGTCTTTGGGTCCTGGCTCCTTCGGTTTGGGAGCTGTTGCTGGACGTTGGGCATGATGGCCGGAGAATGCTTCTCGGGCCGCGAACTGCAACCTTGCAGGCACCTCCCAGGTTCCCAGCCCAACGAAAGACCCCAGACCCAAATTGAGAGGGGCTGCTTGCGGGCCCCCTGGGGGCTCTTCAGGCCAGCTATTTCTTTGGGTCCTGGCTCCTTCGGTTTGGGAGCTGTTGCTGCAGTTGTGCATGTTGGCCGGAGAGTGCTTCTCGGTACGTGAACTGCAACCTTGCAGGTAGCTCCCAGGTTCCATGCCCAACGAAAGCCCCCAGACCCAAATTGAGAGGGGCTGCTTGGGGGTCCCTTGGGGCCCCTTCAGGCCAGCTAGGTCTTTGGGTCCTGGCTCCTTCGGTTTGGGAGCTGTTGCTGCAGTTGGGCATGTTGGCCGGAGAGTGCTTCTCGGGCCGCGAACTGCAACCTTGCAGGTAGCTCCCAGGTTCCCGGCCCAACGAAAGCCCCCAGACCCAAATGGAGAGGGGCTGCTTGGGGGCCCCCTTGGGCCCCTTCAGGCCAGCTAGGTCTTTGGGTCCTGGCTCCTTCGCTTTGGGAGCTGTTGCTGGACGATGGGCAAGTTGGCCAGAGAGTGTTTCTCGGTACGTGAACTGCAACCTTGCAGGTAGCTCCCAGGTTCCCGGCCCAAGGAAAGCCCCCAGACCCAAATTGAGAGGGTCTGCTTGGGGGCCCCTTGGGGCCCCTTCAGGACAGCTTGGTCTTTGGGTCCTGGCTCCTTCGGTTTGGGAGCTGTTTCTGCAGTTGGGCATGTTGACCGGAGAGTGCTTCTCGGGCTGCGAACTGCAACCTTGAGGGTACCTCCCAGGTCCCCGGCCCAACGAAAGCCCCCAGACCCAAATGGAGAGGGGCTGCTTGGGGGCCCCCTGGGGGCCCTTCAGGCCAGCTAGGTCTTTGGGTCCTGGCTCCTTCGGTTTGGGAGCTGTTGCTGGACGTTTGGCATGTTGACCGGAGAGTGCTTCTCGGGCCGCGAACTGCAACCTTGTAGGTAGCTCCCAGGTTCCCGGGCCAACGAAAGCCCCCAGACCCAAATGGAGAGGGGCTGTTTGGGGGCCCCCTGGGGCCCCTTCAGGCCAGCTAGGTCTTTGGGTCCTGGCTCCTTCGGTTTGGGAGCTGTTGCTGGTCGTTGGGCATGTTGGCCGGAGAGTGCTTCTCGGGCCGCGAACTGCAACCTTGCAGGTAGCTCCCAGGTTCCCGGCCCAACAAAAGCCCCCAGACCCAAATGGAGAGGGGCTGTTTGGGGGCCCCCTTGGGCCCCTTCAGGCCAGCTAGGTCTTTGGGTCCTGGCTCCTTCGGTTTGGGAGCTGTTGCTGGACGTTGGGCAAGTTGGCCAGAGAGTGTTTCTCGGTACATGATTGCAACCTTGCAGGTAGCTCCCAGGTTCCCGGCCCAAGGAAAGCCCCCAGACCCAAATGGAGAGGGGCTGCTTGGGGGCCCCTTGGGGCCCCTTCAGGCCAGCTAGGTCTTTGGGTCCTGGCTCCTTCGGTTTGGGAGCTGTTGCTGGACGTTGGGCATGTTGGCCGGAGAGTGCTTCTCGGGCCGCGAACTGCAACCTTGCAGGCACCTCCCAGGTTCCCGGCCCAACGAAAGACCCCAGACCCAAATTGAGAGGGGCTGCTTGCGGGCCCCCTGGGGACCCTCCAGGCCAGCTATTTCTTTTGGTCCTGGCTCCTTCGGTTTGGGAGCTGTTGCTGCAGTTGTGCATGTTGGCCGGAGAGTGCTTCTCGGGCCGCGAACTGCAACCTTGCAGGCACCTCCCAGGTTCCCGGCCCAACGAAAGACCCCAGACCCAAATTGAGAGGGGCTGATGCGGGCCCCCTGGGGACCCTCCAGGCCAGCTATTTCTTTGGGTCCTGGCTCCTTCGGTTTGGGAGCTGTTGCTGCAGTTGGGCATGTTGGCCGGAGAGTGCTTCTCGGTACGTGAACTGCAACCTTGCAGGTAGCTCCCAGGTTCCATGCCCAAGGAAATCCCCCAGACCCAAATTGAGAGGGGCTGCTTGGGGGCCCCTTGGGGCCCCTTCAGGCCAGCTAGGTCTTTGGGTCCTGGCTCCTTCGGTTTGGGAGCTGTTGCTGCAGTTGGGCATGTTGGCCGGAGAGTGCTTCTCGGGCCGCGAACTGCAACCTTGCAGGTAGCTCCCAGGTTCCCGTCCCAACGAAAGCCCCCAGACCCAAATGGAGAGGGGCTGTTTGGGGGCCCCCTTGGGCCCCTTCAGGCCAGCTAGGTCTTTGGGTCCTGGCTCCTTCGGTTTGGGAGCTGTTGCTGCAGTTGGCCATGTTGGCCGGAGAGTGCTTCTCGGGCCGCGAACTGCAACCTTGCAGGTACCTCCCAGGTTCCCGGCCCAACAAAAGCCCCCAGACCCAAATGGAGAGGGGCTGTTTGGGGGCCCCCTGGGGGCCCTTCAGGCCAGCTAGGTCTTTGGGTCCTGGCTCCTTCGGTTTGGGAGCTGTTGCTGCAGTTGGGCATGTTGGCCGGAGAATGCTTCTCGGGCCGCGAACTTCAACCTTTCAGGTACCTCCCAGGTTCCCGTCCCAATGAAAGACCCCAGACCCAAATGGAGAGGGGCTGCTTGGGGGCCCCTGGGGCCCCTTCAGGCCAGCTAGGTCCTTGGGTCCTGGCTCCTTCGGTTTGGGAGCTGTTGCTGGACGTTGGGCATGTTGGCCGGAGAGTGCTTCTCGGGCTGCGAACTGCAACCTTGCAGGCACCTCCCAGGTTCCCGGAACAACGAAAGACCCCAGACCCAAATTGAGAGGGGCTGCTTGCGGGCCCCCTGGGGACCCTCCAGGCCAGCTAGGTCTTTGGGTCCTGGCTCCTTCGGTTTGGGAGCTGTTGCTGCAGTTGTGCATGTTGGCCGGAGAGTGCTTCTCGGTACGTGAACTGCAACCTTGCAGGTAGCTCCCAGGTTCCATGCCCAAGGAAAGCCCCCAGACCCAAATGGAGAGGGGCTGCTTGGGGGCCCCTTGGGGCCCCTTCAGGCCAGCTAGGTCTTTGGGTCCTGGCTCCTTCGGTTTGGGAGCTGTTGCTGGACGTTGGGCATGATGGCCGGAGAGTGCTTCTCGGGCCGCGAACTGCAACCTTGCAGGCACCTCCCAGGTTCCCGGCCCAACGAAAGACCCCAGACCCAAATTGAGAGGGGCTGCTTGCGGGCCCCCTGGGAACCCTCCAGGCCAGCTATTTCTTTGGGTCCTGGCTCCTTCGCTTTGGGAGCTGTTGCTGCAGTTGTGCATGTTGGCCGGAGAGTGCTTCTCGGTACGTGAACTGCAACCTTGCAGGTAGCTCCCAGGTTCCATGCCCAAGGAAAGCCCCCAGACCCAAATTGAGAGGGGCTGTTTGGGGGCCCCTTGGGGCCCCTTCAGGCCAGCTAGGTCTTTGGGTCCTGGCTCCTTCGGTTTGGGAGCTGTTGCTGCAGTTGGGCATGTTGGCCGGAGAGTGCTTCTCGGGCCGCGAACTGCAACCTTGCAGGTAGCTCCCAGGTTCCCGTCCCAACGAAAGCCCCCAGACCCAAATGGAGAGGGGCTGTTTGGGGGCCCCCTGGGGCCCCTTCAGGCCAGCTAGGTCCTTGGGTCCTGGCTCCTTCGGTTTGGGAGCTGTTGCTGGACGTTGGGCATGTTGGCCGGAGAGTGCTTCTCGGGCCGCGAACTGCAACCTTGCAGGCACCTCCCAGGTTCCCGGCCCAACGAAAGACCCCAGACCCAAATTGAGAGGGGCTGCTTGCGGGCCCCCTGGGGACCCTCCAGGCCAGCTAGGTCTTTGGGTCCTGGCTCCTTCGGTTTGGGAGCTGTTGCTGGACGTTGGGCATGATGGCCGGAGAGTGCTTCTCGGGCCGCGAACTGCAACCTTGCAGGCACCTCCCAGGTTCCCGGCCCAACGAAAGACCCCAGACCCAAATTGAGAGGGGCTGCTTGCGGGCCCCCTGGGGACCCTCCAGGCCAGCTATTTCTTTGGGTCCTGGCTCCTTCGGTTTGGGAGCTGTTGCTGCAGTTGTGCATGTTGGCCGGAGAGTGCTTCTCGGTACGTGAACTGCAACCTTGCAGGTACCTCCCAGGTTCCATGCCCAAGGAAAGCCCCCAGACCCAAATTGAGAGGGGCTGCTTGGGGGCCCCCTGGGGGCCCTTCAGGCCAGCTAGGTCTTTGGGTCCTGGCTCCTTCGGTTTGGGAGCTGTTGCTGCAGTTGGGCATGTTGGCCGGAGAATGCTTCTCGGGCCGCGAACTGCAACCTTGCAGGTACCTCCCAGGTTCCCGTCCCAATGAAAGACCCCAGACCCAAATGGAGAGGGGCTGCTTGGGGGCCCCTGGGGCCCCTTCAGGCCATCTAGGTCCTTGGGTCCTGGCTCCTTCGGTTTGGGAGCTGTTGCTGGACGTTGGGCATGTTGGCCGGAGAGTGCTTCTCGGGCCGCGAACTGCAACCTTGCAGGCACCTCCCAGGTTCCCGGCCCAACGAAAGACCCCAGACCCAAATTGAGAGGGGCTGCTTGCGGGCCCCCTGGGGACCCTCCAGGCCAGCTATTTCTTTGGGTCCTGGCTCCTTCGGTTTGGGAGCTGTTGCTGCAGTTGTGCATGTTGGCCGGAGAGTGCTTCTCGGTACGTGAACTGCAACCTTGCAGGTAGCTCCCAGGTCCCAGGCCCAACGAAAGCCCCCAGACCCAAATTGAGAGGGGCTGCTTGGGGGCCCCCTGGGGGCCCCTTCAGGCCAGCTAGGTCTTTGGGTCCTGGCTCCTTCGGTTTGGGAGCTGTTGCTGGACGTTGGGCATGTTGGCCGGAGAGTGCTTCTCGGGCCGCGAACTGCAACCTTGCAGGTAGCTCCCAGGTTCCCGTCCCAACGAAAGCCCCCAGACCCAAATGGAGAGGGGCTGTTTGGGGGCCCCCTGGGGCCACTTCAGGCCAGCTAGGTCTTTGGGTCCTGGCTCCTTCGGTTTGGGAGCTGTTGCTGGACGTTGGGCAAGTTGGCCAGAGAGTGTTTCTCGGTACGTGAACTGCAACCTTGCAGGTAGCTCCCAGGTTCCCGGCCCAAGGAAAGCCCCCAGACCCAAATGGAGAGGGGCTGCTTGGGGGCCCCTTGGGGCCCCTTCAGGCCAGCTAGGTCTTTGGGTCCTGGCTCCTTCGGTTTGGGAGCTGTTTCTGCAGTTGTGCATGTTGACCGGAGAGTGCTTCTCGGGCTGCGAACTGCAACCTTGCAGGTACCTCCCAGGTCCCCGGCCCAACGAAAGCCCCCAGACCCAAATGGAGAGGGGCTGCTTTGGGGCCCCCTGGGGGCCCTTCAGGCCAGCTAGGTCTTTGGGTCCTGGCTCCTTCGGTTTGGGAGCTGTTGCTGGACGTTTGGCATGTTGACCGGAGAGTGCTTCTCGGGCTGCGAACTGCAACCTTGCAGGTACCTCCCAGGTCCCAGGCCCAACGAAATCCCCCAGACACAAATTGAGAGGGGCTGCTTGGGGGCCCCCTGGGGGCCCTTCAGGCCAGCTAGGTCTTTGGGTCCTGGCTCCTTCGGTTTGGGAGCTGTTGCTGCAGTTGGGCATGTTGGCCGGAGAATGCTTCTCGGGCCGCGAACTGCAACCTTGTAGGTAGCTCCCAGATTCCCGTCCCAACGAAAGCCCCCAGACCCAAATGGAGAGGGGCTTTTTGGGGGCCCCTGGGGCCCCTTCAGGCCAGCTAGGTCCTTGGGTCCTGGCTCCTTCGGTTTGGGAGCTGTTGCTGGACGTTGGGCATGTTGGCCGGAGAGTGCTTCAAGGGCCGTGAACTGCAACCTTGCAGGTAGCTCCCAGGTTCCCGGCTCAACGAAAGCCCCCAGACCCAAATGGAGAGGGGCTGTTTGGGGGCCCCCTGGGGACTCTTCAGGCCAGCTAGGTCTTTGGGTCCTGGCTCCTTCGGTTTGGGAGCTGTTGCTGCAGTTGGGCATGATGGCCGGAGAGTGCTTCTCGGGCCGCGAACTGCAACCTTGCAGGCACCTCCCAGGTTCCCGGCCCAACGAAAGACCCCAGACCCAAATTGAGAGGGGCTGCTTGCGGGCCCCCTGAGGACCCTCCAGGCCAGCTATTTCTTTGAGTCCTGGCTCCTTCGGTTTGGGAGCTGTTGCTGCAGTTGTGCATGTTGGCCGGAGAGTGCTTCTCGGTACGTGAACTGCAACCTTGCAGGTAGCTCCCAGGTTCCATGCCCAAGGAAAGCCCCCAGACCCAAATTGAGAGGGGCTGCTTGGGGGCCCCTTGG
Source organism: Gallinula chloropus (assembly GCF_964237585.1). Lineage (NCBI taxonomy): Eukaryota > Metazoa > Chordata > Aves > Gruiformes > Rallidae > Gallinula > Gallinula chloropus. The sequence continues at coordinate 16,904,869 of NC_140101.1, read as the reverse complement.
GCCCCTTCAGGCCAGCTAGGTCTTTGGGTCCTGGCTCCTTCGGTTTGGGAGCTGTTGCTGCAGTTGGGCATGTTGGCCGGAGAGTGCTTCTCGGGCCGCGAACTGCAACCTTGCAGGTAGCTCCCAGGTTCCCGGCCCAACGAAAGCCCCCAGACCCAAATGGAGAGGGGCTGTTTGGGGGCCCCCTGGGGCCACTTCAGGCCAGTTAGGTCTTTGGGTCCTGGCTCCTTCGGTTTGGGAGCTGTTGCTGGACGTTGGGCAAGTTGGCCAGAGAGTGTTTCTCGGTACGTGAACTGCAACCTTGCAGGTAGCTCCCAGGTTCCCGGCCCAAGGAAAGCCCCCAGACCCAAATTGAGAGGGGCTGTTTGGTGGCCCCTTGGGGCCCCTTCAGGCCAGCTAGGTCTTTGGGTCCTGGCTCCTTCGGTTTGGGAGCTGTTTCTGCAGTTGGGCATGTTGACCGGAGAGTGCTTCTCGGGCTGCGAACTGCAACCTTGCAGGTACCTCCCAGGTCCCCGGCCCAACGAAAGCCCCCAGACCCAAATGGAGAGGGGCTGCTTGGGGGCCCCCTGGGGGCCCTTCAGGCCAGCTAGGTCTTTGGGTCCTGGCTCCTTCGGTTTGGGAGCTGTTGCTGGACGTTTGGAATGTTGACCGGAGAGTGCTTCTCGGGCTGCGAACTGCAACCTTGCAGGTACCTCCCAGGTCCCAGGCCCAACGAAAGCCCCCAGACACAAACTGAGAGGGGCTGCTTGGGGGCCCCCTGGGGGCACTTCAGGCCAGCTAGGTCTTTGGGTCCTGGCTCCTTCGGTTTGGGAGCTGTTGGTGGTCGTTGGGTATGTTGGCCGGAGAGTGCTTCTCGGGCCGCGAACTGCAACCTTGCAGGTAGCTCCCAGGTTCCCGGCCCAACGAAAGCCCCCAGACCCAAACGGAGACGGGCGGTTTTGGTGCCCTCTGGGGACTCTTCAGGCCAGCTAGGTCTTTGGGTCCTGGCTCCTTCGGTTTGGGAGCTGTTGCTGGACGTTGGGCATGTTGGCCGGAGAGTGCTTCTCGGTACGTGAACTGCAACCTTGCAGGTAGCTCCCAGGTTCCATGCCCAAGGAAAGCCCCCAGACCCAAATTGAGAGGGGCTGCTTGGGGGCCCCTTGGGGCCCCTTCAGGCCAGCTAGGTCTTTGGGTCCTGGCTCCTTCGGTTTGGGAGCTGTTTCTGCAGTTGGGCATGTTGGCCGGAGAGTGCTTCTCGGGCTGCGAACTGCAACCTTGCAGGTACCTCCCAGGTCCCCGGCCCAACGAAAGCCCCCAGACCCAAATGGAGAGGGGCAGCTTTGGGGCCCCCTGGGGGCCCTTCAGGCCAGCTAGGTCTTTGGGTCCTGGCTCCTTCGGTTTGGGAGCTGTTGCTGGACGTTTGGCATGTTGACCGGAGAGTGCTTCTCGGGCTGCGAACTGCAACCTTGCAGGTAGCTCCCAGGTTCCCGTCCCAACGAAAGCCCCCAGACCCAAATGGAGAGGGGCTGTTTGGGGGCCCCCTGGGGCCCCTTCAGGCCAGCTAGGTCTTTGGGTCCTGGCTCCTTCAGTTTGGGAGCTGTTGCTGGACGTTGGGCATGTTGGCCGGAGAGTGCTTCTCGGGCCGCGAACTGCAACCTTGCAGGTAGCTCCCAGGTTCCCGGCCCAACGAAAGCCCCCAGACCCAAATGGAGAGGGGCTGCTTGGGGGCCCCCTTGGGGCTCTTCAGGCCAGCTAGTTCTTTGGGTCCTGGCTCCTTCGGTTTGGGAGCTGTTGCTGCAGTTGGGCATGTTGGCCGGAGAATGCTTCTCGGGCCGCGAACTGCAACCTTGTAGGTAGCTCCCAGGTTCCTGTCCCAACGAAAGCCCCCAGACCCAAATGGAGAGGGGCTCTTTGGGGGCCCCTGGGGCCCCTTCAGGCCAGCTAGGTCCTTGGGTCCTGGCTCCTTCGGTTTGGGAGCTGTTGCTGGACGTTGGGCATGTTGGCCGGAGAGTGCTTCAAGGGCCGTGAACTTCAACCTTGCAGGTAGCTCCCAGGTTCCCGGCTCAACGAAAGCCCCCAGACCCAAATGGAGAGGGGCTGTTTGGGGGCCCCCTGGGGACTCTTCAGGCCAGCTAGGTCTTTGGGTCCTGGCTCCTTCGGTTTGGGAGCTGTTGCTGCAGTTGGGCATGATGTCCGGAGAGTGCTTCTCGGGCCGCGAACTGCAACCTTGCAGGCACCTCCCAGGTTCCCGGCCCAACGAAAGACCCCAGACCCAAATGGAGAGGGGCTGCTTGCGGGCCCCCTGAGGACCCTCCAGGCCAGCTATTTCTTTGGGTCCTGGCTCCTTCGGTTTGGGAGCTGTTGCTGCAGTTGTGCATGTTGGCCGGAGAGTGCTTCTCGGTACGTGAACTGCAACCTTGCAGGTACCTCCCAGGTTCCATGCCCAAGGAAAGCCCCCAGACCCAAATTGAGAGGGGCTCCTTGGGGGCCCCTTGGGCCCCTTCAGGCCAGCTAGGTCTTTGGGTCCTGGCTCCTTCGGTTTGGGAGCTGTTGCTGCAGTTGGGCATGTTGGCCGGAGAGTGCTTCTTGTGCCGCGAACTGCAATCTTGCAGGTAGCTCCCAGGTTCCCGTCCCAACGAAAGCCCCCAGACCCAAATGGAGAGGGGCTGTTTGGGGGCCCCCTTGGGCCCCTTCAGGCCAGCTAGGTCTTTGGGTCCTGGCTCCTTCGGTTTGGGAGCTGTTGCTGGACGTTGGGCAAGTTGGCCAGAGAGTGTTTCTCGGTACTTGAACTGCAACCTTGCAGGTAGCTCCCAGGTTCCCAGCCAAGGAAAGCCCCCAGACCCAAATTGAGAGGGGCTGCTTGGGGGCCCCTTGGGGCCCCTTCAGGCCAGCTAGGTCTTTGGGTCCTGGCTCCTTCGGTTTGGGAGCTGTTGCTGGACGTTTGGCATGTTGACCGGAGAGTGCTTCTCGGGCTGCGAACTGCAACCTTGCAGGTACCTCCCAGGTCCCAGGCCCAACGAAAGCCCCCAGACCCAAATGGAGAGGGGCTGCTTGGGGGCCCCCTGGGGGCCCTTCAGGCCAGCTAGGTCTTTGGGTCCTGGCTCCTTCGGTTTGGGAGCTGTTGCTGCAGTTGGGCATGTTGACCGGAGAGTGCTTCTCGGGCCGCGAACTGCAACCTTGCAGGTAGCTCCCAGGTTCCCGGCCCAACGAAAGCCCCCAGACCCAAATGGAGAGGGGCTGTTTGGGGGCCCCCTGGGGACACTTCAGGCCAGCTAGGTCTTTGGGTCCTGGCTCCTTCGGTTTGGGAGCTGTTGCTGGACGTTGGGCATGTTGGCCGGAGAGTGCTTCTCGGGCCGCGAACTGCAACCTTGCAGGTAGCTCCCAGGTTCCCGGCCCAACGAAAGCCCCCAGACCCAAATGGAGAGGGGCTGTTTGGGGGCCCCCTGGGGGCCCTTCAGGCCAGCTAGTTCTTTGGGTCCTGGCTCCTTCGGTTTGGGAGCTGTTGCTGCAGTTGCGCATTTTGGCCGGAGAATGCTTCTCGGGCCGCGAACTGCAAACTTGTAGGTAGCTCCCAGGTTCCCGGCCCAATGAAAGCCCCCAGACCCAAATGGAGAGGGGCTCTTTGGGGGCCCCTGGGGCCCCTTCAGGCCAGCTAGGTCCTTGGGTCCTGGCTCCTTCGGTTTGGGAGCTGTTGCTGGACGTTGGGCATGTTGGCCGGACAGTGCTTCAAGGGCCGTGAACTGCAACCTTGCAGGTAGCTCCCAGGTTCCCGGCTCAACGAAAGCCCCCAGACCCAAATGGAGAGGGGCTGTTTGGGGGCCCCCTGGGGACTCTTCAGGCCAGCTAGGTCTTTGGGTCCTGGCTCCTTCGGTTTGGGAGCTGTTGCTGCAGTTGGGCATGATGGCCGGAGAGTGCTTCTCGGGCCGCGAACTGCAACCTTGCAGGCACCTCCCAGGTTCCCGGCCCAACGAATGACCCCAGACCCAAATTGAGAGGGGCTGCTTGCGGGCCCCCTGGGGACCCTCCAGGCCAGCTAGGTCTTTGGGTCCTGGCTCCTTCGGTTTGGGAGCTGTTGCTGCAGTTGTGCATGTTGGCCGGAGAGTGCTTCTTGGTACGTGAACTGCAACCTTGCAGGTAGCTCCCAGGTTCCATGCCCAAGGAAAGCCCCCAGACCCAAATTGAGAGGGGCTGCTTGGGGGCCCCTTGGGCCCCATCAGGCCAGCTAGGTCTTTGGGTCCTGGCTCCTTCGGTTTGGGAGCTGTTGCTGCAGTTGGGCATGTTGACCGGAGAGTGCTTCTCGGGCTGCGAACTGCAACCTTGCAGGTACCTCCCAGGTCCCCGGCCCAACGAAAGCCCCCAGACCCAAATGGAGAGGGGCTGCTTGGGGGCCCCCTGGGGGCCCTTCAGGCCAGCTAGGTCTTTGGGTCCTGGCTCCTTCGGTTTGGGAGCTGTTGGTGGTCGTTGGGCATGTTGGCCGGAGAGTGCTTCTCGGGCCGCGAACTGCAACCTTGCAGGTAGCTCCCAGGTTCCCGGCCCAACAAAAGCCCCCAGACCCAAATGGAGACGGGCTGTTTTGGTACGCTCTGGGGACTCTTCAGGCCAGCTAGGTCTTTGGGTCCTGGCTCCTTCGGTTTGGGAGCTGTTGCTGGACGTTGGGCATGTTGGCCGGAGAGTGCTTCTCGGGCCGCGAACTGCAACCTTGCAGGCACCTCCCAGGTTCCCGGCCCAACGAATGACCCCAGACCCAAATTGAGAGGGGCTGCTTGCGGGCCCCCTGGGGACCCTCCAGGCCAGCTATTTCTTTGGGTCCTGGCTCCTTCGGTTTGGGAGCTGTTGCTGCAGTTGTGCATGTTGGCCGGAGAGTGCTTCTTGGTACGTGAACTGCAACCTTGCAGGTAGCTCCCAGGTTCCATGCCCAAGGAAAGCCCCCAGACCCAAATTGAGAGGGGCTGCTTGGGTGCCCCTTGGGCCCCTTCAGGCCAGCTAGGTCTTTGGGTCCTGGCTCCTTCGGTTTGGGAGCTGTTGCTGCAGTTGGGCATGTTGACCGGAGAGTGCTTCTCGGGCTGCGAACTGCAACCTTGCAGGTACCTCCCAGGTCCCCGGCCCAACGAAAGCCCCCAGACCCAAATGGAGAGGGGCTGCTTGGGGGCCCCCTGGGGGCCCTTCAGGCCAGCTAGGTCTTTGGGTCCTGGCTCCTTCGGTTTGGGAGCTGTTGGTGGTCGTTGGGCATGTTGGCCGGAGAGTGCTTCTCGGGCCGCGAACTGCAACCTTGCAGGTAGCTCCCAGGTTCCCGGCCCAACAAAAGCCCCCAGACCCAAATGGAGACGGGCTGTTTTGGTACGCTCTGGGGACTCTTCAGGCCAGCTAGGTCTTTGGGTCCTGGCTCCTTCGGTTTGGGAGCTGTTGCTGGACGTTGGGCATGTTGGCCGGAGAGTGGTTCTCGGGCCGTGAACTGCAACCTTGCAGGTACATCCCATGTCCCCGGCCCAACGAAAGCCCCCAGACCCAAATTGAGAGAGGCTGTTTGGGGGCCTACTGGGGGCCCTTCAGGCCAGCTAGGTCTTTGGGTCCTGGCTCCTTCGGTTTGGGAGGTGTTGCTGCAGTTGTGCATGTTGGCCGGAGAGTGCTTCTCGGGCCGCGAACTGCAACCTTGCAGGTACCTCCCAGGTTCCATGCCCAACGAAAGCCCCCAGACCCAAATGGAGAGGGGCTGTTTGGGGGCCCCCTGGGGGCCCTTCAGGCCAGCTAGGTCTTTGGGTCCTGGCTCCTTCGGTTTGGGAGCTGTTGATGCAGTTGGGCATGTTGGCCGGAGAGTGCTTCTCGGGCCGTGAACTACAACCTTGCAGGTAGCTCCCAGGTTCCCGGCCCAAGGAAAGCCCCCAGACCCAAATGGAGAGGGGCTGCTTGGGCCCCCTTGGGGCCCCTTCAGGCCAGCTAGGTCTTTGGGTCCTGGCTCCTTCGGTTTGGGAGCTGTTGATGCAGTTGGGCATGTTGGCCGGAGAGTGCTTCTCGGGCCGCGAACTGCAACCTTGCAGGTACCTCCCAGGTTCCCGGCCCAACGAAAGCCCCCAGACCCAAATGGAGAGGGGCTGCTTGGGGGCCCCCTGGGGCCCCTTCAAGCCAGCTAGGTCTTTGGGTCCTGGCTCCTTCGGTTTGGGAGCTGTTGCTGCAGTTGGGCATGTTGGCCAGAGAGTGCTTCTCGGGCCGCGAACTGCAACCTTGCAGGTACCTCCCAGGTTCCATGCCCAACGAAAGCCCCCAGACCCAAATGGAGAGGGGCTGTTTGGGGGCCCCCTGGGGGCCCTTCAGGCCAGCTAGGTCTTTGGGTCCTGGCTCCTTTGGTTTGGGAGCTGTTGCTGGACTTTGGACATGTTGGCCGGAGAGTGCTTCTCGGGCCGTGAACTACAACCTTGCAGGTAGCTCCCAGGTTCCCGGCCCAACGAAAGCCCCCAGACCCAAATGGAGAGGGGCTGCTTGGGGGCCCCTTGGGGCGCCTTCAGGCCAGCTAGGTCTTTGGGTCCTGGCTCCTTCGGTTTGGGAGCTGTTGATGCAGTTGGGCATGTTGTCCGGAGAGTGCTTCTCGGGCCGCGAACTGCAACCTTGCAGGTACCTCCCAGGTTCCCGGCCCAACGAAAGCCCCCAGACCCAAATGGAGAGGGGCTGCTTGGGGGCCCCCTGGGGCCCCTTCAGGCCAGCTAGGTCTTTGGGTCCTGGCTCCTTCGGTTTGGGAGCTGTTGCTGGACGTTGGGCATGTTGGCCGGAGAGTGCTTCTCGGGCCGCGAACTGCAACCTTGCAGGTAGCTCCCAGGTTCCCGGCCCAACGAAAGCCCCCAGACCCAAATGGAGAGGGGCTGCTTGGGGGCCCCCTGGGGGCCCTTCAGGCCAGCTAGTTCTTTGGGTCCTGGCTCCTTCGGTTTGGGAGCTGTTGCTGCAGTTGGGCATGTTGGCGGGAGAATGCTTCTCGGGCCGCGAACTGCAACCTTGCAGGTAGCTCCCAGGTTCCCGGCCCAACGAAAGCCCCCAGACCCAAATGGAGAGGGGCTCTTTGGGGGCCCCCTGGGGACTCTTTAGGCCAGCTAGGTCTTTGGGTCCTGGCTCCTTCGGTTTGGGAGCTGTTGCTGGACGTTGTGCATGATGGCCGGAGAGTGCTTCTCGGGCCACGAACTGCAACCTTGCAGGCACCTCCCAGGTTCCCGACCCAACGAAAGACCCCAGACCCAAATGGAGAGGGGCTGCTTGGGGGCCCCCTGGGGACCCTCCAGGCCAGCTATTTCTTTGGGTCCTGGCTCCTTCGGTTTGGGAGCTGTTGCTGCAGTTGTGCATGTTGGCCGCAGAGTGCTTCTCGGGCTGCGAACTGCAACCTTGCAGGTACATCCCATGTCCCCGGCCCAACGAAAGCCCCCAGACCCAAATGGAGAGGGGCTGCTTGGGGGCCCCCTGGGGGCCCTTCAGGCCAGCTAGGTCTTTGGGTCCTGGCTCCTTCGGTTTGGGAGCTGTTGCTGCAGTTGGGCATGTTGGCCGGAGAGTGCTTCTCGGGCCGTGAACTAAAACCTTGCAGGTACCTCCCAGGTTCCCGGCCCAAGGAAAGCCCCCAGACCCAAATGGAGAGGGGCTGCTTGGGCCCCCTTGGGGCCCCTTCAGGCCAGCTAGGTCTTTGGGTCCTGGCTCCTTCGGTTTGGGAGCTGTTGCTGGACGTTGGGCATGTTGGCCGGAGAGTGCTTCTCGGGCCGCGAACTGCAACCTTGCAGGTAGCTCCCAGGTTCCCGGCCCAACGAAAGCCCCCAGACCCAAATGGAGAGGGGCTGCTTGGGGGCCCCCTGGGGCCCCTTCAAGCCAGCTAGGTCTTTGGGTCCTGGCTCCTTCGGTTTGGGAGCTGTTGCTGGACGTTGGGCATGTTGGCCAGAGAGTGCTTCTCGGGCCGCGAACTGCAACCTTGCAGGTAGCTCCCAGGTTCCCGGCCCAACGAAAGCCCCCAGACCCAAATGGAGAGGGGCTGCTTGGGGGCCCCCTGGGGGCCCTTCAGGCCAGCTAGTTCTTTGGGTCCTGGCTCCTTCGGTTTGGGAGCTGTTGCTGCAGTTGGGCATGTTGGCCGGAGAGTGCTTCTCGGGCCGCGAACTGCAACCTTGCAGGTACCTCCCAGGATCCATGCCCAACGAAAGCCCCCAGACCCAAATGGAGAGGGGCTGTTTGGGGGCCCCCTGGGGGCCCTTCAGGCCAGCTAGGTCTTTGGGTCCTGGCTCCTTTGGTTTGGGAGCTGTTGCTGGACTTTGGACATGTTGGCCGGAGAGTGCTTCTCGAGCCGTGAACTACAACCTTGCAGGTAGCTCCCAGGTTCCCGGCCCAAGGAAAGCCCCCAGACCGAAATGGAGAGGGGCTGCTTGGGGGCCCCTTGGGGCCCCTTCAGGCCAGCTAGGTCTTTGGGTCCTGGCTCCTTCGGTTTGGGAGCTGTTGATGCAGTTGGGCATGTTGTCCGGAGAGTGCTTCTCGGGCCGCGAACTGCAACCTTGCAGGCACCTCCCAGGTTCCCGACCCAACGAAAGACCCCAGACCCAAATGGAGAGGGGCTGCTTGGGGGCCCCCTGGGGACCCTCCAGGCCAGCTATTTCTTTGGGTCCTGGCTACTTCGGTTTGGGAGCTGTTGCTGCAGTTGTGCATGTTGGCCGCAGAGTGCTTCTCGGGCTGCGAACTGCAACCTTGCAGGTACCTCCCAGGTTCCATGCCCAACGAAAGACCCCAGACCAAAATTGAGAGGGGCTGCTTGGGTGCCCCCTGGGGGCCCTTCAGGCCAGCTAGGTCTTTGGGTCCTGGCTCCTTCGGTTTGGGAGCTGTTGCTGCAGTTGGGCATGTTGGCCGGAGAGTGCTTCTCGGGCCGTGAACTAAAACTTTGCAGGTACCTCTCAGGTTCCCGGCCCAAGGAAAGCCCCCAGACCCAAATGGAGAGGGGCTGCTTGGGCCCCCTTGGGGCCCCTTCAGGCCAGCTAGGTCTTTGGGTCCTGGCTCCTTCGGTTTGGGAGCTGTTGCTGGACGTTGGGCATGTTGGCCGGAGAGTGCTTCTCGGGCCGCGAACTGCAACCTTGCAGGTAGCTCCCAGGTTCCCGGCCCAACGAAAGCCCCCAGACCCAAATGGAGAGGGGCTGCTTGGGGGCCCCCTGGGGCCCCTTCAAGCCAGCTAGGTCTTTGGGTCCTGGCTCCTTCGGTTTGGGAGCTGTTGCTGGACGTTGGGCATGTTGGCCAGAGAGTGCTTCTCGGGCCGCGAACTGCAACCTTGCAGGTAGCTCCCAGGTTCCCGTCCCAACGAAAGCCCCCAGACCCAAATGGAGAGGGGCTGCTTGGGGGCCCCCTGGGGGCCCTTCAGGCCAGCTAGTTCTTTGGGTCCTGGCTCCTTCGGTTTGGGAGCTGTTGCTGCAGTTGGGCATGTTGGCCGGAGAGTGCTTCTCGGGCCGCGAACTGCAACCTTGCAGGTACCTCCCAGGTTCCATGCCCAACGAAAGCCCCCAGACCCAAATGGAGAGGGGCTGTTTGGGGGCCCCCTGGGGGCCCTTCAGGCCAGCTAGGTCTTTGGGTCCTGGCTCCTTTGGTTTGGGAACTGTTGCTGGACTTTGGACATGTTGGCCGGAGAGTGCTTCTCGAGCCGTGAACTACAACCTTGCAGGTAGCTCCCAGGTTCCCGGCCCAAGGAAAGCCCCCAGACCGAAATGGAGAGGGGCTGCTTGGGGGCCCCTTGGGGCCCCTTCAGGCCAGCTAGGTCTTTGGGTCCTGGCTCCTTCGGTTTGGGAGCTGTTGATGCAGTTGGGCATGTTGTCTTGAGAGTGCTTCTCGGGCCGCGAACTGCAACCTTGCAGGTACCTCCCAGGTTCCCGGCCCAACGAAAGCCCCCAGACCCAAATGGAGAGGGGCTGCTTGGGGGCCCCCTGGGGGCCCTTCAGGCCAGCTAGTTCTTTGGGTCCTGGCTCCTTCGGTTTGGGAGCTGTTGCTGCAGTTGGGCATGTTGGCCGGAGAATGCTTCTCGGGCCGCGAACTGCAACCTTGCAGGTAGCTCCCAGGTTCCCGGCCCAACGAAAGCCCCCAGACCCAAATGGAGAGGGGCTGCTTGGGGGCCCCCTGGGGTCTCTTCAGGCCAGCTAGGTCTTTGGGTCCTGGCTCCTTCGGTTTGGGAGCTGTTGCTGGACGTTGTGCATGATGGCCGGAGAGTGCTTCTCGGGCCGCGAACTGCAACCTTGCAGGCACCTCCCAGGTTCCCGACCCAACGAAAGACCCCAGACCCAAATGGAGAGGGGCTGCTTGGGGGCCCCCTGGGGACCCTCCAGGCCAGCTATTTCTTTGGGTCCTGGCTACTTCGGTTTGGGAGCTGTTGCTGCAGTTGTGCATGTTGGCCGCAGAGTGCTTCTCGGGCTGCGAACTGCAACCTTGCAGGTACCTCCCAGGTTCCATGCCCAACGAAAGCCCCCAGACCAAAATTGAGAGGGGCTGCTTGGGTGCCCCCTGGGGGCCCTTCAGGCCAGCTAGGTCTTTGGGTCCTGGCTCCTTCGGTTTGGGAGCTGTTGCTGCAGTTGGGCATGTTGGCCGCAGAGTGCTTCTCGGGCTGCGAACTGCAACCTTGCAGGTAGCTCCCAGTTTCCCGGCCCAAGGAAAGCCCCCAGACCCAAATGGAGAGGGGCTGTTTTGGGGCCCCCTTGGGGCCCTTCAGGCCAGCTAGGTCTTTGGGTCCTGGCTCCTTCGGTTTGGGAGCTGTTGCTGGACGTTGGGCATGTTGGCCAGAGAGTGCTTCTCGGTACGTGAACTGCAACCTTGCCGGTAGCTCCCAGGTTCCATGCCCAAGGAAAGCCCCCAGACCAAAATTGAGAGGGGCTGCTTGTGGGCCCCTTGGGGCCCCTTCAGGCCAGCTAGGTCTTTGGGTCCTGGCTCCTTCGGTTTGGGAGCTGTTGCTGCAGTTGGGCATGTTGGCTGGAGAGTGCTTCTCGGGCCGCGAACTGCAACCTTGCAGGTAGCTCCCAGGTTCCCGTCCCAACGAAAGCCCCCAGACCGAAATGGAGAGGGGCTGTTTGGGGGCCCCCTGGGGGCCCTTCAGGCCAGCTAGGTCTTTGGGTCCTGGCTCCTTCGGTTTGGGAGCTGTTGCTGCAGTTGGGCATGTTGGCCGGAGAGTGCTTCTCGGGCCGCGAACTGCAACCTTGCAGGTAGCTCCCAGGTTACCGGCCCAACGAAAGCCCCCAGACCCAAATGGAGAGGGGCTGTTTGGTGGCCCCCTGGGGCCCCTTCAGGCCAGCTAGGTCTTTGGGTCCTGGCTCCTTCGGTTTGGGAGCTGTTGCTGCGGTTGGGCATGTTGGCCGGAGAGTGCTTCTCGGGCCGCGAACTGCAACCTTGCAGGTAGCTCCCAGGTTCCCGGCCCAACGAAAGCCCCCAGACCCAAATGGAGAGGGGCTGCTTGGGGGCCCCCTGGGGCCCCTTCAGGCCAGCTAGGTCTTTGGGTCCTGGCTCCTTCGGTTTGGGAGCTGTTTCTGCAGTTGGGCATGTTGACCGGAGAGTGCTTCTCGGGCTGCGAACTGCAACCTTGCAGGTACCTCCCAGGTCCCCGGCCCAACGAAAGCCCCCAGAGCCAAATGGAGAGGGGCTGCTTGGGGGCCCCCTGGGGCCCCTTCATGCCAGCTAGGTCTTTGGGTCCTGGCTCCTTCGGTTTGGGAGCTGTTGCTGCAGTTGGGCATGTTGGCCGGAGAGTGCTTCTCGGGCCGCGAACTGCAACCTTGCGGGTAGCTCCCAGATTCCCGGCCCAACGAAAGCCCCCAGAACCAAATGGAGAGGGGCTGTTTGGGGGCCCCCTGGGGCCCCTTCAGGCCAGCTAGGTCTTTGGGTCCTGGCTCCTTCGGTTTGGGAGCTGTTGCTGGACGTTGGACATGTTGGCCGGAGAGTGCTTCTCGGTACGTGAACTGCAACCTTGCAGGTAGCTCCCAGGTTCCCGGCCCAAGGAAAGCCCCCAGACCCAAATGGAGAGGGGCTGCTTGGGGGCCCCTTGGGGCCCCTTCAGGCCAGCTAGGTCTTTGGGTCCTGGCTCCTTCGGTTTGGGAGCTGTTGCTGCAGTTGGGCATGTTGGCCGGAGAGTGCTTCTCGGGCCGCGAACTGCAACCTTGCGGGTAGCTCCCAGATTCCCGGCCCAACGAAAGCCCCCAGAACCAAATGGAGAGGGGCTGTTTGGGGGCCCCCTGGGGCCCCTTCAGGCCAGCTAGGTCTTTGGGTCCTGGCTCCTTCGGTTTGGGAGCTGTTGCTGGACGTTGAGCATGTTGGCCGGAGAGTGCTTCTCGGGCCGCGAACTGCAACCTTTCAGGCACTTCCCAGGATCCCGGCCCAACGAAAGCCCCCAGACCAAAATTGAGAGGGGCTTCTTGTGGGCCCCCGCGGACCCTCCAGGCCAGCTCTTTCTTTGGGTTTTGGCTCCTTCGGTTTGGGAGCTGTTGCTGCAGTTGGGCATGTTGGCCGGAGAGTGCTTCTCGGGCCGCGAACTGCAACCTTGCTGGTAGCTCCCAGGTTCCCGGCCCAACGAAAGCCCCCAGACCCAAATTGAGAGGGGCTGCTTGGGGGCCCCCTGGGGGACCTTCAGGCCAGCTAGGTCTTTGGGTCCTGGCTCCTTCGGTTTGGGAGCTGTTGCTGCAGTTGGGCATGTTGGCCGGAGAGTGCTTCTCGGGCCGTGAACTGCAACCTTGCAGGTAGCTCCCAGGTTCCCGGCCCAACGAAAGCCCCCAGACCCAAATGGAGAGGGGCTGCTTGGGGGCCCCCTGGGGGCCCTTCAGGCCAGCTAGGTCTTTGGGTCCTGGCTTTTTCGCTTTGGGAGCTGTTGCTGCAGTTGGGCATGTTAGCCGGAGAGTGCTTCTCGGGCTGCGAACTGCAACCTTGCAGGTAGCTCCCAGGTTCCCGGCCCAACGAAAGCCCCCAGACCCAAATGGAGAGGGGCTGTTTGGGGGCCCCCTGGGGCCCCTTCAGGCCAGCTAGGTCTTTGGGTCCTGGCTCCTTTGGTTTGGGAGCTGTTGCTGCAGTTGGGCATGTTGGCCGGAGAATGCTTTTCGGGCCGCGAACTGCAACCTTGTAGGTAGCTCCCAGGTTCCCGGCCCAAGGAAAGCCCCCAGACCCAAATGGAGAGGGGCTGTTTGGGCGCCCCTGGGGACCCTTCAGGCCAGCTAGGTCTTTGGGTCCTGGCTCCTTCGGTTTGGGAGCTGTTGCTGCGGTTGGGCATGTTGGCCGGAGAGTGCTTCTCGGTCTGCGAACTGCAACCTTGCAGGTACCTCCCAGGTTCCCGGCCAAACGAAAGCCCCCAGACCCAAATGGAGAGGGGCTGCTTGGGGGCCCCCTGGGGGCCCTTCAGGCCAGCTAGGTCTTTGGGTCCTGGCTCCTTCGGTTTGGGAGCTGTTGCTGGACGTTGGGCATGTTGACCAGAGAGTGCTTCTCGGGCTGCGAACTGCAACCTTGCAGGTACCTCCCAGGTCCCCGGCCCAACGAAAGCCCCCAGACCCAAATGGAGAGGGGCTGCTTGGGGGCCCCCTGGGGGCCCTTCAGGCCAGCTAGGTCTTTGGGTCCTGGCTCCTTCGGTTTGGGAGCTGTTGCTGGACGTTGGGCATGTTGACCGGAGAGTGCTTCTCGGGCTGCGAACTGCAACCTTGCAGGTACCTCCCATGTCCCCGGCCCAACGAAAGCCCCCAGACCCAAATGGAGAGGGGCTGCTTGGGGGCCCCCTGGGGGCCCTTCAGGCCAGCTAGGTCTTTGGGTCCTGGCTCCTTCGGTTTGGGAGCTGTTGCTGCAGTTGGGCATGTTGGCCGGAGAGTGCTTCTCGGGCCGTGAACTGCAACCTTGCAGGTAGCTCCCAGGTTCCCGGCCCAACGAAAGCCCCCAGACCCAAATGGAGAGGGGCTGCTTGGAGGCCCCCTGGGGGCCCTTCAGGCCAGCTAGGTCTTTGGGTCCTGGCTCCTTCGGTTTAGGAGCTGTTGCTGCAGTTGTCCATGTTGGCCGGAGAATGCTTTTTGGGCCGCGAACTGCAACCTTGTAGGTAGCTCCCAGGTTCCCGGCCCAACGAAAGCCCCCAGACCCAAATGGAGAGGGGCTGTTTGGGGGCCCCTGGGGACCCTTCAGGCCAGCTAGGTCTTTGGGTCCTGGCTCCTTCGGTTTGGGAGCTGTTGCTGCGGTTGGGCATGTTGGCCGGAGAGTGCTTCTCGGGCCGCGAACTGCAACCTTGCAGGTACCTCCCAGGTCCCAGGCCCAAGGAAAGCCCCCAGACCCAAATGGAGAGGGGCTGCTTGGGGGCCCCCTGGGGGCCCTTCAGGCCATCTAGGTCTTTGGGTCCTGGCTCCTTGGGTTTGGGAGCTGTTGCTGGACGTTGGGCATGTTGACCAGAGAGTGCTTCTCGGGCTTCGAACTGCAACCTTGCAGGTACCTCCCATGTCCCCGGCCCAACGAAAGCCCCCAGACCGAAATGGAGAGGGGCTGTTTGGGGGCCCCCTGGGGGCCCTTCAGGCCAGCTAGTTCTTTGGGTCCTGGCTCCTTCGGTTTGGGAGCTGTTGCTGCAGTTGGGCATGTTGGCCGGAGAATGCTTCTCGGGCCGCGAACTGCAACCTTGCAGGTAGCTCCCAGGTTCCCGGCCCAACGAAAGCCCCCAGACCCAAATGGAGAGGGGCTCTTTGGGGGCCCCCTGGGGACTCTTCAGGCCAGCTAGGTCTTTGGGTCCTGGCTCCTTCGGTTTGGGAGCTGTTGCTGGACGTTGTGCATGATGGCCGGAGAGTGCTTCTCGGGCCGCGAACTGCAACCTTGCAGGCACCTCCCAGGTTCCCGGCCCAACGAAAGACCCCAGACCCAAATGGAGAGGGGCTGCTTGGGGGCCCCCTGGGGACCCTCCAGGCCAGCTATTTCTTTGGGTCCTGGCTACTTCGGTTTGGGAGCTGTTGCTGCAGTTGTGCATGTTGGCCGCAGAGTGCTTCTCGGGCTGCGAACTGCAACCTTGCAGGTACCTCCCAGGTTCCATGCCCAACGAAAGCCCCCAGACCAAAATTGAGAGGGGCTGCTTGGGTGCCCCCTGGGGGCCCTTCAGGCCAGCTAGGTCTTTGGGTCCTGGCTCCTTCGGTTTGGGAGCTGTTGCTGCAGTTGGGCATGTTGGCCGGAGAGTGCTTCTCGGGCCGCGAACTGCAACCTTGCAGGTAGCTCCCAGTTTCCCGGCCCAAGGAAAGCCCCCAGACCCAAATGGAGAGGGGCTGTTTTGGGGCCCCCTTGGGGCCCTTCAGGCCAGCTAGGTCTTTGGGTCCTGGCTCCTTCGGTTTGGGAGCTGTTGCTGGACGTTGGGCATGTTGGCCAGAGAGTGCTTCTCGGTACGTGAACTGCAACCTTGCCGGTAGCTCCCAGGTTCCATGCCCAACGAAAGCCCCCAGACCAAAATTGAGAGGGGCTGCTTGTGGGCCCCTTGGGGCCCCTTCAGGCCAGCTAGGTCTTTGGGTCCTGGCTCCTTCGGTTTGGGAGCTGTTGCTGCAGTTGGGCATGTTGGCCGGAGAGTGCTTCTCGGGCCGCGAACTGCAACCTTGCAGGCACCTCCCAGGTTCCCGACCCAACGAAAGACCCCAGACCCAAATGGAGAGGGGCTGCTTGGGGGCCCCCTGGGGACCCTCCAGGCCAGCTATTTCTTTGGGTCCTGGCTACTTCGGTTTGGGAGCTGTTGCTGCAGTTGTGCATGTTGGCCGCAGAGTGCTTCTCGGGCTGCGAACTGCAACCTTGCAGGTACCTCCCAGGTTCCATGCCCAAGGAAAGCCCCCAGACCAAAATTGAGAGGGGCTGCTTGGGTGCCCCCTGGGGGCCCTTCAGGCCAGCTAGGTCTTTGGGTCCTGGCTCCTTCGGTTTGGGAGCTGTTGCTGCAGTTGGGCATGTTGGCCGGAGAGTGCTTTTCGGGCCGCGAACTGCAACCTTGCAGGTAGCTCCCATTTTCCCGGCCCAAGGAAAGCCCCCAGACCCAAATGGAGAGGGGCTGTTTTGGGGCCCCCTTGGGGCCCTTCAGGCCAGCTAGGTCTTTGGGTCCTGGCTCCTTCGGTTTGGGAGCTGTTGCTGGACGTTGGGCATGTTGGCCAGAGAGTGCTTCTCGGTACGTGAACTGCAACCTTGCCGGTAGCTCCCAGGTTCCATGCCCAAGGAAAGCCCCCAGACCAAAATTGAGAGGGGCTGCTTGTGGGCCCCTTGGGGCCCCTTCAGGCCAGCTAGGTCTTTGGGTCCTGGCTCCTTCGGTTTGGGAGCTGTTGCTGCAGTTGGGCATGTTGGCTGGAGAGTGCTTCTCGGGCCGCGAACTGCAACCTTGCAGGTAGCTCCCAGGTTCCCGTCCCAACGAAAGCCCCCAGACCCAAATGGAGAGGGGCTGTTTGGGGGCCCCCTGGTGCCCCTTCAGGCCAGCTAGGTCTTTGGGTCCTGGCTCCTTCGGTTTGGGAGCTGTTGCTGCAGTTGGGCATGTTGGCCGGAGAGTGCTTCTCGGGCCGCGAACTGCAACCTTGCAGGTAGCTCCCAGGTTACCGGCCCAACGAAAGACCCCAGACCCAAATGGAGAGGGGCTGTTTGGTGGCCCCCTGGGGCCCCTTCAGGCCAGCTAGGTCTTTGGGTCCTGGCTCCTTCGGTTTGGGAGCTGTTGCTGCGGTTGGGCATGTTGGCCGGAGAGTGCTTCTCGGGCCGCGAACTGCAACCTTGCAGGTAGCTCCCAGGTTCCCGGCCCAACGAAAGCCCCCAGACCCAAATGGAGAGGGGCTGCTTGGGGGCCCCCTGGGGCCCCTTCAGGCCAGCTAGGTCTTTGGGTCCTGGCTCCTTCGGTTTGGGAGCTGTTTCTGCAGTTGGGCATGTTGACCGGAGAGTGCTTCTCGGGCTGCGAACTGCAACCTTGCAGGTACCTCCCAGGTCCCCGGCCCAACGAAAGCCCCCAGAGCCAAATGGAGAGGGTCTGCTTGGGGGCCCCCTGGGGCCCCTTCATGCCAGCTAGGTCTTTGGGTCCTGGCTCCTTCGGTTTGGGAGCTGTTGCTGGACGTTGGGCATGTTGGCCGGAGAGTGCTTCTCGGGCCGCGAACTGCAACCTTGCGGGTAGCTCCCAGATTCCCGGCCCAACGAAAGCCCCCAGAACCAAATGGAGAGGGGCTGTTTGGGGGCCCCCTGGGGCCCCTTCAGGCCAGCTAGGTCTTTGGGTCCTGGCTCCTTCGGTTTGGGAGCTGTTGCTGGACGTTGGACATGTTGGCCGGAGAGTGCTTCTCGGTACGTGAACTGCAACCTTGCAGGTAGCTCCCAGGTTCCCGGCCCAAGGAAAGCCCCCAGACCCAAATGGAGAGGGGCTGCTTGGGGGCCCCTTGGGGCCCCTTCAGGCCAGCTAGGTCTTTGGGTCCTGGCTCCTTCGGTTTGGGAGCTGTTGCTGCAGTTGGGCATGTTGGCCGGAGAGTGCTTCTCGGGCCGCGAACTGCAAACTTGCGGGTAGCTCCCAGGTTCCCGGCCCAACGAAAGCCCCCAGAACCAAATGGAGAGGGGCTGTTTGGGGGCCCCCTGGGGCCCCTTCAGGCCAGCTAGGTCTTTGGGTCCTGGCTCCTTCGGTTTGGGAGCTGTTGCTGGACGTTGAGCATGTTGGCCGGAGAGTGCTTCTCGGGCCGCGAACTGCAACCTTTCAGGCACTTCCCAGGATCCCGGCCCAACGAAAGCCCCCAGAACCAAATGGAGAGGGGCTGTTTGGGGGCCCCCGCGGACCCTCCAGGCCAGCTCTTTCTTTGGGTTTTGGCTCCTTCGGTTTGGGAGCTGTTGCTGCAGTTGGGCATGTTTGCCGGAGAGTGCTTCTCGGGCCGCGAACTGCAACCTTGCTGGTAGCTCCCAGGTTCCCGGCCCAACGAAAGCCCCCAGACCCAAATTGAGAGGGGCTGCTTGGGGGCCCCCTGGGGGACCTTCAGGCCAGCTAGGTCTTTGGGTCCTGGCTCCTTCGGTTTGGGAGCTGTTGCTGCAGTTGGGCATGTTGGCCGGAGAGTGCTTCTCGGGCCGTGAACTGCAACCTTGCAGGTAGCTCCCAGGTTCCCGGCCCAACGAAAGCCCCCAGACCCAAATGGAGAGGGGCTGCTTGGGGGCCCCCTGGGGGCCCTTCAGGCCAGCTAGGTCTTTGGGTCCTGGCTTTTTCGCTTTGGGAGCTGTTGCTGCAGTTGGGCATGTTAGCCGGAGAGTGCTTCTCGGGCTGCGAACTGCAACCTTGCAGGTAGCTCCCAGGTTCCCGGCCCAACGAAAGCCCCCAGACCCAAATGGAGAGGGGCTGTTTGGGGGCCCCCTGGGGCCCCTTCAGGCCAGCTAGGTCTTTGGGTCCTGGCTCCTTTGGTTTGGGAGCTGTTGCTGCAGTTGGGCATGTTGGCCGGAGAATGCTTTTCGGGCCGCGAACTGCAACCTTGTAGGTAGCTCCCAGGTTCCCGGCCCAAGGAAAGCCCCCAGACCCAAATGGAGAGGGGCTGTTTGGGCGCCCCTGGGGACCCTTCAGGCCAGCTAGGTCTTTGGGTCCTGGCTCCTTCGGTTTGGGAGCTGTTGCTGCGGTTGGGCATGTTGGCCGGAGAGTGCTTCTCGGTCTGCGAACTGCAACCTTGCAGGTACCTCCCAGGTTCCCGGCCCAACGAAAGCCCCCAGACCCAAATGGAGAGGGGCTGCTTGGGGGCCCCCTGGGGGCCCTTCAGGCCAGCTAGGTCCTTGGGTCCTGGCTCCTTCGGTTTGGGAGCTGTTGCTGGACGTTGGGCATGTTGACCGGAGAGTGCTTCTCGGGCTGCGAACTGCAACCTTGCAGGTACCTCCCAGGTCCCCGGCCCAACGAAAGCCCCCAGACCCAAATGGAGAGGGGCTGCTTGGGGGCCCCCTGGGGGCCCTTCAGGCCAGCTAGTTCTTTGGGTCCTGGCTCCTTCGGTTTGGGAGCTGTTGCTGCAGTTGGGCATGTTGGCCGGAGAATGCTTCTCGGGCCGCGAACTGCAACCTTGCAGGTAGCTCCCAGGTTCCCGGCCCAACGAAAGCCCCCAGACCCAAATGGAGAGGGGCTCTTTGGGGGCCCCCTGGGGACTCTTCAGGCCAGCTAGGTCTTTGGGTCCTGGCTCCTTCGGTTTGGGAGCTGTTGCTGGACGTTGTGCATGATGGCCGGAGAGTGCTTCTCGGGCCGCGAACTGCAACCTTGCAGGCACCTCCCAGGTTCCCGGCCCAACGAAAGACCCCAGACCCAAATGGAGAGGGGCTGCTTGGGGGCCCCCTGGGGACCCTCCAGGCCAGCTATTTCTTTGGGTCCTGGCTACTTCGGTTTGGGAGCTGTTGCTGCAGTTGTGCATGTTGGCCGCAGAGTGCTTCTCGGGCTGCGAACTGCAACCTTGCAGGTACCTCCCAGGTTCCATGCCCAACGAAAGCCCCCAGACCAAAATTGAGAGGGGCTGCTTGGGTGCCCCCTGGGGGCCCTTCAGGCCAGCTAGGTCTTTGGGTCCTGGCTCCTTCGGTTTGGGAGCTGTTGCTGCAGTTGGGCATGTTGGCCGGAGAGTGCTTCTCGGGCCGCGAACTGCAACCTTGCAGGTAGCTCCCAGTTTCCCGGCCCAAGGAAAGCCCCCAGACCCAAATGGAGAGGGGCTGTTTTGGGGCCCCCTTGGGGCCCTTCAGGCCAGCTAGGTCTTTGGGTCCTGGCTCCTTCGGTTTGGGAGCTGTTGCTGGACGTTGGGCATGTTGGCCAGAGAGTGCTTCTCGGTACGTGAACTGCAACCTTGCCAGTAGCTCCCAGGTTCCATGCCCAACGAAAGCCCCCAGACCAAAATTGAGAGGGGCTGCTTGTGGGCCCCTTGGGGCCCCTTCAGGCCAGCTAGGTCTTTGGGTCCTGGCTCCTTCGGTTTGGGAGCTGTTGCTGCAGTTGGGCATGTTGGCCGGAGAGTGCTTCTCGGGCCGCGAACTGCAACCTTGCAGGTAGCTCCCAGGTTCCCGTCCCAACGAAAGCCCCCAGACCCAAATGGAGAGGGGCTGTTTGGGGGCCCCCTGGGGCCCCTTCAGGCCAGCTAGGTCTTTGGGTCCTGGCTCCTTCGGTTTGGGAGCTGTTGCTGGACGTTGGACATGTTGGCCGGAGAGTGCTTCTCGGTACGTGAACTGCAACCTTGCAGGTAGCTCCCAGGTTCCCGGCCCAAGGAAAGCCCCCAGACCCAAATGGAGAGGGGCTGCTTGGGGGCCCCTTGGGGCCCCTTAAGGCCAGCTAGGTCTTTGGGTCCTGGCTCCTTCGGTTTGGGAGCTGTTGCTGCAGTTGGGCATGTTGGCCGGAGAGTGCTTCTCGGGCCGCGAACTGCAACCTTGCAGGTACCTCCCAGGTTCCCGGCCCAACGAAAGACCCCAGACCCAAATGGAGAGGGGCTGCTTGGGGGCCCCCTGGGGGCCCTTCAGGCCAGCTAGGTCTTTGGGTCCTGGCTCCTTCGGTTTGGGAGCTGTTGCTGCAGTTGGGCATGTTGGCCGGAGAATGCTTCTCGGGCCGCGAACTTCAACCTTTCAGGTACCTCCCAGGTTCCCGTCCCAATGAAAGACCCCAGACCCAAATGGAGAGGGGCTGCTTGGGGGCCCCTGGGGCCCCTTCAGGCCAGCTAGGTCCTTGGGTCCTGGCTCCTTCGGTTTGGGAGCTGTTGCTGGACGTTGGGCATGTTGGCCGGAGAGTGCTTCTCGGGCTGCGAACTGCAACCTTGCAGGCACCTCCCAGGTTCCCGGAACAACGAAAGACCCCAGACCCAAATTGAGAGGGGCTGCTTGCGGGCCCCCTGGGGACCCTCCAGGCCAGCTATTTCTTTGGGTCCTGGCTCCTTCGGTTTGGGAGCTGTTGCTGCAGTTGTGCATGTTGGCCGGAGAGTGCTTCTCGGTACGTGAACTGCAACCTTGCAGGTAGCTCCCAGGTTCCATGCCCAAGGAAAGCCCCCAGACCCAAATTGAGAGGGGCTGCTTGGGGGCCCCTTGGGGCCCCTTCAGGCCAGCTAGGTCTTTGGGTCCTGGCTCCTTCGGTTTGGGAGCTGTTGCTGCAGTTGGGCATGTTGGCCGGAGAGTGCTTCTCGGGCCGCGAACTGCAACCTTGCAGGTAGCTCCCAGGTTCCCGTCCCAACGAAAGCCCCCAGACCCAAATGGAGAGGGGCTGTTTGGGGGCCCCCTGGGGCCCCTTCAGGCCAGCTAGGTCCTTGGGTCCTGGCTCCTTCGGTTTGGGAGCTGTTGCTGGACGTTGGGCATGTTGGCCGGAGAGTGCTTCTCGGGCCGCGAACTGCAACCTTGCAGGCACCTCCCAGGTTCCCGGCCCAACGAAAGACCCCAGACCCAAATTGAGAGGGGCTGCTTGCGGGCCCCCTGGGGACCCTCCAGGCCAGCTAGGTCTTTGGGTCCTGGCTCCTTCGGTTTGGGAGCTGTTGCTGGACGTTGGGCATGATGGCCGGAGAGTGCTTCTCGGGCCGCGAACTGCAACCTTGCAGGCACCTCCCAGGTTCCCGGCCCAACGAAAGACCCCAGACCCAAATTGAGAGGGGCTGCTTGCGGGCCCCCTGGGGACCCTCCAGGCCAGCTATTTCTTTGGGTCCTGGCTCCTTCGGTTTGGGAGCTGTTGCTGCAGTTGTGCATGTTGGCCGGAGAGTGCTTCTTGGTACGTGAACTGCAACCTTGCAGGTAGCTCCCAGGTTCCATGCCAAAGGAAAGCCCCCAGACCCAAATTGAGAGGGGCTGCTTGGGGGCCCCTTGGGGCCCCTTCAGGCCAGCTAGGTCTTTGGGTCCTGGCTCCTTCGGTTTGGGAGCTGTTGCTGCAGTTGGGCATGTTGGCCGGAGAGTGCTTCTCGGGCCGCGAACTGCAACCTTGCAGGTACCTCCCAGGTTCCCGGCCCAACAAAAGCCCCCAGACCCAAATGGAGAGGGGCTGTTTGGGGGCCCCCTGGGGCCCCTTCAGGCCAGCTAGGTCTTTGGGTCCTGGCTCCTTCGGTTTGGGAGCTGTTGCTGGACGTTGGGCATGTTGGCCGGAGAGTGCTTCTCGGGCCGCGAACTGCAACCTTGCAGGTAGCTCCCAGGTTCCCGGCCCAACGAAAGCCCCCAGACCCAAATGGAGAGGGGCTGCTTGGGGGCCCCCTGGGGGCCCTTCAGGCCAGCTAGGTCTTTGGGTCCTGGCTCCTTCGGTTTGGGAGCTGTTGCTGCAGTTGGGCATGTTGGCCGGAGAATGCTTCTCGGGCCGCGAACTGCAACCTTGCAGGTACCTCCCAGGTTCCCGTCCCAATGAAAGACCCCAGACCCAAATGGAGAGGGGCTGCTTGGGGGCCCCTGGGGCCCCTTCAGGCCAGCTAGGTCCTTGGGTCCTGGCTCCTTCGGTTTGGGAGCTGTTGCTGGACGTTGGGCATGTTGGCCGGAGAGTGCTTCTCGGGCCGCGAACTGCAACCTTGCAGGCACCTCCCAGGTTCCCGGCCCAACGAAAGACCCCAGACCCAAATTGAGAGGGGCTGCTTGCGGGCCCCCTGGGGACCCTCCAGGCCAGCTATTTCTTTGGGTCCTGGCTCCTTCGGTTTGGGAGCTGTTGCTGCAGTTGTGCATGTTGGCCGGAGAGTGCTTCTCGGTACGTGAACTGCAACCTTGCAGGTAGCTCCCAGGTCCCAGGCCCAACGAAAGCCCCCAGACCCAAATTGAGAGGGGCTGCTTGGGGGCCCCCTGGGGGCCCCTTCAGGCCAGCTAGGTCTTTGGGTCCTGGCTCCTTCGGTTTGGGAGCTGTTGCTGCAGTTGGGCATGTTGGCCGGAGAGTGCTTCTCGGGCCGCGAACTGCAACCTTGCAGGTAGCTCCCAGGTTCCCGTCCCAACGAAAGCCCCCAGACCCAAATGGAGAGGGGCTGTTTGGGGGCCCCCTGGGGCCCCTTCAGGCCAGCTAGGTCTTTGGGTCCTGGCTCCTTCGGTTTGGGAGCTGTTGCTGGACGTTGGGCAAGTTGGCCAGAGAGTGTTTCTCGGTACGTGAACTGCAACCTTGCAGGTAGCTCCCAGGTTCCCGGCCCAAGGAAAGCCCCCAGACCCAAATGGAGAGGGGCTGCTTGGGGGCCCCTTGGGGCCCCTTCAGGCCAGCTAGGTCTTTGGGTCCTGGCTCCTTCGGTTTGGGAGCTGTTTCTGCAGTTGTGCATGTTGACCGGAGAGTGCTTCTCGGGCTGCGAACTGCAACCTTGCAGGTACCTCCCAGGTCCCCGGCCCAACGAAAGCCCCCAGACCCAAATGGAGAGGGGCTGCTTTGGGGCCCCCTGGGGGCCCTTCAGGCCAGCTAGGTCTTTGGGTCCTGGCTCCTTCGGTTTGGGAGCTGTTGCTGGACGTTTGGCATGTTGACCGGAGAGTGCTTCTCGGGCTGCGAACTGCAACCTTGCAGGTACCTCCCAGGTCCCAGGCCCAACGAAATCCCCCAGACACAAATTGAGAGGGGCTGCTTGGGGGCCCCCTGGGGGCCCTTCAGGCCAGCTAGGTCTTTGGGTCCTGGCTCCTTCGGTTTGGGAGCTGTTGCTGCAGTTGGGCATGTTGGCCGGAGAATGCTTCTCGGGCCGCGAACTGCAACCTTGTAGGTAGCTCCCAGATTCCCGTCCCAACGAAAGCCCCCAGACCCAAATGGAGAGGGGCTTTTTGGGGGCCCCTGGGGCCCCTTCAGGCCAGCTAGGTCCTTGGGTCCTGGCTCCTTCGGTTTGGGAGCTGTTGCTGGACGTTGTGCATGTTGGCCGGAGAGTGCTTCAAGGGCCGTGAACTGCAACCTTGCAGGTAGCTCCCAGGTTCCCGGCTCAACGAAAGCCCCCAGACCCAAATGGAGAGGGGCTGTTTGGGGGCCCCCTGGGGACTCTTCAGGCCAGCTAGGTCTTTGGGTCCTGGCTCCTTCGGTTTGGGAGCTGTTGCTGCAGTTGGGCATGATGGCCGGAGAGTGCTTCTCGGGCCGCGAACTGCAACCTTGCAGGCACCTCCCAGGTTCCCGGCCCAACGAAAGACCCCAGACCCAAATTGAGAGGGGCTGCTTGCGGGCCCCCTGAGGACCCTCCAGGCCAGCTATTTCTTTGAGTCCTGGCTCCTTCGGTTTGGGAGCTGTTGCTGCAGTTGTGCATGTTGGCCGGAGAGTGCTTCTCGGTACGTGAACTGCAACCTTGCAGGTAGCTCCCAGGTTCCATGCCCAAGGAAAGCCCCCAGACCCAAATTGAGAGGGGCTGCTTGGGGGCCCCCTGGGGGCCCCTTCAGGCCAGCTAGGTCTTTGGGTCCTGGCTCCTTCGGTTTGGGAGCTGTTGCTGCAGTTGGGCATGTTGGCCGGAGAGTGCTTCTCGGGCCGCGAACTGCAATCTTGCAGGTAGCTCCCAGGTTCCCGTCCCAACGAAAGCCCCCAGACCCAAATGGAGAGGGGCTGTTTGGGGGCCCCCTGGGGCCACTTCAGGCCAGCTAGGTCTTTGGGTCCTGGCTCCTTCGGTTTGGGAGCTGTTGCTGGACGTTGGGCAAGTTGGCCAGAGAGTGTTTCTCGGTACGTGAACTGCAACCTTGCAGGTAGCTCCCAGGTTCCCGGCCCAAGGAAAGCCCCCAGACCCAAATTGAGAGGGGCTGTTTGGTGGCCCCTTGGGGCCCCTTCAGGCCAGCTAGGTCTTTGGGTCCTGGCTCCTTCGGTTTGGGAGCTGTTTCTGCAGTTGGGCATGTTGACCGGAGAGTGCTTCTCGGGCTGCGAACTGCAACCTTGCAGGTACCTCCCAGGTCCCCGGCCCAACGAAAGCCCCCAGACCCAAATGGAGAGGGGCTGCTTGGGGGCCCCCTGGGGGCCCTTCAGGCCAGCTAGGTCTTTGGGTCCTGGCTCCTTCGGTTTGGGAGCTGTTGCTGGACGTTTGGAATGTTGACCGGAGAGTGCTTCTCGGGCTGCGAACTGCAACCTTGCAGGTACCTCCCAGGTCCCAGGCCCAACGAAAGCCCCCAGACACAAATTGAGAGGGGCTGCTTGGGGGCCCCCTGGGGGCACTTCAGGCCAGCTAGGTCTTTGGGTCCTGGCTCCTTCGGTTTGGGAGCTGTTGGTGGTCGTTGGGTATGTTGGCCGGAGAGTGCTTCTCGGGCCGCGAACTGCAACCTTGCAGGTAGCTCCCAGGTTCCCGGCCCAACGAAAGCCCCCAGACCCAAACGGAGACGGGCGGTTTTGGTGCCCTCTGGGGACTCTTCAGGCCAGCTAGGTCTTTGGGTCCTGGCTCCTTCGGTTTGGGAGCTGTTGCTGGACGTTGGGCATGTTGGCCGGAGAGTGCTTCTCGGTACGTGAACTGCAACCTTGCAGGTAGCTCCCAGGTTCCATGCCCAAGGAAAGCCCCCAGACCCAAATTGAGAGGGGCTGCTTGGGGGCCCCTTGGGGCCCCTTCAGGCCAGCTAGGTCTTTGGGTCCTGGCTCCTTCGGTTTGGGAGCTGTTGCTGCAGTTGGGCATGTTGGCCGGAGAATGCTTCTCGGGCCGCGAACTTCAACCTTTCAGGTACCTCCCAGGTTCCCGTCCCAATGAAAGACCCCAGACCCAAATGGAGAGGGGCTGCTTGGGGGCCCCTGGGGCCCCTTCAGGCCAGCTAGGTCCTTGGGTCCTGGCTCCTTCGGTTTGGGAGCTGTTGCTGGACGTTGGGCATGTTGGCCGGAGAGTGCTTCTCGGGCTGCGAACTGCAACCTTGCAGGCACCTCCCAGGTTCCCGGAACAACGAAAGACCCCAGACCCAAATTGAGAGGGGCTGCTTGCGGGCCCCCTGGGGACCCTCCAGGCCAGCTATTTCTTTGGGTCCTGGCTCCTTCGGTTTGGGAGCTGTTGCTGCAGTTGTGCATGTTGGCCGGAGAGTGCTTCTCGGTACGTGAACTGCAACCTTGCAGGTAGCTCCCAGGTTCCATGCCCAAGGAAAGCCCCCAGACCCAAATGGAGAGGGGCTGCTTGGGGGCCCCTTGGGGCCCCTTCAGGCCAGCTAGGTCTTTGGGTCCTGGCTCCTTCGGTTTGGGAGCTGTTGCTGGACGTTGGGCATGATGGCCGGAGAGTGCTTCTCGGGCCGCGAACTGCAACCTTGCAGGCACCTCCCAGGTTCCAGGCCCAACGAAAGACCCCAGACCCAAATTGAGAGGGGCTGCTTGCGGGCCCCCTGGGAACCCTCCAGGCCAGCTATTTCTTTGGGTCCTGGCTCCTTCGCTTTGGGAGCTGTTGCTGCAGTTGTGCATGTTGGCCGGAGAGTGCTTCTCGGTACGTGAACTGCAACCTTGCAGGTAGCTCCCAGGTTCCATGCCCAAGGAAAGCCCCCAGACCCAAATTGAGAGGGGCTGTTTGGGGGCCCCTTGGGGCCACTTCAGGCCAGCTAGGTCTTTGGGTCCTGGCTCCTTCGGTTTGGGAGCTGTTGCTGCAGTTGGGCATGTTGGCCGGAGAGTGCTTCTCGGGCCGCGAACTGCAACCTTGCAGGTAGCTCCCAGGTTCCCGTCCCAACGAAAGCCCCCAGACCCAAATGGAGAGGGGCTGTTTGGGGGCCCCCTGGGGCCCCTTCAGGCCAGCTAGGTCCTTGGGTCCTGGCTCCTTCGGTTTGGGAGCTGTTGCTGGACGTTGGGCATGTTGGCCGGAGAGTGCTTCTCGGGCCGCGAACTGCAACCTTGCAGGCACCTCCCAGGTTCCCGGCCCAACGAAAGACCCCAGACCCAAATTGAGAGGGGCTGCTTGCGGGCCCCCTGGGGACCCTCCAGGCCAGCTAGGTCTTTGGGTCCTGGCTCCTTCGGTTTGGGAGCTGTTGCTGGACGTTGGGCATGATGGCCGGAGAGTGCTTCTCGGGCCGCGAACTGCAACCTTGCAGGCACCTCCCAGGTTCCCGGCCCAACGAAAGACCCCAGACCCAAATTGAGAGGGGCTGCTTGCGGGCCCCCTGGGGACCCTCCAGGCCAGCTATTTCTTTGGGTCCTGGCTCCTTCGGTTTGGGAGCTGTTGCTGCAGTTGTGCATGTTGGCCGGAGAGTGCTTCTCGGTACGTGAACTGCAACCTTGCAGGTACCTCCCAGGTTCCATGCCCAAGGAAAGCCCCCAGACCCAAATTGAGAGGGGCTGCTTGGGGGCCCCTTGGGGCCCCTTCAGGCCAGCTAGGTCTTTGGGTCCTGGCTCCTTCGGTTTGGGAGCTGTTGCTGCAGTTGGGCATGTTGGCCGGAGAGTGCTTCTCGGGCCGCGAACTGCAACCTTGCAGGTACCTCCCAGGTTCCCGGCCCAACAAAAGCCCCCAGACCCAAATGGAGAGGGGCTGTTTGGGGGCCCCCTGGGGCCCCTTCAGGCCAGCTAGGTCTTTGGGTCCTGGCTCCTTCGGTTTGGGAGCTGTTGCTGGACGTTGGGCATGTTGGCCGGAGAGTGCTTCTCGGGCCGCGAACTGCAACCTTGCAGGTAGCTCCCAGGTTCCCGGCCCAACGAAAGCCCCCAGACCCAAATGGAGAGGGGCTGCTTGGGGGCCCCCTGGGGGCCCTTCAGGCCAGCTAGGTCTTTGGGTCCTGGCTCCTTCGGTTTGGGAGCTGTTGCTGCAGTTGGGCATGTTGGCCGGAGAATGCTTCTCGGGCCGCGAACTGCAACCTTGCAGGTACCTCCCAGGTTCCCGTCCCAATGAAAGACCCCAGACCCAAATGGAGAGGGGCTGCTTGGGGGCCCCTGGGGCCCCTTCAGGCCAGCTAGGTCCTTGGGTCCTGGCTCCTTCGGTTTGGGAGCTGTTGCTGGACGTTGGGCATGTTGGCCGGAGAGTGCTTCTCGGGCCGCGAACTGCAACCTTGCAGGCACCTCCCAGGTTCCCGGCCCAACGAAAGACCCCAGACCCAAATTGAGAGGGGCTGCTTGCGGGCCCCCTGGGGACCCTCCAGGCCAGCTATTTCTTTGGGTCCTGGCTCCTTCGGTTTGGGAGCTGTTGCTGCAGTTGTGCATGTTGGCCGGAGAGTGCTTCTCGGTACGTGAACTGCAACCTTGCAGGTAGCTCCCAGGTCCCAGGCCCAACGAAAGCCCCCAGACCCAAATTGAGAGGGGCTGCTTGGGGGCCCCCTGGGGGCCCCTTCAGGCCAGCTAGGTCTTTGGGTCCTGGCTCCTTCGGTTTGGGAGCTGTTGCTGCAGTTGGGCATGTTGGCCGGAGAGTGCTTCTCGGGCCGCGAACTGCAACCTTGCAGGTAGCTCCCAGGTTCCCGTCCCAACGAAAGCCCCCAGACCCAAATGGAGAGGGGCTGTTTGGGGGCCCCCTGGGGCCACTTCAGGCCAGCTAGGTCTTTGGGTCCTGGCTCCTTCGGTTTGGGAGCTGTTGCTGGACGTTGGGCAAGTTGGCCAGAGAGTGTTTCTCGGTACGTGAACTGCAACCTTGCAGGTAGCTCCCAGGTTCCCGGCCCAAGGAAAGCCCCCAGACCCAAATGGAGAGGGGCTGCTTGGGGGCCCCTTGGGGCCCCTTCAGGCCAGCTAGGTCTTTGGGTCCTGGCTCCTTCGGTTTGGGAGCTGTTTCTGCAGTTGTGCATGTTGACCGGAGAGTGCTTCTCGGGCTGCGAACTGCAACCTTGCAGGTACCTCCCAGGTCCCCGGCCCAACGAAAGCCCCCAGACCCAAATGGAGAGGGGCTGCTTTGGGGCCCCCTGGGGGCCCTTCAGGCCAGCTAGGTCTTTGGGTCCTGGCTCCTTCGGTTTGGGAGCTGTTGCTGGACGTTTGGCATGTTGACCGGAGAGTGCTTCTCGGGCTGCGAACTGCAACCTTGCAGGTACCTCCCAGGTCCCAGGCCCAACGAAATCCCCCAGACACAAATTGAGAGGGGCTGCTTGGGGGCCCCCTGGGGGCCCTTCAGGCCAGCTAGGTCTTTGGGTCCTGGCTCCTTCGGTTTGGGAGCTGTTGCTGCAGTTGGGCATGTTGGCCGGAGAATGCTTCTCGGGCCGCGAACTGCAACCTTGTAGGTAGCTCCCAGATTCCCGTCCCAACGAAAGCCCCCAGACCCAAATGGAGAGGGGCTTTTTGGGGGCCCCTGGGGCCCCTTCAGGCCAGCTAGGTCCTTGGGTCCTGGCTCCTTCGGTTTGGGAGCTGTTGCTGGACGTTGTGCATGTTGGCCGGAGAGTGCTTCAAGGGCCGTGAACTGCAACCTTGCAGGTAGCTCCCAGGTTCCCGGCTCAACGAAAGCCCCCAGACCCAAATGGAGAGGGGCTGTTTGGGGGACCCCTGGGGACTCTTCAGGCCAGCTAGGTCTTTGGGTCCTGGCTCCTTCGGTTTGGGAGCTGTTGCTGCAGTTGGGCATGATGGCCGGAGAGTGCTTCTCGGGCCGCGAACTGCAACCTTGCAGGCACCTCCCAGGTTCCCGGCCCAACGAAAGACCCCAGACCCAAATTGAGAGGGGCTGCTTGCGGGCCCCCTGAGGACCCTCCAGGCCAGCTATTTCTTTGAGTCCTGGCTCCTTCGGTTTGGGAGCTGTTGCTGCAGTTGTGCATGTTGGCCGGAGAGTGCTTCTCGGTACGTGAACTGCAACCTTGCAGGTAGCTCCCAGGTTCCATGCCCAAGGAAAGCCCCCAGACCCAAATTGAGAGGGGCTGCTTGGGGGCCCCCTGGGGGCCCCTTCAGGCCAGCTAGGTCTTTGGGTCCTGGCTCCTTCGGTTTGGGAGCTGTTGCTGCAGTTGGGCATGTTGGCCGGAGAGTGCTTCTCGGGCCGCGAACTGCAATCTTGCAGGTAGCTCCCAGGTTCCCGTCCCAACGAAAGCCCCCAGACCCAAATGGAGAGGGGCTGTTTGGGGGCCCCCTGGGGCCACTTCAGGCCAGCTAGGTCTTTGGGTCCTGGCTCCTTCGGTTTGGGAGCTGTTGCTGGACGTTGGGCAAGTTGGCCAGAGAGTGTTTCTCGGTACGTGAACTGCAACCTTGCAGGTAGCTCCCAGGTTCCCGGCCCAAGGAAAGCCCCCAGACCCAAATTGAGAGGGGCTGTTTGGTGGCCCCTTGGGGCCCCTTCAGGCCAGCTAGGTCTTTGGGTCCTGGCTCCTTCGGTTTGGGAGCTGTTTCTGCAGTTGGGCATGTTGACCGGAGAGTGCTTCTCGGGCTGCGAACTGCAACCTTGCAGGTACCTCCCAGGTCCCCGGCCCAACGAAAGCCCCCAGACCCAAATGGAGAGGGGCTGCTTGGGGGCCCCCTGGGGGCCCTTCAGGCCAGCTAGGTCTTTGGGTCCTGGCTCCTTCGGTTTGGGAGCTGTTGCTGGACGTTTGGAATGTTGACCGGAGAGTGCTTCTCGGGCTGTGAACTGCAACCTTGCAGGTACCTCCCAGGTCCCAGGCCCAACGAAAGCCCCCAGACACAAATTGAGAGGGGCTGCTTGGGGGCCCCCTGGGGGCACTTCAGGCCAGCTAGGTCTTTGGGTCCTGGCTCCTTCGGTTTGGGAGCTGTTGGTGGTCGTTGGGTATGTTGGCCGGAGAGTGCTTCTCGGGCCGCGAACTGCAACCTTGCAGGTAGCTCCCAGGTTCCCGGCCCAACGAAAGCCCCCAGACCCAAACGGAGACGGGCGGTTTTGGTGCCCTCTGGGGACTCTTCAGGCCAGCTAGGTCTTTGGGTCCTGGCTCCTTCGGTTTGGGAGCTGTTGCTGGACGTTGGGCATGTTGGCCGGAGAGTGCTTCTCGGTACGTGAACTGCAACCTTGCAGGTAGCTCCCAGGTTCCATGCCCAAGGAAAGCCCCCAGACCCAAATTGAGAGGGGCTGCTTGGGGGCCCCTTGGGGCCCCTTCAGGCCAGCTAGGTCTTTGGGTCCTGGCTCCTTCGGTTTGGGAGCTGTTTCTGCAGTTGGGCATGTTGGCCGGAGAGTGCTTCTCGGGCTGCGAACTGCAACCTTGCAGGTACCTCCCAGGTCCCCGGCCCAACGAAAGCCCCCAGACCCAAATGGAGAGGGGCAGCTTTGGGGCCCCCTGGGGGCCCTTCAGGCCAGCTAGGTCTTTGGGTCCTGGCTCCTTCGGTTTGGGAGCTGTTGCTGGACGTTTGGCATGTTGACCGGAGAGTGCTTCTCGGGCTGCGAACTGCAACCTTGCAGGTAGCTCCCAGGTTCCCGTCCCAACGAAAGCCCCCAGACCCAAATGGAGAGGGGCTGTTTGGGGGCCCCCTGGGGCCCCTTCAGGCCAGCTAGGTCTTTGGGTCCTGGCTCCTTCGGTTTGGGAGCTGTTGCTGGACGTTGGGCATGTTGGCCGGAGAGTGCTTCTCGGGCCGCGAACTGCAACCTTGCAGGTAGCTCCCAGGTTCCCGGCCCAACGAAAGCCCCCAGACCCAAATGGAGAGGGGCTGCTTGGGGGCCCCCTTGGGGCTCTTCAGGCCAGCTAGTTCTTTGGGTCCTGGCTCCTTCGGTTTGGGAGCTGTTGCTGCAGTTGGGCATGTTGGCCGGAGAATGCTTCTCGGGCCGCGAACTGCAACCTTGTAGGTAGCTCCCAGGTTCCCGTCCCAACGAAAGCCCCCAGACCCAAATGGAGAGGGGCTCTTTGGGGGCCCCTGGGGCCCCTTCAGGCCAGCTAGGTCCTTGGGTCCTGGCTCCTTCGGTTTGGGAGCTGTTGCTGGACGTTGGGCATGTTGGCCGGAGAGTGCTTCAAGGGCCGTGAACTTCAACCTTGCAGGTAGCTCCCAGGTTCCCGGCTCAACGAAAGCCCCCAGACCCAAATGGAGAGGGGCTGTTTGGGGGCCCCCTGGGGACTCTTCAGGCCAGCTAGGTCTTTGGGTCCTGGCTCCTTCGGTTTGGGAGCTGTTGCTGCAGTTGGGCATGATGTCCGGAGAGTGCTTCTCGGGCCGCGAACTGCAACCTTGCAGGCACCTCCCAGGTTCCCGGCCCAACGAAAGACCCCAGACCCAAATGGAGAGGGGCTGCTTGCGGGCCCCCTGAGGACCCTCCAGGCCAGCTATTTCTTTGGGTCCTGGCTCCTTCGGTTTGGGAGCTGTTGCTGCAGTTGTGCATGTTGGCCGGAGAGTGCTTCTCGGTACGTGAACTGCAACCTTGCAGGTAGCTCCAAGGTTCCATGCCCAAGGAAAGCCCCCAGACCCAAATTGAGAGGGGCTCCTTGGGGGCCCCTTGGGCCCCTTCAGGCCAGCTAGGTCTTTGGGTCCTGGCTCCTTCGGTTTGGGAGCTGTTGCTGCAGTTGGGCATGTTGGCCGGAGAGTGCTTCTTGGGCCACGAACTGCAATCTTGCAGGTAGCTCCCAGGTTCCCGTCCCAACGAAAGCCCCCAGACCCAAATGGAGAGGGGCTGTTTGGGGGCCCCCTTGGGCCCCTTCAGGCCAGCTAGGTCTTTGGGTCCTGGCTCCTTCGGTTTGGGAGCTGTTGCTGGACGTTGGGCAAGTTGGCCAGAGAGTGTTTCTCGGTACTTGAACTGCAACCTTGCAGGTAGCTCCCAGGTTCCCAGCCAAGGAAAGCCCCCAGACCCAAATTGAGAGGGGCTGCTTGGGGGCCCCTTGGGGCCCCTTCAGGCCAGCTAGGTCTTTGGGTCCTGGCTCCTTCGGTTTGGGAGCTGTTGCTGGACGTTTGGCATGTTGACCGGAGAGTGCTTCTCGGGCTGCGAACTGCAACCTTGCAGGTACCTCCCAGGTCCCAGGCCCAACGAAAGCCCCCAGACCCAAATGGAGAGGGGCTGCTTGGGGGCCCCCTGGGGGCCCTTCAGGCCAGCTAGGTCTTTGGGTCCTGGCTCCTTCGGTTTGGGAGCTGTTGCTGCAGTTGGGCATGTTGGCCGGAGAGTGCTTCTCGGGCCGCGAACTGCAACCTTGCAGGTAGCTCCCAGGTTCCCGGCCCAACGAAAGCCCCCAGACCCAAATGGAGAGGGGCTGTTTGGGGGCCCCCTGGGGACACTTCAGGCCAGCTAGGTCTTTGGGTCCTGGCTCCTTCGGTTTGGGAGCTGTTGCTGGACGTTGGGCATGTTGGCCGGAGAGTGCTTCTCGGGCCGCGAACTGCAACCTTGCAGGTAGCTCCCAGGTTCCCGGCCCAACGAAAGCCCCCAGACCCAAATGGAGAGGGGCTGCTTGGGGGCCCCCTGGGGGCCCTTCAGGCCAGCTAGTTCTTTGGGTCCTGGCTCCTTCGGTTTGGGAGCTGTTGCTGCAGTTGCGCATTTTGGCCGGAGAATGCTTCTCGGGCCGCGAACTGCAAACTTGTAGGTAGCTCCCAGGTTCCCGGCCCAATGAAAGCCCCCAGACCCAAATGGAGAGGGGCTCTTTGGGGGCCCCTGGGGCCCCTTCAGGCCAGCTAGGTCCTTGGGTCCTGGCTCCTTCGGTTTGGGAGCTGTTGCTGGACGTTGGGCATGTTGGCCGGACAGTGCTTCAAGGGCCGTGAACTGCAACCTTGCAGGTAGCTCCCAGGTTCCCGGCTCAACGAAAGCCCCCAGACCCAAATGGAGAGGGGCTGTTTGGGGGCCCCCTGGGGACTCTTCAGGCCAGCTAGGTCTTTGGGTCCTGGCTCCTTCGGTTTGGGAGCTGTTGCTGCAGTTGGGCATGATGGCCGGAGAGTGCTTCTCGGGCCGCGAACTGCAACCTTGCAGGCACCTCCCAGGTTCCCGGCCCAACGAATGACCCCAGACCCAAATTGAGAGGGGCTGCTTGCGGGCCCCCTGGGGACCCTCCAGGCCAGCTATTTCTTTGGGTCCTGGCTCCTTCGGTTTGGGAGCTGTTGCTGCAGTTGTGCATGTTGGCCGGAGAGTGCTTCTTGGTACGTGAACTGCAACCTTGCAGGTAGCTCCCAGGTTCCATGCCCAAGGAAAGCCCCCAGACCCAAATTGAGAGGGGCTGCTTGGGGGCCCCTTGGGCCCCATCAGGCCAGCTAGGTCTTTGGGTCCTGGCTCCTTCGGTTTGGGAGCTGTTGCTGCAGTTGGGCATGTTGACCGGAGAGTGCTTCTCGGGCTGCGAACTGCAACCTTGCAGGTACCTCCCAGGTCCCCGGCCCAACGAAAGCCCCCAGACCCAAATGGAGAGGGGCTGCTTGGGGGCCCCCTGGGGGCCCTTCAGGCCAGCTAGGTCTTTGGGTCCTGGCTCCTTCGGTTTGGGAGCTGTTGGTGGTCGTTGGGCATGTTGGCCGGAGAGTGCTTCTCGGGCCGCGAACTGCAACCTTGCAGGTAGCTCCCAGGTTCCCGGCCCAACAAAAGCCCCCAGACCCAAATGGAGACGGGCTGTTTTGGTACGCTCTGGGGACTCTTCAGGCCAGCTAGGTCTTTGGGTCCTGGCTCCTTCGGTTTGGGAGCTGTTGCTGGACGTTGGGCATGTTGGCCGGAGAGTGCTTCTCGGGCCGCGAACTGCAACCTTGCAGGCACCTCCCAGGTTCCCGGCCCAACGAATGACCCCAGACCCAAATTGAGAGGGGCTGCTTGCGGGCCCCCTGGGGACCCTCCAGGCCAGCTATTTCTTTGGGTCCTGGCTCCTTCGGTTTGGGAGCTGTTGCTGCAGTTGTGCATGTTGGCCGGAGAGTGCTTCTTGGTACGTGAACTGCAACCTTGCAGGTAGCTCCCAGGTTCCATGCCCAAGGAAAGCCCCCAGACCCAAATTGAGAGGGGCTGCTTGGGTGCCCCTTGGGCCCCTTCAGGCCAGCTAGGTCTTTGGGTCCTGGCTCCTTCGGTTTGGGAGCTGTTGCTGCAGTTGGGCATGTTGACCGGAGAGTGCTTCTCGGGCTGCGAACTGCAACCTTGCAGGTACCTCCCAGGTCCCCGGCCCAACGAAAGCCCCCAGACCCAAATGGAGAGGGGCTGCTTGGGGGCCCCCTGGGGGCCCTTCAGGCCAGCTAGGTCTTTGGGTCCTGGCTCCTTCGGTTTGGGAGCTGTTGGTGGTCGTTGGGCATGTTGGCCGGAGAGTGCTTCTCGGGCCGCGAACTGCAACCTTGCAGGTAGCTCCCAGGTTCCCGGCCCAACAAAAGCCCCCAGACCCAAATGGAGACGGTCTGTTTTGGTACGCTCTGGGGACTCTTCAGGCCAGC
The DNA here is from genome assembly GCF_964237585.1 of Gallinula chloropus. Taxonomy (NCBI): domain Eukaryota; kingdom Metazoa; phylum Chordata; class Aves; order Gruiformes; family Rallidae; genus Gallinula; species Gallinula chloropus. The sequence continues at coordinate 16,870,029 of NC_140101.1, read as the reverse complement.
TAGGTCTTTGGGTCCTGGCTCCTTCGGTTTGGGAGCTGTTGCTGGACGTTGGGCATGTTGGCCGGAGAGTGGTTCTCGGGCCGTGAACTGCAACCTTGCAGGTACATCCCATGTCCCCGGCCCAACGAAAGCCCCCAGACCCAAATTGAGAGAGGCTGTTTGGGGGCCTACTGGGGGCCCTTCAGGCCAGCTAGGTCTTTGGGTCCTGGCTCCTTCGGTTTGGGAGGTGTTGCTGCAGTTGTGCATGTTGGCCGGAGAGTGCTTCTCGGGCCGCGAACTGCAACCTTGCAGGTACCTCCCAGGTTCCATGCCCAACGAAAGCCCCCAGACCCAAATGGAGAGGGGCTGCTTGGGGGCCCCCTGGGGACACTTCAGGCCAGCTAGGTCTTTGGGTCCTGGCTCCTTCGGTTTGGGAGCTGTTGCTGGACGTTGGGCATGTTGGCCGGAGAGTGCTTCTCGGGCCGCGAACTGCAACCTTGCAGGTAGCTCCCAGGTTCCCGGCCCAACGAAAGCCCCCAGACCCAAATGGAGAGGGGCTGCTTGGGGGCCCCCTGGGGGCCCTTCAGGCCAGCTAGTTCTTTGGGTCCTGGCTCCTTCGGTTTGGGAGCTGTTGCTGCAGTTGCGCATTTTGGCCGGAGAATGCTTCTCGGGCCGCGAACTGCAAACTTGTAGGTAGCTCCCAGGTTCCCGGCCCAATGAAAGCCCCCAGACCCAAATGGAGAGGGGCTCTTTGGGGGCCCCTGGGGCCCCTTCAGGCCAGCTAGGTCCTTGGGTCCTGGCTCCTTCGGTTTGGGAGCTGTTGCTGGACGTTGGGCATGTTGGCCGGACAGTGCTTCAAGGGCCGTGAACTGCAACCTTGCAGGTAGCTCCCAGGTTCCCGGCTCAACGAAAGCCCCCAGACCCAAATGGAGAGGGGCTGTTTGGGGGCCCCCTGGGGACTCTTCAGGCCAGCTAGGTCTTTGGGTCCTGGCTCCTTCGGTTTGGGAGCTGTTGCTGCAGTTGGGCATGATGGCCGGAGAGTGCTTCTCGGGCCGCGAACTGCAACCTTGCAGGCACCTCCCAGGTTCCCGGCCCAACGAATGACCCCAGACCCAAATTGAGAGGGGCTGCTTGCGGGCCCCCTGGGGACCCTCCAGGCCAGCTATTTCTTTGGGTCCTGGCTCCTTCGGTTTGGGAGCTGTTGCTGCAGTTGTGCATGTTGGCCGGAGAGTGCTTCTTGGTACGTGAACTGCAACCTTGCAGGTAGCTCCCAGGTTCCATGCCCAAGGAAAGCCCCCAGACCCAAATTGAGAGGGGCTGCTTGGGGGCCCCTTGGGCCCCATCAGGCCAGCTAGGTCTTTGGGTCCTGGCTCCTTCGGTTTGGGAGCTGTTGCTGCAGTTGGGCATGTTGACCGGAGAGTGCTTCTCGGGCTGCGAACTGCAACCTTGCAGGTACCTCCCAGGTCCCCGGCCCAACGAAAGCCCCCAGACCCAAATGGAGAGGGGCTGCTTGGGGGCCCCCTGGGGGCCCTTCAGGCCAGCTAGGTCTTTGGGTCCTGGCTCCTTCGGTTTGGGAGCTGTTGGTGGTCGTTGGGCATGTTGGCCGGAGAGTGCTTCTCGGGCCGCGAACTGCAACCTTGCAGGTAGCTCCCAGGTTCCCGGCCCAACAAAAGCCCCCAGACCCAAATGGAGACGGGCTGTTTTGGTACGCTCTGGGGACTCTTCAGGCCAGCTAGGTCTTTGGGTCCTGGCTCCTTCGGTTTGGGAGCTGTTGCTGGACGTTGGGCATGTTGGCCGGAGAGTGCTTCTCGGGCCGCGAACTGCAACCTTGCAGGCACCTCCCAGGTTCCCGGCCCAACGAATGACCCCAGACCCAAATTGAGAGGGGCTGCTTGCGGGCCCCCTGGGGACCCTCCAGGCCAGCTATTTCTTTGGGTCCTGGCTCCTTCGGTTTGGGAGCTGTTGCTGCAGTTGGGCATGTTGGCCGGAGAGTGCTTCTTGGTACGTGAACTGCAACCTTGCAGGTAGCTCCCAGGTTCCATGCCCAAGGAAAGCCCCCAGACCCAAATTGAGAGGGGCTGCTTGGGTGCCCCTTGGGCCCCTTCAGGCCAGCTAGGTCTTTGGGTCCTGGCTCCTTCGGTTTGGGAGCTGTTGCTGCAGTTGGGCATGTTGACCGGAGAGTGCTTCTCGGGCTGCGAACTGCAACCTTGCAGGTACCTCCCAGGTCCCCGGCCCAACGAAAGCCCCCAGACCCAAATGGAGAGGGGCTGCTTGGGGGCCCCCTGGGGGCCCTTCAGGCCAGCTAGGTCTTTGGGTCCTGGCTCCTTCGGTTTGGGAGCTGTTGGTGGTCGTTGGGCATGTTGGCCGGAGAGTGCTTCTCGGGCCGCGAACTGCAACCTTGCAGGTAGCTCCCAGGTTCCCGGCCCAACAAAAGCCCCCAGACCCAAATGGAGACGGGCTGTTTTGGTACGCTCTGGGGACTCTTCAGGCCAGCTAGGTCTTTGGGTCCTGGCTCCTTCGGTTTGGGAGCTGTTGCTGGACGTTGGGCATGTTGGCCGGAGAGTGGTTCTCGGGCCGTGAACTGCAACCTTGCAGGTACATCCCATGTCCCCGGCCCAACGAAAGCCCCCAGACCCAAATTGAGAGAGGCTGTTTGGGGGCCTACTGAGGGCCCTTCAGGCCAGCTAGGTCTTTGGGTCCTGGCTCCTTCGGTTTGGGAGGTGTTGCTGCAGTTGTGCATGTTGGCCGGAGAGTGCTTCTCGGGCCGCGAACTGCAACCTTGCAGGTACCTCCCAGGTTCCATGCCCAACGAAAGCCCCCAGACCCAAATGGAGAGGGGCTGTTTGGGGGCCCCCTGGGGGCCCTTCAGGCCAGCTAGGTCTTTGGGTCCTGGCTCCTTCGGTTTGGGAGCTGTTGATGCAGTTGGGCATGTTGGCCGGAGAGTGCTTCTCGGGCCGTGAACTACAACCTTGCAGGTAGCTCCCAGGTTCCCGGCCCAAGGAAAGCCCCCAGACCCAAATGGAGAGGGGCTGCTTGGGCCCCCTTGGGGCCCCTTCAGGCCAGCTAGGTCTTTGGGTCCTGGCTCCTTCGGTTTGGGAGCTGTTGCTGCAGTTGGGCATGTTGGCCGGAGAGTGCTTCTCGGGCCGCGAACTGCAACCTTGCAGGTACCTCCCAGGTTCCCGGCCCAACGAAAGCCCCCAGACCCAAATGGAGAGGGGCTGCTTGGGGGCCCCCTGGGGCCCCTTCAAGCCAGCTAGGTCTTTGGGTCCTGGCTCCTTCGGTTTGGGAGCTGTTGCTGCAGTTGGGCATGTTGGCCAGAGAGTGCTTCTCGGGCCGCGAACTGCAACCTTGCAGGTACCTCCCAGGTTCCATGCCCAACGAAAGCCCCCAGACCCAAATGGAGAGGGGCTGTTTGGGGGCCCCCTGGGGGCCCTTCAGGCCAGCTAGGTCTTTGGGTCCTGGCTCCTTTGGTTTGGGAGCTGTTGCTGGACTTTGGACATGTTGGCCGGAGAGTGCTTCTCGGGCCGTGAACTACAACCTTGCAGGTAGCTCCCAGGTTCCCGGCCCAACGAAAGCCCCCAGACCCAAATGGAGAGGGGCTGCTTGGGGGCCCCTTGGGGCGCCTTCAGGCCAGCTAGGTCTTTGGGTCCTGGCTCCTTCGGTTTGGGAGCTGTTGATGCAGTTGGGCATGTTGTCCGGAGAGTGCTTCTCGGGCCGCGAACTGCAACCTTGCAGGTACCTCCCAGGTTCCCGGCCCAACGAAAGCCCCCAGACCCAAATGGAGAGGGGCTGCTTGGGGGCCCCCTGGGGCCCCTTCAGGCCAGCTAGGTCTTTGGGTCCTGGCTCCTTCGGTTTGGGAGCTGTTGCTGGACGTTGGGCATGTTGGCCGGAGAGTGCTTCTCGGGCCGCGAACTGCAACCTTGCAGGTAGCTCCCAGGTTCCCGGCCCAACGAAAGCCCCCAGACCCAAATGGAGAGGGGCTGCTTGGGGGCCCCCTGGGGGCCCTTCAGGCCAGCTAGTTCTTTGGGTCCTGGCTCCTTCAGTTTGGGAGCTGTTGCTGCAGTTGGGCATGTTGGCGGGAGAATGCTTCTCGGGCCGCGAACTGCAACCTTGCAGGTAGCTCCCAGGTTCCCGGCCCAACGAAAGCCCCCAGACCCAAATGGAGAGGGGCTCTTTGGGGGCCCCCTGGGGACTCTTCAGGCCAGCTAGGTCTTTGGGTCCTGGCTCCTTCGGTTTGGGAGCTGTTGCTGGACGTTGTGCATGATGGCCGGAGAGTGCTTCTCGGGCCGCGAACTGCAACCTTGCAGGCACCTCCCAGGTTCCCGACCCAACGAAAGACCCCAGACCCAAATGGAGAGGGGCTGCTTGGGGGCCCCCTGGGGACCCTCCAGGCCAGCTATTTCTTTGGGTCCTGGCTACTTCGGTTTGGGAGCTGTTGCTGCAGTTGTGCATGTTGGCCGCAGAGTGCTTCTCGGGCTGCGAACTGCAACCTTGCAGGTACATCCCATGTCCCCGGCCCAACGAAAGCCCCCAGACCCAAATGGAGAGGGGCTGTTTGGGGGCCCCCTGGGGGCCCTTCAGGCCAGCTAGGTCTTTGGGTCCTGGCTCCTTCGGTTTGGGAGCTGTTGATGCAGTTGGGCATGTTGGCCGGAGAGTGCTTCTCGGGCCGTGAACTAAAACCTGCAGGTACCTCCCAGGTTCCCGGCCCAAGGAAAGCCCCCAGACCCAAATGGAGAGGGGCTGCTTGGGCCCCCTTGGGGCCCCTTCAGGCCAGCTAGGTCTTTGGGTCCTGGCTCCTTCGGTTTGGGAGCTGTTGCTGGACGTTGGGCATGTTGGCCGGAGAGTGCTTCTCGGGCCGCGAACTGCAACCTTGCAGGTAGCTCCCAGGTTCCCGGCCCAACGAAAGCCCCCAGACCCAAATGGAGAGGGGCTGCTTGGGGGCCCCCTGGGGCCCCTTCAAGCCAGCTAGGTCTTTGGGTCCTGGCTCCTTCGGTTTGGGAGCTGTTGCTGGACGTTGGGCATGTTGGCCAGAGAGTGCTTCTCGGGCCGCGAACTGCAACCTTGCAGGTAGCTCCCAGGTTCCCGGCCCAACGAAAGCCCCCAGACCCAAATGGAGAGGGGCTGCTTGGGGGCCCCCTGGGGGCCCTTCAGGCCAGCTAGTTCTTTGGGTCCTGGCTCCTTCGGTTTGGGAGCTGTTGCTGCAGTTGGGCATGTTGGCCGGAGAGTGCTTCTCGGGCCGCGAACTGCAACCTTGCAGGTACCTCCCAGGATCCATGCCCAACGAAAGCCCCCAGACCCAAATGGAGAGGGGCTGTTTGGGGGCCCCCTGGGGGCCCTTCAGGCCAGCTAGGTCTTTGGGTCCTGGCTCCTTCGGTTTGGGAGCTGTTGCTGGACTTTGGACATGTTGGCCGGAGAGTGCTTCTCGAGCCGTGAACTACAACCTTGCAGGTAGCTCCCAGGTTCCCGGCCCAAGGAAAGCCCCCAGACCGAAATGGAGAGGGGCTGCTTGGGGGCCCCTTGGGGCCCCTTCAGGCCAGCTAGGTCTTTGGGTCCTGGCTCCTTCGGTTTGGGAGCTGTTGATGCAGTTGGGCATGTTGTCCGGAGAGTGCTTCTCGGGCCGCGAACTGCAACCTTGCAGGTACCTCCCAGGTTCCCGGCCCAACGAAAGCCCCCAGACCCAAATGGAGAGGGGCTGCTTGGGGGCCCCCTGGGGGCCCTTCAGGCCAGCTAGTTCTTTGGGTCCTGGCTCCTTCGGTTTGGGAGCTGTTGCTGCAGTTGGGCATGTTGGCCGGAGAATGCTTCTCGGGCCGCGAACTGCAACCTTGCAGGTACCTCCCAGGTTCCCGGCCCAACGAAAGCCCCCAGACCCAAATGGAGAGGGGCTCTTTGGGGGCCCCCTGGGGACTCTTCAGGCCAGCTAGGTCTTTGGGTCCTGGCTCCTTCGGTTTGGGAGTTGTTGCTGGACGTTGTGCATATTGGCCGGAGAGTGCTTCTCGGGCCGCGAACTGCAACCTTGCAGGCACCTCCCAGGTTCCCGACCCAACGAAAGACCCCAGACCCAAATGGAGAGGGGCTGCTTGGGGGCCCCCTGGGGACCCTCCAGGCCAGCTATTTCTTTGGGTCCTGGCTACTTCGGTTTGGGAGCTGTTGCTGCAGTTGTGCATGTTGGCCGCAGAGTGCTTCTCGGGCTGCGAACTGCAACCTTGCAGGTACCTCCCAGGTTCCATGCCCAACGAAAGCCCCCAGACCAAAATTGAGAGGGGCTGCTTGGGTGCCCCCTGGGGGCCCTTCAGGCCAGCTAGGTCTTTGGGTCCTGGCTCCTTCGGTTTGGGAGCTGTTTCTGCAGTTGGGCATGTTGGCCGGAGAGTGCTTCTCGGGCCGTGAACTAAAACTTTGCAGGTACCTCTCAGGTTCCCGGCCCAAGGAAAGCCCCCAGACCCAAATGGAGAGGGGCTGCTTGGGCCCCCTTAGGGCCCCTTCAGGCCAGCTAGGTCTTTGGGTCCTGGCTCCTTCGGTTTGGGAGCTGTTGCTGGACGTTGGGCATGTTGGCCGGAGAGTGCTTCTCGGGCCGCGAACTGCAACCTTGCAGGTAGCTCCCAGGTTCCCGGCCCAACGAAAGCCCCCAGACCCAAATGGAGAGGGGCTGCTTGGGGGCCCCCTGGGGCCCCTTCAAGCCAGCTAGGTCTTTGGGTCCTGGCTCCTTCGGTTTGGGAGCTGTTGCTGGACGTTGGGCATGTTGGCCAGAGAGTGCTTCTCGGGCCGCGAACTGCAACCTTGCAGGTAGCTCCCAGGTTCCCGGCCCAACGAAAGCCCCCAGACCCAAATGGAGAGGGGCTGCTTGGGGGCCCCCTGGGGGCCCTTCAGGCCAGCTAGTTCTTTGGGTCCTGGCTCCTTCGGTTTGGGAGCTGTTGCTGCAGTTGGGCATGTTGGCCGGAGAGTGCTTCTCGGGCCGCGAACTGCAACCTTGCAGGTACCTCCCAGGTTCCATGCCCAACGAAAGCCCCCAGACCCAAATGGAGAGGGGCTGTTTGGGGGCCCCCTGGGGGCCCTTCAGGCCAGCTAGGTCTTTGGGTCCTGGCTCCTTTGGTTTGGGAACTGTTGCTGGACTTTGGACATGTTGGCCGGAGAGTGCTTCTCGAGCCGTGAACTACAACCTTGCAGGTAGCTCCCAGGTTCCCGGCCCAAGGAAAGCCCCCAGACCGAAATGGAGAGGGGCTGCTTGGGGGCCCCTTGGGGCCCCTTCAGGCCAGCTAGGTCTTTGGGTCCTGGCTCCTTCGGTTTGGGAGCTGTTGATGCAGTTGGGCATGTTGTCCGGAGAGTGCTTCTCGGGCCGCGAACTGCAACCTTGCAGGTACCTCCCAGGTTCCCGGCCCAACGAAAGCCCCCAGACCCAAATGGAGAGGGGCTGCTTGGGGGCCCCCTGGGGGCCCTTCAGGCCAGCTAGTTCTTTGGGTCCTGGCTCCTTCGGTTTGGGAGCTGTTGCTGCAGTTGGGCATGTTGGCCGGAGAATGCTTCTCGGGCCGCGAACTGCAACCTTGCAGGTAGCTCCCAGGTTCCCGGCCCAACGAAAGCCCCCAGACCCAAATGGAGAGGGGCTGTTTGGTGGCCCCCTGGGGACTCTTCAGGCCAGCTAGGTCTTTGGGTCCTGGCTCCTTCGGTTTGGGAGCTGTTGCTGGACGTTGTGCATGATGGCCGGAGAGTGCTTCTCGGGCCGCGAACTGCAACCTTGCAGGCACCTCCCAGGTTCCCGACCCAACGAAAGACCCCAGACCCAAATGGAGAGGGGCTGCTTGGGGGCCCCCTGGGGACCCTCCAGGCCAGCTATTTCTTTGGGTCCTGGCTACTTCGGTTTGGGAGCTGTTGCTGCAGTTGTGCATGTTGGCCGCAGAGTGCTTCTCGGGCTGCGAACTGCAACCTTGCAGGTACCTCCCAGGTTCCATGCCCAACGAAAGCCCCCAGACCAAAATTGAGAGGGGCTGCTTGGGTGCCCCCTGGGGGCCCTTCAGGCCAGCTAGGTCTTTGGGTCCTGGCTCCTTCGGTTTGGGAGCTGTTGCTGCAGTTGGGCATGTTGGCCGGAGAGTGCTTCTCGGGCCGCGAACTGCAACCTTGCAGGTAGCTCCCAGTTTCCCGGCCCAAGGAAAGCCCCCAGACCCAAATGGAGAGGGGCTGTTTTGGGGCCCCCTTGGGGCCCTTCAGGCCAGCTAGGTCTTTGGGTCCTGGCTCCTTCGGTTTGGGAGCTGTTGCTGGACGTTGGGCATGTTGGCCAGAGAGTGCTTCTCGGTACGTGAACTGCAACCTTGCCGGTAGCTCCCAGGTTCCATGCCCAAGGAAAGCCCCCAGACCCAAATTGAGAGGGGCTGCTTGGGGGCCCCCTGGGGACACTTCAGGCCAGCTAGGTCTTTGGGTCCTGGCTCCTTCGGTTTGGGAGCTGTTGCTGGACGTTGGGCATGTTGGCCGGAGAGTGGTTCTCGGGCCGTGAACTGCAACCTTGCAGGTACATCCCATGTCCCCGGCCCAACGAAAGCCCCCAGACCCAAATTGAGAGAGGCTGTGTGGGGGCCTACTGAGGGCCCTTCAGGCCAGCTAGGTCTTTGGGTCCTGGCTCCTTCGGTTTGGGAGGTGTTGCTGCAGTTGTGCATGTTGGCCGGAGAGTGCTTCTCGGGCCGCGAACTGCAACCTTGCAGGTACCTCCCAGGTTCCATGCCCAACGAAAGCCCCCAGACCCAAATGGAGAGGGGCTGTTTGGGGGCCCCCTGGGGGCCCTTCAGGCCAGCTAGGTCTTTGGGTCCTGGCTCCTTCGGTTTGGGAGCTGTTGATGCAGTTGGGCATGTTGGCCGGAGAGTGCTTCTCGGGCCGTGAACTACAACCTTGCAGGTAGCTCCCAGGTTCCCGGCCCAAGGAAAGCCCCCAGACCCAAATGGAGAGGGGCTGCTTGGGCCCCCTTGGGGCCCCTTCAGGCCAGCTAGGTCTTTGGGTCCTGGCTCCTTCGGTTTGGGAGCTGTTGCTGCAGTTGGGCATGTTGGCCGGAGAGTGCTTCTCGGGCCGCGAACTGCAACCTTGCAGGTACCTCCCAGGTTCCCGGCCCAACGAAAGCCCCCAGACCCAAATGGAGAGGGGCTGCTTGGGGGCCCCCTGGGGCCCCTTCAAGCCAGCTAGGTCTTTGGGTCCTGGCTCCTTCGGTTTGGGAGCTGTTGCTGCAGTTGGGCATGTTGGCCAGAGAGTGCTTCTCGGGCCGCGAACTGCAACCTTGCAGGTACCTCCCAGGTTCCATGCCCAACGAAAGCCCCCAGACCCAAATGGAGAGGGGCTGTTTGGGGGCCCCCTGGGGGCCCTTCAGGCCAGCTAGGTCTTTGGGTCCTGGCTCCTTTGGTTTGGGAGCTGTTGCTGGACTTTGGACATGTTGGCCGGAGAGTGCTTCTCGGGCCGTGAACTACAACCTTGCAGGTAGCTCCCAGGTTCCCGGCCCAACGAAAGCCCCCAGACCCAAATGGAGAGGGGCTGCTTGGGGGCCCCTTGGGGCGCCTTCAGGCCAGCTAGGTCTTTGGGTCCTGGCTCCTTCGGTTTGGGAGCTGTTGATGCAGTTGGGCATGTTGTCCGGAGAGTGCTTCTCGGGCCGCGAACTGCAACCTTGCAGGTACCTCCCAGGTTCCCGGCCCAACGAAAGCCCCCAGACCCAAATGGAGAGGGGCTGCTTGGGGGCCCCCTGGGGCCCCTTCAGGCCAGCTAGGTCTTTGGGTCCTGGCTCCTTCGGTTTGGGAGCTGTTGCTGGACGTTGGGCATGTTGGCCGGAGAGTGCTTCTCGGGCCGCGAACTGCAACCTTGCAGGTAGCTCCCAGGTTCCCGGCCCAACGAAAGCCCCCAGACCCAAATGGAGAGGGGCTGCTTGGGGGCCCCCTGGGGGCCCTTCAGGCCAGCTAGTTCTTTGGGTCCTGGCTCCTTCAGTTTGGGAGCTGTTGCTGCAGTTGGGCATGTTGGCGGGAGAATGCTTCTCGGGCCGCGAACTGCAACCTTGCAGGTAGCTCCCAGGTTCCCGGCCCAACGAAAGCCCCCAGACCCAAATGGAGAGGGGCTCTTTGGGGGCCCCCTGGGGACTCTTCAGGCCAGCTAGGTCTTTGGGTCCTGGCTCCTTCGGTTTGGGAGCTGTTGCTGGACGTTGTGCATGATGGCCGGAGAGTGCTTCTCGGGCCGCGAACTGCAACCTTGCAGGCACCTCCCAGGTTCCCGACCCAACGAAAGACCCCAGACCCAAATGGAGAGGGGCTGCTTGGGGGCCCCCTGGGGACCCTCCAGGCCAGCTATTTCTTTGGGTCCTGGCTACTTCGGTTTGGGAGCTGTTGCTGCAGTTGTGCATGTTGGCCGCAGAGTGCTTCTCGGGCTGCGAACTGCAACCTTGCAGGTACATCCCATGTCCCCGGCCCAACGAAAGCCCCCAGACCCAAATGGAGAGGGGCTGTTTGGGGGCCCCCTGGGGGCCCTTCAGGCCAGCTAGGTCTTTGGGTCCTGGCTCCTTCGGTTTGGGAGCTGTTGATGCAGTTGTGCATGTTGGCCGGAGAGTGCTTCTCGGGCCGTGAACTAAAACCTTGCAGGTACCTCCCAGGTTCCCGGCCCAAGGAAAGCCCCCAGACCCAAATGGAGAGGGGCTGCTTGGGCCCCCTTGGGGCCCCTTCAGGCCAGCTAGGTCTTTGGGTCCTGGCTCCTTCGGTTTGGGAGCTGTTGCTGGACGTTGGGCATGTTGGCCGGAGAGTGCTTCTCGGGCCGCGAACTGCAACCTTGCAGGTAGCTCCCAGGTTCCCGGCCCAACGAAAGCCCCCAGACCCAAATGGAGAGGGGCTGCTTGGGGGCCCCCTGGGGCCCCTTCAAGCCAGCTAGGTCTTTGGGTCCTGGCTCCTTCGGTTTGGGAGCTGTTGCTGGACGTTGGGCATGTTGGCCAGAGAGTGCTTCTCGGGCCGCGAACTGCAACCTTGCAGGTAGCTCCCAGGTTCCCGGCCCAACGAAAGCCCCCAGACCCAAATGGAGAGGGGCTGCTTGGGGGCCCCCTGGGGGCCCTTCAGGCCAGCTAGTTCTTTGGGTCCTGGCTCCTTCGGTTTGGGAGCTGTTGCTGCAGTTGGGCATGTTGGCCGGAGAGTGCTTCTCGGGCCGCGAACTGCAACCTTGCAGGTACCTCCCAGGATCCATGCCCAACGAAAGCCCCCAGACCCAAATGGAGAGGGGCTGTTTGGGGGCCCCCTGGGGGCCCTTCAGGCCAGCTAGGTCTTTGGGTCCTGGCTCCTTCGGTTTGGGAGCTGTTGCTGGACTTTGGACATGTTGGCCGGAGAGTGCTTCTCGAGCCGTGAACTACAACCTTGCAGGTAGCTCCCAGGTTCCCGGCCCAAGGAAAGCCCCCAGACCGAAATGGAGAGGGGCTGCTTGGGGGCCCCTTGGGGCCCCTTCAGGCCAGCTAGGTCTTTGGGTCCTGGCTCCTTCGGTTTGGGAGCTGTTGATGCAGTTGGGCATGTTGTCCGGAGAGTGCTTCTCGGGCCGCGAACTGCAACCTTGCAGGTACCTCCCAGGTTCCCGGCCCAACGAAAGCCCCCAGACCCAAATGGAGAGGGGCTGCTTGGGGGCCCCCTGGGGGCCCTTCAGGCCAGCTAGTTCTTTGGGTCCTGGCTCCTTCGGTTTGGGAGCTGTTGCTGCAGTTGGGCATGTTGGCCGGAGAATGCTTCTCGGGCCGCGAACTGCAAACTTGCAGGTACCTCCCAGGTTCCCGGCCCAACGAAAGCCCCCAGACCCAAATGGAGAGGGGCTCTTTGGGGGCCCCCTGGGGACTCTTCAGGCCAGCTAGGTCTTTGGGTCCTGGCTCCTTCGGTTTGGGAGTTGTTGCTGGACGTTGTGCATATTGGCCGGAGAGTGCTTCTCGGGCCGCGAACTGCAACCTTGCAGGCACCTCCCAGGTTCCCGACCCAACGAAAGACCCCAGACCCAAATGGAGAGGGGCTGCTTGGGGGCCCCCTGGGGACCCTCCAGGCCAGCTATTTCTTTGGGTCCTGGCTACTTCGGTTTGGGAGCTGTTGCTGCAGTTGTGCATGTTGGCCGCAGAGTGCTTCTCGGGCTGCGAACTGCAACCTTGCAGGTACCTCCCAGGTTCCATGCCCAACGAAAGCCCCCAGACCAAAATTGAGAGGGGCTGCTTGGGTGCCCCCTGGGGGCCCTTCAGGCCAGCTAGGTCTTTGGGTCCTGGCTCCTTCGGTTTGGGAGCTGTTGCTGCAGTTGGGCATGTTGGCCGGAGAGTGCTTCTCGGGCCGTGAACTAAAACTTTGCAGGTACCTCTCAGGTTCCCGGCCCAAGGAAAGCCCCCAGACCCAAATGGAGAGGGGCTGCTTGGGCCCCCTTGGGGCCCCTTCAGGCCAGCTAGGTCTTTGGGTCCTGGCTCCTTCGGTTTGGGAGCTGTTGCTGGACGTTGGGCATGTTGGCCGGAGAGTGCTTCTCGGGCCGCGAACTGCAACCTTGCAGGTAGCTCCCAGGTTCCCGGCCCAACGAAAGCCCCCAGACCCAAATGGAGAGGGGCTGCTTGGGGGCCCCCTGGGGCCCCTTCAAGCCAGCTAGGTCTTTGGGTCCTGGCTCCTTCGGTTTGGGAGCTGTTGCTGGACGTTGGGCATGTTGGCCAGAGAGTGCTTCTCGGGCCGCGAACTGCAACCTTGCAGGTAGCTCCCAGGTTCCCGGCCCAACGAAAGCCCCCAGACCCAAATGGAGAGGGGCTGCTTGGGGGCCCCCTGGGGGCCCTTCAGGCCAGCTAGTTCTTTGGGTCCTGGCTCCTTCGGTTTGGGAGCTGTTGCTGCAGTTGGGCATGTTGGCCGGAGAGTGCTTCTCGGGCCGCGAACTGCAACCTTGCAGGTACCTCCCAGGTTCCATGCCCAACGAAAGCCCCCAGACCCAAATGGAGAGGGGCTGTTTGGGGGCCCCCTGGGGGCCCTTCAGGCCAGCTAGGTCTTTGGGTCCTGGCTCCTTTGGTTTGGGAACTGTTGCTGGACTTTGGACATGTTGGCCGGAGAGTGCTTCTCGAGCCGTGAACTACAACCTTGCAGGTAGCTCCCAGGTTCCCGGCCCAAGGAAAGCCCCCAGACCGAAATGGAGAGGGGCTGCTTGGGGGCCCCTTGGGGCCCCTTCAGGCCAGCTAGGTCTTTGGGTCCTGGCTCCTTCGGTTTGGGAGCTGTTGATGCAGTTGGGCATGTTGTCCGGAGAGTGCTTCTCGGGCCGCGAACTGCAACCTTGCAGGTACCTCCCAGGTTCCCGGCCCAACGAAAGCCCCCAGACCCAAATGGAGAGGGGCTGCTTGGGGGCCCCCTGGGGGCCCTTCAGGCCAGCTAGTTCTTTGGGTCCTGGCTCCTTCGGTTTGGGAGCTGTTGCTGCAGTTGGGCATGTTGGCCGGAGAATGCTTCTCGGGCCGCGAACTGCAACCTTGCAGGTAGCTGCCAGGTTCCCGGCCCAACGAAAGCCCCCAGACCCAAATGGAGAGGGGCTGTTTGGTGGCCCCCTGGGGACTCTTCAGGCCAGCTAGGTCTTTGGGTCCTGGCTCCTTCGGTTTGGGAGCTGTTGCTGGACGTTGTGCATGATGGCCGGAGAGTGCTTCTCGGGCCGCGAACTGCAACCTTGCAGGCACCTCCCAGGTTCCCGACCCAACGAAAGACCCCAGACCCAAATGGAGAGGGGCTGCTTGGGGGCCCCCTGGGGACCCTCCAGGCCAGCTATTTCTTTGGGTCCTGGCTACTTCGGTTTGGGAGCTGTTGCTGCAGTTGTGCATGTTGGCCGCAGAGTGCTTCTCGGGCTGCGAACTGCAACCTTGCAGGTACCTCCCAGGTTCCATGCCCAACGAAAGCCCCCAGACCAAAATTGAGAGGGGCTGCTTGGGTGCCCCCTGGGGGCCCTTCAGGCCAGCTAGGTCTTTGGGTCCTGGCTCCTTCGGTTTGGGAGCTGTTGCTGCAGTTGGGCATGTTGGCCGGAGAGTGCTTCTCGGGCCGCGAACTGCAACCTTGCAGGTAGCTCCCAGTTTCCCGGCCCAAGGAAAGCCCCCAGACCCAAATGGAGAGGGGCTGTTTTGGGGCCCCCTTGGGGCCCTTCAGGCCAGCTAGGTCTTTGGGTCCTGGCTCCTTCGGTTTGGGAGCTGTTGCTGGACGTTGGGCATGTTGGCCAGAGAGTGCTTCTCGGTACGTGAACTGCAACCTTGCCGGTAGCTCCCAGGTTCCATGCCCAAGGAAAGCCCCCAGACCAAAATTGAGAGGGGCTGCTTGTGGGCCCCTTGGGGCCCCTTCAGGCCAGCTAGGTCTTTGGGTCCTGGCTCCTTCGGTTTGGGAGCTGTTGCTGCAGTTGGGCATGTTGGCTGGAGAGTGCTTCTCGGGCCGCGAACTGCAACCTTGCAGGTAGCTCCCAGGTTCCCGTCCCAACGAAAGCCCCCAGACCCAAATGGAGAGGGGCTGTTTGGGGGCCCCCTGGTGCCCCTTCAGGCCAGCTAGGTCTTTGGGTCCTGGCTCCTTCGGTTTGGGAGCTGTTGCTGCAGTTGGGCATGTTGGCCGGAGAGTGCTTCTCGGGCCGCGAACTGCAACCTTGCAGGTAGCTCCCAGGTTACCGGCCCAACGAAAGCCCCCAGACCCAAATGGAGAGGGGCTGTTTGGTGGCCCCCTGGGGCCCCTTCAGGCCAGCTAGGTCTTTGGGTCCTGGCTCCTTCGGTTTGGGAGCTGTTGCTGCGGTTGGGCATGTTGGCCGGAGAGTGCTTCTCGGGCCGCGAACTGCAACCTTGCAGGTAGCTCCCAGGTTCCCGGCCCAACGAAAGCCCCCAGACCCAAATGGAGAGGGGCTGCTTGGGGGCCCCCTGGGGCCCCTTCAGGCCAGCTAGGTCTTTGGGTCCTGGCTCCTTCGGTTTGGGAGCTGTTTCTGCAGTTGGGCATGTTGACCGGAGAGTGCTTCTCGGGCTGCGAACTGCAACCTTGCAGGTACCTCCCAGGTCCCCGGCCCAACGAAAGCCCCCAGAGCCAAATGGAGAGGGGCTGCTTGGGGGCCCCCTGGGGCCCCTTCATGCCAGCTAGGTCTTTGGGTCCTGGCTCCTTCGGTTTGGGAGCTGTTGCTGCAGTTGGGCATGTTGGCCGGAGAGTGCTTCTCGGGCCGCGAACTGCAACCTTGCGGGTAGCTCCCAGATTCCCGGCCCAACGAAAGCCCCCAGAACCAAATGGAGAGGGGCTGTTTGGGGGCCCCCTGGGGCCCCTTCAGGCCAGCTAGGTCTTTGGGTCCTGGCTCCTTCGGTTTGGGAGCTGTTGCTGGACGTTGGACATGTTGGCCGGAGAGTGCTTCTCGGTACGTGAACTGCAACCTTGCAGGTAGCTCCCAGGTTCCCGGCCCAAGGAAAGCCCCCAGACCCAAATGGAGAGGGGCTGCTTGGGGGCCCCTTGGGGCCCCTTCAGGCCAGCTAGGTCTTTGGGTCCTGGCTCCTTCGGTTTGGGAGCTGTTGCTGCAGTTGGGCATGTTGGCCGGAGAGTGCTTCTCGGGCCGCGAACTGCAACCTTGCGGGTAGCTCCCAGATTCCCGGCCCAACGAAAGCCCCCAGAACCAAATGGAGAGGGGCTGTTTGGGG
The DNA here is from genome assembly GCF_964237585.1 of Gallinula chloropus. Classification (NCBI taxonomy): domain Eukaryota; kingdom Metazoa; phylum Chordata; class Aves; order Gruiformes; family Rallidae; genus Gallinula; species Gallinula chloropus. The sequence continues at coordinate 16,854,452 of NC_140101.1, read as the reverse complement.
GCCCCCTGGGGCCCCTTCAGGCCAGCTAGGTCTTTGGGTCCTGGCTCCTTCGGTTTGGGAGCTGTTGCTGGACGTTGAGCATGTTGGCCGGAGAGTGCTTCTCGGGCCGCGAACTGCAACCTTTCAGGCACTTCCCAGGATCCCGGCCCAACGAAAGCCCCCAGACCAAAATTGAGAGGGGCTTCTTGTGGGCCCCCGCGGACCCTCCAGGCCAGCTCTTTCTTTGGGTTTTGGCTCCTTCGGTTTGGGAGCTGTTGCTGCAGTTGGGCATGTTGGCCGGAGAGTGCTTCTCGGGCCGCGAACTGCAACCTTGCTGGTAGCTCCCAGGTTCCCGGCCCAACGAAAGCCCCCAGACCCAAATTGAGAGGGGCTGCTTGGGGGCCCCCTGGGGGACCTTCAGGCCAGCTAGGTCTTTGGGTCCTGGCTCCTTCGGTTTGGGAGCTGTTGCTGCAGTTGGGCATGTTGGCCGGAGAGTGCTTCTCGGGCCGTGAACTGCAACCTTGCAGGTAGCTCCCAGGTTCCCGGCCCAACGAAAGCCCCCAGACCCAAATGGAGAGGGGCTGCTTGGGGGCCCCCTGGGGGCCCTTCAGGCCAGCTAGGTCTTTGGGTCCTGGCTTTTTCGCTTTGGGAGCTGTTGCTGCAGTTGGGCATGTTAGCCGGAGAGTTCTTCTCGGGCTGCGAACTGCAACCTTGCAGGTAGCTCCCAGGTTCCCGGCCCAACGAAAGCCCCCAGACCCAAATGGAGAGGGGCTGTTTGGGGGCCCCCTGGGGCCCCTTCAGGCCAGCTAGGTCTTTGGGTCCTGGCTCCTTTGGTTTGGGAGCTGTTGCTGCAGTTGGGCATGTTGGCCGGAGAATGCTTTTCGGGCCGCGAACTGCAACCTTGTAGGTAGCTCCCAGGTTCCCGGCCCAACGAAAGCCCCCAGACCCAAATGGAGAGGGGCTGTTTGGGCGCCCCTGGGGACCCTTCAGGCCAGCTAGGTCTTTGGGTCCTGGCTCCTTCGGTTTGGGAGCTGTTGCTGCGGTTGGGCATGTTGGCCGGAGAGTGCTTCTCGGTCTGCGAACTGCAACCTTGCAGGTACCTCCCAGGTTCCCGGCCCAACGAAAGCCCCCAGACCCAAATGGAGAGGGGCTGCTTGGGGGCCCCCTGGGGGCCCTTCAGGCCAGCTAGGTCTTTGGGTCCTGGCTCCTTCGGTTTGGGAGCTGTTGCTGGACGTTGGGCATGTTGACCAGAGAGTGCTTCTCGGGCTGCGAACTGCAACCTTGCAGGTACCTCCCAGGTCCCCGGCCCAACGAAAGCCCCCAGACCCAAATGGAGAGGGGCTGCTTGGGGGCCCCCTGGGGGCCCTTCAGGCCAGCTAGGTCTTTGGGTCCTGGCTCCTTCGGTTTGGGAGCTGTTGCTGGACGTTGGGCATGTTGACCGGAGAGTGCTTCTCGGGCTGCGAACTGCAACCTTGCAGGTACCTCCCATGTCCCCGGCCCAACGAAAGCCCCCAGACCCAAATGGAGAGGGGCTGCTTGGGGGCCCCCTGGGGGCCCTTCAGGCCAGCTAGGTCTTTGGGTCCTGGCTCCTTCGGTTTGGGAGCTGTTGCTGCAGTTGGGCATGTTGGCCGGAGAGTGCTTCTCGGGCCGTGAACTGCAACCTTGCAGGTAGCTCCCAGGTTCCCGGCCCAACGAAAGCCCCCAGACCCAAATGGAGAGGGGCTGCTTGGAGGCCCCCTGGGGGCCCTTCAGGCCAGCTAGGTCTTTGGGTCCTGGCTCCTTCGGTTTAGGAGCTGTTGCTGCAGTTGTCCATGTTGGCCGGAGAATGCTTTTTGGGACGCTAACTGCAACCTTGTAGGTAGCTCCCAGGTTCCCGGCCCAACGAAAGCCCCCAGACCCAAATGGAGAGGGGCTGTTTGGGGGCCCCTGGGGACCCTTCAGGCCAGCTAGGTCTTTGGGTCCTGGCTCCTTCGGTTTGGGAGCTGTTGCTGCGGTTGGGCATGTTGGCCGGAGAGTGCTTCTCGGGCCGCGAACTGCAACCTTGCAGGTACCTCCCAGGTCCCAGGCCCAAGGAAAGCCCCCAGACCCAAATGGAGAGGGGCTGCTTGGGGGCCCCCTGGGGGCCCTTCAGGCCATCTAGGTCTTTGGGTCCTGGCTCCTTGGGTTTGGGAGCTGTTGCTGGACGTTGGGCATGTTGACCAGAGAGTGCTTCTCGGGCTTCGAACTGCAACCTTGCAGGTACCTCCCATGTCCCCGGCCCAACGAAAGCCCCCAGACCGAAATGGAGAGGGGCTGTTTGGGGGCCCCCTGGGGGCCCTTCAGGCCAGCTAGTTCTTTGGGTCCTGGCTCCTTCGGTTTGGGAGCTGTTGCTGCAGTTGGGCATGTTGGCCGGAGAATGCTTCTCGGTACGTGAACTGCAACCTTGCAGGTAGCTCCCAGGTTCCCGGCCCAAGGAAAGCCCCCAGACCCAAATGGAGAGGGGCTGCTTGGGGGCCCCTTGGGGCCCCTTAAGGCCAGCTAGGTCTTTGGGTCCTGGCTCCTTCGGTTTGGGAGCTGTTGCTGCAGTTGGGCATGTTGGCCGGAGAGTGCTTCTCGGGCTGCGAACTGCAACCTTGCAGGTACCTCCCAGGTTCCCGGGCCAACGAAGGCCCCCAGACCCAAATTGAGAGGGGCTGCTTCGGGGCCCCCTGGGGCCCCTTCAGGCCAGCTAGGTCTTTGGGTCCTGGCTCCTTTGGTTTGGGAGCTGTTGCTGCAGTTGGGCATGTTGGCCGGAGAGTGCTTCTCGGGCCGCGAACTGCAACCTTGCAGGTAGCTCCCAGGTTACCGGCCCAACGAAAGCCCCCAGACCCAAATGGAGAGGGGCTGTTTGGTGGCCCCCTGGGGCCCCTTCAGGCCAGCTAGGTCTTTGGGTCCTGGCTCCTTCGGTTTGGGAGCTGTTGCTGCGGTTGGGCATGTTGGCCGGAGAGTGCTTCTCGGGCCACGAACTGCAACCTTGCAGGTAGCTCCCAGGTTCCCGGCCCAACGAAAGCCCCCAGACCCAAATGGAGAGGGGCTGCTTGGGGGCCCCTTGGGGCCCCTTCAGGCCAGCTAGGTCTTTGGGTCCTGGCTCCTTCGGTTTGGGAGCTGTTTCTGCAGTTGGGCATGTTGACCGGAGAGTGCTTCTCGGGCTGCGAACTGCAACCTTGCAGGTACCTCCCAGGTCCCCGGCCCAACGAAAGCCCCCAGAGCCAAATGGAGAGGGGCTGCTTGGGGGCCCCCTGGGGCCCCTTCATGCCAGCTAGGTCTTTGGGTCCTGGCTCCTTCGGTTTGGGAGCTGTTGCTGCAGTTGGGCATGTTGGCCGGAGAGTGCTTCTCGGGCCGCGAACTGCAACCTTGCGGGTAGCTCCCAGATTCCCGGCCCAACGAAAGCCCCCAGAACCAAATGGAGAGGGGCTGTTTGGGGGCCCCCTGGGGCCCCTTCAGGCCAGCTAGGTCTTTGGGTCCTGGCTCCTTCGGTTTGGGAGCTGTTGCTGGACGTTGAGCATGTTGGCCGGAGAGTGCTTCTCGGGCCGCGAACTGCAACCTTTCAGGCACTTCCCAGGATCCCGGCCCAACGAAAGCCCCCAGACCAAAATTGAGAGGGGCTTCTTGTGGGCCCCCGCGGACCCTCCAGGCCAGCTCTTTCTTTGGGTTTTGGCTCCTTCGGTTTGGGAGCTGTTGCTGCAGTTGGGCATGTTGGCCGGAGAGTGCTTCTCGGGCCGCGAACTGCAACCTTGCTGGTAGCTCCCAGGTTCCCGGCCCAACGAAAGCCCCCAGACCCAAATTGAGAGGGGCTCTTTGGGGGCCCCCTGGGGGACCTTCAGGCCAGCTAGGTCTTTGGGTCCTGGCTCCTTCGGTTTGGGAGCTGTTGCTGCAGTTGGGCATGTTGGCCGGAGAGTGCTTCTCGGGCCGTGAACTGCAACCTTGCAGGTAGCTCCCAGGTTCCCGGCCCAACGAAAGCCCCCAGACCCAAATGGAGAGGGGCTGCTTGGGGGCCCCCTGGGGGCCCTTCAGGCCAGCTAGGTCTTTGGGTCCTGGCTTTTTCGCTTTGGGAGCTGTTGCTGCAGTTGGGCATGTTAGCCGGAGAGTGCTTCTCGGGCTGCGAACTGCAACCTTGCAGGTAGCTCCCAGGTTCCCGGCCCAACGAAAGCCCCCAGACCCAAATGGAGAGGGGCTGTTTGGGGGCCCCCTGGGGCCCCTTCAGGCCAGCTAGGTCTTTGGGTCCTGGCTCCTTTGGTTTGGGAGCTGTTGCTGCAGTTGGGCATGTTGGCCGGAGAATGCTTTTCGGGCCGCGAACTGCAACCTTGTAGGTAGCTCCCAGGTTCCCGGCCCAACGAAAGCCCCCAGACCCAAATGGAGAGGGGCTGTTTGGGCGCCCCTGGGGACCCTTCAGGCCAGCTAGGTCTTTGGGTCCTGGCTCCTTCGGTTTGGGAGCTGTTGCTGCGGTTGGGCATGTTGGCCGGAGAGTGCTTCTTGGTCTGCGAACTGCAACCTTGCAGGTACCTCCCAGGTCCCAGGCCCAACGAAAGCCCCCAGACCCAAATGGAGAGGGGCTGCTTGGGGGCCCCCTGGGGGCCCTTCAGGCCAGCTAGGTCTTTGGGTCCTGGCTCCTTCGGTTTGGGAGCTGTTGCTGGACGTTGGGCATGTTGACCAGAGAGTGCTTCTCGGGCTGCGAACTGCAACCTTGCAGGTACCTCCCAGGTCCCCGGCCCAACGAAAGCCCCCAGACCCAAATGGAGAGGGGCTGCTTGGGGGCCCCCTGGGGGCCCTTCAGGCCAGCTAGGTCTTTGGGTCCTGGCTCCTTCGGTTTGGGAGCTGTTGCTGGACGTTGGGCATGTTGACCGGAGAGTGCTTCTCGGGCTGCGAACTGCAACCTTGCAGGTACCTCCCATGTCCCCGGCCCAACGAAAGCCCCCAGACCCAAATGGAGAGGGGCTGCTTGGGGGCCCCCTGGGGGCCCTTCAGGCCAGCTAGGTCTTTGGGTCCTGGCTCCTTCGGTTTGGGAGCTGTTGCTGCAGTTGGGCATGTTGGCCGGAGAGTGCTTCTCGGGCCGTGAACTGCAACCTTGCAGGTAGCTCCCAGGTTCCCGGCCCAACGAAAGCCCCCAGACCCAAATGGAGAGGGGCTGCTTGGAGGCCCCCTGGGGGCCCTTCAGGCCAGCTAGGTCTTTGGGTCCTGGCTCCTTCGGTTTGGGAGCTGTTGCTGCAGTTGCGCATGTTGACGGGAGAGTGCTTCTCGGGCTGCGAACTGCAACCTTGCAGGTACCTCCCAGGTCCCAGGCCCAACGAAAGCCCCCAGACCCAAATGGAGAGGGGCTGCTTGGGGGCCCCCTGGGGCCCCTTCATGCCAGCTAGGTCTTTGGGTCCTGGCTCCTTCGGTTTGGGAGCTGTTGCTGCAGTTGGGCATGTTGGCCGGAGAGTGCTTCTCGGGCCGCGAACTGCGACCTTGCAGGTACCTCCCAGGTTCCCGGCCCAACGAAAGCCCCCAGACCCAAATGGAGAGGGGCTGCTTGGGGCCCCCCTGGGGGCCCTTCAGGCCAGCTAGTTCTTTGGGTCCTGGCTCCTTCGGTTTGGGAGCTGTTGCTGCGGTTGGGCATGTTGGCCGGAGAGTGCTTCTCGGGCCGCGAACTGCAACCTTGCAGGTACCTCCCAGGTCCCAGGCCCAAGGAAAGCCCCCAGACCCAAATGGAGAGGGGCTGCTTGGGGGCCCCCTGGGGGCCCTTCAGGCCAGCTAGGTCTTTGGGTCCTGGCTCCTTCGGTTTGGGAGCTGTTGCTGGACGTTGGGCATGTTGGCCAGAGAGTGCTTCTCGGTACGTGAACTGCAACCTTGCCAGTAGCTCCCAGGTTCCATGCCCAAGGAAAGCCCCCAGACCAAAATTGAGAGGGGCTGCTTGTGGGACCCTTGGGGCCCCTTCAGGCCAGCTAGGTCTTTGGGTCCTGGCTCCTTCGGTTTGGGAGCTGTTGCTGCAGTTGGGCATGTTGGCCGGAGAGTGCTTCTCGGGCCGCGAACTGCAACCTTGCAGGTAGATCCCATGTCCCCGGCCCAACGAAAGTCCCCAGACCCAAATGGAGAGGGGTTGCTTGGGGGCCCCCTGAGGCCCCTTCAGGCCAGCTAGGTCTTTGGGTCCTGGCTCCTTGGGTTTGGAATCTGTTGCTGGACGTTGGACATGTTGGCCGGAGAGTGCTTCTCGGGCTGCGAACTGCAAGCTTGCAGGTACCTCCCAGGTTCCATGCGCAACGAAAGCCCCCAGACCCAAATGGAGAGGGGCTGCTTGGGGGCCCCTTGGGGCCCCTTCAGGCCAGCTAGGTCTTTGGGTCCTGGCTCCTTCGGTTTGGGAGCTGTTGCTGCAGTTGGGCATGTTGGCCGGAGAGTGCTTCTCGGGCTGCGAACTGCAACCTTGCAGGTACCTCCCAGGTTCCCGGGCCAACGAAAGCCCCCAGACCCAAATTGAGAGGGGCTGCTTCGGGGCCCCCTGGGGCCCCTTCAGGCCAGCTAGGTCTTTGGGTCCTGGCTCCTTCGGTTTGGGAGCTGTTGCTGCAGTTGGGCATGTTGGCCGGAGAGTGCTTCTCGGGCCGCGAACTGCAACCTTGCTGGTAGCTCCCAGGTTCCCGGCCCAAAGAAAGCCCCCAGACCCAAATGGAGAGGGGCTGTTTGGTGGCCCCCTGGGGCCCCTTCAGGCCAGCTAGGTCTTTGGGTCCTGGCTCCTTCGGTTTGGGCGCTGTTGCTGCGGTTGGGCATGTTGGCCGGAGAGTGCTTCTCGGGCCGCGAACTGCAACCTTGCAGGTAGCTCCCAGGTTCCCGGCCCAACGAAAGCCCCCAGACCCAAATGGAGAGGGGCTCTTTGGGGGCCCCCTGGGGACTCTTCAGGCCAGCTAGGTCTTTGGGTCCTGGCTCCTTCGGTTTGGGAGCTGTTGCTGGACGTTGTGCATGATGGCCGCAGAGTGCTTCTCGGGCTGCGAACTGCAACCTTGCAGGTACCTCCCAGGTTCCATGCCCAACGAAAGCCCCCAGAACAAAATTGAGAGGGGCTGCTTGGGTGCCCCCTGGGGGCCCTTCAGGCCAGCTAGGTCTTTGGGTCCTGGCTCCTTCGGTTTGGGAGCTGTTGCTGCAGTTGGGCATGTTGGCCGGAGAGTGCTTCTCGGGCCGCGAACTGCAGCCTTGCAGGTAGCTCCCAGTTTCCCGGCCCAAGGAAAGCCCCCAGACCCAAATGGAGAGGGGCTGTTTGGGGGCCCCCTTGGGGCCCTTCAGGCCAGCTAGGTCTTTGGGTCCTGGCTCCTTCGGTTTGGGAGCTGTTGCTGGACGTTGGGCATATTGGCCAGAGAGTGCTTCTCGGTACGTGAACTGCAACCTTGCCGGTAGCTCCCAGGTTCCATGCCCAAGGAAAGCCCCCAGACCAAAATTGAGAGGGGCTGCTTGGGGGCCCCTTGGGGCCCCTTCAGGCCAGCTAGGTCTTTGGGTCCTGGCTCCTTCGGTTTGGGAGCTGTTGCTGCAGTTGGGCATGTTGGCCGGAGAGTGCTTCTCGGGCCGCGAACTGCAACCTTGCAGGTAGCTCCCAGGTTCCCGTCCCAACGAAAGTCCCCAGACCCAAATGGAGAGGGGCTGTTTGGTGGCCCCCTGGGGCCCCTTCAGGCCAGCTAGGTCTTTGGGTCCTGGCTCCTTCGGTTTGGGAGCTGTTGCTGCAGTTGGGCATGTTGGCCGGAGAGTGCTTCTCGGGGCGCGAACTGCAACCTTGCTGGTAGCTCCCAGGTTCCCGGCCCAACGAAAGCCCCCAGACCCAAATGGAGAGGGGCTGCTTGGGGGCCCCTTGGGGCCCCTTCAGGCCAGCTAGGTCTTTGGGTCCTGGCTCCTTCGGTTTGGGAGCTGTTGCTGCGGTTGGGCATGTTGGCCGGAGAGTGCTTCTCGGGCCGCGAACTGCAACCTTGCAGGTAGCTCCCAGGTTCCCGGCCCAACGAAAGCCCCCAGACCCAAATGGAGAGGGGCTGCTTGGGGGCCCCTTGGGGCCCCTTCAGGCCAGCTAGGTCTTTGGGTCCTGGCTCCTTCGGTTTGGGAGCTGTTTCTGCAGTTAGGCATGTTGACCGGAGAGTGCTTCTCGGGCTGCGAACTGCAACCTTGCAGGTAGCTCCCAGGTCCCCGGCCCAACGAAAGCCCCCAGAGCCAAATGGAGAGGGGCTGCTTGGGGGCCCCCTGGGGCCCCTTCAGGCCAGCTAGGTCTTTGGGTCCTGGCTCCTTCGGTTTGGGAGCTGTTGCTGCAGTTGGGCATGTTGGCCGGAGAGTGCTTCTCGGGCCGCGAACTGCAACCTTGCGGGTATCTCCCAGATTCCCGGCCCAACGAAAGCCCCCAGAACCAAATGGAGAGGGGCTGTTTGGGGGCCCCCTGGGGCCCCTTCAGGCCAGCTAGGTCTTTGGGTCCTGGCTCCTTTGGTTTGGGATCTGTTGCTGGACGTTGAGCATGTTGGCCGGAGAGTGCTTCTCGGGCCGCGAACTGCAACCTTTCAGGCACTTCCCAGGATCCCGGCCCAACGAAAGCCCCCAGACCAAAATTGAGAGGGGCTGCTTCGGAGCCCCCACGGACCCTCCAGGCCAGCTCTTTCTTTGGGTCATGGCTCCTTCGGTTTGGGAGCTGTTGCTGCAGTTGGGCATGTTGGCCGGAGAGTGCTTCTCGGGCCGCGAACTGCAACCTTGCAGGTAGCTCCCAGGTTCCCGGCCCAACGAAAGCCCCCAGACCCAAATGGAGAGGGGCTGTTTGGGGGCCCCTGGGGACCCTTCAGACCAGCTAGGTCTTTGGGTCCTGGCTCCTTCGGTTTGGGAGCTGTTGCTGCGGTTGGGCATGTTGGCCGGAGAGTGCTTCTCGGGCCGCGAACTGCAACCTTGCAGGTACCTCCCAGGTCCCAGGCCCAACGAAAGCCCCCAGACCCAAATGGAGAGGGGCTGCTTGGGGGCCCCCTGGGGGCCCTTCAGGCCAGCTAGGTCTTTGGGTCCTGGCTCCTTCGGTTTGGGAGCTGTTGCTGGACGTTGGGCATGTTGACCAGAGAGTGCTTCTCGGGCTGCGAACTGCAACCTTGCAGGTACCTCCCATGTCCCCGGCCCAACGAAAGCCCCCAGACCGAAATGGAGAGGGGCTGTTTGGGGGCCCCCTGGGGGCCCTTCAGGCCAGCTAGGTCTTTGGGTCCTGGCTCCTTCTGTTTGGGAGCTGTTGCTGCAGTTGGGCATGTTGGCCGGAGAGTGCTTCTCGGGCTGCGAACTGCAACCTTGCAGGTAGCTCCCAGGTTCCCGGCCCAACGAAAGCCCCCAGACCCAAATGGAGAGGGGCTGTTTGGGGGCCCCCTGGGGGCCCTTCAGGCCAGCTAGGTCTTTGGGTCCTGGCTCCTTCGGTTTGGGAGCTGTTGCTGCAGTTGCGCATGTTGACGGGAGAGTGCTTCTCGGGCTGCGAACTGCAACCTTGCAGGTACCTCCCAGGTCCCAGGCCCAACGAAAGCCCCCAGACCCAAATGGAGAGGGGCTGCTTGGGGGCCCCCTGGGGCCCCTTCATGCCAGCTAGGTCTTTGGGTCCTGGCTCCTTCGGTTTGGGAGCTGTTGCTGCAGTTGGGCATGTTGGCCGGAGAGTGCTTCTCGGGCTGCGAACTGCAACCTTGCAGGTAGCTCCCAGGTTCCCGGCCCAACGAAAGCCCCCAGACCCAAATGGAGAGGGGCTGCTTGGGGGCCCCCTGGGGGCCCTTCAGGCCAGCTAGGTCTTTGGGTCCTGGCTCCTTCGGTTTGGGAGCTGTTGCTGCAGTTGGGCATGTTGGCCGGAGAATGCTTCTCGGGCCGCGAACTGCAACCTTGCAGGTAGCTCCCAGGTTCCCGGCCCAACGAAAGCCCCCAGACCCAAATGGAGAGGGGCTCTTTGGGGGCCCCCTGGGGACTCTTCAGGCCAGCTAGGTCTTTGGGTCCTGGCTCCTTCGGTTTGGGAGCTGTTGCTGGACGTTGTGCATGATGGCCGCAGAGTGCTTCTCGGGCTGCGAACTGCAACCTTGCAGGTACCTCCCAGGTTCCATGCCCAACGAAAGCCCCCAGAACAAAATTGAGAGGGGCTGCTTGGGTGCCCCCTGGGGGCCCTTCAGGCCAGCTAGGTCTTTGGGTCCTAGCTCCTTCGGTTTGGGAGCTGTTGCTGCAGTTGGGCATGTTGGCCGGAGAGTGCTTCTCGGGCCGCGAACTGCAGCCTTGCAGGTAGCTCCCAGTTTCCCGGCCCAAGGAAAGCCCCCAGACCCAAATGGAGAGGGGCTGTTTGGGGGCCCCCTTGGGGCCCTTCAGGCCAGCTAGGTCTTTGGGTCCTGGCTCCTTCGGTTTGGGAGCTGTTGCTGGACGTTGGGCATGTTGGCCAGAGAGTGCTTCTCGGGCTGCGAACTGCAACCTTGCAGGTAGCTCCCAGGTTCCATGCCCAAGGAAAGCCCCCAGACCAAAATTGAGAGGGGCTGCTTGTGGGACCCTTGGGGCCCCTTCAGGCCAGCTAGGTCTTTGGGTCCTGGCTCCTTCGGTTTGGGAGCTGTTGCTGCAGTTGGGCATGTTGGCCGGAGAGTGCTTCTCGGGCCGCGAACTGCAACCTTGCAGGTAGCTCCCAGGTTCCCGTCCCAACGAAAGTCCACAGACCCAAATGGAGAAGGGCTGTTTGGGGGCCCCCTGGGGCCCCTTCAGGCCAGCTAGGTCTTTGGGTCCTGGCTCCTTGGGTTTGGAAGCTGTTGCTGGACGTTGGACATGTTGGCCGGAGAGTGCTTCTCGGTACGTGAATTGCAACCTTGCAGGTAGCTCCCAGGTTCCCGGCCCAAGGAAAGCCCCCAGACCCAAATGGAGAGGGGCTGCTTGGGGGCCCCTTGGGGCCCCTTCAGGCCAGCTAGGTCTTTGGGTCCTGGCTCCTTTGGTTTGGGAGCTGTTGCTGCAGTTGGGCATGTTGGCCGGAGAGTGCTTCTCGGGCTGCGAACTGCAACCTTGCAGGTACCTCCCAGGTTCCCGGCCCAACGAAAGCCCCCAGACCCAAATTGAGAGGGGCTGCTTCGGGGCCCCCTGGGGCCCCTTCAGGCCAGCTAGGTCTTTGGGTCCTGGCTCCTTCGGTTTGGGAGCTGTTGCTGCAGTTGGGCATGTTGGCCGGAGAGTGCTTCTCGGGCCGCGAACTGCAACCTTGCAGGTAGCTCCCAGGTTCCCGGCCCAACGAAAGCCCCCAGACCCAAATTGAGAGGGGCTGCTTGGGGGCCCCCTGGGGGACCTTCAGTCCAGCTAGGTCTTTGGGTCCTGGCTCCTTCGGTTTGGGAGCTGTTGCTGCAGTTGGGCATGTTGGCCGGAGAGTGCTTCTCGGGCCGTGAACTGCAACCTTGCAGGTAGCTCCCAGGTTCCCGGCCCAACGAAAGCCCCCAGACCCAAATGGAGAGGGGCTGCTTGGGGGCCCCCTGGGGGCCCTTCAGGCCAGCTAGGTCTTTGGGTCCTGGCTCCTTCGGTTTGGGAGCTGTTGCTGCAGTTGGGCATGTTGGCCGGAGAGTGCATCTCGGGCTGCGAACTGCAACCTTGCAGGTAGCTCCCAGGTTCCCGGCCCAACGAAAGCCACCAGACCCAAATGGAGAGGGGCTGTTTGGGGGCCCCCTGGGGCCCCTTCAGGCCAGCTAGGTCTTTGGGTCCTGGCTCCTTCGGTTTGGGAGCTGTTGCTGCAGTTGGGCATGTTGGCCGGAGAATGCTTTTCGGGCCGCGAACTGCAACCTTGCAGGTAGCTCCCAGGTTCCCGGCCCAACGAAAGCCCCCAGACCCAAATGGAGAGGGGCTGCTTGGGGTCCCCCTGGGGCCCCTTCAGGCCAGCTAGGTCTTTGGGTCCTGGCTCCTTCGGTTTGGGAGCTGTTGCTGCAGTTGGGCATGTTGGCCGGAGAGTGCTTCTCCGGCCGTGAACTGCAACCTTGCAGGTAGCTCCCAGGTTCCCGGCCCAACGAAAGCCCCCAGACCCAAATGGAGAGGGGCTGCTTGGGGGCCCCCTGGGGGCCCTTCAGGCCAGCTAGGTCTTTGGGTCCTGGCTCCTTCGGTTTGGGAGCTGTTGCTGCAGTTGGCCATGTTGGCCGGAGAATGCTTTTCGGGCCGCGAACTGCAACCTTGTAGGTAGCTCCCAGGTTCCCGGACCAACGAAAGCCCCCAGACCCAAATGGAGAGGGGCTGTTTGGGGGCCCCCTGGGGCCCCTTCAGGCCAGCTAGGTCTTTGGGTCCTGGCTCCTTCGCTTTGGGAGCTGTAGCTGCGGATAGGCATGTTGGCCGGAGAGTGCTTCTCGGGCTGCGATCTGCAACCTTGCAGGTACCTCCCATGTCCCCGGCCCAACGAAAGCCCCCAGACCGAAATGGAGAGGGGCTGCTTGGGGGCCCCCTGGGGGCCCTTCAGGCCAGCTAGGTCTTTGGGTCCTGGCTCCTTCGGTTTGGGAGCTGTTGCTGCAGTTGGGCATGTTGGCCGGAGAGTGCTTCTCGGGCCGCGAACTGCAACCTTGCAGGTAGCTCCCAGGTTCCCGGCCCAACGAAAGCCCCCAGACCCAAATGGAGAGGGGCTGTTTGGGGGCCCCCTGGGGCCCCTTCAGGCCAGCTAGGTCTTTGGGTCCTGGCTCCTTCGGTTTGGGAGCTGTTGCTGCAGTTGGGCATGTTGGCCGGAGAGTGCTTCTCGGGCCGCGATCTGCAACCTTGTAGGTAGCTCCCAGGTTCCCGGCCCAACGAAAGCCCCCAGACCCAAATGGAGAGGGGCTGCTTGGGGGCCCCCTGGGGGCCCTTCAGGCCAGCTAGGTCTTTGGGTCCTGGCTCCTTCGGTTTGGGAGTTGTTGCTGCAGTTGCGCATGTTGACCGGAGAGTGCTTCTCGGGCCGCGAACTGCAACCTTGCAGGTACCTCCCAGGTCCCAGGCCCAACGAAAGCCCCCAGACCCAAATGGAGAGGGGCTGCTTGGGGGCCCCCTGGGGGCCCTTCAGGCCAGCTAGGTCTTTGGGTCCTGGCTCCTTCGGTTTGGGAGCTGTTGCTGCAGTTGGGCATGTTGGCCGGAGAGTGCTTCTCGGGCTGCGAACTGCAACCTTGCAGGTAGCTCCCAGGTTCCCGGCCCAACGAAAGCCCCCAGACCCAAATGGAGAGGGGCTGTTTGGGGGCCCCCTGGGGGCCCTTCAGGCCAGCTAGGTCTTTGGGTCCTGGCTCCTTCGGTTTGGGAGCTGTTGCTGGACGTTGGGCATGTTGGCCAGAGAGTGCTTCTCGGTACGTGAACTGCAACCTTGCGGGTAGCTCCCAGGTTCTATGACCAAGGAATGCCCCCAACCCAAATTGAGAGGGGCTGCCTGGGGGCCCCGTGGGGACTCTTCAGGCCAGCTAGGTCTTTGGGTCCTGGCTCCTTCGGTTTGGGAGCTGTTGCTGGACGTTGGGCATGTTGGCCGCAGAGTGCTTCTCGGGCTGCGAACTGCAACCTTGCAGATACCTCCCATGTCCCAGGCCCAACGAAAGCCCCCAGACCAAAATTGAGAGGGGCTGCTTGGGGGCCCCCTGGGGGCCCTTCAGGCCAGCTAGGTCTTTGGGTCCTGGCTCCTTCGGTTTGGGAGCTGTTGCTGCAGTTGGGCATTTTGGCCGGAGAGTGCTTCTCGGGCTGCGAACTGCAACCTTGCAGGTAGCTCCCAGGTTCCCGGCCCAACGAAAGCCCCCAGACCCAAATGGAGAGGGGCTGTTTGGGGGCCCCCTGGGGCCCCTTCAGGCCAGCTAGGTCTTTGGGTCCTGGCTCCTTCGGTTTGGGAGCTGTTGCTGGACGTTGGGCATGTTGACCGGAGAGTGCTTCTCGGGCTGCGAACTGCAACCTTGCAGGTACCTCCCAGGTTCCCGGCCCAACGAAAACCCCCAGACCAAAATTGAGAGGGGCTGCTTGCGGGCCTCCTGGGGACCCTTCAGGCCAGCTATTTCTTTGGCTCCTGGCTCCTTCGGTTTGGGAGCTGTTGCTGCAGTTGGGCATGTTGGCCGGAGAGTGCTTCTCGGGCCGCGAACTGCAACCTTGCAGGTACCTCCCAGGTCCCAGGCCCAACGAAAGTCCCCAGACCCAAATTGAGAGGGGCTGCTTGGGGGCCCCCTGGGGGCCCTTCAGGCCAGCTAGGTCTTTGGGTCCTGGCTCCTTCGGTTTGGGAGCTGTTGCTGGACGTTGGGCATGTTGACTGCAGAGTGCTTCTCGGGCTGCGAACTGCAACCTTGCAGGTACCTCCCAGATCCCCGGCCCAGCGAAAGCCCCCAGACCCAAATGGAGAGGGGCTGCTTGGGGGCCCCCTGGGGGCCCTTCAGGCCAGCTAGGTCTTTGGGTCCTGGCTCCTTCGGTTTGGGAGCTGTTGCTGCAGTTGGGCATGTTGGCCGGAGAGTGCTTCTCGGGCTGCGAACTGCAACCTTGCAGTTACCTCCCAGGTTCCCGGGCCAACGAAAGCCCCCAGACCCAAATTGAGGGGGGCTGCTTGGGGGCCCCCTGGGGGCCCTTCAGGCCAGCTAGGTCTTTGGGTCCTGGCTCCTTCGGTTTGGGAGCTGTTGCTGCAGTTGGACATGTTGGCCGGAGAGTGCTTCTCGGGCCGCGAACTGCAACCTTGCAGGTAGCTCCCAGGTTCCCGGCCCAACGAAAGCCCCCAGACCCAAATGGAGAGGGGCTGTTTGGGGGCCCCCTGGGGGCCCTTCAGGCCAGCTAGGTCTTTGGGTCCTGGCTCCTTCGGTTTGGGAGCTGTTGCTGCAGTTGGGCATGTTGACCGGAGAGTGCTTCTCGGGCCGCGAACTGCAACCTTGCAGGTAGCTCCCAGGTTCCCGGGCCAACGAAAGCCCCCAGACCCAAATTGAGAGGGGCTGCTTGGGGGCCCCCTGGGGCCCCTTCAGGCCAGCTAGGTATTTGGGTCCTGGCTCCTTCGGTTTGGGAGCTGTTGCTGCAGTTGGGCATGTTGGCTGGAGAGTGCTTCTCGGGCCGCGAACTGCAACCTTGCAGGTAGCTCCCAGGTTCCCGGCCCAACGAAAGCCCCCAGACCCAAATGGAGAGGGGCTGTTTGGGGGCCCCCTGGGGGCCCTTCAGGCCAGCTAGGTCTTTGGGTCCTGGCTCCTTCGGTTTGGGAGCTGTTTCTGCAGTTGGGCATTTTGACCGGAGAGTGCTTCTCGGGCTGCGAACTGCAACCTTGCAGGTACCTCCCAGGTCCCCGGCCCAACGAAAGCCCCCAGACCCAAATGGAGAGGGGCTGCTTGGGGGCCCCCTGGGGGCCCTTCAGGCCAGCTAGGTCTTTGGGTCCTGGCTCCTTCGGTTTGGGAGCTGTTGCTGCAGTTGGGCATGTTGGCCGGAGAGTGCTTCTCGGGCCGCGAACTGCAAACTTGCGGGTAGCTCCCAGATTCCCGGCCCAACGAAAGCCCCCAGACCCAAATGGAGAGGGGCTGCTTGGGGGCCCCCTGGGGACCCTTCAGGCCAGCTAGGTCTTTGGGTCCTGGCTCCTTCGGTTTGGGAGCTGTTGCTGGACGTTGGGCATGTTGGCCGGAGAGTGCTTCTCGGGCCGTGAACTGCAACCTTGCAGGTACCTCCCAGGTTCCCTGCCCAAGGAAAGCATCCAGACCCACATGGAGAGGGGCTGCTTGTGGGCCCCTTGGGGCCCCTTCAGGCCAGCTAGGTCTTTGGGTCCTGGCTCCTTCGGTTTGGGAGCTGTTACTGCAGTTGGGCATGTTGGCCGGAGAGTGCTTCTCGGGCTGCGAACTTCAACCTTTCAGGTACCTCCCAGATCCCCGGTCTAACGAAAGCCCCAAGACCCAAAATTGAGAGGGGCTGCTTGGGGGCCCCCTGGGGGCCCTTCAGGCCAGCTAGGTCTTTGGGTCCTGGCTCCTTCGGTTTGGGAGCTGTTGCTGGACGTTGGGCATGTTGACCGGAGAGTGCTTATCGGGCCGCGAACTGCAACCTTGCAGGTAGCTCCCAGGTCCCAGGCCCAAAGAAAGCCCCCAGATCCAAATTGAGAGGGGCTGCTTGGGGGCCCCCTGGGGGCCCTTCAGGCCAGCTAGGTCTTTGGGTCCTGGCTCCTTCGGTTTGGGAGCTGTTGCTGCAGTTGCGCATGTTGACCGGAGAGTGCTTCTCGGGCCGCGAACTGCAACCTTGCAGGTACCTCCCAGGTTCCATGCCCAACGAAAGCCCCCAGACCCAAATGGAGAGGGGCTGTTTGGGGGCCCCCTGGGGCCCCTTCAGGCCAGCTAGGTCTTTGGGTCCTGGCTCCTTCGGTTTGGGAGCTGTTGCTGGACGTTGACATGTTGGCCGGAGAGTGCTTCTCGGGCCGTGAACTGCAACCTTGCAGGTACCTCCCAGGTTCCCGGCCCAACGAAAGGCCCCAGACCCAAATGGAGAGGGGCTGCTTGGGGGCCCCTTGGGGCCCCTTCAGGCCAGCTAGGTCTTTGGGTCCTGGCTCCTTCGGTTTGGGAGCTGTTGCTGCAGTTGGGCATGTTGGCCGGAGAGTGCTTCTCGGGCCGCGAACTGCAACCTTTCAGGCACTTCCCAGCTTCCCGGCCCAACGAAAGCCCCCGGACCAAAATTGAGAGGGGCTGCTTGTGGGCCCCCGCGGACCCTCCAGGCCAGCTCTTTCTTTGGGTCCTGGCTCCTTCGGTTTGGGAGCTGTTGCTGCGGTTGGGCATGTTGGCCGGAGAGTGCTTCTCGGGCCGCGAACTGCAACCTTGCAGGTACCTCCCAGGTCCCAGGCCCAAGGAAAGCCCCCAGACCGAAATGGAGAGGGGCTGCTTGGGGGCCCCCTGGGGGCCCTTCAGGCCAGCTAGGTCTTTGGGTCCTGGCTCCTTGGGTTTGGGAGCTGTTGCTGGACGTTGGGCATGTTGAACAGAGAGTGCTTCTCGGGCTGCGAACTGCAACCTTGCAGGTACCTCCCATGTCCCCGGCCCAACGAAAGCCCCCAGACCGAAATGGAGAGGGGCTGTTTGGGGGCCCCCTGGGGGCCCTTCAGGCCAGCTAGGTCTTTGGGTCCTGGCTCCTTCGGTTTGGGAGCTGTTGCTGCAGTTGGGCATGTTGGCCGGAGAGTGCTTCTCGGGCCGCGAACTGCAACCTTGCAGGTAGCTCCCAGGTTCCCGGCCCAACGAAAGCCCCCAGACACAAATGGAGAGGGGCTGTTTGGGGGCCCCCTGGGGCCCCTTCAGGCCAGCTAGGTCTTTGGGTCCTGGCTCCTTCGCTTTGGGAGCTGTAGCTGCGGTTAGGCATGTTGGCCGGAGAGTGCTTCTCGGGCCGCGAACTGCAACCTTGCAGGTACCTCCCAGGTCCCCGGGCCAACGAAAGCCCCCAGACCCAAATGGAGAGGGGCTGCTTGGGGGCCCCCTGGGGGCCCTTCAGGCCAGCTAGGTCTTTGGGTCCTGGCTCCTTCGGTTTGGGAGCTGTTGCTGGACGTTGGGCATGTTGACCGGAGAGTGCTTCTCGGGCTGCGAACTGCAACCTTGCAGGTACCTCCCATGTCCCAGGCCCAACGAAAGCCCCCAGACCAAAATTGGGAGGGGCTGCTTGGGGGCCCCCTGGGGGCCCTTCAGGCCAGCTAGGTCTTTGGGTCCTGGCTCCTTCGGTTTGGGAGCTGTTGCTGGACGTTGGGCATGTTGGCCGGAGAGTGCTTACGGGCCGCGAACTGCAACCTTGCAGGTAGCTCCCAGGTTCCCGGCCCAACGAAAGCCCCCAGACCCAAATGGAGAGGGGCTGTTTGGGGGCCCCCTGGGGCCCCTTCAGGCCAGCTAGGTCTTTGGGTCCTGGCTCCTTCGGTTTGGGAGCTGTTGCTGCGGTTGGGCATGTTGGCCGGAGAGTGCTTCTTGGGCCGTGAACTGCAACCTTGCAGGTACCTCCCAGGTCCCAGGCCCAACGAAAGCCCCCAGACCCAAATGGAGAGGGGCTGTTTGGGGGCCCACTGGGGACTCTTCAGGCCAGCTAGGTCTTTGGGTCCTGGCTCCTTCGTTTTGGGAGCTGTTGCTGGACGTTGGGCATGTTGACCAGAGAGTGCTTCTCGGGCTGCGATCTGCAACCTTGCAGGTACCTCCCATGTCCCCGGCCCAACGAAAGCCCCCAGACCGAAATGGAGAGGGGCTGCTTGGGGGCCCCCTGGGGGCCCTTCAGGCCAGCTAGGTCTTTGGGTCCTGGCTCCTTCGGTTTGGGAGCTGTTGCTGCAGTTGGGCATGTTGGCCGGAGAGTGCTTCTCGGGCCGCGAACTGCAACCTTGCAGGTAGCTCCCAGGTTCCCGGCCCAACGAAAGCCCCCAGACCCAAATGGAGAGGGGCTGTTTGGGGGCCCCCTGGGGCCCCTTCAGGCCAGCTAGGTCTTTGGGTCCTGGCTCCTTCGGTTTGGGAGCTGTTGCTGCAGTTGGGCATGTTGGCCGGAGAGTGCTTCTCGGGCCGCGATCTGCAACCTTGTAGGTAGCTCCCAGGTTCCCGGCCCAACGAAAGCCCCCAGACCCAAATGGAGAGGGGCTGCTTGGGGGCCCCCTGGGGGCCCTTCAGGCCAGCTAGGTCTTTGGGTCCTGGCTCCTTCGGTTTGGGAGTTGTTGCTGCAGTTGCGCATGTTGACCGGAGAGTGCTTCTCGGGCCGCGAACTGCAACCTTGCAGGTACCTCCCAGGTCCCAGGCCCAACGAAAGCCCCCAGACCCAAATGGAGAGGGGCTGTTTGGGGGCCCCCTGGGGGCCCTTCAGGCCAGCTAGGTCTTTGGGTCCTGGCTCCTTCGGTTTGGGAGCTGTTGCTGCAGTTGGGCATGTTGGCCGGAGAGTGCTTCTCGGGCTGCGAACTGCAACCTTGCAGGTAGCTCCCAGGTTCCCGGCCCAACGAAAGCCCCCAGACCCAAATGGAGAGGGGCTGTTTGGGGGCCCCCTGGGGGCCCTTCAGGCCAGCTAGGTCTTTGGGTCCTGGCTCCTTCGGTTTGGGAGCTGTTGCTGGACGTTGGGCATGTTGGCCAGAGAGTGCTTCTCGGTACGTGAACTGCAACCTTGCGGGTAGCTCCCAGGTTCTATGACCAAGGAACGCCCCCAACCCAAATTGAGAGGGGCTGCCTGGGGGCCCCGTGGGGACTCTTCAGGCCAGCTAGGTCTTTGGGTCCTGGCTCCTTCGGTTTGGGAGCTGTTGCTGGACGTTGGGCATGTTGGCCGGAGAGTGCTTCTCGGGCTGCGAACTGCAACCTTGCAGATACCTCCCATGTCCCAGGCCCAACGAAAGCCCCCAGACCAAAATTGAGAGGGGCTGCTTGGGGGCCCCCTGGGGGCCCTTCAGGCCAGCTAGGTCTTTGGGTCCTGGCTCCTTCGGTTTGGGAGCTGTTGCTGCAGTTGGGCATGTTGGCCGGAGAGTGCTTCTCGGGCCGCGATCTGCAACCTTGTAGGTAGCTCCCAGGTTCCCGGCCCAACGAAAGCCCCCAGACCCAAATGGAGAGGGGCTGCTTGGGGGCCCCCTGGGGGCCCTTCAGGCCAGCTAGGTCTTTGGGTCCTGGCTCCTTCGGTTTGGGAGTTGTTGCTGCAGTTGCGCATGTTGACCGGAGAGTGCTTCTCGGGCCGCGAACTGCAACCTTGCAGGTACCTCCCAGGTCCCAGGCCCAACGAAAGCCCCCAGACCCAAATGGAGAGGGGCTGTTTGGGGGCCCCCTGGGGGCCCTTCAGGCCAGCTAGGTCTTTGGGTCCTGGCTCCTTCGGTTTGGGAGCTGTTGCTGCAGTTGGGCATGTTGGCCGGAGAGTGCTTC
The DNA here is from genome assembly GCF_964237585.1 of Gallinula chloropus. Lineage (NCBI taxonomy): Eukaryota > Metazoa > Chordata > Aves > Gruiformes > Rallidae > Gallinula > Gallinula chloropus. The sequence continues at coordinate 16,834,764 of NC_140101.1, read as the reverse complement.
TCGGGCTGCGAACTGCAACCTTGCAGGTAGCTCCCAGGTTCCCGGCCCAACGAAAGCCCCCAGACCCAAATGGAGAGGGGCTGTTTGGGGGCCCCCTGGGGGCCCTTCAGGCCAGCTAGGTCTTTGGGTCCTGGCTCCTTCGGTTTGGGAGCTGTTGCTGGACGTTGGGCATGTTGGCCAGAGAGTGCTTCTCGGTACGTGAACTGCAACCTTGCGGGTAGCTCCCAGGTTCTATGACCAAGGAACGCCCCCAACCCAAATTGAGAGGGGCTGCCTGGGGGCCCCGTGGGGACTCTTCAGGCCAGCTAGGTCTTTGGGTCCTGGCTCCTTCGGTTTGGGAGCTGTTGCTGGACGTTGGGCATGTTGGCCGGAGAGTGCTTCTCGGGCTGCGAACTGCAACCTTGCAGATACCTCCCATGTCCCAGGCCCAACGAAAGCCCCCAGACCAAAATTGAGAGGGGCTGCTTGGGGGCCCCCTGGGGGCCCTTCAGGCCAGCTAGGTCTTTGGGTCCTGGCTCCTTCGGTTTGGGAGCTGTTGCTGCAGTTGTGCATTTTGGCCGGAGAGTGCTTCTCGGGCTGCGAACTGCAACCTTGCAGGTAGCTCCCAGGTTCCCGGCCCAACGAAAGCCCCCAGACCCAAATGGAGAGGGGCTGTTTGGGGGCCCCCTGGGGCCCCTTCAGGCCAGCTAGGTCTTTGGGTCCTGGCTCCTTCGGTTTGGGAGCTGTTGCTGGACGTTGGGCATGTTGGCCGGAGAGTGCTTCTCGGGCTGCGAACTGCAACCTTGCAGGTACCTCCCAGGTTCCCGGCCCAACGAAAACCCCCAGACCAAAATTGAGAGGGGCTGCTTGCGGGCCTCCTGGGGACCCTTCAGGCCAGCTATTTCTTTGGCTCCTGGCTCCTTCGTTTTGGGAGCTGTTGCTGGAGTTGGGCATGTTGGCCGGAGAGTGCTTCTCGGGCCGCGAACTGCAACCTTGCAGGTACCTCCCAGGTCCCAGGCCCAACGAAAGTCCCCAGACTTAAATTGAGAGGGGCTGCTTGGGGGCCCCCTGGGGGCCCTTCAGGCCAGCTAGGTCTTTGGGTCCTGGCTCCTTCTGTTTGGGAGCTGTTGCTGGACGTTGGGCATGTTGACTGCAGAGTGCTTCTCGGGCTGCGAACTGCAACCTTGCAGGTACCTCCCAGATCCCCGGCCCAGCGAAAGCCCCCAGACCCAAATGGAGAGGGGCTGCTTGGGGGCCCCCTGGGGGCCCTTCAGGCCAGCTAGGTCTTTGGGTCCTGGCTCCTTCGGTTTGGGAGCTGTTGCTGCAGTTGGGCATGTTGGCCGGAGAGTGCTTCTCGGGCTGCGAACTGCAACCTTGCGGGTAGCTCCCAGGTTCCCGGGCCAACGAAAGCCCCCAGACCCAAATTGAGGGGGGCTGCTTGGGGGCCCCCTGGGGGCCCTTCAGGCCAGCTAGGTCTTTGGGTCCTGGCTCCTTCGGTTTGGGAGCTGTTGCTGCAGTTGGACATGTTGGCCGGAGAGTGCTTCTCGGGCCGCGAACTGCAACCTTGCAGGTAGCTCCCAGGTTCCCGGCCCAACGAAAGCCCCCAGACCCAAATGGAGAGGGGCTGTTTGGGGGCCCCCTGGGGGCCCTTCAGGCCAGCTAGGTCTTTGGGTCCTGGCTCCTTCGGTTTGGGAGCTGTTGCTGCAGTTGGGCATGTTGACCGGAGAGTGCTTCTCGGGCCGCGAACTGCAACCTTGCAGGTACCTCCCAGGTTCCCGGGCCAACGAAAGCCCCCAGACCCAAATTGAGAGGGGCTGCTTGGGGGCCCCCTGGGGCCCCTTCAGGCCAGCTAGGTCTTTGGGTCCTGGCTCCTTCGGTTTGGGAGCTGTTGCTGCAGTTGGGCATGTTGGCTGGAGAGTGCTTCTCGGGCCGCGAACTGCAACCTTGCAGGTAGCTCCCAGGTTCCCGGCCCAACGAAAGCCCCCAGACCCAAATGGAGAGGGGGTGTTTGGGGGCCCCCTGGGGGCCCTTCAGGCCAGCTAGGTCTTTGGGTCCTGGCTCCTTCGGTTTGGGAGCTGTTTCTGCAGTTGGGCATTTTGACCGGAGAGTGCTTCTCGGGCTGCGAACTGCAACCTTGCAGGTACCTCCCAGGTCCCCGGCCCAACGAAAGCCCCCAGACCCAAATGGAGAGGGGCTGCTTGGGGGCCCCCTGGGGGCCCTTCAGGCCAGCTAGGTCTTTGGGTCCTGGCTCCTTCGGTTTGGGAGCTGTTGCTGCAGTTGGGCATGTTGGCCGGAGAGTGCTTCTCGGGCCGCGAACTGCAAACTTGCGGGTAGCTCCCAGATTCCCGGCCCAACGAAAGCCCCCAGAACCAAATGGAGAGGGGCTGCTTGGGGGCCCCCTGGGGACCCTTCAGGCCAGCTAGGTCTTTGGGTCCTGGCTCCTTCGGTTTGGGAGCTGTTGCTGGACGTTGGGCATGTTGGCCGGAGAGTGCTTCTCGGGCCGTGAACTGCAACCTTGCAGGTACCTCCCAGGTTCCCGGCCCAAGGAAAGCATCCAGACCCACATGGAGAGGGGCTGCTTGTGGGCCCCTTGGGGCCCCTTCAGGCCAGCTAGGTCTTTGGGTCCTGGCTCCTTCGGTTTGGGAGCTGTTACTGCAGTTGGGCATGTTGGCCGGAGAGTGCTTCTCGGGCTGCGAACTTCAACCTTTCAGGTACCTCCCAGATCCCCGGTCTAACGAAAGCCCCAAGACCCAAAATTGAGAGGGGCTGCTTAGGGGCCCCCTGGGGGCCCTTCAGGCCAGCTCTTTCTTTGGGTCCTGGCTCCTTCGGTTTGGGAGCTGTTGCTGCGGTTGGGCATGTTGGCCGGAGAGTGCTTCTCGGGCCGAGAACTGCAACCTTGCGGGTAGCTCCCAGGTTCCCGGGCCAACGAAAGCCCCCAGACCCAAATGGAGAGGGGCTGCTTGGGGGCCCCCTGGGGGCCCTTCAGGCCAGCTAGGTCTTTGGGTCCTGGCTCCTTCGGTTTGGGAGCTGTTGCTGGACGTTGGGCATGTTGACCGGAGAGTGCTTCTCGGGCTGCGAACTGCAACCATGCAGGTACCTCCCATGTCCCCGGCCCAACGAAAGCCCCCAGACCAAAATTGGGAGGGGCTGCTTGGGGGCCCACTGGGGGCCCTTCAGGCCAGCTAGGTCTTTGGCTCCTGGCTCCTTCGGTTTGGGAGCTGTTGCTGCAGTTGCGCATGTTGACCGGAGAGTGCTTCTCAGGCCGCGAACTGCAACCTTGCAGGTACCTCCCAGGTTCCATGCCCAACGAAAGCCCCCAGACCCAAATGGAGAGGGGCTGTTTGGGGGCCCCCTGGGGCCCCTTCAGGCCAGCTAGGTCTTTGGGTCCTGGCTCCTTCGGTTTGGGAGCTGTTGCTGGACGTTGACATGTTGGCCGGAGAGTGCTTCTCGGGCCGTGAACTGCAACCTTGCAGGTACCTCCCAGGTTCCCGGCCCAACGAAAGCCCCCAGACCCAAATGGAGAGGGGCTGCTTGGGGGCCCCTTGGGGCCCCTTCAGGCCAGCTAGGTCTTTGGGTCCTGGCTCCTTCGGTTTGGGAGCTGTTGCTGCAGTTGGGCATGTTGGCCGGAGAGTGCTTCTCGGGCCGCGAACTGCAACCTTTCAGGCACTTCCCAGGTTCCCGGCCCAACGAAAGCCCCCAGACCAAAATTGAGAGGGGCTGCTTGTGGGCCCCCGCGGACCCTCCAGGCCAGCTCTTTCTTTGGGTCCTGGCTCCTTCGGTTTGGGAGCTGTTGCTGCGGTTGGGCATGTTGGCCGGAGAGTGCTTCTCGGGCCGAGAACTGCAACCTTGCGGGTAGCTCCCAGGTTCCCGGGCCAACGAAAGCCCCCAGACCCAAATGGAGAGGGGCTGCTTGGGGGCCCCCTGGGGGCCCTTCAGGCCAGCTAGGTCTTTGGGTCCTGGCTCCTTCGGTTTGGGAGCTGTTGCTGGACGTTGGGCATGTTGACCGGAGAGTGCTTCTCGGGCTGCGAACTGCAACCTTGCAGGTACCTCCCATGTCCCCGGCCCAACGAAAGCCCCCAGACCAAAATTGGGAGGGGCTGCTTGGGGGCCCCCTGGGGGCCCTTCAGGCCAGCTAGGTCTTTGGGTCCTGGCTCCTTCGGTTTGGGAGCTGTTGCTGCAGTTGGGCATGTTGGCCAGAGAGTGCTTCTCGGGCCGAGAACTGCAACCTTGCGGGTAGCTCCCAGATTCCCGGCCCAACGAAAGCCCCCAGAACCAAATGGAGAGGGGCTGCGTGGGGGCCCCCTGGGGACCCTTCAGGCCAGCTAGGTCTTTGGGTCCTGGCTCCTTCGGTTTGGGAGCTGTTGCTGGACGTTGGGCATGTTGGCCGGAGAGTGCTTCTCGGGCCGTGAACTGCAACCTTGCAGGTACCTCCCAGGTTCCCGGCCCAAGGAAAGCATCCAGACCCAAATGGAGAGGGGCTGCTTGTGGGCCCCTTGGGGCCCCTTCAGGCCAGCTAGGTCTTTGGGTCCTGGCTCCTTCGGTTTGGGAGCTGTTACTGCAGTTGGGCATGTTGGCCGGAGAGTGCTTCTCGGGCTGCGAACTTCAACCTTGCAGGTACCTCCCAGATCCCCGGTCTAACGAAAGCCCCAAGACCCAAATTGAGAGGGGCTGTTTGGGGCCCCCCTGGGAGCCCTTCAGGCCAGCTAGGTCTTTGGGTCCTGGCTCCTTCGGTTTGGGAGCTGTTGCTGGACGTTGGGCATGTTGACCGGAGAGTGCTTATCGGGCCGCGAACTGCAACCTTGCAGGTACCTCCCAGGTCCCAGGCCCAACGAAAGCCCCCAGACCCAAATGGAGAGGGGCTGCTTGGGGGCCCCCTGGGGGCCCTTCAGGCCA